>NC_073710.1:16950293-17567394 GCF_023634085.1 Falco cherrug | reverse complement strand
GAAGAGCCCCTTGGAAAATGTCCACGATGTATGAAGGGAGGAGGAGGAAGAGGAGACTACTGAATGTAGCTCTGAGAAGAAAGACAGGGAGGAAGCCCACTGGGTATATAACTGTGTACCAAAGTGAAATCAGAGTGAGAGATGGGAAATCTGTGGTGTTAGAGATATCAGTGGGGGTTTGTAAGACATGATGATGAAGAGAAGACAATGCTAGGTCGTGAAGTTTAAAAGGCCACCAGTGATGCCTGTGACAGCGGTTTTAAGAGAAGCTAGGAAATGCATTTCTGTAGACCTGAGGTGGAGACTGTTCTGCACTCGCAACAGCTTCCTGAGTGATGAAATTCCCATTTTTAACCTTCTTTACCTTTAACAAGTTATGATCGTTTCATGTCTTGTAACAGACATCCTCCAGCTATTCATTAAATGACTAATATTCTTGCACTTTATACAGTCATAAATAATGTGTGTTAGATGTGACCATTCCTGGCAGAGCTCCAAACTCTGTTTCTGCAAAGAAGCATTTGTTTGCCTTCTACTTAATAACAATCAAGGGAATCAAGATACTGCTATAGTATTTCTTCAAATATTTGGAGTGTTTACTGCAACATAATACATTCGCTAGTTAATGCATTTTCACAAATTATTTTTCTTAACGACAAACACCCACCTCCTTCCTGATCTCTGTTCCTCCATTCACCTTTCACTTTGAGCAGCATCCTTTCCAAAGTGTTCAGCTGGATCTGACCCAAGTACAAATATGCTAAGTTACGCCATTGTTATTTTGTTTTTCCTGAAGTCCCCCCCTACCCCTGACCTGTTTAATGCAAACCGATCTGATACTGTCATCTTGGCTTTGTGGTACACTGTGCATACATTTAGTATAGCCTTTCAATTAGTTTTGTGTATTTAAATTCAGTATCTCTTTTTGGCCAATTTTCATAAACCTTGCAAACAGTTCCAAACTGGAAAAGTTTCAAACCTGTTGCTTTACTATTTTCTAGAGCCTTAAGTGCCAATTTAATGTAGCTACATAGGCATCTGCAATGAAACATCTTTATTTGGAGACTGGGGTAAGATAGGAGAAAAGTAATTTGGAAAACGTGGAATTCAGGGACAGCAAGATATTTCCCGTCATTTATGTTAGAGAAGAACAGTTCACAGAAGGAGTGATAGTTTCAAATATTTTCTTTGAATTAAATAAAAAAAACTATGATCGCTCTAGAGCGTAGAATGTGACAGTAAAATGGGACTACACTGCTTGCTTTTGCACACATGCGTTCTGCCTGCTCTGGATGAAAAGTCATGACAGATAGTGAAAAAAGTGTGTAGAAACAGTTTGCATACCTCTTTAAGGTAGCTAGTACACTGAATGGGATTGAAAATATTTGCCCATAAGCAGAGGGGGTATTTATAAACACAGATGGTGAGTAATTTCTTATGGTGGTATAACTGTTCAGTTCGGGCTTGTCTGTTTCTTTGACACTAACAAAATAGATTGGTTTTGTTCCTTGTGAAAAGGGGCCAGAGCCTATCTGTTGGGTTGTGTTAACCAGAATTATCAAATTAAACCATAACTGAAGTTCAACCAAGAAGGTAGATGATCCACTGCTTTCTGGTAGATGTGAGGAATGTGACTGAAACACTGCTTCGGTTTTTGCTTTAAAAGTCTTGATTTTTTTATTAGTATCCAAAAAATTAATAAGATACAGGAGCAATAAAAATTCCATTTGGTATTTGAATATGTATGAGAAAGAGAAGGCTATCTTAGGAGACAGCTGCAAATAAGAGAGTCTTATTCACAGGAAATTGGGAGCACAGTTCAAAGAATAGATTTAAGAAAGTCAGCAGCATTGAAGCAGCTAGAGAAGAATGTGTGCTAAGAGAATACGATGCTAATAATAAATAGAAATACAATGCTACTGCAACCAGTGATAACACAGAAAACAGTATGTAATTGTCTTCAAATGAGATGGAGATAATGAAGCAGAGATTAATTTAAGCTTGAGATACAAACTGTGGCTTCAGAATCCAGAGTTTGTTCATGAAGTACCTTGGAAACTGAGAGCCTTCGACTTACTGCCTGTTCCTTGAATGGTTTTGTAAAATTAAAATACCAAATTAATTGCAGAGAAATCTGTTCTCCATATTTTGTCTTAAAATTAGGAATCTCAAAAATTATTTCCCATCCCAGCCAAAAATGTTTAACTTTTATTCAGTGAAACTAGTTGGTCAAGAAGCATGAACTTATCTTGAAATTAGGTAACTTGACAGTGTTATGTCTATGATAGCTTACTAGTAATCCAACAATTTCAATAGTAAATTAACAAACAGCATAGTAGCCAACTGTTAAGATAAACCCAGAACACACTGAATTCACAGATTCAGTTGACAGGTAATGCAGTCCTAAAATCCTTGCTCTGCTGAAACACAGTGCGACTAACTGAATAAGTCTACCAGAGAAAGACTTACTGTCAGTGATAATTGAATTTAATAAGGAATAAATAATAAATACTGAGGCCTTTATGATCAAATACAAGTTGTCCTTTGTCTTTGCTATATGCTGAGAATAAATGATTAAAAATATTGCTTGAATTTTATGGTTTGCTACCAGCTATGTTTAGAATTTAAGGTACTACTTTATTGTGTATCCTCCAGGTTTTCAATTCTAAATCTGTTTTTCCTGAATAGATTTGGCTTCTGGAAACCTGAATGATTGCTGTAATTTGCAAGTGCAGTTGTGTAATTGCATTTTGCAAACTAGGTGGTAAAAAATTCATTTTCTGGAAGACAGAACAAGGTATGAATTTATGTTTTAGAAAAGCTTTCTTTCCACCATTCAATATCATGATACCTGTATAAAAATAATAAAACAGCAGTACTACGTGAAGGAAGACATGCATGAACATCTGAGCACATATAGAGAACCTGGTTTTCTTCAAAGGACTGGGGATCCCAACCTCATGAAAATGCCATGAAAGCTTTGGTTTTGAGTGCCGTTCTGGAACTCCTCTGGAGCAAGAAGAAAAACAATGATGAACAGGCAGGACTTGTAGAAGGTAGACCCCAAAATCTGTGTGTGATGCTTTAAACATCAAGTTCTTTGCTGGTACATTCTTGCCCTTTCAGCTGAAACGGTGTGGAACTCCTGAAGACTGGCCTGGGATTCTTGAGTGCTCTGCTGTCCAGGACACTTTCTAATCTGCATGACATTCCCTTGCCCTTTTTCCTATCTTTAGACCCTTTTGGGGAGAAAAAAAAATAAATCTGATTCATATTGTGGATTGCTGTTTCTGCATGGAGATTTTGCATCCTTGCGCTCGTGGCTCCAATGCAGTAAACTTGGAATGAGAAGGCAGCAAAGACTTACTTGTCCCTCTTGTCCCAAATGCTTAGTCATTAAAATGCACCAGCCTTAGAGAATTTTACATGTGAAAATTTTGTCATATTGTGAGGCTGTAATATTTCTGAAGTGATTGAAGTGAGGCATGGTAAAAAGCCACTGCACCAGGAAAGCTTCCAGTTGGTTAAGTAGGATGTTTCCCTCAAGAGTAGTTATGAACTTGGTCTGTTTCTGCAAACCCTTTCTTGCCACTAATTCACTTTCACATATCTGTAAGTAGGACTTGTCTGTTCTAGTGTTGGATGTCCCAGGCTTTAAAGGTTCTACCTTCAGTTGAATAAGTAGAGAAAAGCAATAAAATTAACAGGTATATGTCTATTCAGCTGTGGAAAAATCCAGTTGCGCCGTCAATTTGAGTGATGGCTTTGGATAAAAAAATGATTGTATTTATCTTCCTCTCCATCGTCGTCTTCGCTGTTAAAGGAAAGGCGAGTAGATACTGTTTCTCTGCTGGTAGTGTTCATGGCAGCATAGAAAATTAGCTTTAAGTAGGTGCATTTCTGAAACATATATTTTTTAGTCCATGTCACGGATTGGAATTTATTGGCTGTTGTGATTTTAGTTGCCAGTTAAGATATTTTTGTGTTTTATCCTTGGGACCTTTGTCACAGATGCCTGTGGCTCATCAACAGGTGCTCTGTGCATGTTTTGCATGGTAAAATTTGGTACAAAAATTAGGCTTGTACACAACCTCCTATTTGTCATGCTTTTTTGGTATGAAATCAGAACTCAGCCATGATTCTAAAAGTTGTGCTGTTTGAAGATGGTTAAAGTGAATCATACAATCCATTCTATGCAGAAATAAAGCAGATAAAGACCCTCTTCACTTACTGCTCTGTCAAGTTCTTGATTAATGATGGCACGTTAAGAAGAGGAGAAACATGCTATTCATTGTTTCTTTAGTGTTAACGTAAAGCAGTTACTCTTGATTGGAATTTGAAACAAACAGTGGTGTTTAGGGAATTCTACCTGTCTTGATATACTTAGCGCCTCTGAAACTATAATTTTCATGCATTCTCCTGAATGTTATCCTCTTCTAAACTCTCTTAGTTTTGGCCCTTTCCCCTTTTTCTGTATCTCCATTACAGTGCATAAACATAAATAAACACAAATTAAGCTATTAAGAAGCTTTTGATGCAGGTATGTGCAGTAGGAAACTTTCTCTCTTGCCTGACCCTTGAAGAATTGCATAAACATTGTGATGTTGCCACTAAGACTTTCTAGACTAATGTGATCCATTTTGGTTTTCAAGCAGAATGCAATGATCTTTGAGTTTCCTCTTGCTACTTTTTCTTCTGACATTTTGCTGTAGTTCTGGAGAAGGAGGAATAGGAGCCCTTTTTAGACAAATCCCCACAACTCCCGCTGAAGGAGAGTTTCTCCTTTTCCCTCAAATGTGCACATTTTACAGGCTGATTAACCTTTAAGACAGACACAACTTTTCTTGTGCAATGGTGCATAAGGTGCATAACAGTTGAGGCCAACCCTTACAACCTTTCTGCTCTTACTAGGTACGAAACTTTAATAAGCAAGTGTTAGGTCTGTTGTGCCTTGGCTGTCT
This sequence comes from Falco cherrug, assembly GCF_023634085.1. Taxonomy (NCBI): domain Eukaryota; kingdom Metazoa; phylum Chordata; class Aves; order Falconiformes; family Falconidae; genus Falco; species Falco cherrug. Next base: position 17,562,433 of record NC_073710.1, on the reverse strand, counting down.
GTCTTGGTGCTGTTCTCTTTCCCAGTGTATCTGTAATATTGGTTACAGCAGCTGTTGAGGCATGTTGAAATGATCAATGTAAACTACTGTCACTGCTGAAGAAACTGTGTGTGGCTGTGGTTTGCCTCCGTGACAGTCCCTCCCCTAACATGTGTGCTGCTTCCAGACGTCTGGGGTACCAAGCCAGGTAAGCTGTTTTCCTTGGGTAGCTGTGTATCATGCCTGTTTTCCCCCTACTTTTCCCCGAGCTGGCAGTGATTCCAGAGGCAACAAAGCAGTTCATTGACAATCATCCAGGAAGAATTGCTTTGTTTTCTTTATTAAACTGTGAGTTTATAAGACAGAGACTGGAATGGGCTTAGTTCTAGTAAGTTAGAACAGCCTAGAGGGTTTTCTGTGCTAAACCAGCAATCTCCTGTGTACCAATGGTAACATCCCTACTGCAGTGTAAATCGCTGGGTAGCTCAGCATACCTTGTATTTAGCTGAATATAAATAAACAGCAGGATACTTGAAAGAAATAACACTCCAGAGAAAACACAATCCTAGTGCAATTAGAGCATTTCTATTTAGATAATTGCTCACTGAAATTATAAGCTTGGATCTAATCCTCAAAGGATACAGAAAATTGGCAGTTCCAGGATGATCTGCTTCTTTCACTCTTCCCCGCCCGCCCCCCCCCCCCCCCCCCCCCCGCCCCGCCCCGAATATCTTTGTTTCTCAAACCCTAAATGCTGATTTTTTTTGTGTCTTTTTTTCCTGCTATAGTGAGAGTGATACTGAAAATGACAAAATAGCAAAGGATGCCCTGGAGATAATCTAGTTTTTGAGGGAATCTGTGTACAGGAGTGATAACAAGCATGGTAATTTACTGCTGCTTGAAAGGAAAACATGACCTCATGCAGTTACAGAGGGGCTTGCCCTAATTATGGGTGCAGACAGGGTGGTCACTAGGGTATTGGTGAGACAGGCAGTAATCTCCACAAACAAGTATTTACCTCGATGAGACTGTTTTCTCATACTCTCTTTTTTATAGGACTATGCTTTTTGTGACTATTTTTTTCTATTTCTAAGAACTGTAGCTTGGTGCTTAGGCTAGAACGTAGAAGTCGAATTTTGTTCCTGACTATCCTATTGACTACGGATGTGAGTTTAGGCAGGCTAACTCCATCTCTTTGCATCTTTTCTCATATTCGTAAAGTGTGGATTACTAGCCATGGGCAGAATGCTTGGAGTTACTTCACATAATTTGTTTTCTTTCATTGCTTCTCTGTTTGTTGATTTATTTCTTTTTCAATCCTTAAATTTTCTGTTAATCTGAGATCCTTCAAAACCAAAAAACTGAGGGTACAAAGAGACTTCCCTGTTACACTACTCAGAATAGTGCTCTGAAAAAACAGTGTTTTGGCCAGAAAGAAACTATTTTTAAATACTGATACATAAACCAAAACTCCCCTGTAATCAATGTCACTGCTTTGTTCAGTTGTGTTTTCTTAAATGTCTCTTCAGTTCTCTGCCATGCATTCTATGAGACATATTTGCACTTGCATTTATAGAAACACTTGCTGCCTTGAACACTTGCCAAAAAGTAGATTTTTAAGGATGGAACTAGAATAAAGATCTTGGGGTATGTTGCAGTTCATAAGACTAAAATCAGAAGGTTTTAAAAATAACATTTCACCATATTAATTACTGACAAATGATTGAATTAGTTGGTAAAGCAAAATATGAAGCCAGTGAAGATGTGTAGGAAGTACCCTTACTGGTATTGAAAACTGGCTATGTATTTATTAGAATTAGAAGATTCCAGATCAGAAAAATTAAATGTTGCCCCATGTATGACTTAGAAATACTTATTGGCTAAAGGAGTAAAATGTGCCTTGAAATAGTTTTTCCTGTGTGCAATTTTTTCTGCATATTCGAGAGCTCAACTCTTTTTCACAAATATATGAAGAAATGGGTATGTATCCATATGCAGTTTCTGTGCACTAGGCCTCTTCCCCAGCTTTTTAACATTTAAAGGGAAAAAGTGTGGGTGTTGAAGTATGGGGGCAGTTTCAGAAGGCACTCTCTAAATGGTATGGGATTGTGTCATTCTGTCTCCTAAAGTACATCCTCAAACCGTCATTTACTTCTTAATCCTACTTTTGAATAATGAATAATCATCTAATCTCTTCTTGGTTCTCCGTGTAACTTCCATTGCTGAAGAACAGCTTTCCACAGCCATGGAAAGGCACTCTGACTTTCACTCCTCAGGACTACTATGACTTAGATTGGCAAGGGCTTGCTCTGCTCTGTTTTGAACAAGCCTGCAAGGTCTGGGTGCAGGAGGAAGAGATGAAACTGTTTGTTTTTCTTTCCACCCTAGAATGTAATGGCATGTATCTGTTCCAGTCTCTAGCATAAAGTAGAAATGATACAGACTAAGCCTCTGCCTCAAAGGACTGTTTTTATTGATTTGCAATTGGTAAAATACAGCAACAGTCTGCTCAGTATCCTCCCTGTTCATGGTCTGTTTGACACTCCCAAATGGGTGCAGTGTAAAAGCCACAACAATTGAGGATTCTTCTGAGCTGAGTAAATGCTTGTTGACAAATTTCCTTGATTTTAATTTTGAATCATGCTCTTAGATCAGGGCACAGCAGACTTAATGGCTGATGAAGTCATCTACATTTTCCTTTGTTGTTTGTGGTCTGCTGAATGCCCACTTGTATTACTGCAGGACACAAGTTTATGAAGTTGATGTGTTGTTATCAAAGCTTTTTAGTGTGGCCATTATACACCTCTTCCCCCCCCCCCCCCCCCCCCCTTTTCTTTAGCAGCCAGCCATCTGCAAGGGCTGTTTATTGTATCCAAATGATTGTGATAGGGTTCAGTTAGGATATAAACAATAGCAGAGCTGGTTTCATTAGCAAAGGGCTTGCAGAATCAATGTTTGGGTCTGATTCCTCCATTTTTAAACTTGTATCAGTAGAATTCATGTTTAAGTGGTTAACTTCTGATTTACTGGACCTCAAGTGAAAACATAGAGGTCCACAGACTGACACTATTCACATTGATGGGAAACCATTTATATTGCTGCCAAATTGTTGGGGTTTTTTATTACAGTGGCAGTGAATAAAAGCCAGAATAAATCATAAATTTCACTACCTATAATATGTGAGAAACTGAAACATCTTATAGTAGCAGCCCTAAACTAATTCACAGCAGTCATTTATCTTCATTGTTTTCTACAGAGATTGGCTGAACATTTTTAATACACATAACTTTATATGGGCACCGATTATAAAATTTTCCCTTTCTTAGTGTTAAAACACTCTTCACTGATTACATAGTATTTGTCCCAGAGAGGAAAAGAGTAGAAGGGTTCCCATGTCAAATTTTTATTGCTGTAGCTTCTCAAAGAATATATATATATATATAAATAAAATCTCATGAATCTGAACTTAGGCTGCTGGATTTCTGCAAGGAGTATATCACAGATGAAGCAGGGTTTCTCAGGGGCGGGGATTATACCTCATTACTTGGGAAAGTTAATTGGTAGTGCAAACCTCACAGAAGCATCTACATCTACAGACACAAGATACCTGAGCTGTCCACAATAGCCTCTATTTCTAGCCTTAGAAAGGAAAAAGGGGAGAGGCTTGTGCACTTAAATATTAAGAGTTTAACTAGGGTGAGTCTGTAAGCTGCTGAAGCAAATGATTCTACTTGTTACTGAATGCTGGCAGGAATCACGTTTACACCTCATCTCATGCTACACTACTGTTCTGCCATGCAGTTTTTAGATTGAATGCTACTGGGGGGAGGGTCAGTGTGCACAGCATAGAGGAGCATATGCATGGAGCATGGTATGTGGATGTTCAGGGAGGGAGTTTACCACCAAAACAGCTGCAGACTTCTCTGTGTCATCAGATTCCTGTGAATTCATGTGGAAGACAGTGGGACTGGAAGGCAGCGGCTTGCCTGTATGGAACATACACAAAGATGGGAGTCAGAGGGACTTGGACTCAAGAGCGTCTTCTGTCATATCATATAAAAGGCTGCCTGATACTTATAATAATGTACCTGATTTTCCATTTGCATGGACCTTTCTGAAATACAGTTTACTTTTCCTTTGAATCTCCTTTAATACATGTGTTGGTATTGTTACTGGAGTGAACAGGGGCCTTTTATTTCTGTACGTCTGTGGGGAAGGTCCCCTGCTCTGTTTAGCATCCAAGCTGAATGGATATTAAAGCTGGTGCTGACAATATCATGTCATCACCAGTTCTCTGGAACAGGGCTTGTGCTCATCACTATGTTGAGTGTTTCTTACAGTACTGCATTCTAGAAGGCAGAAAATTACCGGTGCAGGAAGGAGGCTGGATTCTGTGCGAAAATAAAAGCAGGATTGTGTTAAAATAAGACAATATTTGAAATGTCAGCAGAGGCTTTTCAGCATGTACTGCTGTAGCTGTTGTTGCCTCTTAGAGACAACTGGATATTATATGCCTGGAAAGTCTGTACCAGTTTTCAACGTTTCTATAATTTTTCTTACTGGCAGTGGTTAGCACATATCCATACCTAAAACTGCACTAAAAATACCCTTTCTCATTATAACTTGTCCAGTCAGAAGAATAACTGCTGATTCAGGCAGGTTTTGGGACACATGGACTGCATTGTGACTAGGTAGTTTCAAGAAATGGCAGGGAATGGCACTGTGTCATGGCACCAGCAACGCTGGCTCAGGCTGCAGCTAAGGGTTTTCATTAATTTGTCCAGCAGTTTGTACCTGTGCATAGTACAGGTAGGACATCACTAAATCAAAAAGGTTGCTTTCACAGGGACGGATTTATTGAGATGGGATGAAGGGCCAAGAGGGTTGCTTCTTGCCTCTCTCCCTACTCTGCATTGCCTGGTATGCTGACCCACATCCTGGGTCACATAAGCAAGAGCGGCTGTGCAATTCATCCATCCAGACTACAGCTGTTTCTGCTTTTATATTATCTCACAATACTGCAGAGGTTCTTGGGCTATGAACTGAAGCTCGTTTCACTGAGCTAGTGGAAGATCTGCTGCTCCCAGAAATGTATCTTTACCAGAGGTTTCTGTATTGCAACAGAAGCTGTGTGAATGCTCCCTAAGCAATTCTACCTACTGGTGTTAATCTGCCTTTGCTGGAGGGTACTGACCTAGTGGATAATGATGAGAAGGTAGAGATGAGTGAAGACTTCAGCTGAATCTGGCAAAGATGTCTATCTGTGGTTTCCAGTAGTTTGTGGACAGGTGACTGTCTTCTAGCCCTACCGGTAGAGCTACTCTGCAACCTATTTCTGTGAAATTCAAGAACTCCTCTGCAGTATTTCCTGTAGCCTGTCAGATTTGGCTGAAACATTTGAGGCAGTGCTCACACAGTGTGTCTGAGGAGATGGTGGCAATGGCATTGTGTTGGAGCATAAAAATTCCTTCTAGGGTTGTGGGTGTTTACAAGGTTTGAGATGCTCCCCTGTGTAAGCAGCGGTAGCCTGTATTAGTTCACACCAACAAAAAATGTAGCTTGTAAACATGGAGAAGCAGGAAAAGCAGATCAGAATGAGGATACAGGTGCTGTCAGTGTTTTTTCTCCTTTGTGCCATTTAGTCCAGGCTTTCTTCTTTGCTGTTCTCTCTAGTTGCCTGTTCTTTGGGACAATAATGCAGAATTTGAGAGTTTTGGTGTTAAAATATAAGGTCAGGACTAGCCAGCATATGAAGAGAGATAATGTTGTTATGTCCCAGCAATAATAAGGGGCCTGGGAGAACTGAAGAAATGAAGAAATGCCTTGCCACATTATCTTTTCACATCTTCCCTCCTCTCAGCTTGCTCTGACTCTCACAGCCATGGTATAAAGGCTCCTATGCAGAGTTATCCATTGGTAAGTGTAGGAAACCAGCTGGGGGGAGTAAAGAGAAAGGGAATATTGTACGCTATGGTCTCAGTTATAAGGCTTCAATGATTTGTTTGCCCCAGGACCTAAAACAGCTTGTGGTCTGAGAGCTGAGGTTGAGCTGGAGTTCTGTGCTTTGGGGGACACACAGATCAATAAGTGCGTGTTGGTAACAAAGGAAGACCTGACCCTTGGCTGTCACTTCCATCTGGCAGCTGGAGGCCAGGGAAGGATTTCTTGCAGTGGGGGAAGGGACTGGTTGGTTCTGTAGAACTACAACATGGCTCTTGCTGCTGGCAGGGGCCAGTGACTGAGAGTGGCCGATCCTGATTTGAATCACTGAACTGATATTTCACAGCCAGTCCAAGTCAGGTTGTCTTTCTTTTTTCCCTTATTGCTTTTGTGTGTTGATCATGAGCACTGTACTTGCTCTGGTGTAAGCACCAGCAGCTTTGAAGAACTCTAGAGGAGGAAATGCACACAGGGTCACGTAAGCATGCACACACACACAGAAGGAAATCAGGAGTCAGCAAAGCAAGGAGGAGTCAGCAACAGAAAGTGATAGAAGTGTAGGAAGGAGTATCATCTTGAGGAAATCTTATTAGAGGTCCCCTATTCATCGCATACATGTTTTAGTGATCAACCCAGTGAAAGGTTTAGTAATCTTACAGCAAAGAAGCAGAAAAGGAGGAAATTCTAGACAGCGTATTTTTTTCTTGACCAACCAAGCAGTGTTTGGATGAAGCAGACCTTTATTGTTCTGAAAATAAAATAGTGCTCAAAGCCATATTTGGTTTAGTACTTTTCATTGCATCATTAAAAAACCTAGCATCTGCCCTGAAGAGCTTACAGTAGACAAGGCAGAAGAATAAGGAAGCATGTGAAATGATGAGTATTATAATTTTTCAAACAGATGGAATAAGATCAGTAATTTGTGAGACTGTCCACAGCAGGTATTTTTTGGGGAGTGAGTGTTGTTTGAAGGGGTTACTTCCATCAAGGTCAGAGAGTATGTTGTTCCAGGGCACTGTATTTGTCAAGTGCCTAGACTGCCAGGGGTACACGGATCTAGTCTTTGTTGATTGTCAGTTGGCTCAAGCAGACTAACCCTAAGGGATCTGTTCTCCTCCTGTCCTCTGGATGTTATTGATCCTGCTTGTACTGCTACTTGTGCATGTTCTTTCAAGGTGTTGTTAGGCTCTCTGAGTAATGTATTTCTGGCTTAATAGTAATATTTTGGCGCTTAAAACATTTTATTAGCTAGCCAGCTTTCAAAGAATGGGAATGAAATAACATTTCTGGAATGTTACACTAGGAGTTAGGACACGTAGTTAAGCTATTCTGGGTATGTGGTCCCAAAGGAAAAGATTCATGTTCATGCTGGAATGAGAAGCACTTGGAATCCAGGTACGGAGCCAGGGAAGGGACTGTCTTGCACTGTACATTGACCACACGGCCTGACAGACCACATACAGTGCTTTATTTGCTAGTTAAATCACCACAGCTATAGGAGGGTCTGACAGGGATGGGCTGTATGGAGGATTCACCTCCATGTGCCATCTCAGTGTGGAAGTGATCAGCCATGCCTTCTTGGGTCTCATCAGTTACTACTTGTGTCGGACCTGATGTTTCTGCCATCAGGGACTGTTACAGAGATGATTGCTCAGACTTTATCTTCTGTAAAAAAAAAAGATAATCTTGCAGTGTTCTGCACGGAGCAGTTTTAGTGAATGGGTTAAATTCGTCATTGCAAAATTTACCCAGAATGCATTAAAGCATGTTAGGTTTGTGAAAAAAGACGAATGCTGCATGGCGAGATAGTTATCCACGCAGTGGGCAGGAGGAAATTGAAGAGCTCTGAGAGTTTTGGTCTGAGCCAGTTGCCATTGTGATGCAGAAATGCAGTTGCCCTATCTAAGGTGTAATTAGCTTTTAGGTTAATTTTATAGTGCTCTTGAATTACCTTCTCTAAAATACGCAGCAATTCTCCCTTTTTTTTGGTGGTTTTGTTTCCACAAATTAGAGACTACACATTAAACAATGCTCTAACATGTAGAAACACACATGCACTCTCACATTATTTTTTTGGGTTTTTTTTTTTGTTTTTTTCTTTTAACCAAAGAAACACTGGAACACAGACATAAACCTAAATGCAGGACAAATGTTGTAGTTATTATACGTATAAGCAATAAGCATAATTTTGAATGTGGCAGTATTATCTGTTGTGCTCCAAAGCAGAGAAACTACATCTTTTCTACACTGACAGAAGCAATAGTAAAAGTTAAAACATCATTTCTCAGTCCTATAAACCAAACTGACTGATGTGCTGTCTGCTGAAATATACATTGCCTCAAAATTGATGCTGCTGTTATTTTTTATATGTCTAAACTTTTCACGATTTGTCTTCGTCAAAGACATAAGAAAGAGGTGGGGGGAAGAGATTCCAAGCATCTGCCCATAATGAAGGATTCTTTTTATTCTGTATTTCAAATCTTTCTTGATCAAACCCGTGCCATTCTATGAACTGCTTCTTGAGAAGGAGAAATAGTTTTTAGCCTTGAAGACAAGAATTAAACAGCTTGCCCTAGAGGGCTCTAAAACTAATAGCAAGGATGAACGCTCTCGTAATTATTCATTCTGGAGTTTCTGGTTTGGAAAATGTAAAGTAAAACAATCTGGATAGTCTTTCTAAACGGTTGCACAGTAATAAAAGATTTTCTTGCCATGAGGATAGGAGATCTTTATTCTAAAGGAGAGGAAGACCTGGGATAGTTTAAAACTGTCTTGCAGTAGCCTTAGTTTATCCTTTTTTGGGACCTTCTCTTCTGTGTTTTATCTGTCAAAGAGGAAACAAAATGTTTCTCATGTGAAATAAATTAACCTTCCTTCTCTCTTCCATTTACATACTGAAGATAAAGCCATAGCTTTCTTGTTACTTCAGGGTACACCAAGGTTGCAGCTGAAGAGGGCCTTCCTACTTTCCTGCTTCTCCCAGTTTTTCCCCTGTTCAATAAAAAAATCATTATTTGTCTGTTTAGCATCCTGTGATGCCTAAAGGGGACAGTTAAGTGCTGTTGCTTGCATGAGGGAGAGGATGAGTGGATTGGAGCGGGAAAGGCAGGGGATGCATTGCCAGCTTTCATCGGTCTAAATTTTTTCTAACAGATTGAAGAGGCAGGCCTGTGCTAATCTGGTTTGTTTTGGCTGAAGTGCGTTTGGTGCCAGTTAAAGCGAACAGCTGAGAGCTGCTCTGAAAGGGGTGGTAACCTCTGCAGCTGAATTGGTGATGAACATCTGGGGATAAACCTTTTCTGCTAACACAGCTATTTGCAAATTGGGTGTTTGTCCACACCCTTAATTTCTTCTTTCTGCAGAGCTGAACCAAGAAGCCAGTAAAATAAATGGCTGCGCGCAAAACCCTTCCATACCATTTGGTGCTGAAAGCTCTGCCTGTTAATTTCTTGTTACCTCTTATCCTTTCCTGTTTGGCCGGTATTTTAGTTTATCGGAATTAAGAGCACAAGGAAGTTTCACTATGACACATCTCAGGAAAATATATTTGAACATACCGCCAGTTAAAGGACTGACAGAGATCTTACTTCACAGTGTCAAGAAAATTTTGAGAATATATTGCTCTTTATTTTCTTTTTTCCCCACTAGCTGAATGACTGATTACTTCAGGAATTAATAGCCCCACCTTCCTTCTCTTCCCATCTCTTGTTCTAGGCCGCTGAGGATCTGCAGTAAGATAAAGCAGAGAAAAGCTGGTGGCAGAAGCTGTGTTTTGTGGTTCTGCTGATCTGGTGTCCTTAATTCTTAATCAGGTATTGTTTAACAACCCATGGCATTATTTTAACAGAAAAGATTAATTCAAATTATAGCAAAGCACGAACTCTTCTTTTCTCCAGCCCTACCACCGAAAGTTTTGGAGGAAACCGAGGTATGAATGAATGCTAGGTCTCTCCACAGTGCTGAGCTGTTCAGCCAGAAGCTAACTGAAGCTACCATTTGCCTCTGCTCTGGAGTGGCAGTTGTTGGACAGCTGTCTGGGTATCCCAGTCAGCTCTGTGACACTTCCATGCATAAAAAACCTGTTCCATTTTTAAAGATTGGGAGCAGTGTCCTTAAACAGCCATAAATGAAGCATATACCTTTATGTGGCATGGCCTGTGGGTGTATAGCATGTACTACTTAAACTTTGAATTCTTGATCCTGTTAGAAGGCAAACCAGTAGCCAATCTGTTATGAAAATTGTTATTATGAAAACTGTCATTGAGAGAGTTCAGTACACACAACATAAAACATGGTTAAGGGAGGTAAAAAAATTGACAGAAGGATTTTCATAGGTCTTCATCTTCCTCATCCTCTTTGTTTTCACTGTTTTGTTCTTGGTTTTCTTTCTCAGAAAATACTGTAAAATGTCAACAGCACAGAGCCTGGAACTGAAAACTTAGATAACTGATTATCTAGTACAGCAGAAAGTGAGGTATTAAAATTTATGGAAGCAAGTATCTTTTACCAAAGCAGAATCTTTTATGCAGATCATAGCAGCTGAAGTTGGTTATTTAGCCTTTCAGAGAGCTGGTTTGTATTTTATGATGGGAGATTAGAAGCGTTACTGAAATGTGATAAAAATCAGATGCATGTTCTGAAATTAGCATCCCTATTTCATCTGACTGCTTTGTTTTTTATAGGGTTCAGTACCTACAGCAGTGTAGTGCACACTAGAGGACCTTCAAAATGAAAGCATCCTAGATTTGGTATTTGTATCATGACCAAGGGAAAAAATATTTCAGTACAAGTATATAATGAGCAAGATTCTCCACGGATGTAAATTATCACAGTTCCATTGCTTTTAGTAGATCATGGTATATAAATACAACTTGCGGATCTTCTTCTTAATGATATTCCTTACAATATTTGATGCCACCAATATTTATGTCTATCTTGCATCCATGATAAACTAAACTTACAAATGTCTGCATTAAAAAAACCCATCCAACCAGAAAAATGTTATTTGAGCGGTTTGTGAGAGGTGAAATAGCCAATCCAGGTACCGTATTTGAGCTTCATGCTTTGTTCATGCAGTGAATATGACAAAGTCTTAGCTGGGATCATGTATTGGTTTTAAAACTGAGAAGTTTGAGAAATTGATGTGATCTCAGCTTCCTGCTGTGTTCACTCACACCTGTGAGAGGATATTGAGTGTCAATGTGCTTGGATAGATTAGCGTTGGTTTTGGCAGATGGTACAGACTGGTAAAAATCTAGTATTGTTTCTTACATATCAGTAAGAAACAAGAAGTTGGGTTAACATTTTTTTAATACAGTGTGCTTTGGCTTTCATTGTATAAAAATGTTATGACAAAGTACTGTAGTTACTCTCAAATACACTACCTTCTGTAATGTCATTCTCATCTACCCCATCTCTCAAATTCTGGATTAAAAAGTAAGGAACGAAATAAGTGAAATATGTAAACTGAGCTGTAAATGCTACAGACAGCTCAGATAACTGTTTGAATATTGGTGCCTCCTAGTAGATCTGATGAAGTGCAACTGACTGTAACAAGAGGCTTTGGGTTCGTTCTAAGTACTGCTGAAAAGACCATGAGATTGGAATACAGGAAGCTTTAGGGCATGTCAGAAAGAGAAAGTAAAATCTTACATGAGGACTATGGAGGTTAAAAAAACCCCAAAACAATTTAATTTTGTCTGTGGTTACAGGCTTTGCTACAGTAATCCTTGCATATAAATGCATGCATTCACAGCAGTTTTTTAACGTAATAAGTAGTGCACATACTTTTTCTGTTCTACATTGTGCTTGTTCCTCCTCCTTTCAGCAGTACTGAAAACTGTTCTTGCAGATGGTGGTAATACCCATGTATGAAGACTGTAGTAAGAAGGCTTTCAGTAATAAACACATGCTTATCCAGTAGTGTACTTCAGAGTTCAAAAAGAGCAATTTATTTTTGGAGTTTTTAGTATTGCTTCATCATTAATTTCTTCTCTGTAACAGCAAGAATTCATCTGTACTTCTTGCTCCACATGTAGTGTGAGTGAGAGGAATGGTAAAATAAGCTCCATTAAGAAAAGTCATGTCACTGAGGAAGATCTGCTGTGTAAAATACTCTGCAGCCTGTTTGTGATGTTCAAATAACGAGTGAACTTCAGTATGTGCATGCCTCCATCAAAAAGCTGAAACTCTGATTGCTGGTTTCCAGTTTATTGTAGGTTTATATTGTCAGATGAGTTTAATGTTGAGGTATCCCTTCTATAAATGTTTTGTACAAATTGCTGAAAGCACGCTGTCAGATTTGCTGGAAAGGTAGCAATTTCAACAGTGAAATTTATGAATGAACTTCCTGTACATTAAAATCGCCAGCAACTTCATGTTTTGTTCTGATTTTTCAGGTGACTTATGCATGACTTATGTTCACACTTAACGATGTAGACAAGGAGATTAATTCCTTCAGAGGCTTTCATGTAGAATGTGTTTGTTCTGTAATCATCAGGTTTTTTCCCAAACAGTCTGAGAGATGAGTGCTATCCCTATTTTACAGGTAATAAACTGTAGCAAAGGAAAATGGATGACAGTTTATACTAATGCTGGTTGCCTAAATTGAGACACCTAGAACCTAAGCTACCTTTTTCCAACCACCATGTGGTACCACACACTCTATGATCAGGGAACAGCTTCCATTGCAGCTGGTCAGTATTCAGAAACGTTGTACCCAAGGATCTCCAGTCAGAAGCTCTGAAATTGTGGAACAGGTTTGATTCAAAAGATTTACCAGCTTTGAGAAAGTAAAGCAGAGATGGGGATGAAATCCCATTCCACCACGCAATATTCAGATGGCCTAATATGAGACTGTCGTCTTTTTGCTTGCCATTCTCTTCCTGCTGCATACAACTTTGCTTCAAATGTGCTTGTGAGCTTGAGCAATAACATGGGAACCTTTTTCCTTAAGCAAACCAAGCCCAGCATGTATCCATCCTGAGCAGTAGGGAGTGTGGATAAGATTATTGTGGCATTACATAATCTAGGGCCATATGATGCTACACAATGTATAGATGTTTACCCAAATACTAGTTCTGCTGACACCTTGCATGGCACCTCTCAAGTTCTCTCCTTCCCCCTCCCACCCCCCTGCAAAGTCTTAGCCTGCCAAATGTGTTTTAGTTCTCTTCCCTAATTACCTGCTGTTCTCTTCCACCTAGACAGACTACAGGCATGGATGTTTAAAGCCTGGCAAGGATGTTATCAGCTGAAAGCAGAGTTGCTGGGCTAGGCTTTACCTTGGTGGGGCTGCAAGGCCAGGAGGATTTCTGTACCATAGCCATAGCTTACCGAGTTGCTGCCACGCAATACCCAAGCATGTTTTTGTGAGAGGGGCTTTGTTAGGCTTCATGTGTAATGATTTGTTTATTTAAAGTGTAAAGCAAATAATCAGGCTGAGTACCATTCCTAAATGGAATCAAAGTAACCTTGTATAACCTCTTCCTACTTTTTTGTGATAAAACTTCTGTAATAAGACAGGCTTGCTCTGTGAGATCATATCTTGTTCTAGCAGCTGGCCCTGGTCAAGAACATTTAACTGCTTAAACAAAGGTGCTCTTAGCTTTGAGTACAGAAGACAAGTTTGATTTTTGTTTCAGGATGTGAAAAATCCAGTCTTCAGGGCCAAGTCTATGTGGTTATATGTTGTTGTACATATTTTCATAGAAACACGCCACTATGTGCATATGTGTATAAAGTAAGTTTAATTTAAGCTTCAACTATACTTATAACCCTCTACTTTCTTCAATGAATAAGAATAACCAGGCATCCTATCATTTTATTATTTAACAGCAAGTTCTCTACCCATTCGGAGGTTTTACTGTAGGTTGTCACTGTGGAAAAAATACAGTGTATCTGTGGCCGCTGTATGGCATTGATGGAAGAGCTATATTGAAGCCTTACTTGGTGACAGAGAGAATTTGTCTATACAAATATCTTTTTCAAATTATTGCTGACAGATGTAACAATAGAAAATAATGATACTTTAATGGAAGTTAATGTTTCAAATGTATTAAGTCCATTGTGGCAGTAGTGACTTTCTGCAGTTGTCCACAGAGCATCCTAAAGGCATATTTAAGATGCATTAAGCAGGAACTATTTAGTGTTTATTTTAAGATACTTTTGAAAGGTAGAGCACAATAGAAGAGAACCTTGTCCATGATCTGTGGTTTTGTTTGCAGTACATTCAACAGATAGTTTGTGTTTCCCCTTTCTGGAACAAATGGCCTTTACTTGTGCACTTGTAAAGTGTGCAAGTACAGTTGAGCATCTGTAGTCCTTATGTTTTAATTTGTGGACATTTCTGCACGTGTGTATAAGCTGGGAGCTCAGAGATTCGTATGACCAGTTTTGAAGACATATATGTGGTTTTGATGGTATGAATACCTGAACCTTTTAAAGGTAACAGAGAGAAGAAGGGTGATTTGAAGTTGTTGATATATGTTATTGGAAGGGTAAAAATGTTGAAGGCTGTTAACAGCTTTACTTTCTTTCCCCCATGTGAATTATGTATGTTGTAATAAAAGACCAAGTGTATGTTGGGATGAATGAGTAATTGAATGAACTGTCATATCTCTCTCCCACTCACCAGCTTGTGGAATCCACAGTTAGGGACTGTTGGCAGCAGTCTCAGCTGCAGGGCAGTAGATGTGAAGTTCACAGCTAATCTCGCACACTCACAGTTAAAAATATGTGCTTATTGCTTCAAAGGTATCACTCTGAACTCTCACACTGGCATTCCAGTAGACCTTGTAAAAAGTTACTGTTCGTGAATGTACAAACACAGAAGGGAAAAAGCTCAGTAAATAAAATGGCACTTCAGTCTTGCAAGTAATTCTGGAGTTATTCAGTGTTTGGTTTATGCAGTTGATATTTTCCGACGTATTCTTCTCAAGTGTATCTTCCCTCATAGATCATACCAAAAAACCTGAAGCTCTTCAGTTCAAAAGTTAAAATAGCTTGATGCAGTAAGGAAGCAAAGTTTTGAGGTTGAGAATGACAGTCTAGATGGAAGAAGTAATATCTTCTAGAAGTAACCTTCCCTGGGTGTGATGTATTTTAAAATGTGTTTGGTAATGAATGCTATAGTTAAATTTAGGCTTGCACAGTAAGCCTGTTTTATAAAGCAATTTCTTTTCAGCAATTTTTTTTTCTCATCTTAGAAGATGATTTTGTAGGATTTTAAATTTTGAGAAAGACTGAAAAATCTTTCTTTTCCTCTCTTCTGTCCACACTTCTTATCTATGTTTAGACCATATAATAATTTCCGAGTGTTTTAATATTAATCAGGGTGACAAGCCAAACCACATTGCTGATCTTTTTGGACATTTTGTTCCTCAAAACTTCACCCCCTTTTACTTTTGTGGCCTCCCTCCTTGTCCCTGCTTTCATTGCTCTTTCCCCAGGGAGGCCTCTCTTGGTCTTGGATACATCTTCTTCTAAACTGGGAACAGTTTTTACCCTTCTGCAAAAGGAAAACTGTAGAGAGCTTAGAAATTCCTTAGCTATGTAAAAATGCAAGCCAAGGTCTAGAATGCCTTCAGTGATGTAATTGAAGTCATTTGAATCTCTGAAGTTTCTTGACAAGGACAGGGAAATGGGGATTTGGCATGCCAATAATAAAATGTTTTAGGAAATCTCTGCTTCCCCATATGTTTTTTCCCCCCACCCTTACTTTTAGAGGCACATCCAATTTGTTAAGAAATACTAAAGAGCAAAAAGAAACTTATTCTGTATGATTCAACATCATATTTTAAATTCATAATTCCTGAAAGGAGAAATTGCACTTGTTTAGTGTTCATGGAATCACCACTAATAAGAAGGAAATAAGTAGCTTTTGTATGTCTCAAGTGAGCACATAGTTCATGTGTTTAGGGTAATGTTTTCAGTGTACATGTGTATATACATTGAAAAAACAAACCAAAATTTATCCCGCTAACATTAACAATATTTCATGAACAGAACGCTGATGAATTTAACACTAATGTTTTCTAATTTCCTGCTCTTCTGAGAATCACTTTTAAACAGGATATTGATTCTGTTTACAAAAAAAGAGCCAGTTTATTAATGTAAAATGGGAGTTGTGCCCAGATGAAAATATGTACTCCCTATCTGCCTTATATTGGAGCTAAATGCTGAGGTTTGCCCACCATCCACAAATAGCATCTGACTTTACAGTAAAGGACTTTTGGGACTTCTCTTTTCTTTTTAATTTTTCTTTCTGTATATCCTTGGTAAATTTCCTGTAGAGATTGCTTGACTGGTATCTGCTGAGGGTCTGGTCCAGTGCAAGTTAAAATATCTAGGTTTTCATTAGAAGGTCCAAGGGTCTAATCCTGACCTGTGGAAATTAGCCTATGTTTTATCACTGCTCTCAGTCCATATAGAGTTATGCCCTTTCCAAAGAGAGATTTGTTGACACCATTCATGCAATATGTATTATTTATTTACAAATATACTTGCTCCATGACTAATTTCTTAGCCACTTTATTTGGCATTTACTTAACTGTGGAGCTGGAAATCTGAGTATGTCTCATGTGTGGATGAATGGTTAGCCTGTGTGATGTTGTTTATTTTTCAGAGGAACCTTAGCATCTCTGAAAGACACTTAAGCGTAGAGTGGTGCACATGTATAGAACAAAAATTTGTCTCCATTTCCCCCTGGTATGTGAGCTTTTAAAAAGCCTTATGTTTTTATTGTCTCTTTCTTGACTTGATCAGTTGAGCACAGTTTTGGAGGTTAGTGTGATAATTTGGATGGAAGGGGAAACTGATGGTGCAGTAAGGTGCTTCATTGATACAATCTGGTTTAGGGGATTTCAGTGAAGAGGACTTAAATATCTTTGCAGATTGAGACCAAAAGGAGTTAATAGGTCACACTGTATGTTTTGCTGGAGCAGAGAATTTGTGTAACTAATCTTACCACCGTAACCTACTTACTTGTTTTCTTTCTATAAGCTGGCTGATTCACTTGAATTCATTTGAACTTTCAAGTATGAACTGATTCATTTGAATGATTGGAATGTACCGATTCATTCAGAAATGCACATATGACCAGAGGAAAAGTAAATAGTAAATTGCAACAAACTTACATTGCAAAGAGGGGAGAGCAAATTCCATCTGCTGTGATGTGTCTGAGTTTAGCTGTATCGGCTGGAGTTTAATTTGGGGAAAAAATAATTTTCTTGTAAATATAATGAAACAATGCAATAGAGCATCTGATATTTTTCTGGTAAATGACTGGTCGTGTACGAAAACCTCTCAGTCTTCCACCCTCACAAATAATTTAAATTCCACCCAATACTTCCAGTATTTTTAAAAGGGGCTGTTGACTAGAGATGAGTAAGCAACCCTTCTCTTGAGATAAAGTAGACTCTTTGGCTTGCAGCCCCTAATTCATTTGTCTTGCTGTCGGTCACAGTGGAAGTATCTTTATATTTTTTGAATCAAATGTTGTTCATAACTATGAACTAAAAAAGTCAATCATGTGATACCCACTAACTGCTTGTTTGCTTGTTAATGTCATTGTGTACTCTGAGAACATTCAATTCTCAGTATCCTTAAATTTCTGTGGTTATTTTAACAATTGTTGTTTATGGACTTTGAAATACTAAGTAAATTAATCAGTGCATTACTCCATGCCTCATGTTTAGGCTAGTTTCTACTTCCCTTCAAATCACTAAAAGCTCTCATATCTAATACTTTTCACTCTGCGGGCTGACAACAAAACCATAGATGCATTGAGTAATTCCAAGTCTCGATTTTGAGAAACATTTGATTTCCCCTTATTACCTTAATAAGAAAATGCACTCAGCCATCCTCTTTTCTTGTAGTAAAGCCTCATCTTCAATGTCTTCTTTTTTTGTGCTTTACCCTGTTAGTTTCTAAGCCCTGTGTTTGTGACATTGTTTCACAGTTCTCTTGGAGTCGTAATGATTTGTATCAGCTGCTACTTGTCTTCTGTCTCCTTGTCTCTTGGTCCCCAGCCTCAAACCCCATTTTTAAATCTTATACAAATTTACTGTGCCTCTTTCTGCTTTGTATTGATCCTGAAGACCTCCCTCTAGTGTGATCATTGTAATAAATGGCACTGTGCAAAGGCTAGGTAGAGTCTAATGAGCAAAACTGGCATATGTCCCATCTGTGGGCTTGATCTTATTTTCATTCAAGTTGGTGAAAAATCTCACATTGATTTTAGTACAGCAAGGTCAATATTAAATTTCCATGTATCTGTATTTATAACTCTGCATTCCTGATGGTGAATTTTCCTTCTTCTGGGACAGGAGTTACGTCTTTGTTTGTCTTAGCACAGCATCTTGGCAACTGAGCCAAACCTGTGTTTGGGATCTCATCTCTATTGTAATAGAATCACAGGATCATTTAGAATGGAAAAGACCTTTAAGATCATCAAGTCCACCTGTAAACCTAACACTGCCGTGTCAACCACTAAACCATGTCCCTTAGCACCACATCTACCAATGCCAAAGTCTAGAAAAAGAAAAAGAAGGCAAAAAGATTTGGGTGTTACTGGTCACCTTGCTGCCACATTGGACCCAGTGAATTTGCCCACTCTGCACTCAGTTTTAGGAATTCTTAAGTGAGAGAATTTTTCCTTTTTGCTTGGCTATATTATATACATATGAGCACTATGTCTGATCTCTGACTGTATACATATTATCACGATCCATTTGTCAGTTTGTAGTGACAATGCAGTACCATAAGGCTTCTACTTGGTTTTGGTTTTATTTTTATTACATGATTTAGTGTTATTTACTAATCAGTCTGGGAAGGTTCCTTGAATTTAACTTACACTGCTGTTAACAGCATGTAACATCCTGCTTTGTAGCTAAGCAGTGGATATATAATACCACATGAAATAAAGAAGGACATAATTCTTCTAAAAATATAACATAGAATTCTGCAGAAAATGAACTTCTGGGTTCTAGGGGCCTGTCTTGCAACAATCTCTCAAATCAAAGCTTCCTTCTGTAAAACTTGAAGAACTGAGTCTGTGGACTAAATCTACACACTTAATGTAGATCTTGTATTGGCCAGCATTGCAATCCCTGAATCTGAGGGTTTACGTGATACACAGCAAGTTAGGTGCTGAGGTATCTAACCAGGTTAGAGTGAAGGATCAGTAACGAAGCAGGAAAGCTCAACAAAAATATATGGCCAATGAAGAGATGCTGTCTGCTTCTTTCAAATGTCACAGCCTTTTTCCAGAATATGGAGTGTGGGCGGTGTAGCTGTAATGCCCTCATCTACTCGATGGATTTGAATCTACCTCCTGCATCATCCCAAAGTATATCCCAAATGATGAACAGGATACTTAGAAGTGAAGGAAGGCTTTCTCAGTGCCTCCCATTGAAACTGTTCTGCTTTGCAAAGAGCAGGTAAATGTTCAGAAAGCCAGTGAGAGAGGGCACATGTCAGGGCACTTGTCTGGGAGGGTGGGAATGAGGTTCCTGTCCTGCTTCAGCAGTGTCGCTTTGTGGATCGGCACAACATCTGGAAAACAAACGGTGGTGCATGTTGTCCCAGGGAAGTCCCGAACAATATGGCGACTAAGTACAAATGGGTTTGAGCAAAAGTAAGGTGCAGGACTGAGCAGCGGCAGATGTAATTAATCAATTTCTTGGCTGCTGCTGCTGCTCAGCGGTCTCCTTGATGACTCAGTTACATGGTGAAATCAGCTTTCTGAATCCAAATTAAAAAAGTGGCTTTTATGAAAAGGGAAGGTTCTTTCTTGGTAATCTGTTCACAAAGTAGAACATTAACCCGCTGCATATCATACTCCCATAATATAAATGTCATCTTCCTTAATGTTCAAAGCACAGGTTTTACACAGTGAAAATTGGGAGGTCTTGCAGAATAGAAATGAGAACATTTTAGAGCATTAATTGACTTACAGGGTGAGAACCTCACCCCAAGCATGTGGGTTTGGCTTTTTGTTCTTGGCTGGTTGTAATTCTTTTCATGTCAGTTGAAGATGACCTATTTTTCTAGTGGTAAGATTTGAATCTCTGAAAAATCTACTGTTCTTGTCAAATGAACAAGGCCTTCCTCCTGTTTTAAAAACATAATTATTTTCTTGTGTATAACCTGTGGTCAGCTGCTTTAATTAAAAAACCAAAACTGTGATTTAGTGTTTTTGTAGATCATATGCAAGTAATACACAGGCAAAAGTAATCCAAGCCTCTGCAAATCCCGTATCTCAGCCTACCTCTGTTTTGTAAAGTGATATGAAGGCTTATTTTCAAGAAGGAATGTTTTTAAACATATGGCAGTTACAGATGTTAAGAATATGACTGCCTGAAAGCTGCATTACTGAGCACATGCTCAAAATGCTACCTTGGTGGACATTCTGGAGTTATCCAGTGCTCATAAAAGCAGGCATTTTTGTGTTTTTAAAGGGATTATTGGCACAATTCTGAGCAAAGACTTTGCCTAAACACTGAAAACTTGGCAGTGAAGACACAAAAGACAGGTTCTCAAAGGCAGCTATGTAAATTTGGTACTTGATTTCCATTGATGCAAATTTTGAAAGAATTGCATGAGGAGATACCCTGTTTTCTTTGACTTGGAAGGAGCCCTGTTGCAACAGGTCGTTCCACAGGTTGTCTTAAAAACAAGTGGAACTATGGCCTCAGGAAATCTGAGGGTTTTAATGGTGCTGAGATGTACCACGTTAGTTTGCAAATCATAAAATAATTTAGATTGGAAGGGCCTGCCAAGCTTTAGTTTAACAGATTAAAATAAAAATAAGTTTTCAAAATTATTAGGTATATTTATAAACTATTTGTCATTGTGATAATTATATGAGTGTTACTTAAATTTGATATAAGAACAAAGAGTACCTTTTCTGGAACAAGGGCCCATGTTCGCAGCAGCCTATCGTTAATTAGTCTAAAAGACACCAATGGCTATTGCTGAGGAATATAAAGATCTATAAAGAGTATAAAGATTCTGTGAGCAACTTTGGGACATGCTGGACTGTCAGCTACTTACTGCATTTATACCACAAGTAAAGAACTACTGTCATCAGTAAGAGGAGCTGTTAGAAAATCAAAATGTCTCTGTACTTGGTGTTATTGGTTGTTATCTTCTAAAGATAATAATATAAATTATATCTAAGTTGGAAATATTTTTCTCTCCAGTACATTTCATTTAATTTCTGCTATGATGGCAGTTTTGTGGGACTGTATTTCAACTTTATCCTTATGCTTTTTTCCCCTGAGCCTTTATCTTCATTGACACATTTTTCAGTTTTAAATATTTGCATTTTCTTTCGGTTGAAATTAATCCTGGCTGTGCCGGGTTTCTTTTGCTGACTGCACTTTTTGCTTACACACACAGCATTATACCTCTCTCACCATACCTAGCTGCAGCAAAACGTTTTGGTGCCTCTTCCACCAGGTTCACTTCTGAATCGAATGTCTAACCCTTTGCTGTGTGGTGCTGGGGACACGTTTCTGCTGTGTCACCCGTGGCGTGGCCAGCCTGTATTGTGTGTGCTTCCTGACAGGCTCTTCCTTGTTTTCCTGGTGGTTTTTAATTATGACTGTGCAGAAGAGCTGCTGGCCTCACTGCTGCTGTGTGTTTATTTGTTCCTGTATGTGTTGAGAATATGATTCATTTTTTTTTTCATTTATGGTGTAATTCCAGTCCATTTATGGTGGCATGCCTTTGTACTTGTTGCATTTTTTTTCAGCACTTTGGATATTTCAATTTTTTTAAATTTATGTTTTTATTTTAACTTCTGTAGCTCCTGTTAAAGAAACTTAAAAGTATGTTTTTAAATAAAAGCCCCTCCTCTGTGACTCAGAGCATAAGTTTCACAGCTTGCCTGTATGCTGGCCACTGTATAGTGGACATTGGAATCCTTTCTGTTTTTAAATGGATTTGCACAGTGCATGAAAACTGAATGCAGCCGATTGCAGAACAGTTTTTGCACTCTTTTTTAGTAGTTATGTATCATTATAGTGCTACTTAAATGCAAGCTGACTAAACATTTTATTAGTATTTTACTACTTAATTAACAACTATCGCTGAAAACAGTCCCCATACTGAGACTTACTCCACTTAAGCATCCCTCCTGATGAAATGTAACTCCACATTTGAAGGAATATATGACATTCTGTGGAATGTTTTTTCTTGGTTGTTTCCTGAAAGTGAGCCACTTATTTAGTGCTGAGTATCTGAAATTATTTAAAACAGTATCTGCTTATGCTTTCTGTATAAAAAATGCAGTCTATATAAATAAAATTCTCAACAATAATTCACATTCTTATATGGGTGAAGAGCCTTTATACAACGAACCACCAAGTTGTAAAGTGTTCAGATTTTTCTGCTGCTAAATCAACAACTGTATTAGTCTTGTGGTGCCACTGCATGTGCCCCTTTCATTTGGTCTGTTACTCTTCTGATTTGTTCAATATGTTTGCAAGCAGCGTAAACTGGTATAACCTGCAGATGTTAGCATTTCCCAGGAATGTACACACAGAAGACCAAAAGGGTGTTTGGGTATGGGTGTGCAAGAATGGGCAAATAATTTTCTATTTGTAACTGGATTTTTATTTTTTTTAAAAAAGTGAAATAGTGCTCTAGAGAGTTCTGGAGCTCTGCAGGATTTCTGGGAATTAGTGCTGGGATAATGATGGAAGATTACTTAGAACTTTCTGCATACAGGAAAGATGTGTCATGATTTCCTTCCATATACTGCAAGCTGACAATCTTCTACATTCCTCTTTCTTCATGAATGTCAGATGGAGGAATTTAGCAGCATACATGGGGAATTTGCGTTCAGAACTGAAGTTCTGTAGGACTTTATTCTGTTCTTATGCTTGTGTAAGTCAAGTGTAAACCATGACAGAATCACTCACAGTGAGCAACACTGGTTTCGCATCAAAGTTATTCTTCAGTCATACTTCTGTATTTCCAGGCCGTAAGATCATGGTGAATGGGGATGCAGTGTTTGAAGAGATAACCTCCTCCTTGCTGCTGTGTTCCTCTGTGGGAGGTTGCCATCTTTCAAGTATCCTAGATCAACCGTTTGAGCTCGTAGCTCAAATTTATCTTCTTTGTTGCAGAGACAGCTGTCTAATCTGCAGTCCCTGCTATGGTTGCTGACATCTGGCAGAAAGACAGGGGTGAAGGCTGGGGTAAAAGTCTTTTCAGTCACTGCAGCAGGGTTTGGCAGGGCTTGTGTCTTAATGCCATAGGTGACTGGTTTTGTCTAAACTTTGGGCTTAGGCTTTATGAGGGCTGTTAGATGGGAGAAAAATTCTTTCATAGATTTGGGCAGGGAAACTGTTAGAATTTCTACCCTGGTTGTACTTTAGATGTCTGTACAAACTAATTCTTATCTCCATAGTTTCACAGCCCAGGCTTAATCCAGGGCAGGACAAATAATAACATTAAAGGGACGTTACTGGCTGTGAGTTGAGTTCCTGTAGAAGACGGCTCAGGCTGTGGAGTTCAGTGGGGCAAGATGTATAAAAAGAATTATTCATTTGTGTAGGCGTTTGTAGGACTGAGCAGCAAGAGGTATGGCAGAGCTAGCTGTTCTCAGCCTTTAACTGGAAGCTGTAGCTGTTCCTTAATGGGGGTAAGCTGTAAATTCACAGCTGGTCTATAATTACCCTTAACTAACACTGTGAAGTAATAACTAGAGTCTTTTTTTTTTTTTTTCCCTTTCCCCTCCTCCACAGGTGTCCAATGTGGTTATTTACACCTGTGAGGAGTACCTAAGAAAGTAGGTATAAAATGCTGCCATTCTGGTTTGACAGTGTTTAACAACATTGTAAATGAGTGTTCAAATTTTCAGGTGGAAGACTGGGACCTTTTTCAAATATTGTTCAAATATTTTTTTTTTTTTTAAATCCTTGATCTTTTCATCCTTTTTTGTTATTCTGAATAGAATATCTAGGGTCATCATGCAAAGTGATGCTTCAGTGGGGAATTTCTTAAGAGGGATTAATTTTAAAATGATTTAGGAAATCTCATGATTTCATCAAACACTCCACAATAACACTGTGAAGCAAAGTAGCATGCACAGATACTCCTTTGGGAGTATGACAGGTCATTTGAGCTGTATTTTCTTCAGGAAATCTACTCCTTTTTATACGTGTGCAGGTTTTAGTATTATAGATCTAATGCTCCCATGAAACCCTTCTGCACTCAGCCTTACTTTGTCAGAGTAAGGATCATAGGACCAGACTGATAACGTGTTTATGAACCTCTTTCTTATCAGTTTGCCGATTGCTATTTTCTTAAGCATTTGTCCTAATGTAAAATTTGAGAGCTTCTGTAAGTTGGAAGAAAATTGAGATAATTGCCTGTACTAATGGAGAAAAAAATTCCACCTTTTTTTTTTTTTATGGAATTTTTCATTCTGTTTGTAAGAAAAGCATTCTCTGGAGTGAGGGTTAAATGCATTCTTGACACTTGATTCCGTACCCTGCCTGCTGACTCACCATTTTGTTGGCACACAGCCATGGTACAGTTGTGCAGTATGTTTACCAAGTGCTTGAATCGCAAATAGAGTGCTGTTGGATTTTCTCATACTTGAAACGGTTGGGAAAAGTTTTAGCCTTTCAAATTAGCTATATCGCAGCCTACTTCTTTAAAGCTCAGTTTAACCTTTCAACAGGTTTTTTGAGAAAGTGGGTTTATTTAAGAAACGTCATTTAGAGAGGGAGAGTATCTTCGTGTTCAAACCAGTTACAGCCATGTATGGAAGAGCAATCCTATCAGGTCTGATATGTTTTGGGATATTTCTTTCCAACTGGCATCACATTAGCATTGGGGAAAATAAGTCTGTTTTATCCTGTTACATGTAAATACATGAAAAACAGAATGTCTTGTTTGTCTGGTCTGATTAAGCTAGGCACAGCGTAGTGCTCAGGCTGGTATGGGAATTACAATCACCTTGTCCATTGCTTTTTTCAGATGGTCTGGTCACTGGCGTAAGGAACATGCAGGTTGCTTTATAGTTAATACCTTACATTTTTTCAGGTGTCATTCCAGGGAGCAGCCCTATGCAAAGGCGTGATGAAAGGTCATTATGGCAGGAAAACCCACAGAGGGCTGGACCACTGATATTATTAAGGCTTGCTTTCAGAAATAGAGGATCAGGGTCGAGCAATTGTTGACTCCAGATCCTGCACTCCAACCAGTGGGCATGCTGCTGCTGATCAGCAAAGCCGTGCTCATCTGACCTTTACCCTTGAAACAGTAGGGAATCCCTCGGCAGCTCAGCTGGCAGGAGTTTTGAGTTGTTGCTCATTATGAGCCTAATGGGCAAGAAGTGGACTTGGAGTCCGAGTCCCTGACAAACAACTCGCTGCAGCTGCATACAAAATAAACAAGTGAGAGGCTAAGATAATGCAGATCTTGAATAATTAGGCACGGGCAGAATTTTCTGTGAATGCCTTTATCCATTTAATGAACCCCTTGTACAAAGGGAATACCCTAGAACCTGGTAGGCAGCATATGTAATTGCTAACCAGAGGGCTGGAAGGACAGTGGTGTATGTAGCACTTATTTACAGACACATCACAAACACATTTTGGGATGACTGTGAATAACTTACGTCTAGATGACAGTAATTAACTTAATTCTAACAAGTCAAGATTGCCACTTAGTGTTTAAATCATTTTTCAGTATAGAAACCCTAATGTTAGATGCAGCTTTTTATCTAACATCTGAGCCCATTTCAAACATGACTCTTGGTTGCAAAGAGCATTTTCACTTTTCTCTTTATAGTTGTTCACCAACACATTTCTATAACCAATGTACAAAATAAGTTTCACAGATGTTACATAGTCATCCAGAATCCAAGCCGACAAATGTGTCTGAAGAGCTGGGGAAGGTTAAAACACAGCAGAGCATGTCTTTCTAGTAACAACAGTCAGGGATAAAATTGAAAATGTTGAATTTTATTGAAAATTTCTTAGACGCTGTGGTTAAATTTTCAACTAAGGATAGAGAACCCTGTCTCCTGTGCTAATTATGTCTTTCTGATCAGTGCCATACTATTTTTCGAAGAAGGTGGCTACATGATATTCCCTGTACTATTATGGTGAAGGAGTTTGCTGTGGCATCTGTCAACCACTGAGGCTGACCTAGAAACAACAGAGTCAGTAGGAGGATCTTCATTGATCTGAGTGGCTTTTGACTTAGATCCACAGAGTTTGTTCAAGTGACACTAGTGCCAGGAAGGGATAAGGAAAGGTGATACAGTTTAGCTTAGGATTTTTAAAGTTATTAAACAATAAACTTTTTCCTCTTTCCAAAATGAAAATCTCCTTCTCCCATAGTACTTTTGACAGTTCCAGGTGAAAATTACTGTGTCAAGCCAGATGGACTCAATAATTGGAATTCAACAAGGTTTTTCATGGTTCTATTATTATTTTACAGCTGTAATAAGCAAATTTTGTTAAACCAAGGAAAAAGTATAAATTAAAGCAAAGTGGTGCTAGCACAATTCAAATGGTTTGAATTCTAGAATGGGCTGTTAGTCTGGCTTTCTTAGCAATTTGAAACTCCGTGCTATGATTGTAGATTGGTATTGAGGATAAGTTAGACATCAGAGTCGTGAACAGATGCATTATGTTTTATTAAATTTTATAATCTTCTGAGGTGGTTTCATGAAAAATAAGGCACCAGGGAGAGGTGAATTCCTGAAGTTAATGGGCCCAGAATTTCACCCTCTGACTTCTTCCTCCTCAACCAAACTGTCCCCAGTCTGACTTCTGAGACCTGATTTGCTTAAAAGTCCCAGAGTCTTTAAAATGGTGTCCTGGTTTTCTCACGTGCTTTCATTTGCTGTTCATGTTTCAGAACCTTTCCTTGTTCTTTCCATATGCAATAATGTTTCTGTTATTCAAAACTCAAAATGAGGAAGGGCATGTGTTAGTTTATGTAGGGCTTTGATCTGTTTGAATACTTTTTATATTCTAAGTGGTATTAATACTTGCCCATTCTTTTATACATGCAATTCATAGACTAGTCTTTTGTCTGCTTAAATTTGTAGATTTTCTTTATATCTACTTAATGGATGCCTCTTCCATGTAGTTTGTTCATATATTAATTTACAGCAACAAGGACTAACATTTATCTTGCTTTAAAAAACCTTCACTTGACAAAATATTTGGGTGAATCTTTAAATTTTAAAGAATTTTTGCTTTCCTTTAAAAATGAGTTATTTGAAGTAAAATTCACATGTTGGCGATTTATGTTAAGACCAAAACTTATCAATAGAACTGTTAGACAAGAAAGGTATCATACTCTGTTTATCATATGCACATTGCTTACTGTCCAGTGCAGGCTACGGTAAGTTGTTTCCTGACAAGAGTCACTGTAATAAATAATTGGATTTGTTGATGGTGAAGCAAGACTAAAGTGCTCAATCCTCTGCTCTAAATAGCTAACCACAGTTTTTACTAACAGTGTCTGCAAGTTTAAAACTAACCAATATAACTGCTAGAACATAACTGTTGTCCTTCGAATGAAGCGTAGGTTGTTTTTTCAGACCTTGTTGTATAGGTGGCTTGGGTTACACTGGATCCCTGGAAAAATATCCTTACAGTAATTACAGAATTAATTTACAGTTACTTTTTTAATCATGGATACATGACTGGAAACAGCATTCATGGACGCTACAGCGAAACGATCACCTT
The DNA here is from genome assembly GCF_023634085.1 of Falco cherrug. Lineage (NCBI taxonomy): Eukaryota > Metazoa > Chordata > Aves > Falconiformes > Falconidae > Falco > Falco cherrug. Next base: position 17,534,786 of record NC_073710.1, on the reverse strand, counting down.
GTATACAAGAGACCCGATGGAAGGATTGCCACCTATAACCATGCAGGACCTCGGGGTGATCCAGCTTCACACTGCACCAAGGGGGTTCTGGGCTGAATCTTGGCCTCCCTGCCAAATAGCGCTTCAAAATCAAATTCCCTCACGTGGAGCCAAAATGCTGTATGCAGTAGTTGGTTCTGGGCAGATATGCTGTAGGTGACATGCACATATCAAATAGTGGAAGTAATAACGGTGGAGAAGATGTCCTAGAAGTGTATTTATAAGACAGTTCTCGGTAGTTTTCTTGGATTTGATAATGAGATGATAAATGAGATGTATCATGATGAATAATTTCAGAGAGTTCTTACTGCACTGTCTTTTAGTGCCCTGTTCTTTGCCATTTGAAAACAAAACCAGTTTTAAGTTTAATTTCTTTTAAAAAGCCTGCTGTATGCCTGCTTTCTTTTAAAAGGCGTGAGTCCATGAATTAGCTTTACCATATATCATACAAGGGTCTGTCATTCTGATTATGTAAAATTGAAAATCACTGCATTGAAATGAAGTTTCGATGTTTTTATTCAAAGCAGCTTCTCACAATGTATAAATACTGCATATTAACACACATGAAAAATACAACTTCTAAGGCACCCAGAAATGTGTCCATACACTAGTTACAGGACCATCAACAAATAAATTGTGTACAATTTGATCTAGACAGTCAATATTTGATATATCAGAAGATACAAGTCCCTCAGTACTGTACCAGTTTCAGAAAATATTTACAACACTGTGATATAGGGGTGCCTGTACCCTTATAATATTATAATATGTACTCATTACAAATATTAGAAACTGTTTTAGTCTGTTCCATGGCATTCTGACAAAATAACTTAAGGGCCTAATTTGCAAAGTTCTACAATTAATTATTTGTGCAAGTTCTGAAAATAAATTTACATTGACATAATTTGTGAATTTTTGGTTCTTTGCTTCATCTCAGAGGTTTGGTAATAAGCCTTACCAATAGACATGCCATCCTAGCTGAACATCACTCCTTTCCCAATAGGTCAGTGGATACCTCTTTTCCCCTTACACTTGACATGGATGAGAATGCAGTGTTTGTAGCAGAAAGAGACTATTTGATCTCCAGTACAAATGTCAAACTAGTTCACTGGCGAAGGAACTAATGCTTTGTTAGAATAATGCAATTCTTTGGTCCTTTGTTTTTATGGAAGGCATAATATTTTTATTCACTAAAAATTGAAATTCTGTCTGTGAGTAAGCAAGCTAGTGAATGACTTTCATTGTAGTATTTAAAATAGCAGTAAAGAGATTTAATATGGCTTAAAACATACGGTTAATTGGGCAGACACAGAGAACACATCTAGGATACCGAGTACCCAAATGTACTATGATAAGATTGTCTATAAGTCTCTTATGTAAACTTCTTTAGTGTCTCCTAAAGAGTGCTGGCTTTAGCCAGATTTGACTTTTATAGACCCAGCCACACAAAGCCTGAGATTAAACTACTGTGGTTGGGAGCACAAATGCACAGTTTATATATAACAAAGCCCATGCTGACAAGTCTACCTATGTTGTTCAAAACAAACAACCCGTATTATCCTTTTCACAAGAAAAACTTAAGGCCCTGTACTCTGATTTGCTAACTTTCTTACAGCAATTATTTGGGGAAGTCCTTAGCACTACATAAGCAATTATGTAGCTTTAAAGATTTCTTGTACCTAATGGTAAGGCTTATTCACAAATGCAATACATTTATAAATTACATTTAAAACTGTACAGGCTGGCAAAATAATAAAAAAACCCCACCAAAATAAAACAAACCCCAACCAAAATTGTCTCTTCATCCCTAACATTAAAAGAGCATTTTATTCTAATGAAAAACTATTGGCACAAAACCATTATATTATAGGTTAAAAGAACAGTTAATAGTAGTGAAAAAGATTGCCTAAAACGCATACCCTAACCTACGACAGAAATATAAAAGTTTATATTCTGAAAATATATACTGTATTAAAGTTTGTAAGCTTATTCATTTAAACAGAAATGTACTGAAATAGTAAACTAAGCAACACTTATCTACAGCAAAAATATACATGCAGGACAACACAAAATAAATTGCTTACCTTTAATATCTACAAATGCAAAACTGTAGATTTTTAAAGATTGTACAAAACAATTTACACGGATAAAATAACATACTTAACAACAAATTGCATTTATACTCTTAAATACTGTGAATATTAGTAAAGGTACCCAGACTAATATGTACAGTACATCTAGATATCTGAATACCTAGCAAGGACAGAAACACAAGAGAAAATTGATTCTGATCTTTAAATACTGGAAAAGAAGCTTTTGACATTGTTATTACTCTTTTTTGAAGGGAAAATAGATTCCATGAAAACTAGACTGTAACTGTATAGATATGAATAATTAAAAATGTTAACTATGGTTAGCGCTTGCTTTAATGGAAAAATAATTATAGAAAATGTATTTCAACCATTCCTTTGTCATAAAAAATGCTAAGATACAGATATCTGAAAATTCAGATGAAATGATGCAGTTTAGAGGTCTAACAACTTACGATTCTTCTCTGTTTGAAAATCTCATATGGAAAGCATACCTTCACATTGCTGAGCAATTTTCTATATTAATCTACAAAACCCAAGCACAGTATTGAAATAAACTTCCTAATATCTTATTAACACATGACTAGGAGTTATGGCTCTCTGGACGGGAATAAAGGAAATAAAGGAAACTGAGGAATCACGGTACTTTCCATTGCTTTTTTTTTTCTTTTTTTTTCTGAAGTCATATGCTGGAGGCCTGATTGTGCAAACACGTATGCATGTGAGTGGTTTTCACTTGAGTAATCCCTCTCCTTTCAATGGGACTGCCATACAAGTGACTCACGTGCACATACTGGCATAGCAGGGGGTCCTGTGGCCTTGAGCCAACCAAGTCTTTGCGCACGCGCTCTGTGGCACGGCTGGCAGGTTGTGGAAATAAGCAAGTCTTCGTATAAAACAAGTGGTGCATCTATCACTTCAAATAGTTATCGAAAGAGTTCTTTAAAAATAAGTTACTTGTTTTGGTAAGGTTTTCTTGAAAACATTTAAAACAGGCTAATTAGAAGCCAGATTTTGTCTTTTTAATGAAGAATTTCCATGAGAACCTCTGCCTCTAGGGTAATGATTTCCTTAAAATTCAGTGGTACAATTAGGCCATAGAACAGCTGTTCTAATTATTTGTGGAAAAAGAAATGTTACATTAATGTGTTGAAGGCTACTGTTTACTATAATCACCTGTTTGTTAACTTCACAAAGGCTTTGTTAAAACTCTTCATGGAAAGACCAGGAGGGAGAAAACCTAGCAGCCTCATTTGCAGAGGTTTAAACCAAGAAGCAAGTCACTGAGCTCAAGGATGGAGAGCAAGTACACAAATTACAAAGCAAACAAATGTGCAAAGCTTCTGCTTCAAGAGGTTTTAATTTGGGCGTACTAAATGGCAGGTGAAGTCACAGAGCATGCTTGTGTTATTTCCATATTAATTGCCTTACTAGCAAGAAAGAACTGAGAAAAGATCCAGTGTTCTGAAATCAGTGTCACTGAAAAGTACTGGGATCACATTCTAAAATAGCAGATTGGATTTTTGTCGTTTATTGTGGACTGCTTTTATGGATAGCCGTAAGTTCTTGTAACAGATGGTGGGGTGGCCAGATGTGGAGAGCTGGGAAAAGCGAAACAAAACCTCTCCCTCCACTTGGTTCAATGCCTAGCACCTTGTATAAACTGTTGGCCCACACCCAAAGGCCTCCAGAGCAGAAATTATCTCACACCTGAGGAATCGGGCAACTAGACTAAGGCTCATAAGGATTTGCTTTTAGACTTCAGACCAAAAGGGGATGTTTAAACCTGAAAAACAGTACGATGCCACATAACGGCACCACTCACCCTGTTACTGATATCTGGCTAACAGGAATATAGTAAACGTAAATAAAGCATCTTGTTGGCAAGCCCTTCAGTGCTCCTCAAGAAGGCAGAAAGAGAAGAGAGACTTAAGGGGGACTCACTGTTTCAGAATCCACTTTTTTTCCCTTAACCCTGGCAAATGAATCTATTTCATACAATTTTATACATAGAGGAGCATGCACATGGCTGCTTCTTTTACTCTCCACAGCATTCTGTATGTTTTCTATATATTCTTTATTTTTCTACACATTTTGCTAAAAATGTGTTTGCATTCTCATGTGATGCCATTAATTCAGTCAAGGGAAGTATGAAAATAAGATCTGTGATCAATAAACAGCTGAATATGAACACAAAATAAATAAGTTAAATAAATTCAACAAAGAAAAAAATCCTAGTAGTTTTTGTAAAGCTAACTTTACATATTATACATATAAATTATCAAATTTTTCCATTACACTGTTAGAACTTAGAAAAAAATAATTAAAATATTTCTAAAGCATGGTGTTTGGGTCTACAAAATATCGTGCCGACCCAGTTTTTAGATTGAGCCCTCTGTGTCAGCCCAGATGTGTTGCAACAGCAAGAATAAGTTAAGAAGGACAGACAAAATAAATCATTACAGATGGTATGCCTTATTGGGCCTCAGTGGTGCTTCTCAGCACATGGAATGTATACTTTTATCTGGATGAGCAATGTGAAAGATGCAGCCCTCTGCAGAGATTACGTGCACTGAACAAGCCTGCCTACTTCTCGGTTACACAAAATCAAACCAGCTACAAGCAGCTGTGTAGCTCACAAGGAAATTGACACAACCATATGTATTAGGATACACCGTCACAAACTCCTCACTGATGCATTGCCTCTGCTTTTCAAACACAGGTAATGTTTGACTCGGTTCACAAGTGGAGCATTTTCTCTTTAAGTTAGGCCAAGACATCAGACTTCATAAATTTTGTCTTGCAAGTAGCTGAACAATGAATCCAGTCCTTTGGAAGAACTCCACAGCTGTTTTAACATCTGACACTCTTTCTCATTCACATCTTCAAGTCCGGATTTCAGGAAGCTCCGCACAAGACATTTGGACTCTTCCAATACCTAAAGCCAAAATATCACTCAGTATTTTATTTTGAATCTGAAAGAATTACTGTAGATAATGGCATGAACAGCATTTTTACACTACTAACTCTGTTTTGCCATCTAACACTCTGAGCACAGAAATTAGAATCGAATTACAGCCATAACTCCACTTGCTGATAGTCAGCATCTTTCAGAATTAGGGACTTCTGAAGTTTATGTGTTAGTGCCAACATTTTTAAAAGAAATGAGGGATTCTGAAGTACCTTACTTTATTGACGGTCTGCCATGAAGCACTAGAAGGAGCTGAACTTGCCCCTGTTGAAAATGTGATCTCTTGAAATGAAAACGTGTGAGGCGTGATATAGTGGCTACCTGTTTTCTGGAAGATAGTCTTGAAGATTACAGAGGCTAGAAACCCAAATGTGGATGTCCATCATCTTTAACAATTTTCCCCTCATGCATCATTTCTTTATCAAAACAGAAATTAATAGGAAGGAGCCTTTACTGCAAATATCTTTTAAAGTTTATTTATGTACATTTTTATAAAAGTTAAATATTTTATAAAATGTGTTAAGCAAAACAAGCACCCTCTGACTGTGCTCTGGAATTAGATCTGCTTAGCCTGTACAAGTAGTCATAACAAATCGCCTAAGGTTTTTGCAATGGAAAGCCCAATCTCAAGCCCTTAGTAAGTGCTGCAGGTTCTTAAAGGCATGAACAGAAGGTCCATGGTTGCTCCCATAGTTCGGTTCGTTTTTCCTAGACACATTTTTAAACACGTTGAGATTGCATCCTTTAAAATTCTTTTTGAAATATGTAACACCACTATGTATCTCACAAGGACCCAACTAGTCAAACAAACCCATTAATAATTCATACATTACTGATTTTCTGAGGGCAGAACGTTTAATGTAAACTAATACAGTGCTTATGGTAAGGGAGACACATACTCACTACTTAGCTTTGTCAACACGTTAAGCCCCGTTCCTGTCTGGGTTACAGGTTTTACACCTGTTGTAACTTTTACTATTTTGCTATTCCAAAGCAGTATTTCTCTTTAACTCAAGTAAATGGTGTTAATTGCAAATTGTGGGGCCTGTGTGGCTTTGTGGTCCGTTTGTGAACAGGTATCTCCAGTGAACTTGGATGAGCTCATCATATTCATTGCTGTTGTGACTTCAGCCCGATTTCCATTTAGGATCTCAGAGAGTAAATCTAGTCTTCGACAGTTTTAACTCTCATCTTTGTCCACAAGTCATCACCACTTTTTCTAACAGTTCTCAAGAGAAAATTTCATTGACAGCCAACAACGGGGAAGGAAGGAAGAATTCACAGTAAGGCCCAGAGGTTTTCCTAACTCATATAATACACTTTATATCAGCATGATCAAATAAGCTTATGCTGCATTTCCAGAGTTTCATTCTGAATGTCTTCTGTGAGATCTAATCTACGCTTCATTTAATTAAAAATCGCCTGTGTCTCTACCTTCTCTTTTACAAAGGATCTTTTAAATGAAACTGAGGGATGCTAAGACAGTTTCAGGTATAGGAAGTACAGCAAGAAACTGCAACAATTTTCACTTTAGTTAGTGCAGTTTTACTGCAGCCACGATCACTTTCTTCACTGCATTTTTTGTTAAATGAGGATGTGCCCAGAATGGCAGTATATCTGCCTGAAGGGAAAAAATCTTAGGAAGTTAAAATAGGAAAGGATTTTCTTTCAACTCTTATGTACACAAAAGGAAAGTTCTAATACACTGTGACCAGACTGTGTTCAAATCCCTCTGTGTCTGCATCTCACCTCTCCTTCACAGTAGAGGTTAGCTGGCACTATCCTACCCTTCTGGTGCACTGTGCAGAACATGTTGCAGAATCAGGAACTATGCAGGTGCAAAAAAGAGAAGTGAGACTCAGCTGCAACACAGTAGGCCAGGACAATGGAAAGGCAAATACATTTTCTTACTGGCCCTGCAGAGATTTCCCAGCACAGTTACATAGCTTCAGATTCTTCCACCTTCATGAGGGAAACCTGTGCTTAAACCATCTTTCAAAATCTGGGGCAAGGAGGTTCCACTCATGTTGAATACTTGTAAAGATGGGGAAAGGAAGTAATCCTCCCTGCCCCTGAAAAACAAGAAACTCCACGACCTCACTGATCCCTACCGAGATTTTCTGTGTTAGCCTTCTCTCACAGGTATGGTTGTGGAAACTGAGGACCCACCATGTGATAAGCCTTGGGAACACACTTTACCTCTGTGAAATGTAATTTAATTACAAAGGAGTTTGATTTCTTACCACTGCACTGCAGGATGCCATTTCTTTCACTCGTAGCATCACTTCTTGGCTAAATGTTGTTGGCCAAAATACTTGTGACACTAGTCCTCTGCTGCAGGCTTCCTGTGCTGTCAGCTTTCTCCCACAGAACAACATTTCATTTGCCTGTGAAACCAAAAGATTACTTGTGATCTTGGGTTATAATTACCTTAAAAAATTTCCATAGTTGTCTGCTATTTTCAAAATTAAATTTACAAATGGTCTCTTGTATCTTTCCATGCTGCAAAACACTTTAAAAGGAGTTTCAGTAGCTATTTAAGGATTGTGCAGGTGGCCAGAGCACAGCATGGATTTCATTTAAGAGAAATGTGCTGGCATGCATGATGAATCTGTATTGCTGATTTTACAAGAGTAACTGTCAGTGATACTGTGCCAAGAGTCATGGAACCTAGTATGAAATATTTTGTGGGGCAAATTCTGCTTTGTTATACTGGCCAAAACTAAGCAACCTTACTGGAATTATTATGGATTGCCTTTAGAAAGCAGAGAGCAGTATCTTGGTCAGTTACTGCACAATCCTAACACAATACAGACAAGCACTCTGCAACATTATTCCACTAATGCATTTCTTCCCTTTTCTAGCATGACCTTGACAATGTTTGCTTTTTTCAACCTGTGTTCAATCTTTTTGGTGTATAGCAGGTGTAATATATTGAATTCTGAGGTCATTTTGTGATTAAAAAATTGGATGGGATTAGATGAACGTTCCACAGGGTTCATTTCCATCCATGGCAATTAAGAGAAACAGTTGTTTTCTGTCTTACTTTTTAAAGAGAGAAAGAAGAGCATGAGTTTAAGAAAAGTTCTTCAGCAATTTGAGGTGGAAAACCTTACCAGTGCAACACCCAGAATTTGTGGGAATGTGTATGATGAGCAGCCAGCTGGAGTGAGTCGGATTGTTGCGTATGGTGTCTGAAACCATGCCTTCTCACTTGCCCAAACGATATCACATAGTGGTAAAATAGAAGCTCCTAACCCAAGAGCAGGGCCGTTGATAGCAACCACAATTGGCTTCTTAAACTGAATAAAAGCTTTTACAAAATCCCTAAAATAAAAAATAGAAGAAAGATCTTGAATACAGAAGAAACACTTAGATAGATACCCAAGCTTAAAGTACTTAATCTGAAAACAAATTAGAACCACAGATGAACACAATAAATACCACGGCCCAGTTTTATGAGGTTAGAATTGCAAGATGCTTTCTAGTTTGCACATGGAAAATTTTGCTCGTATTTAGTCATTTAATCTCTCCAAGTAGCTGGGTTATTAAATAGTTTTGTATATGTTGTATATGAACTGATTAATTGGAATGCACTGATTCTTGTACTTTTTGCAGAATGGTTTGTTTAGGTTTGGTTTTAGTTCTGGACCAGTAACTCATTGTACACATAGCGCTTCTCAGTTTGCTCCACAATGGCTACTGTGGATTCTGATGATCTGGTTTGGCTAACTCGATGAACATACTGTGGCATGACAGACAGGAAGCTCACAGGTGGATTACTGGATATTTATTTTGTTCCAAAAAGTTCTCTTAAGATCCTGGGTCAAAGGTTACTGCAAGTCCCATCAATGGATTGGGAGATCGTAAACATTTATGGCACACCAGCGGAAAGAACAAGACCTACAAAGGGGAGTCAGAGGGAGAGAGAAATGTTTGAACAGGGCAAGACTTAACGTGAGTGATCTGTTGGGCCTTCGTTGCAACGTCTTCGGCAAAGATGTAACAAAGTAAATGCCCTTGGGTGCCCGTAACAGTAAACGTGAAGCCAGGGGAAATAACAGGGAAGCAAACGTGATTGGATTCATCTGGATGAATGAATTAGAACATGATAAATTCGGTGCAATGAGAAGCTATTTTAAATAAGTTACCTACCAGCAACTGTGGAAAGACATCTGTTGAACAGAACAGCCTATACACCAATTAGGAAAAAGCATGAGTGTAATTGGGGGCAAATTATGGGCTCCAGCAGCTCAGTGTGCAGCAGTATATGGAGGCAAACGAAATGCTCAATTACTTTAGAAAAGAGACATGTATAAATCAAATTCAAAACAAAATAAGAGGTTCTGTTCCTGCACTAGGTATTTGTTAGATCCAGAGTGCATCTTTGCTGACAGAGTTTAGTAAAGAACATGTTGTCAAATGTGCCCTTTGATGAGCTGCAGGTCTCCCACTGAGGTTAAAAAGAGCCAGACTTCTGTACCTGAGAACAGGAGGTGTGCCGTGCAGGTCAGAGTGCCGACTTGGCAAAAAATGGAGAACATCCTGAAGAGAAGTATTTTATTGGACTGAAGTGCAAGGGCATTGGCTATATTTTAAATGAAAATGAAGAGTCTGAGGTGACCCAGCATTAAATGTTCAATGAATGAGTTCTGTTTTTCAGGCTGTCTAGTAATGAGTTGAGTTTTGACCATGGGAAAATAAGAGGCTCGTGGGAATTGATGCCATTCTGTTCACACAGTGAGTAATAAACCAGAATATCAGCAGTCAGACAAAGAGAGCGAAGTAAGTAACATTGTATTTGTCTCTTCAAGACCATTTCTTTCTAGAGGATAGCGGGGTTAAAGAGAATTGTGGTTCATTTTAGTTTGCAGAAGCAATGCTGTTCCCTTATCTCATTATTTCTTCGGTTGTTTATGGTTGATTAATGACTGTGGATCACTACACCTGATTAATTCCAGAATTCTGAGAATGTTCATGGTTGAGCAATTAAGCCTTCCAAGTAGAACTACAGATGGGAACAGGGATGTGATGAATGATAGGTAAAAGAACAAACTATGCATAAATGGTGGCAGCAGATCTGAGGACCATGCGGAGGCAGAAGAAAACAGCATTATGGGGAAAAGCAGGAAGCACGTGGTGATAAATGGGACTGGAAGTGAATATGGAAAAGCAATTAGGGATGTGGAGAGGAAACGGTTAGATGATGGAGAGGAAGAACAAAGCAGAACACATTAATGGAGGGGAGGTGTTCAAAGAAATGTGAAGTCTTCATGAGTGAGGAGGGAAGGGAGGACCTGGAGATGGGGGGAGAGTGGAACAGAACACTGAGAAGACACAATGAGTCTCTGTCATGAGGGAAGGATGAGGAGCACAGAGGACGGTACAATGGATGGGTATGGGACATGCCACCTGCAGGATGGAGTGGAAGGCTACAAATTTGGGAGCTTACGAGGGGAACAAATGTCTGCATTTGGTCTACAGAACCTGCAGTGTCCAGCACTTAGCTGTGTTCCCTGTTTGGTACGTTATTTGTTTCAGTGAGTTGTCTTTGTACCTGGAACCTGGCACGTTTCTGTTTCTCTAAATTTCTCACAGCAGTTCCTGGCCTAGAAGCTCCTTGTTCCACTTCAAGGCAGTTCTTTGGAAAGGACTTAAAATTGTAACTATTTGCAAAGTACAGCCAGAAGCTCAAAGACAGGAAAAAGTGTCCCATGCAGAAGGCTTCTTGTTTTGCTAGAGGGTATCTGGGAAGCTGACCAGCAGATACACTTCGGGATGCTCAGATACCTCTGCGTTGTTGCAGAGGTCTTGCTGCAGGTCGGGGCTTTTAAGTACATCAAAGGCTATAAAGAAGTTGAGCAAGTCAGGTCGTCCTTCTTTGTTTTCTTCTGAGCACATCCAGAATTTTATGTATCCGATGATGTGAGACAGATGCCGGGAGTGCCTTCCACCGAGTTTCTTGATTGCAGGGCTCCGTAGGCCACGTGCACAGCTGCAGTGCAGTCTGTCCGTCCGCCCTTTCCCTGCTCCCGGAGTGCAATGCCGGACACACGCCTGGATGATGGCAGCTCAGGCCGATGGATCTATGTCCAGTACCTGGAGAGAAGCTACAGCGTCACACATCCGTTAGCTGCAAGCCCCAAAGGCAGCGGATAAGGACGGAGGCCGAAAGAATAAATCATTCGCATGAGATGAGACTTGACGGATATTTAAACTTCAGTTTTAACTTGTGACCAGTATACGAGATCCACACTTCAGAAAGTGGAAAGACACGGTAATCAAAGTTTTAATTTCATTTTGATACAAGTCTAATGATGTAAAGCAGTGGAAGCAGAGATCTGTTCATGTGTTTTAGGACATCCTAACCACTGAAAAAGCGAAGTGTACATTTTTTTCTACTCTTATTACGGTATATTTTCCATGAGTTGAGTCCTTTGTTCACAGAAAGCACAGAGAGTGCTAAATGGAAAACGTAGAGTATTGTTTCCAGAAGTACAATAAAAATCTTATTTCCAGTGGGCCTGAAGCCGACATTCTTGACAAGGAGCAGTACACTGTACCAGTATTTCAAGAGTGCTCTGTGAGCCCAAGGATGGAAAAACTGAGTGTCATAGTCTGGCTTATACTCATGTAAATGTTGAATTGGTAAGTACACCTGTGTATTAAATGTGTGTAGATAAACGTATACATATATAACAATACCTATCTACACATTATTTACATGAATAATATTAAAATTGTATCTTCTAATGGAGTGTGAGTGTGCACATGTTTTCAAACAAGAATACTGATTTTCTTCTGTCACATTTTTTTTTTGTTCCACGTTATTAAAAATCCCTTACGTTAAAAAAATATAATAAATCAGGATGTGTCCTTCAAAGGGTTTTTCTTTTTTTTAAATATCACTACATGATACTCAAGCATAGCTAGGGTCTTAAAAACATGTCATAATTTATGTTTAAGAGGTGCATTTTAAATTCTTTCAAAATAATTGCTACTTTGAGAATTTCAGAAGTATTAAACTGAGAATCCAAACTGATCTGCAGTAGTTGTAACAAAGATAATTGGTGATTAATACAAATAATGTAATAAGTAGAGCTGATCTTATGTTATATTAATATAGAAAAAATATTGATCTGTTGTAAAACAAATTCTGTAATATTTGTTCATAGAATTGTTACATAAAATTTTAAAGCTCTCAGAAGAAGAATACTTATTTTTAGGAATTGGGGGGGGAAGGGACCAAACCCTCTCCTGGTACACCGGTGAAATACCATTGGCTTTAATGGGGTAATGTTGATTTATACTGGAAAATCTGCCAAATATGTATAAAGTATACCTTGTGGATAATGGAAATATTTGGTGATGTATTGTGCAGATTGATTTGTAGACTGCATGTCATAAACCCTGGATTTCTATTAAGATAATGTGATATATACAAGGAAAGTCACATTTTAGTTATGAAAATAAAACTACATTTACATATATATTAAGTAATTTAAATTTAAGAAAAAGAGTGGAGACCCTTCTAATAAAGTTCTGAAATACAGTGGCAGACTGCTATTTCAACAGAATATGAGTAAGCCATGGATTCCCATTTGTACTGAAATTCATTAAAATGATGAACATTAAAACAAGTAAAATATCTGCTTTTCAGGAACCACTGTAGAACATGACAATAGCTAATTTGGAAAAAGAACAACAAAGTTGTATTTGAATTTGGAGGAATGATTTGAAATATTAAATACAGAGAACTGGAATAAAATAAATCCCTATGGATATTAGCATTGGAATAAATGTGCTTTCTTTTCTAGTAAGGAAAGGTCCAAGGTTCTTCTTACTAAATAAATTTGTAGGACTGTAATTAGAATGCAATCAACACTTAAATATACAACATTTTTGGACCTGATAAATATCTTTATAATCACACACTGCATTTCATAATTTAGAGATCATAGGTAAGCTTGGGTCACCTTATAGCTTCTGCAATCCTAGTGCTTTCCTTTCTTCTGTCATTGGATAACCTGCCAATTAAATATGAGTAATCTAGGCCACTACAGAATACACTTCCCACTGCGCTGAGAAGTAAGAGTTTACTGTCATCAGCTGATGCATTGCACAATGCTCTCCGAACTTCCTTCATGATCTGTGGATAAAGAAAAGTAAACAATTCGACATGCATGCCGTTGCAATATCATTTCCCTAGTTTTACAAACCTTATTGATTTTGAGAGACTTAAATTTTGGGCACTATTAATACTTACATCAATTATATGTATTTATATAATTTTAATATACTTAGAATGGTAACACTGAGAGTTTACAAAATATTTTATATTTGGAAGTGCTTTGTGGATGCTTACTAATTCAAAAGGTTTTTAGGAGTCGGCTGTTCTATGGGCAATTCTAGCCAGCATATGATTTTTGGTTTCAATTTAATAATTTCAAATATCACTTTTTTATTTTCATCGTGTATATTCAGTGTACATCACTGCATCCTCAGTAACACAGTTATCACAACAACAGCCTATTAACCTCAACAGATTGTAAGCAAAATCTACAAACCCCAGTTTTCAGTTCTTCAACTACTTTGGTTTATATGACTTCAACCACAGCAAAGCAGGACAAGAGGACATCATATACATCAACATGACAAACATATTATTCATTTTTCTATGCTCAGTGATATCGTTAAAGTCTACAAATGTTAAAGCAAAAAAGCCACTTGAAAGAGACATTTTGCCTCTGATTTACAACTGGATCAAACTATTAATTGCACCATAAATCAAACCTAATCAAAATCTGTATAGAATTGAGCTGCTGGTATTATAAGAAAATGGCCCTTCACCCGAGCAGAGAATCGTTTCCCTAATAATTTTTAAAAGGAAATATTATTAATTCCTGATGGGTAACTTCTTGTTTGGTCACAATTCAGTGTAGATTGTAAGCTGTAATTCATTTCAGCCGTTTCAGCTTCCCCTCTTCTCTTTAGTGATTTGTTCCTCACTTCAAGGGCTGTGATTTCATCTGGTGTGACACCTCCCATGCTTAAACATACTCATGTGTCAAAGTATTTCCTATAGACAGGGTTCTGTTGAGTCACATTTTTCTCTTTTGTACTGAAAGATTTGCTGTTAGTGTAAATTTAGGTAAAAGCAAAATGTGGCTGGGGGATTAAATATGGTTTTGACATGAGAGAAACCCAAGATTTTTAGCTTGTGATTGTTTTCGTTCACTACTTTCTGTTTCCAAAAATTCTTCAGATCTCTGAAGTGCCCTATTTAAGAAGTGTCCCTAAATACAGAACAGAAGTTTTGTTTATACCATTCTAGGTAGCCTTTTATTTGAAATCCTGTGGTTTGTGAGACCAGGCTTGAGCTTGCATATTCAAACCATGCAGTGCAACACTACCTGTGTGTTTTCCATATGTGTTTGCATAAAAAATGGTTGTTACTGGCTGCTGAGACCAAGACATGAGAAAGCAGGTGGTGAACTTTTCGATGCTTCACTTTTACAAGTGCACTTCAGAATGCCTGTAATACAGAGTATGTGACAGCGGGTGGAAGTGAAGTAATTAAAAGCAGCAGAATTTGGAAGTATATTTGAAATTCTTCTGCAGGTACAAAAATGTCATCAGTGATTTTAGGAGTACTGTTCATTCTCAGAGTCTCAGAGGCTGTCTCTGTCCTCGGTAAAAACATAGCAAACCTGCACATTTTGTAAACGGGAAACAATGGAAATAAACCCCTAAAGCCTCTGTTCAAAGTTAAAAAAGAAACTTCTGAAGGTGGTGGATGTTAGAATAAGAAAAAGATACAGTATTTTGATTTTCTTAGTTCCATGGGGATACAAGATTGTCCTCTTAGTTTATTTTAAATGTTCTCAAAATCTGCTTTTTCTTAGGGAGGATGTATAAATAATATCAGGGAATACCAGTCAAACTTTTTTATACAATATGAGGAGTGTTGCTTTAAATATGATGCCATGGTGTAATACTCCATTCTGCAAGTTTCTTTACCATTCCCCTTTCTCCAGTGATATCTGCATATGTACCTACTCTTTCATGTTACCACTGCTACCCTTCAAACGCATCATTACCATGACAAACCTGTCTCTTTTTTATCTTATCCCTCACTGATTTGGATGGCTAAAGCCATCGAAAAGCACACCAAACTTTTAAGCAGAGGTTATACTACTTGTAGGAAAAAACAAGATTCTGCTATCACTGTTTTTCCAATGTTTTGAAGAGGGTGACATTAAAAGTCCGTTATTAGGAATCGATTTCTCAGCTATGGTTGAAAATGGGAAGGCTTTGACAGTATTTCAGATATTATTTTTGAGCAGGAGTGGAAATTTAGTTCCACTGCTCCACTGGTTTCTAGCAAAATAAAACAGTATCAGAAACCATGAAACGATAATGTATCGGTGTTGTCAGGCTCCAAAGAGCTATTTTTTTTTTTTAATATTTGTGAACTAACTTTGTCATCCAAAGGTACTCAGAGGCTCATTGGAATACACCAGTGCCAGCCAAGTCAATTCTCACTCCCTTGTTCTATGCAATGATTCTTTTGCTGGTGCAGACCAAAATTCACTTGGTCACCTTGTCACTCAGCACAGTTGTAGCCAACCCGCTGTCCACTGTTGCTTCCAAATGTCTTGGTGTCACGCCTTTCCTCATTGATTATCTGGGTATGGGTATTTCTCTACAGGTGTTTATACGCTTATAGAAAAGCTACTAACAATAAAATAAAAATTAAAAAGATGCTTTGTCTGTAGGGCTGCAGAACTGTATTAAACTGCAGTACTGTAAAGTAAATATAATTTTGGTTCAGAGCACAAATTTCCATTTAATGCAGTAGTGAATTCCGTTTGCAAATACAGAGATACTATGTGTCCTTAGTTACAGTTCTTTGTCAGATTCCATACTCTTTTTCTCTCTTCCACAACCCTTAAACCTTCCCTCATTTTGGTACAACTGTGGCATTTGTCCAATTAAATTTTACTTTCTCTAGTGGACCAGATCTAATATTACTATTTGCAGGGCTCCACTGCAGTATTCTCCAGTTCCATGCTTTTTTAAATTAGCTTTTTCATGGTCTTTTAGTTAATTTTCAGTTGTGGGGACAGTATTTCTATTCCAGTGCGTTTGACTAAAATTTCTGAGGAAGCATTTACAAAACAGAATGGGCCAGTTATTTAGCTCATGATAATCAAATTACAAATTTAGAACAGGCCTAATGCTTCACTTACTGTTTTATTGAAACCCAAATATATAATAAAATTATCACTTGCTCCAAAGTTGCTTATTTTTCTAATCCTGTCAAGAAAATAAGCTGGTTCGTTCTTTAACAGGACACCTTATATTGCAAAATACACATAAAATGTTTTAAAACTTCATTAAACTTCTAAGAGCTTATTTTAATGCCTTTCACTGGATGTAGGAAATTTTAAAAGGCATTTGGTGCCCTTTGCTTTTAATATTGCTTACATTCTGGGGAAGTCAGAGAGCTGGGAATTGATCACAGTAATTACACAAAGTGTCTTGAACAGAAGTCACTTGTTCATATAAATAGAAATAGTAGTTTAAAAAGGTAACTTCTCTGAATCTCTGTTGATATTCTTAAAGGTAAATAATCTGTAAATATTAATTACAGTAAAACAGAATTTTAAAGCCATTCAGTTGTTCTTAGAATGTCTTCCACACTTGCCCATTTTTACATAAATGTGCTTTTTGTTACTTACTGACTTTGTGCAAGCAGATTCTGTTTGATAAAGGACGGACTTGGGAACCTATAAGGCTGGCTTCAGGCAGAACTGGCCAAGACCCACAGTTTATCTTTGTATGAGAGCAAAAGTACAGATAGCAGTAAACTTGTACCTGCCTTTTTTTTTTTTTTTTTTTCTCTTTAAGTTAGGAAAAGTTGTAAGTGGAAAAACTGAAAGCAACCCAGTGCTCCAAAATGCGCCTGGCAGAACTTCAAACCCTGTAATTCTCACGGCTGGAAATTTGAAACCTGGTTCTTTTGTATAAGAAGTGTACTTGAAGTAGTTGTATAGGTCCTCAATGGAAACATTAGCTGTTTAGGGAATGTTTTGCTTTTATTTCAGAGTAATATTAATTCCTAGCTCCATTAATAGTATAAAGTAAAACCAGTGGATGGATCCATTTAATCTTAAATTTAAAACAGAATTTGGATCCTTGAAATGTTCTGAGTTAAAACAGCAGCAGCAGCATTGGAGAACAAATTTCAGAAGCAGCAAAGGACCCATGAGAGAAAACGCCCTAATGGAATTTACAATGATGAAATATTTTACCTATCTATTTTTAAAATGAATTTTAAAAGTAGCAAGCCTAAGCCACTGGAATAAAAACAAGCTGTGCTGTTTAGTGACACTGGCTTGGAAGTTTTATAAGGTCTTGTAAAACATAAGAAAGAATTTCTATAGTGCCCTGAACATTTTTGTAGAAAAACCTCCATTAGTACAGTGGCACTCAGCCAAGTTCAATCAGTGCAAATGGTGCTGGAAGGCGCATCAGCACATTTCATGCCAAAATCGCCTGCATAAACCCACAGGTGTGATGTGGCTACCAAAAAACATAGGATGAAGATTCAGGTAGACTTCTCAAGTGTTTCTTTTTGGTATAAATAAGTTCTTTGTTATGTTAATTAAATTGGCATAAATAGCAGAGGCCAATGGTTGAACGAAACTATTAAATTTTATCTGAAGATTAAGATAAAGCACAAAGGGCTGTTTAGGGGTGAGAGTGATTTTGTATAAACTTAATTTTGTAATGATGGCAGGCAGCGCACACCTTTTGGTTTTTTCCTAACATAGATGGCTGAGAATAACCAGACCACTATTTTAACCACACCAAGTAGACCTGTTCTGAATAAATTAATCATTTACTATTTGGCAAACATAATTTACTGAATGTTTAATAAAGCTCAAAGTCAGCATTTCTTTTGACAAAGTGAAACACACTTTCTTCATTCTGTAGGAATTTCATATTTGTACTTTCTATTCACTGGTGATAAAAGGCATCAAAACTGACAAAGTTGTAAATGTCCCTAAAATACTCTGTCAGTTTGTCTCACCTATGGCTATGGGTGACAAACTGCAGGAACAAGGCATTCAACATAGTCCTTTCAGTTCCTTGGATTTTTAGCTGTAATTGCCAGCAAGGATGTGGAATTGCCAATATTGGAGGTGCTGGGTTTTGTGGTGTGAATGATCATGGGCAGCAGCCTGGAGCGAGGCCAAAGAAGTTGTTTCATGTTTGCCAGCAAGCAGCCTTTGGAGGGCAAGAGCTTTCAATTGCTTTCAGCCTGGATGAGTTTTAAACAGACAATCTCAGTGTGGAGAACTCATTACCTTGATTAATTCCTGACCATCCAGATCCTGGTCAGTAATGTGGTTTTCTAAAATGTATTTTTGAGTAAGCTTCAGTAAAGGTTCTAGAAATAGTCTATACTGGTGATGCAAGAAAAGAACTGTTATATGCTTATCATTTATTCTTCCACAGAGGTGGGTTCCCAGCATATTGGAAGTTTTCAAAGAATGAAACGGATTGGCTTGGCTGACCTGAAGAACCTGAATTAATTCACTGGTTAGAGCATTTGAACACTGCTGATGCGGAACAGCACAGCCAGCAACGTAAAGGTATGTCTGTTCACCCTGAGCATAGTAAGGCCTTGATTTTATACTTTTTCAGGCCCTTGAGCTCTTCAGTTAAATTACCTGCAGGGTCAATTAGTGGTAATTAATACATGGATGGAATGATGGATTTCAGGTAATTGAATGTGTTTTAAGGAATTGGTATTAAAAGCAGGTGTTTGGTGTTCTGTGTTAATTTACAAGACAGTCCTTTTAAATATTATATAGTTTTAAAACTAGGAGTGATAAATGTATGTACCATCAGTTTTAACTATTTAGTATCATTCTGTGTATTAATGTCCATGTGTAGGTGTGCATTTGGGAAGGGGAGTCAAATTTAGGGCCCATCATACCTGACCGTGGTTTTATCTGACGCTCATTACATGTAATTAATTTCAAAGTTACTCAGTTTCTTACTGAATGAAATAGTTCCTCAAAGCTACAATCTACTTTTCCCTCAGATGGTGCTCAAACTGATATTTCATACGTTCTTATGTTGAAGTTACTGTGTAAGACAGAGCTGCACTGGCGTGTCTGCAGGGCAGAAAAAGGCAGAGATCTGCCACACTGTGGGCAGCTCGTGGCGGAACTCTGCCTGCAGGATGCTCCGACAGGCAAAACTGGGGCCGGGAGGCAGCTCCTGGTGCTTCCTCTCTGGTCTATGGTAGCCCCTTTCCATCAGGCCAGTAGTGCCCATGTGGAACAGGGCTCAGGCATGTTCTCTGCTCTCCAGGACATGCATCCTGATGCAGGCATTTATTGACACCCCTTTTGTTCTGACATGGGAAAGGTATACCAGGGTATTGCCGTCCACTATGCTGGGATCACAGAGAATGGAAGGAAAAGCTTCTCAGCCCTTCCAGCGACTCATGTATGTACTGGAGTAGTACAAGCTACGAGTCCAAGTCTGACCTTAAGTGTATGATGTTTGGAACAAGGGAATTCATCAATATAATCTATATGTTGCACAACTAAGCAATTCAGCTGAGAACAGAGCCCCTAATTGGTTAAGGTTTCATAAATAAGGACTCATAAAGTGATTCAGAGAAAAAGCAATTAGGGATCAAGATGTACTTTTAGAATTACTGTCTCGGGATATAGCCTGAAATTCTCCATATGCAACAACTGGAGCACTGTTTAAATTAATAAAATGAAAGGGACCAGATTTCTCCTAAGGATAGTAATATCAGTAACTTCAACATGTGAAAAACTGACTCACACAATCCATGCTGGAAATACCGATTCTGCCATTCCTTTCTTTACTTCTAATTTTCAGTTTCAGACATGTAAATTAAAAATTAATTTCTATTGCATTCTTTTTGACAGGAATCCCAAGTGTGAAAAAGCTAGATATATCTGAACTCTATATTTCTTTTCTAAGAAAATCAGTTAGGAAAAAAAATACATAAAATCCAGTTCAAGTGTAGTGTTTCCAAGATAACCCACACATTAGGATGGCTTTCTTTGGCTTTTATGGCTACATGCTTACCTCTGGGGTCAGTGCATTGTTATCTGAAGTCTGACTCGACAGCAAAATATGTGTGAAACCATCTTCTTTCCGGACTACAATGTCCCTGAACCGGCAGTTACTTTCGTTTTGACGCACACTGTATCTCAGTCTCTTATCAAAGACATAATCTTTCTCTCCATCCAGTTTCCTTTTCACAGTGCTGTGTAGATTCAAGCTTCCATTGGCCAGAGAAGAACCTTTCAGATGGAAAGAATCAAAGCACAATTATGTCTATGCCTTCAAAGAAATAGAGTGATACTTTCTAGCTCAGTATTTACAACAGCCTCTATGTGATAAATTTGGTAAATCAGAAATATGCCTGGCTAGCCAAATTTGGCCTCAAGCCATCCTTCCTATTCTATATTCCAACACGCAGTACTTTTTCTTCTTTGATCAGACAACCTCTAGATCTAATGAACTGTAGCACGTAGGACTGGTACTCCTAATGGGATCAGTTTTGCTTTGAAGATGAAAACAACTGCACCGCAGTCTTTCACATGCATTTGGGGTGATCCATGAATTCATAGGAAGGTTCTGATTCAGCTTTGGAAAAACTTGACATGACAGGTTTATTCCAAATCCCATCTTTTGAAGTTACATTTTCTTCCTTTTATGGTGACCAGAAAGTCATGACCAGATTCCAAGGACAACGTGACTACACACCTGGTGCACACCTCTATGTGACAGTAAGTCAGGGGAGTTCTTACTAAGCTGCCACAACTGGCATTTTCTTCCACGTATCCTTGTGGCTGGTGTTAGAAGTAGCAGTTAGCTGTCCCCTGCTCTGATCCCGAGCGTCTGCGCATTACCTTTTACAGGAACAGTAATTACTGCCTTTTGACAAACAGGTACGATATTAATATTGGACTTTGTACATAGGAAATAGTAATGCTGATGCCATTTTGGAGGCTATCCAGCTTAGGAAAGAAAGGGAACTGACATGATACAGTTCCTCCTTAAAAACAAATGAGGCTAAAAGTATGTCAGTTTTAAAAGACGGTTTATTCTGACTTACACTGTGTATGAACTGTAAACTATTACTTTGTTTATATTTACAGTTCTTCTGTAATAGGCAATATATTATGATTGGTAACAATGCTGAGCCAGAATGGTGGAAATATCTGTACAAGATTTTTATGCAATACTCCTTTTCTAATTGCAGATGTTTCACACTATTGCCATTGAAAGTAAAGCAGAGACAGGCTCCTGAGGAACAGAGATTAAAGTCACTCTGTTCATTGGAATAGTTTCCAAATCTGTTTTTTGTTTAAATAGACATGAGCCCACAATACGGTGTATTTAAGAAAGGCCAAGAAAGAGCTGAATGAAAACACCTTTGTTTGTTCTGTTCTTTACTCCTGCCAAAGCTGACCTGTTCCAGCTTCTGGTATCAAATAGCCAGGAATTTTTAAAGGGCAGATGACATGACTATTAGAACATAGATTTAAATTGTATCGTTTAAATGACCACTATCCAATTAAAAGTGCTCTGTTGGAACAGAATTGAATGGTGAATTCGTAACAGATTATTCTCCAAACCAAAACCACTTACCTTCACTCTGGATTAGCTATGTTTCTACTTAACGTTTATGCTGGTAACTGAATTGCCTGATACCCCACAGCTGGAAGTGACCTGTAGGATTGTTCATAGTGTGTGAAATGCCTGTATATATACCCTGCAGTTACGATACATAATGTTAAGATATATAGAGTGCTTAATAGTATTTAACTGGTGCGTCATTGGGCCTTGTCATGTAATGTGTGCATGCGTGTACACATATATCTATGTGTACAAACACACAGAAATGCATGTTTGTTAAAAAGTCAGCTATTTCAGTCAATCATAAACCTCTTTTTATGTTAAATTAAGAGATACCTAAAGCATCACCTTATTATATTGAATGGAGGATTCAACTGGTGCAATGCAAACACTGACAAATTACATTAGATCATCAATTTGAAAAGAAGTAATTTGAAGCCAGCAGAATTTGAAATTTGTTTTCTTGACAAGATTTATCTACAAGTGCAGAAATTACCATGTGCTTGTATCTTAAAAATTATGAATAAGGTTTTGCAACTGCATATATTTTGACATGTATTCTTACAAACAAAAATCAACTTAAGAAATTACTAATGGAAAACTAGTGTCATTGGGAATAATACACTGCAACAAATTACTTATTTGACTGAGACAGACTTTTAAATATTACATTTTTATCTATTCAGTCCTTACTATGTTGCTTGACCCAGCAATAAACTACTAAGATGTGAAGAGTTCAGTCTCACAAAAAAGTGCAAAAAGCTTACAAAATCAGAGGCACAAATGAACATTGAATGGAAGAAGTGTCAGACTACCTGTACTGATTATCAACCTAGTGTTGAAGATTATGCCTCATCTATTTTAAATACAGATGCTAAGAGAATAGCAGAAGATTAATTCACACAAATTATCAAGCTCAACAAAAAGCCTCATAGTAATAATTTTGTTTATGTTTTTGTTGTATTCCTTTGTTTGAATAATGTATCCAGGATGTAAATTAAATACATGATGTAAGAAACTAAAGATCTTACCACTATATTTTAACTATCTGCACGCCAGCAGACATAAATTTAACCAGAGGAAAGATCTAAATTACATATAAGAGAAACAGAAACGGAAAAGTGTAATTTCCAAGAATAGATGATTAACAGAGCAACATATAGCGGGTAAATTGTTGTTTCAGTAGTATATACAGCACAGCCCTGTAATCTTGTTTAATCTGATAAACTGGAAAAAATGATCAGCAAAATCTAAAGACAACACTCATGTGAAACCAGGCCAATTTTGCATGCCCGCTGCATGGATGTAATGGAGCTACTGAAGCTTTGCTCTGGAGCCACCAAAGCACCCAGATTTTCTCTGCATGAGGGTTAATAGTTAGCACCTGCTTAATGCACACAAGGGTAACACTGCCTTAATATATCAAGATGAAAAATGACTGTGACGTAGGAAAAAAGAGACATTCTCAAAGCAATCTTGCTGCATGTAAAACAAATGAAGGATGTCACAAATTACGTAAGCTTACAGTACCTCTAAATGTGGTTTACTGGCTTAGTAGTGAGTATTTGATGCTCAGTCTAAGTACAAAAAGAAAGCAGAAGGGGAGAAAATACTTCTTCCTTAGTGGGAGTTTAATTATCACCTTGTTTTTAATCAGCACTTTCAATATTTTTTAAGGGAACTTGAGATATTCCCAGACCACTGGTGCATCTATTAATCATCCTCCAGGAATGGCAGTAAAGGATGCTACTTAAGGAGAAAATGCAAACTGGGCCACTTTCTGCAGTCTGCCCTAGTATCATCCCTAAGTGTTGTATAGGAATATGAGAGGCTTCAACCTTCCTGTTTCCTTCGGTATTTGCTTGTGGACCTTTTCAAGGCTTTCTCTAATCCCCTTTTGAGCCTGTTGATGCTGCCTGTCTCCACAGCTTCCTATGGTATGAGTTGGAGAAGTTGTGTAGCCACTACACAGAGAAGAATTTTCTTTCATCTGTGCTTTTATCTGATGTTCTACCAGTTTCAGTGAGTGGTCCCTAGTTCTGTTGTTGAGGGGTTTAGTGAACGACAGTTCTGCATTCACTTTATCTGAGGCCTTGATGATTTTGTAAACTTTGATCACACTCCCCCTCAGCCTCCCCTTCTCCATACTGAAGCCTTCTTTTATTCTTGTAATCCTCTGCGGTTTAGTTGCCTGTCCCTGGGTCTTCTCTAGCACTCCACTACTGTCAAAGGGGACAACTTGCAATGATGTTACTGCTGCTGCTGTTGGTACCAGAAAGTGCTTAAAGACTCCAGATTGAGTCTGAGACTGGGGCTCCATTATACTAGGCACTGCAGAAAACATTAGAAATTTATAGTCTAAAAAGATGAGGCAGTCAGAGAGTAGGAAAGGGAAGAGAGAAAAGATCGCAATGAGCCTCAGATCACTCAGCGCTTTGGAGGATTCAGATGTCCCCATCTCCTTCCACTGCTGCTATCCAATACAAGAGGACACCTCAAGCTACTGTTATTTTCAGATATATCTTGTCTTAGTGTTTCATCACAGTTTCAGTGGCTCTGTGCCACCACTCTACCTAGTGATCCTTGTGCTGGTACTAGCATGCAGGTAGTCAACTGACCAGATGAACTCTTCTGGCTGGAAACTCACCCAGCCAAACTGTTAATTTTCAAACAGATCAGGTTTGCCTTGTAGCCTCAAGAGTACTAAAACAGGTGCAGGGGAAGGGATGGGAATAACGATCAGGATATCCTGGGAAGGAGAGTGGGACTGTTCCTTTTGTGAGCAGCAAGCATTTAAGCTGAATGAAAAAGATCATGGAGTTAGGGCTTTAATTTTTCTAGGTGAAATAAACCATGCTGCCTTACTCTTCCTGGTAAAACAGCTTGGCATTCCTCAGTCTTCCCCATAGCCTTTTTCTGTCTCCTTTCTGTCTTTCTTGTGGGTAATGGTTAATACTGTGCATACTTAAAAGCAGTGATCTGTTGATAATTTACTAATAATTTCAGACTTCTTCACTAAAGGAGCATCTGTAAGATATCTAAAAGCAATGAGTTTTTATCCAAACCGAGAAAGCAAGCATATTTGGTTGTCTTTTACTGCCAGTATTGCTCCAGAATAAATAAAACAGAACAAGCTAAAAAAACAAGAGGAAGCAGTGACTAAGTTCACAGAGAGTATTTAAATTAAGGGCACCATGAGACTACAAAGATTTTCCTAATGGAGAAAAACAGTGGTTAGTGATACGTGACAAGCAAAAATTCTTCAGCAGATGGTACAGAAACAGAGTGATGTAGAAAAAGGAGAGACAAAATTAAAAGGGAATGTTTTTTGATGCTGTCAAGAAACTTGACAAAACAATCACTCTCAATTACAATATCTGGAGAGAAAGAGAAATGTGGTAATAGAAGACGATATATGTAATCAGAAAGAATGGTACTGTTAACTCCTGAGAGCATCACTGGATGTTGTCCCACAGACTTTTTCAACATTTTCCAATTTGCAGACCCTTAAATAACTGTCAGTGAAGATGACTCTACTCTCCTTATGACAGGATGTGTGGAAGGTAGAGGAGAGGTTTTGGTGGGAAAGGTCTTTCCCAACTTCAGCAAGGCTCCAGGCCTCCACAGGGGTGCATATATGATTTTGTGCATACATCTGTAGGTATACAGCCATCCTTCTGGGGTAAATAGCTTACTGGGGAGAGTTTTACCTATAGGTTGATCAGGAAACGCTGGTACCCGAGTGAATGTCTACACAAAACGAAACACAGGCTGGTGGAACTCCATTCAAGGAGTCATCAAAACCTAATTTTCAAATAGCTATTATTTGTTTCAATAGAAATGGCATGCCACAGACAAACAAATGAAGATACTTTTTGATTAGTTATAGTTTATAAGTTACTAATTATATTGCTTGGTTCAGTATGCTGGTAGCTAAACATTATTATGATATGAAAGAATACTGGTTCAAGTTGATGGGTTTTGAAGGCCTTCAACTACAGGCCAACACTGGCAGCAGAGCTGGGCCTATAAATGAGTTTTCAAGTTGTGAGGAATTTTTGAGTTTTCTGAACCTAGGCTTCATCTCAAGCCCAGCTTAAACTTTCTACACACACGACTGGTGCACCCTTACGCTTCACTGTGAAATGAGTCTGACATTCATTTGGGCTCCATACAGGCAATCTCAAAGCTGACACAAATGCCAGCTTCACTGGATTCTGCATGGGGCTGCCCAGGAGCCACAGCTTCTGGGAGCCAAACCCAGGTCCTCCGTGTTCCCTCTGTGTTCTGCATATAGTGCCCGGGAGCCCTGCGGGCGCTGATGGGGCATGCCGCGCTTTCGACTCGCAGACTCTGTGGCAGACTGCCTGAAACCTCTGGCATAGCTGGCCGCCTCGAAGCTAAACGTGGGAGCGCTGCCAAGCAGACTGCCACATTGCTCCCGGTCTCAAGGGACAAAGCCTTGGGACCCTGGCTCAGATTTGGAGAAAGTTTTGAAACGCAAGATGTTTGGAACAAAACTTCTGTTATACAACAAATTGGCATTTTTTTTCCCCTGAAACTTTCTTTATTTGGAATTTGTAAAATTTCAGACCAGTTTTCATGTGACATCTATCCCAATTAAAATGAGTTTGGGATATAACAGGACACATGGCAGAATCACATTGGCATCTTCTGGGCTGCTTCCCTGTGAGTGTGAATACTGATGGAGTTCAGTAAATTGCTGGACTTGCTGAAGAGTAGTGTAAGTTTCTTCAATCTGACATTTCAAATGATGTAAAATCCTGTATCAGAAAATGTGACTTCTCTCAAACTTATAGGGCAATATTAGGAAAAAAAGCTAGTATTTTTATTTTGACCCTTCTTCATCAGTTTCTGCCTGCTCTTACTTTGGTAGCCTCATCTCTCCTCTTTGTGGTTTTCTCCACTGTGAATGCGCTGGGTATCACAAAGCAAGACCGGAGGGATTTCTGACCTTGGGAGTGCTGCTGACTATGGGTTTTTCAGATGAGAACCAGGTAGAGATTTAAAGATTGCTTGCTTTTGCTTACAGGGAGGTCAGAATGCAAGGGAGAAAGGACAGCAAAATACAGAAGCGGTGGATTTGGAGAATGCAAAAACAGTCATAAAGGAACTTTTTCAAGGAGCTGCAGACATCAGCTGTTAGACCAGGAGCCCTCTGTGCATGGCAGAACACCTGGGTGCTTACGCAAAGCAGCTTTCTACTGAAATAGAGCTCTCTTACAGGGATTATTCAAACAGGGGCTGATGGATGCCATTCATTAGCTCTCGTGGGGAGAAATGAAAGACTTATTTGACTTCATAGTTCTTTGTGGCCCTTTGTTTTTTGTTTTAAAAAAAGAGATTCTAAAATATGGGAATTAATGCATTTTAAAGACACATTTTGTCTAAGAACTTCCCCAACGAATAACATAAAACAAATGATAAAAAAACTTCATTAGAAACAGTAAGAAAGCAAAGAAAAATAACTTTATACACATCTGTACCTAGATACGCAAGTCTTTTTAAAGAAGCAGGTAACTTTGTCAGCACTCCTGTATGAGCTCAAAGTCATCAAAATACAGAAGCCTGCGCTCTCAGTTTGAGGTGTCATTGACATCAGCAGGGCTACGTAGGCATTTAAAGCTGACCACGCATTTTGCTGGTTTGGGAGTCTGTAAGAAGATATTTGATGCCTGGCTTGAAAGATCCCGGTAGTTATAGAATGTAATCAACTAGACTGGGCAAGGTCAGTCCTACTTCCCAAATCAAGTAGCATTTGCTAGGTTGCCAGTAGGGTGGAAAATGGAAAGCAAAGAGATACGATTTATATTGACTTTTGAAAAGTTTTTGGCAGAGCAATTCACAAGAAGCTGTTAAGGAAATGAGTGCTATCATGGGCTATAGAAAGTGGCTAATAAAAATAAATAATTGGAACAAATGGTTACTTTTCATCATGTCAAATGATTAGTAGTTGGCTGCCCCAAGGACCTGCAGAAGGATTAGTTTATTTAATGTACGTATTAATGAACTGGGAAGAGAAGTATGAGAGGAAAATTTGAAGGGAATACAAAATAAGTAGAGTAAAAACCAGAACAAAATTTTGAAGAGCTTCACTGAGTCATAAGAAAAAGGTGAATTGGCAACAGTAAAGCAGATTAAATGCATAATGAAAAGAATCATACATATAGCTGTGTTCTAAATTAACTGTAACCAGCAAAGAAAAAAACCCTAAGAGCAACTGTGTATCCTCAATGCAAACCTTTATGCAGTGTGTAACAGCAGAAAAAAATAATACTCAAAAGGTTGTATCGCCACTATATCAGTAAGCAGTAGGAAACCATTTGGAACAGCTCCTGCTGTTTTTAAAAGGTATTAAAAAACCCCCACACACCAAAGGCACAAGAGGATACGGAAAACTACTAGGAATCTGGAAAGACTTCCACATGGTAGGAAGGCTAAAAAAGCTAGGGCTGCCTAATGATTGACAGGATACCTTCCACTTTATCTCTTCGTATAGGGACAAGAACTTCTTCAATGAAAGTAAAGGTCAAAAAAAAAAAAAAAAAGCCCAAACAAACCCACAAACCCCAAAACCTGATCAAATAAAATGTACACCTCATTGTTAACTCCTGAAATTACTGCCACAAAGCACCACTGAGGCTTTAAATTTTGCATTGGAATTTTGAATTGGAAAAAATTGGAAAAAAAACCCCAAACCTCAAAGAATTGGACACACATAGATAATGAGGAGCTACTTAGTTGCATTAAGCTGAACAGCATCTATAAAGAACATAAACCTTTATTCTTTGACAACTAAGCTATTGGGTAACTATGAGGATCAGAAAGAAATGTCTCCTCTTTCTTCTTGTTTATTTTGAGGCTGTTTGTAACTTCCCATCAAGTATGTCTTGCAACTACTGATGTATCCAGTCACAGTCAGAGACAAGGACCTGGCAGTTCTGAGTACTCCTGAATATGACGAGCATTAATACTGAGGAACTGGAATGGTATTCAGCCATTCCACTAGGATACTTTAGCAACAGCAGTATGGATTTTGCTTTTAAAATCATCCTGATCTTTCTAGACCACTGGGTCTGAGCCCACAAGTAACTGAGAAGTGATTTGTGACTTGGTCATACGCAAAATCAAAGCTGCAGTATTATACATATCTCAGCTGTCATTCCTACTCGGTGCCTTGTCATCATTTCCTCACAAGGACTTTATACTGCAAAGGCAGGTAACAAACCCCACTGCTTCATGTCACTCCTTGGGAAATAGAAGGAGGGCAGCCAACTGATAAAAAAATGGTATAACACATTTGGAAAGAGTGTGAAACCTCACGCTCTCTCCATATCACTTGTGGAGCGTGACAATGATTTTTCCATGAGTGGCCTCTCTATTTGCAGTTGCCGCAATTAAACACAACCCCCCCCCCGCCCCCCGAAAGACCGTAGCTGTTTAAATCACATACCAATTCCATTCACAACAGGTGAATCATTACTAACTTCCAACACACTGGGCAAATTTTGTTCTCCTTCGTGATCATTTAAATCCACGTTTTGCTGTTGTGAGCCATTCCCAAAATGCCTAGAATCTTTTTCATGACTGCCATCTCCATTCTGCAGACCATTATGTGGCTTTTTCAGTGGCATGATCTGTAAACCGCTGGGAGTAGTTCGGTAAGTCACAGTTTTAGCAGCCCTGTCATTAGCAGATGCTGGCTTTGCTGCGTATCCTCTTTTCTGTTTTTGAAGAGATGGATTAATTCTCTTTCTTTTGTGTGTTGACCCTTTAGACTTCCCAGATTCAGAAGGTCTATGTGACATTTTCTCAACAGATGTCCCTCGGCTTTCCCGCAAAAATTTTGGAGCGCTGGCCTGTTTCCCATGTCTCGATCGCTTTTCTCTAGTAACATGTAGTCCATTGAACTCATCAATAAATTCCTCACAATGTAATAGATGATGTTCAGGTTCCCAGGTGTCTTCATTGCTTCCGTACCCTTTCCACCTGATGAGATATTCCCATTTGCCCTTCTTGTTCTTCCTTTTGTCTACAATCCTCTCTACCTAAAAGAAAAAAACAAAAATACTGTATTAGAAAGAAAAATAGTTTGGTCATGAAAATTATGTTCTTCATTTACAGCTAGGAAGGCCTCCCTGACACTGTAAAGGCACCTTAGTATTAGTAAGATTCTCCTGAAATACAATGCCTAAAATATGCACTGACATGGAAAGCCTAACCAAGCTAGCCAAAATGTGGCAATCTATTTTACAGATTTAAATTTACCTTATTTTCATAGGATGCAGTCCCATTGGATGTATATAGACCATGCTGACTGCTGAGGAGAACCTACTTGATGTGTGTACAAACTGCTTGACGTAACGTTTAGGAATCAGTGTTACATGTGTCTGTTCGACAAAAAATTCCCATGAACAGACCTGGCGGTGCAGGAGAGGAACGCGGTATTTTGACAGCAAGGCCATTTCCCCTTCTGAAAACATTAGGAAGAGACATAAACACCTGGTCAAGTCTAATCGGGGAACCTGCAATAGCCATAGTGTTAATGAATGTATGATTTTTTTGAGAATCAGGTTGCAAAACGAGATTATTACTGTTACATTCCTCAGCTACCTCTTGTCTGAAAGAGCTAAATATTGCATCTTTTGCTACATCGTCAGTTCCTGATCATTCTCCTCAATCCACACATGGTTTCCCTATGAACATCCCCATATTTCTTCATGTCTTGGAAACTCTCTTGAACAGAGAACTCACTATAACAAATGACAGTATTTCACACCAGAGATCTTACTTGCATTAGTGTGCATCCACTTTGCTACTTCCAACTTACAAATATGTATATTTGTACATGTATATGTATATGAATGCAGTATTTGAGTAAATACACAAAAATTGCGAGTGCACTAATTAAAAAAAAGGAAACGAAAGGCATAAAGGCAGGATTCTTACGCAGAAGTAATGAATTTGATGAACCTATGCCAGAGAATGTCAGTTTAAGGCACATTTCCGCACCAAGGGATAAGGGACTGTATTGGGACTACAAACTGAATGAGAATTAACAGTATCATGCTGTTGTGGAAAATGGACGGTACAACTGAAGAAATCTTTGTGCTGTCTCAGCACTGGCAGCGTCTCAACTAGAAGGAGACGGCGTATGAAAACCCAAGCACAATCAGGGGACGCACATCATGAGTTTAAATTGCATCAAGTGAAATTCAGATCAAGTCATTAAGAAAAATGTTGTAAAGGCAGTAAGAATTAAGCATTGGAATAGGTAATGTGTGGCAGGTATGGAGGGTTTTTAGAACAAACAGGTTTTGTTAGACAAACATCTGTCATCAAAAGTCATTGCTGGAAAATCGGGTTATGATGAGAAAACCTTTTGAAGTCTCTCCCAAGTTTTATTTTCCGATTTTTTTAATGTTTTTATATTTTTAAAATGTGGCTTATAAAGGATAAAGATGCCACCAATGAAAAAAATAAAAATCGTTATCATTAACCAAAAGCACTATTGTTAATTTAGCAAAAATAAATAAGTGGATAGCTAATGTAATAGCTTTCAGGGCTCTTCAAATAAAAATCATCTGATGTGAACAACAGTGGAATCTGTATGGAGAATTTAACCTTGAAGAAGGGCAATCACAGCAGTGTAAGTAATTGTTCTTTTTAGGTCCCCTGTTAGAGCAAACCAATGGATTAATTCTGTCTGCTCACTGGCTGGAACTGTACATTCATAGAAATCTTGGTGGGTTCCCCAAAGGAGTCTAAATGTAATTAGCAACTAAACATTATACTTCTATCTCAATTCATTTATGTGGGAACTGTGCTAAGATATCTGTGTCTAAGTCATAGTGGACAGCTTTACTCCATCTCCAGGGCACTCGACTGCAGCATCCCAAACAGCTCGTTCCTGTGCTTTGTCTTATCAAATATCTGCATAGAACCACCAGAGAAGCAAAACAAGGCATCCTCTTTACTCTGAATTTAGCACAGTCCCCTTCAGGATTGCTCAGCATGGCAAAACAATTAGCTGCAGCTCAGTCCAGGCAAGTCTGAAATCGTTTGTCTAAAAAGAGGGAAAAGTCCTCACAAAAAAAACCAAAAACAAACAACCGACCAGCTTTTTTTTTTTTTTTTTTTTTTTTTTTTTTGGTCTTCATTTGGGGTGTGTGGCTTTCAAATGTCAAACTAATAGACTTATGATTTTGTTGACTTTATAGAGAGCAGCTATCCAAATTATCTCTGGCTTTAAAATACTTCTCATCCTCCCGTCTGGGGCTAGCCAGAAAGACTGTACATTTGAACCATGGAACTCTGTAGAGGTGTGTGGATTGTTGGTGGATTTGTTGCTTTAATTACTGCAGCTTACTCTACCAAGGAGCAAAACATACGTATATATATACACACACACACATATATATGTATGTGTCCTGAGGAAAAAAAGAAATTGCTGCTAAATTCAGTAGACCACAGCTATCATTACTGTAGAGAATTTGGTTTAGTGCTATTCCGTCTGTAGTAGCTAAACAATACATGCCTTCCCCTCCCGTTTTCATTCAGGAATTTGGACTTGGAACACAGACTGTGTCAGGCTGATGCTACCTTGGAGTAATTTGTCTTCCTTTTGAGGGATTACACCAGTTGCATTCCTCCACCTGCTCAGTGAAGGAAGAACCTGAGGAAGGACAAATACTTTGCCATTCTCAGAACCATGTACAAAAACCATCTCTTCAACCTCAGCTTTTGTCACTCATGCACATATCTTTAAATTTAACTATACTGATTTCTCATTTTCGCATTGTTGTTCTACTACATGCAGGAAAAGTGAAGGGAAGAGGTTTTGTGGAGAGCGTTTTTTTAATATGGAAAACATTCAAATATTTTGGTGATGAGGCATTACGCATTTCAATTAAGAGGATAAAAACATGAGTGGTCTTTATTCCCGGGAAACAAAATACTGGCAATGGAGAATGTGATTAACCAGTTCAACACATCATGAAGGGAGAATAAAAGTATTTATGAAATTGGGTCAAATTTCATAAATGGTTTTAGAAAAAACGTTCAGAAAGGAAATATATTTAGGAGAGACTAAGCTTTTCATTACAAGATTTTCAGAACAAAACTGTCAATGTTTCACTTCTAATTTATGTAGCAAAACTAAAATGAAGAGGGACTAAATAAGCTGAAGACAATGTTTTGTTTCTGGTCAACCCTCTTTTCAATTTATTGTTTTGCTGGGGAGAAAATGAAAAAAATGTGGCTTGATCCAAAATTAGTTGTTTTCCTTGAGTATTTTGGTTCAGCCATCATACCCACTGTCTTGACTAATGATGCATAAAAAGTCTGAGTAGATATTTGCCTCATCCTCATTACTGCCTCATTGTTCATTACTGAATGCATTTGAGGGTAGCATCGAATGTACTTGACCTCTCAACATGGTCCCTTTTCTTTCTCGGGGCTTTAAGTTCTTCACTGATACTTATTCCCCGCAAAGTGCCACTGTGCTCCTTCACCACATACAGTGAAGTGCTTCAGTGTAGGCATAAATATCAGGGTTTTACCCACACCTGGTACTTTCTGTCCCAGTCTCCTTCTATTCACAGTCCACAGTAATAACAAACATCACTACTTTGTTTTTTTAATGATGAATATTTGTTTTAACGGGTAGTATATAAAGTAATAATATTTCGCATTTACTTAAGGTTACACAGATTCATATGAGCTTTCTTAATGAGAAATATTTCTGTGACAGCTAGTGATTAATAGAAATAATACTTTCATTCCTTCCCTAGAATAAGCAAAACACAGTCCTGAGAATATGCAGAAAAATATCTATGGTTTCAATGTCTGATTTTCCATTTGTCCCCTCAGTTCTGCCTTTAACAAGAACCGAATGACATCTTCCAAAAGTGACCTTAGTAGATGCAGTTTGCCACATCCTTGAATTCACTATATTTGGTTTGGAAAACTAAGTAATTAAATTTATTAAAAGTGAAATGACTGCAAACAAAGTTTGCAGGTGTATCAACAGTTAAGAGAGTGTTAGGATTGACATACACCATTACTTGCCTTTTTTCTACATTCTTTCTATATGCCCCTCTTGTCTAATTTCGGATGAGTTGAGGTGCTGATATATCACCATATAAATGTGTTTAAAGAGAACCGATAGAATGAGACCATGGCATCTGTGCAAATGCACTTGCAACAAACACAGTTTTTATCTTCCAACTAGCCTTAAACCTAGCTCTATACACAGCTGCACAAACTAGGATGAAAATCATAATAAAAGCCTATTTTTTAAAAAAGAAAAATAATTGTATTCTGAACAATGTGAAATAAAAAAAAATAATAATCAATTACAGTACAAATATGTAGAGCTTAATAAACTTAGTGTTGTGCTTATATATGCAGGTACAATACACATCTTCCTTCACAGAAGATTCAGGGTCAAAATCACTCATTTAACAGTGCAGTGTTACCGTCCACTTATAAAAAAACCCTACAAAACCCACCAAAACACCAAACAACCGTCCACCTAGGCTAAGTTAAAAGAGGGTAATTCCTATTGAATTTTTTCTACAGGTATAACTGTAAAGTCAGAACAGCGTATCTTACAGTTCACAGTTCTAAAGAGCATAAATAAAAATCCTTACGTTCCTAGAAGACAGCTTCCAGGAGATCAGTTAACCTCCAGAAAGGTTTGGAGGACTGCCTGTCTACTTAGTGATTTCCAAAATAAGTACATGTCATCTCCTCTTCTTGCCATGTGCACCTATGTAAACAATTTAAACTGTAATCTGTGATGCTCAGATGGTCTCTGTTAGTGTACTGTACAGGGCAGCAGACTGATTTCATGACATACACTAGAAAAACTGCTTTTCATTACTATAAATTACAGGACTTGCACTGGTTTATGTGTTTTTTTCATTGGAGGCCTTTGTCCCATGTTGTGCCTCAGGGTGTTGGAAGGGTATTTGAAGGAAGTGCCAAGGAAAGAAAGGCAGTAAGATTTCTGAGAGAGATAAAGGCCATCTGATTCAACATGTCTGTCTTCTAAAAATTCATGACTGCCCTAACTTCCTCCTTTTTGTTACCTCTGCTTAGAAATAATGTGTCTCATTAGTTGCAACACTCTTGCTTGCTTGCATTTGTAAGTTATTTGTGTTCCTCTTCTATTTGTATTTAAATTCTCAAAATCTGGTAATTGGAGCATTTGTTCCAGATGTACAAAAAATATGGCACTGTATCTTGTGAAGCAGTCAGTATTCACATTAGAAAAATAATACTGGAATGGATGCTGGGTCTCTCTTCAGAATCTGACCCACAGTTTAAAACGTAGGGCCAATCAATGTGCCAGCTAGTGACACCCACCCCCTCCCAGCAGCAAATTTGTGTAGTTACCTGGAAGGTCAAAATGAAAGTGAAAGGGCTAGATAGTAATAAAAATGAAAGAGAAGACATTCCTCATCTGAACTATTCACAGGGAAAACATCAAATGACATCTTCGCAGGAATTTCAGTGAACACCCCATTAATGTCAAGAAGACACTGCTTTTTATTCAGTTCCTTTTTTCTCTTCTTAAGCATATAGATTTTTAATTTTCTACAACCTTCTTAGAATCAAAAGAGGTCTTAAACTTGCTAGGGAAATCCCCAAAGTTCCGCATTTTCACTG
The DNA here is from genome assembly GCF_023634085.1 of Falco cherrug. Classification (NCBI taxonomy): domain Eukaryota; kingdom Metazoa; phylum Chordata; class Aves; order Falconiformes; family Falconidae; genus Falco; species Falco cherrug. The sequence goes on along the minus strand of NC_073710.1, from coordinate 17,499,284 downwards.
GAAAAAGCTCATCAAGCCTTATATTACGCATGGTTGCAAACCACCGCATTAGGTGTACGTCCTCCAACACATACATACGAAGACTTACAACAGAACAACTGCGAAGACTTACAACAGAACAACTGCGTGCTGTAAAAGCTCCTGCTGCTCACTGTACGTAAGGCTGGATCTTTGATCTTCCGCTCCTGATAGGCAGCAACGCTGTAGAGGCTTCCAGCTACATGACTCCATGGTCCAGGTTTATGTAGAAACCCAGAAACCACTGCAAGTTAGTTGTATGTTACAGTAGTGACGTGGCAATTAGAAACTACTGCTAAAAGTGGTGTTTTCACATTCCTGAGACTTCTCCGGACGCAGCATTTTGCCTGCATGAGTACACACTGCTAGTTACCTTCTCTGGCATTCAGGTGTTTTAAAGAAACTGAAAGATTCAGTTGAGGCGCTTAGGCAAGCAACGTGATTTCCTCTTTGTGTAAGGAGTCTTCTGGAAGAAGGAGCTTGCCTTTATTAGCAGTCCAGATCAAATGAAGCCCTAGCTGAAAGCTTGCAGAAAAAGAGCCAGCCGCAGCTTCCGTGTAGACTCATCTCTAATGACCTCACATCATTTTTCTTGGAAGTCCCGCCTTTCTCTGAAATTCAGTCTCATTGAACCTGGAATTCTGGTCTGGTCTCTGTTGTTCCTTACTAGCTGAAAACTGCCCTGATGCCACATCAACTGCCTGGTTCCACACGAGGGCTGTGTTTTCCCCTTGATGTCATCTGTCCCTGTTGCTGATTCTACTAACAGAACCTGGTTTTGTGCCCTTCTCCCATTTTGTTTACAGCAGCTTTCACCTGGTCAGGACTCTGTTAAAGCCATTTCCCTCTCTTGCTATAGATTTAAAGATGTAATCTAAATAACTAACTTTTATTAGGATATTTAAGTGTATGTATGTAAATAATACCTGTGGTGGAAGCGCCTCAATCATTGTGGGTTTTGGAGCAAACTGGAATAATAATACTAGTAGACACAAGAATCTTGCACTGGAAGAAGGGCATTTTTGTATAGACTGATACTGTCCCTTGGGAAAGGGCTGGAAAAGGAAAATTGACAAGATGACATAGGGGGAAGGGACTTCTTGGTCAACATGTATAGTCCCCGTCATTGTAGGCAATTACATCATATAAACACTTTCATATTGGCTATGTTCATAATACAGAACATATTTCTTCCCCAGGCTCATTGCTGATAGGTTGCATAGCAAACAGCTGTTCATTCTTCAATGTAACCATTTTGTAAAAAATATTTTAGGTTTTCATTTGGAAAGCAAGGCAGTTTTCAAAGGTGCAAGAAATCCGCACTAAAAAAGGCATTCTTTAGCAGTGGGTTAAAGTAATCTTGACAATGTTCTTTATACAGAGGAAGCACAGGATTTTTCCCTTTGCAGTCCACGTGTGCACCCCTGTCATCAAAAGAGCTGGGAATGCAATGTGGGAGCCATCTCTTTAGGGCTGTTCCTCCGTACATGGTTTAACCCTTTCACTTACAAACATTAATCAACACGTACAACTTATGTGGAAATCCAAAGAACACGGGGTGGGGTCTATTGATTTTAAAGCATAATGATGCATTTCATTTATCAAATCTGTGGTTTCTTTTGTAAAATAAACCAGTTCGTTATTATATTTCCATGCTGATATTCCGTAAGGAAAGGAAAGCAAGAAGCAGGGCATACCAAATTCTTGGTGTCCTTTATGTTAAAAAGTGGTCAGGTCTCCACACACCCTCTACAAACTTGCTAGTGCCACTTATTTCAGAATGAATCTGTTAGAATGCTCTCTCAAACATTCGAATTTGATGATGAATGCTTACTTTTATTTCAGTACTAAAGTACAGCTGGTAGATTTTACTATACTGCTAGATTTGTTTTGCACATTATAATGCACAGTTTAAATTTAGAAACAACAGAAATTTTCTTGGTTTGTCGACCAAGAAAGTAAAAAATAAATGCTATTCCTATTTACTATCATAAGCGAAATTTAAAAACACAGTTAGTGTATGCTGCTAATCTAAGAGAATTGACACATGCATGAAGTTTGCTGTAAGCAGAACTGTACTTGTACAGTCTGTCTCTGTGACAAGCACAGAAGACTAAAAGATGAACGAGAAATCTAAATTCAAGGAGACAAAATATTTTGCTGAGCTCTACAAAGAGCTGGCTGTTTTGGACACATGTATGGCTCTCAGCTTTCTAATACCATGGACTTCTTCCTCACGTGTTTCTCGGCTCAGTTCAATGGGATTCTCCAGTTTGAATCTGAATTTTATACTGTCTGAATTTTATACTGTCTGAAAGAATGTGTAGGGGAAACATGTATGTTTATCAGAAAAGCAAAGTTCAGCACAACCTGTTAAGGACCTGATTCTGCCTATGCTTCCTTCACAGTACTGCAATTCAGCAGTTATTCCCCCTTTACTTAGATGCAAGTAAAATCAAAGTGGGAGTCCCCGGGACTTAAACCGTGAGGTTTTTTACTTTTATTTTAAAAGCAGTTTATAGGAATGGGAGCAGGACTTGAAGAGGCTTCTAAGCAAACCAGTGTTTATGGGAACATATCACAGTTCTTTTAGTAAAACTGCCCTGGAATTTGTTAAAAATACTCATGTTTCCAAACAGATGTGAAATGTGTAAGCAGTAGTGAATAAATAAAAATATGACTATCACTAAAGGTGATTTTCACCAACATTAAAGCAAGTCCAGAAATGTGGGAAGCAATTACTAATTTACATAAAAGCTGCACCTGAAATCATTAGGAAAAAACCTGCTGTTTTCTTTTACGTTCATTTACAGTTTGTTCCTGTTTACCTTGTTCAGTTCTAGCTTATTTTGTGTTCTGTTGTACACTGCCCTCAGTCTTTTTCTCCACCATATGGGCCTCATTCAGATTCAACTTAAGGCCAGGACTTCAGTGCAACACTTTTACATCCATCCCAAAGCTTAGCCAGAAGTGAAGATTCCACATTAAAAAAATACAAAGGTTCAGCTATAATACAGTATAAATAAATATTTGAATTACTCTGCTGAACTACCACTCAGTGACTCATTGCTTTACAAATGCTACTGGTACAACTGTCATAAAATAAACCACATGTTCTTGTGTGGTAGGTAGAAAAATATTTGCTTAACCCTTTTACAGCAAAGTGGTAAACTTGAACAGAAAGAGTGCAAGCCTAGGTTTTGGGGAGCTGTTCGTCACTTGGTGGTTTCCCTGGGTGCTGAGGACTTAGGATTGCTATGTAAGCACGAGCTTTCAGCTGTTCAGAGAGGCTTTACCAACTTAGCGTGACAACTGAGAACTGTCCGAGGGCAGCTCGCTGGCTTTGCAAAGCTTACAGGCCAGGGAGATCCAGGCGGATACAGCCCACTCAGAGGGCTAACAAGGCGCTAATGGTCAGCCTAAGTGGCCATTGTACAACAGCTCTCCTTAACAAAGTCTTTGCACTCAGTTTTACAGGGGTCTTTGCAAGAGGACAATGTAATGGCTTTGCAGGTATTTTCAAGGAGCCTGCCCTGGATTGAAACGATAGCTTGATAAAAGTAAGGCTCTGTATTAGAAAACAGGACAAATGGACAATTACAGCATGTATTAGGTAGTTACTCCAAGATAAGGGATGTGGAATAGCAATTTTTGGGTATGGTATGTGAAGAATCTCCGGTGAAAGTTATGTGTTTTCTAGCTACTGTAACACAGGGAGATGCAAGTATTTTTGAAATGATCAATACACATTTGACAGAGCAGCAAGTCAGAAAGAATTCCCAGCTTACACGCTCCGAACGTGAAGAAGGATGGTAATCTCTCCCGCACCACTGAGAGGAGGGAGAAGAAAATGAACTCGCTGTGTTACATTAATGCCTGGACAGGGATAAGGAAATGTCAGAAGGATAAATCCTATATCCATTTCATGCTTTCTATCCAAACTAGAATAGGAAGCAATTGGTTTGGAGCATCCATATAGCAAAGGTAGTAACAGTCAAATTTGTGAATAATACCACGCAGGGATAGGTTTTAGAAGGAAAGGGCTAAAAATAGGTAACTTTTTACAATATAGAAGGTTGAGGGGTGATCCTTTAAGTGAAAAGCTGAAGTAGCAGTTTGTAAAGTAGTGGGATAATAAGAGAAGTCATGAAACACAAAGGTTTCTTTCAGAATTCAGTAGAATTCTTCATTTTCTTGGTTACACAAATGAAGCTAATGTGATGGCAGAATATGGGAACGAGCCAAAAAGAAAGGTAGAGCAGAAAAAAAGAATAAAGAAACATGCTTTAGGCAACTATAATGGCATGATAGGAGCACAGAATTTTATAAGGAAGTATCCAGGATACCAGTGCAACATCACAGAAAAATGGCACATGAAATTTCAAAAATTATCTGTGAAGGAATAATTGTCCAAAAGGAAGAATAATACATCAATATCCCCTCAAAAATAGCATTCAGATGAGCAGGGTCAGTAGCCCAGATTCTGGCCTCAGTTACTGCATTGGTTTCCACTGCAGATTTGTGTTTGAGATCCAAATTCTGTCCAGTATGAAACCAATTTACTACTGGTGCCTGGAAGGAACAAACTCTCTTAAAGACAGTAGTAAAGGCAGTTAAGCAAGCTGTAAGCCTTCATTAGGCGGATGCATTTCAAATCAGGTATCTGAGAGCTGCAGCCAGTTAGAAATCTGCATTTAAAAAGTGGGGACAGTGCTCTAAACCGTAGATGCAAAGGCATAAGAGCATATTCATTGATTTAACATAAGACTGTGTTTTGCAGCAATTAGATGGACTGTGTGTGAGGAGGATGTTTGCTTACAGTGTGGATGAAAGGCACTAACACATTTGTGCTTGTATAAATGGCTGCAGTGAGTCAGACTGACTACACCACACTGCCGGCAGGCTCCAGGCGCACGCTACCATGAAACTCCTCTGGCAATGGCAGAGTCCCCTGGGAGCTGCTAGCAGAACAGCATGCTGCGGAGGGGACAACCACAGGTTGCCCTTCTGCTGTCCTTAGGCTCTAAGTCCTCTTGAAAGCTGACTTTGGCAACAGATGGTCACCATTCCTTGACCTCAGTAAGTCCTGTTTCAGCTTGGTAATGCACACAAGCTAAGGAAGTGTTAAATGTTGAATCCATAGTTCTTTTAGATCGCTCTTATTCCTGATGATAGGCTTTCAGCCAAGTGTTGGCGGTACTTCCAGTTGTAGGGGTTGCTATCGACTGGAATCCATTACTCCTTTCAGGGGGGTCCCAAGGAACACACTGGGGTTTCTCTGGTGGACAGGTACAGATCTTGCCATCCTGCTAAAAATGCCTGCCAGATCACTCCAAGGGTTACCGTGGAAGCATGTGCCGCATCTCCATGCTGATGGCTATCTTCTTTTTCTGTTGGATAGGTGATGCAGATGCATCAAGCATCAGACCGAGACTGGAACTCTGATGAAGCTGAGGAACCATTTAGAAATGTCTGTACTCGAAGCAGTATTGAATATGTAAGTAGTGAATATATTACTGAGGAAATTTTCCATGTATTTGTTAGTCAGATTCCTAACTTGGCGGTTGTGTTAATACCTCAGCTGCTCCTGGATGCATTTACAGCAATGATGTGGCAGAGGGCTTTGATCCATGTGCCTCTGTAGGATGAGGCACTATATTTTAATAAATGTAGGATTTCTGAGATTTATTCCCCACATTTGTCTTACTGGGACTAGGGTAGTGTACCTTCCCTGCATGGCACTATGCCAGTCACAAACTGAAGCTGTGGAAGGCTGCAGCTGTCTGCTTGTTATTAATTGAGGGTTAGTGCAGAGACCAACACACATTGGTGCTCCAGCACCCATGCTGCTTTCCAGATACTTTACGAATGGAACCTTAAATTCACACTTTACGATAAGAAACCTCTGAGTCACATTTAATACTAAGATCCCACTGGCAAATGGTTTATGAAATTACAAACAGGAGTTTTAACAAATAGCTAATAAGTTGATAGAGACCTTTATCAATCTCTCACCTAATTACTCTTCTGGTTCTAAGGAATCCATAATAATCTTCTGATGTCCTCACTATCATCCCTAGCACAAACTATACATGTAGTCAAATGCTGGAACAAGTGTCCAGAGAGGCTGTGGAATATCTACCCTTGGAGACACTCAGAACCTTACTTAACAAAACCCTGACTAACCTAATTAAGTTGGTGCTGCTTTAAGCCAGGGGTTGGATCAGGTGATCTCCAAAAGTCCCTTCCAATCACCATTATTCTATGATTCTACGATGCGTAACTTGTGCCTAAAATATTTACTAAAAAATCTTTATTAATTCTTTCCCACTTGCAAAAGCAGCTCCATTTGGAAAACCGAGCTCTATGCAATCTGTGGAAGTGGGTGTATGAACTGACTGAATTAAGCTGAGCTTAGATTTGCCAGGCAGCTGGAAGGGAGCTTCCCACAAGCAGTACTGAATTTCCTTCTTTCCTTGTCCCGATACCGTCAGGGTTTCTTGACTTTCAGGTCATAGGGCAAGAGCAATCTACTCTCTGAGATGTACAAGGGAGAGAGGGGTTGGATGACCAAGGTCAGCCAATCACAAGGTTAAAAAGATTGTCTTAGTCATCAAATGGACGTTTTTTGATATGAGATACATTGTGAAGTGATTATTCAGCGTATTTTCAGTGCTTCTATGAACATTCAGTATTTATGGTATAAGCAGAGCAAGGCATGTGACAAGTTGGGGTATGAACCATTATATGAACTGGTACGAACCAGCTGGTGTATGCTCCATGATAGCAGCTATGGAGTTGTTCTTCATCCAATATGAAGGAATTAAAGACAGGGATAAGATGGCTAACTCAGCATACATTTACCACAAAGATAAGAGGAAACATGCTAATAAAAATGTACTTGTAGTTCTTGTACCTATCCTGGAGGTTTGTGCTAAAAGAGTAACAGAATGGTCCACAGGACAGGATGCTTAGATGGGGCTTCAAAGTCTGAGTTTCTGTTTCTAGTTCTCACCACCTCAGCTGTTCTCTTCATTTTTATGTGCCTTATCTGAAAAGAACACCCTGTCTGTAAAGTGATTTCAGACCTGGTGTTGAAGATGGGAAAGGTGCATTGAAATAATTTTTATGTACAGCAGTCTCCAAAATGAAAATTTTGATGAAGCAAATGTGTTTTGAAGCCAAGTGAGCAATATAAAAATAGGAAAAAACTGCAAGACTAACTTGTGCTGTATATCTGCATTTAGTATTTGCGCTAGCTGCTGCTTGTATTTAGCAGTTCTGTAGCAGATTCTGCAGTATAATGTCCCGACAAGACAGAGAGGTTCCTAGCATGCTAGGGAGGGGTAAGAGACTCCTAAGCTGAATACACATTTCCTTGTGCTGGGAAAAAGTATCCACCTGGATTAGGTGGCTCTGGAATTACATAATCATTTTCTGATCACACTTCCACCTTTCTTTTTCCCCAAAGAGCAGCTGTGTACAAAGGCATACATAGAAAAAAATAACATAGAAATAAATAGTAATACACATGATGGAGGAGTGTTATAGTCTTACTACTTCAACAGAAATACTCATAAATATTACTTTTATTGTGCTTGCCAGCTGTAGCCTAATGAAGGAACATAAACCTCATCCTTTTGGACTATTTTTAGGGATATTAACTTTTTAGGGATTAATAGGGTATCTAGAATGCAACTGAACTTGCCTTCTAGATAATAATAATAAGGAACTATTTTATGTCTTGATGCTTTGAAGGTTTCAAGAAGATATTCACGTGGTTAAAGGTTTTACTTTAATTCTAAAAAACCAAGAAACTTCAGGCGGTCATGAAAGAAGGATTTAAAAAACCTGACAATTTGCCTTTAAATAATCAGAGAATTTCCCTAGAGAGTATGTACTTCTCCAATTACTACTCTGAAATGTTATTTTCATAGTTACAAAGCACCATGCAAATCTATCCTACTAAATGGATACTAATGATCATTACTATTATTTAACAGTGTAACAGGTAGAGTTTGGAGCAGCGAGCACTTTCCTTTAATATGTAGTGTGCCATAATGTTTTACTTGTTCTTACAATTAAATGGTCAGAATATGTTAATACCAAAATCTAGTATAGAGTGTGTGTCAGGTAAGGGCTAATGACTGCTTAGTGCACCCGAAAGACAAATATGTTAGTTTTGCAGTAGAGAAATTCAACGTCATTCTGGGAAAGACCTTGCCCTTCGCTGCTGAACGCCACATGCGGTATTCAGAATAGGCACCGTGCAGTACAGGGCAAATACAACACATGCAGTACTGTATGCTACAGTATCTTTACAATTTGTGCCTTGTTGATTCCTTTAATGCACACAATTTCAAACAGTGCAGATTTTAAGAGGCAAGTTCACACCTGTGAATTACTTCTAAAGGAAATCAAGTATTTTACAACACATGCAAGGATATATGCTAGTTAGATGACAGCCACTGGGGGAAAATGAATGGATCGTTCTTCAGTTTCTCTCTAAATGGCAAGTCTTCTGAAGATGACGGTAAGGGAGAACAAAGTACATGAACCACCTGTACATCTCCTACTTGTTGGAAATTCTCCTTACTCAGATGAGCACTCTGAGGTGTTTAGTAAATTCCTCTGATGGCCATATAATATCAAGTATGTTTTATTCAAGATAATGAAAACGTCTGAAATTTTCCACTTTCAGTTGTTTGATGATGTACTTTCTTATTTTTTAAACACTTCATAATACTATACGTATTAGCAATGGAGAGCCCTGTCCAAGTTAATAAATAAGCTACTTCAGCATTGCGTAAGGAACATAATTGCATTTTTTCTTCAACATAAAAAGCTATTTGGCTTCAGGTTTTTTATGGTAGACATTTAGAGAGCAAAGACATTTTTTAGGCTTTCTTCTACCCTAGAGTTAGTATTTTAGGATCTAGGTTCTTTCCCCTGTCTAATGCCTGTCTAGTTACAGGACCCATAAGTCAGGAACATGAGATCTAGTTAGGTAAGTAACTGTGGGCTTTGTTCAATGAATGGCATCCAATGATAATCTAAATACACTGCCTGTACAGTGAGAAAATTTATAATTCTAAAGAATTAGAGTCTGAAATAATTTATTTGTAACAGTAAAAAGTACTGAAAAGTACTACTACATGAGTGATACGCACTCACACACTAGAACTCATTCTCGAACAGTTCATCCCCATGCCTTTCTCAAAACTATAGATTTTTAACCACTGTTTAAAATAAAAAGCTAGTAAGATCCTGTTCATCAGATGTTCTAATAATAATGGTGAAAGAGACTGCATGTTTGAGCTTGAGCTTTCTAGCATTTTAGGTGTTTATTGCATAGTATAGTCTAAAAATGAAAAATACAAAACTAGTAAACTAAAAGTGACCTTCTAGGGTGAATGACATAGGATACGACAAAATTTCTTTCAGTGTCACCCATTTGACAAATAATTGTTCTGTGGCTCTAAAACTTTTTAGTGTCTTGATAACATTTTGAAAAAAAATTAGAATAAAACTAGAATACAGATCTAGAGTAAGTTTTATTACTATGGCACCCGAAGAAGTACCAGCGCCACTTCCATTTATGAGGAACGTATGTTCCTTTCCAGTATCGTGGCCCAGGCTTGTTTGTCTTTCTTGACATTACTTACAGGCTCAGATTCGCAGATTGGAAGGCCAGAATGGACAATTATATCCATCTAGCATGTCTTGGGTTACACAGGCATGTTTCTCATTCAGCAGTTCCACACCAGGCCCCAAATTCCGATTTAGTTAAACCACACCTATTAGAAGATCATTGCATCTTAATTTGAAGTGATTCACAGAAAGTGCACCATTGCTGTTAGTGAGTCTTTCTCAGTGCTATAAATAGCACTGTGCTATAACCTTAATGTTAAAAAGTGCATCTCGTTTCTACTTTATGAAGGGTAAACTTCCAGCCACTGGTGCCTTTTATATCTGTTTGCAGGATTTAAGGTTTGGAAAATGAAATTAGCTAAGTAGATTGCAGCTTACTGAACAGATGGTCTCCATATTTAAGTTTTGTAAAATTTGGGTGCTAATGTGATGGCTGTGTCTAAAATTTGTAGCTGCTACAGAAGCCATATTCTAAAACTTCATCCTAAGTGTTAGGGTTCATCACTTGTGTTTGAAAGTTTGAATTCACGTTTTTTCATATCATTTTCAGGGAGAACGTTTTTATGAAGTGCAGAACTATAACAACCGCATTCACCAGACGAATGTAAGTCACTTATTTTCTTTGGTTTATTGCTTAGAAAAATAATGCATCTTTTAAAGGTGGCACAATTTTGACTAGAGCAGAACGAAAAACTAGATGTAAGGAAGTTGTGCAGTGTTCAGTTCTGTGCCTCAGTTTTATTCCTGCTATGCAAAAAGTTTACTACTTATTGTCTTAAATCTGTACCCCTGTGTTCAGTCATATGGACAAAAAGAACAGTCTTTCCTTGTGCTATACTGGATCACTGCATACAACTATATAATTACCCACATCTGTCTCCAAACTGCTTTACATCCGCATAAATCTGTGCCCTTTCTGAAACAGGACAACAACATCCTCTATTGTTTGTGAAAAATTCAAGTGCTAAGTATTTATTTGAATTTATTTAGAGTAATAATACTGTACAAGTACAAAACTTTAAAAAGAAGTCATATATGGAAGTTACACATGCTGTAAAAAAATAATATTCTACCTTTAAAAAAATAAATTTTTCAGCATTTGCGTTTTTTTAAACCACATGCTATGAATTCAAAAATACTAATAAAGCAAATTAAAACAGAACATTCAGGAATGTTCTGAAAGCAGACATATAAAGTGCTAACCAAATGTAAAGGAAGAGTTTAAATACTTTGAGTTTACTGGTTTGTATATGTTTTTACCATAATAAAGTACATTCAAGTCTTTCTCTCCAAAGGATCGGTATCTTTTGGATGCATGTGCCCAAAACCAAGAAAGGAGTTAACTTTGCTGACCTGAGAAACCATTCACTAGGCACAAGTGATTCAGCATAAACTGCCTTGTGGGAAATGAAGAAGTAACTGTATTTTCTTCTCAACCTCAAACTTACTAAATAATTTGTTGAGACTGTTGGGGTATGTAAAAGAACTGCTGTCACTTTAGAGCAGACAGTGAACCCAAAATTACATGATTTTCTCAAATGAAATTCATGACTAGTGAATCAATTCCTACTAAAATAACGCAGTTCTGCATTTCAGAGATCAGGGAACTCCGTGGGGTAAATTCAGTCAGCAGTTTGCATTAGTGGTACATGAGCTCAGTGGTCCAGGGCAGCTGAGTAGGAGTGAGATTTTCATTCACTGATTTAAGTACATAAGCTACACTTCCCTGTCCTTGTAATACTTTTGTAGCCTACATGAAAGTTGTACATATTGTGGTTAATTTTGAAGCAAAGCTTTCCGTGGACTCAGCTGTGGACAACCTGTCTTACTCTCCAGGCAGCCGGGTACCAGAGAGCCGGAGATGGGCGGTGGGGCTGCAGGGCTGCCAAAGGACTTTCCAAAGACAAAGCCAGCAACATCCTGCAAATTCCACTAGCAGCACGAGGGGGTGGGATGGGAAGAGCATGGAGCAGGGCTGAGCACACAGAAGTGCCTTAGCGCCTTCGAGTGGAACAAGCAGTTTGGGATTAGGAATGATCTTGAAATCACTGTACATATTGCTTACATTCTGTGTCCCTGCTGGTAGCGTGACTGCCTTATCTGTATGTCGCATGGGAGATTTACTACTTTCTTGAGCTACACACACACAAAAATGAGCAGCATAGATCTATCATAAGGAAAGGTACAGCAACCCTGTCATGTTCTAGGATGCCTTCATTTTCCTGAAAGAGCCACAGCCTTCTGCACTATGAGCATTCCAGCAAGTTGTGAATATTTTCACTTAAGGGCCAGACCCTCAGGTATCCTTTGGTTTTAAATATCTGAAAACCTTTTCAAAAGGCTTCATAAAAAAGGAAGGGAAAGATAGTTTTACCGAATAGTAGGATAGCATTAATATTTTTAATATACCTAAACTATGTTCCTGCAAGTGAAAGCAGAACCTAGCACATCAGACATTACCCTAACCATCTGAGTCAAAAGCTATAGATTTTGTCTTAACAGAAGTCACAAAGCATTACACCACTGGTAGATTCTGATACATTATTTAAGCAGTGCTATATCATAGCTATGCACAACCAAACCTCCAGGACTGTAACGAGCAAGGTCAACTTGGTTAGTTGAAGTTCTGTTTTTAAAATGACTTTTATAAAAATATTTAGCCCTAGGGCTTTTAATTTTCTTGGTATATCTACCATATTTATCAGCTTTCGGAACTTAAGCGCACTGGAATAATTTTATAGAAGTACTTTTACAGTTTAAGGATTCCAAAATAGACTGTCCAAGAATATATAATTTACGATATATGCCCATTAATAAAACTGCACTGTAGCCAGATAATAGGTGTGATAGTATTTTTAAAATTATGCCAGTTCATCGCTCTGAGTAATTTTTAGGTTTCTATGGTGAATGTTTTTTCTGCAGAGAAGGCCTGAGAGTTTGCTGGCTGACTGAGTCTTTCCTCCAGTGCATTTTCAGTCCTAACCACTATGGGACATAGGTGTTAGAAATAGTTTCCAGAAGCAACCTTTAACTTTAGGAGGACAGGGTGAGAACACTGCTTATTGTCAGACTGAATCCGTTACAGACATCCATTTCTTTTGATGACAGTGATTATATGACGTGGCTGATGAGGAGTTGATAGCCACGACTGTAGAATTAATAACTTGGGAGATCTCCTTCCACCCTGCTTTGCTAGAAATGAGATAAATGGTGCTGCACTGAATTTTGCCCTTTGAAGGTCAGTGTCCCTTCTGCACATGAAACGAATCTTTGCCATTCGTGGTTTACAAGAACAATATTAACATTCATGAATGTTTCAGCTTTAATCATGTGATGAGTCTGGTTGACAAAAATGCCAACTCCTTAGCTTCCGTGAGTTCTTATTTCACCAAGCAAATCCGTTTTTTTCTGTATGAGTATGGACCTCCCAGACTTCTGTGCACAGCTGCAAACATGGTGACCCAGGGCAGTGGGAGCCATTTGCGGCACCATGTCATTTAACCTCTGTTCAGAGAAGTCAGATCAACTTGATGCCAAAAAAGGCTGCTAAAGCAGGTGAGCTACTTGCACTAGGGATGCTGATGTTACTGAAATGGGTGCAGCATAGAACTGGTGCAGCTTTTCAGAGCTCTATAGTGTATATGACTTAAAGGTCAGCCTGAGAGCGCCGCTTTGCAGGACTGGCAACTCTAAAGAAACTCTCAGTCCTATATAGGATTTATTAAGCTCATTAAAATAACACCCAGTCCTAAATGAGCCACAGCTTTACTTACTCTCTGTTGTGGCTCTTGAAACTCAGAGAGTGTGATTCCCTCACACAATAGCAGCAAGAAACCACAGATCGAAAGCAGCTGCCACCATGTTTGCAAAGGGGAACATGCTCCTAACAGTCTGCAGTTTCTGTCCCAGAAGTGCTACTGGTTTACCCCATTCAGAGATGTCTCTGTTTGAGTCAGAGGTTCAAGTAACCTTCTCAGAAATGGAGCTGAAGACTAGTCACTTAGAAAGAAAAAAAACCCACACCCAGAGAAGTGACTGTAAACCATCCTTGGTTTAGCCTCTGTCTCCCCCAGTTACACTGCGTTTGTCGCTGCAAAGCCCTATTACACTGCTGTATAATCAGAGGGGGAATGAAAAGGTAGGTCTTTCTATCAGTTCTTCTGTGAGATCTAAGGCTTATCACGCAGTTCCTCTGCTAACCCTGAGGCTTACTACTCAAGTACTTTCCAAATCTTGAATAAGTGATATATCAAATACTAAATATCTGTAGGCAATCCCCAGATATCCCTTCGATGCCTGTAAAAGTGTATGCATTAAAATACACATCCAAAACATACCTTTGTGATTCTCAGTTTTAAACAACATCCTCGGCATGTAACCCTGCACTTTGAAAGACCAACTGCCACTGGACTGCAACTTTTGATTACTGGAGATGCTTGTGATCTTAGAATGGCTGCCTTTTGGTGGAAATAGGAGCAATAGCAGCTGGACACAAAGAAAGAAAGATGTTTAGGGACAGTTCTGCTAGAGCTGTTCTGAGCTGCACAAAACCCTAGAATTAATAAAGGAATCTAAAAATTTTACAGAAAGCATTATGTTAAGACAGAAATTATTTCAGTTACCCAAGGAATTCTGCCTTGTGGCTTGCAGGTTAAGCAGCATTATAGAATGCTGTCCTTGGTTTGTCAACAGTACTTTGGACACATATCTTGAAACAGACCATAGAAAATCAAAGGGCAGATACTCTAAGATGTAACAGTAATGCAGATTACATCTCCTAAATAAAAGAGTAGTTTACACATCTTAATTGACCAGTAAGCAAGACTTTTTTTCCCTTTATACTAAATAGGCTACAAGAGCAGCAGTTAATAGCTGCAGAGGAAAACTGCATCTGTCATGGTACAAATAGAAGGTCCAGTTCACATTAAAAGGAGACTTGCCTTTCTCTTCTGAACAGGGCAGGTTGTCAGTGGTATTTGATATGAGCGGATGAAGCACAAAAAATAACAGCAGCACAGCTGCAGAACAATTCAAATCACTGCCCACTGTAGCTTGTCAATAAGCGGTAACCATGCACACACTGCAATACTTGATACTACTTCTAAGGGCGAGAAATGTGGTATCACCGGCACTCACTAGAAATACCGTAAGTAATGTCATGTCAGAAAGCCAATGTGTAGGATGGTCAAACAATCCAGGAAAAAGATGCGGCATCTTTTGTGGCGCTCATGACCAAGCTAGGGGCCGCGCTATTCAATTGGAAGAAGCAGCAGTCTTCCACCAATTCTTTTAGCCAGTCCTTGAAACTTTCTGAGGCAGCAAGAACAGTTCATACGAGATTATAAGCTACATCAGGCAGTCCATGTGCTGAGCCATGCTGTTCTTCAGTGTTCTATCAGTATAATGAGAGATGGATGAAAATAATAATCCAAAGCTTGTGACAAGTACAATGAAAAAAAAAAAAAAAAAAAAAAGAGGAGCATGTCTTCCTTGGAGCTTGGAATTTTTGTTATCTTGATCCACTTAATAAATGCTGTACAACATACTCCTTGCATAGGCCTCAGTCAGCAGGGAGAGATGACAAGGCCACCTTGGCACTCCCCCTTTAATCTGTTGTCTGATGCCTCATCACCTCCTACCATCTCCTTTTTTGACTGTTACAGTACATCAGTTCTGACTTTTCAGCACAGATGAAAATGATGAACCAGTGGCAATGTTTAATTACACAGGAGTGGAAGCTGCTTTTCAACTTTTCATATTTTTGGATTGTGACAAGCTTGAGTTTGTGCACCCGGACCCTATTACAGTCTTGCTTCCAGTTACTGCAGTCGAATCACCAAGTTTTAATTGCTCATCATCAGCCACTCTTTACCCCTTCAAGAACTTCTGGGCTATTTCCCCTTGAGTCACGTGAAGGCATTTTAGTACATAAATGCAGTTTTCCCTATAATTCCTAGTGCATAATTTGAGATCCAGAAAGTTTCCATCATCCTCCTTGTATGGATTTTGATACTTAATCACACTCTGATTTAATTTGAAGCTATACTGTTACATTGTACCATTGCTAAACCTAAAAGGTTGCAACTTCCTCTGCTTAGGTAGAGGTAAGTTCAATCAATTCTCATCCACGAAGGTCTTCTCATGCTCTGTCATCCTAAATTCATGCGCTCGCATTTGCACTGGAGTCCACTATTCCTCCCTTACATTAATCACCAGAAAACTTTGTGATCAACATCTCTGCAGTCTAAGTCTCAGGCTCCATTTAGGAGCCTAGCAAGCACTACCGTGCATTTTCTTTCCACGTGAACCATATTTAGCAGCAATTCCCCTGCACCTTTCCTGTCAGATTTCCTGTGCTAAAACACCTGAAACCTATCACAAAAAGATTTATGAAAGACAAACTCATCAGGTGTATTAATGTGATAATGTGCTTTTATATTTTGCAAAACAGTCCCTTCTCCAAAAAGGGAAATGATTTAGTGGTTTCAAAAATACTATTAGAGCAAATTTCAACTGCGTAACATTTAAAGGAATATCCATTAGCATAGACAAACAAGTTTTTGTCTTTCAAAAAACCTTTAAAAAAAGTATTTTTTTAAAAAAACTATTCTGTAGTATCTCTTCTATTACTACGACTAATAAGATACGTTAGCAAAGCCCTCTCCTTTGTAGTTCGCCTGACATCTGAGAACAGTTTACAATAGCGCTACTCATTGCAGTGACTGCAAGGTGATGTAAAAAAAAGTAAATTTTGTATGTGTGAAAGAAATTGACAAGTTGAGCTGGTTAGTTAGAAATTAGACTGTTTAGTAAATATGATTTCTGGAAAAAACCCCAACATGATGGCAACTTGATGCGTTTGTTAAAAGTTAGTGGCTTTTTAACGTATATTCAGGAAAGGCCTTTCAAGATTGATAAATGTGTATTAACAACCCTGTACAGCGTTAAGGAAGCCTATGAAGACCATAAAAAAATGTAAATATAGAAAGGCTGTGGATAAACCCTTTTAGATGCTGAAATGCTTTTCTCATAGAAGTAGGAGAAAGCTGGGTTTGTTCATTAGAAACATTTTATTACATTAATATAACTTTCTAATATTACTGACTTAATCATTTGCCTCATTCCATATATTTACTCAAATGTTTTCTAGTTTACCTTCATCCCTTTTACCCCAGTTACTAGCCAGGGCTACAGCAATGAGCCAAAACTTCATTTTTATTATGCATGTTTGATCCAATGTTACTTCATCACCTTCTTCCTTCTTCTGCTTTTTTTGTTTGCTTCTACCACCTGTTGCATCTTGTTAGAAGTCTAGATTGTGAGGTCTCTGAAACAGAAACTGACTTTTTGTGTGTTGGAATCTGAACCCACTATTCTGATTTGTCCTTTACTTTGCAAGGATACTAATTGACAGTGATTAGGAATTAGAATACCAGAATACAACTTGTAAGGCAAGTATGTTTGTGATCCCTGCAGACCGTATCAACATCTTAGTCAATACCTATGTTTGTTTAATGACTGTAGTAAGTACAAAACTAAGAACTGCCATACGAGGTCAGACTAAAGGTCCATTTAGCTCACTATGTTGTATAATCTAGTAGAAATTAGTACTGGGTGCTTAGTAAACAGCATCTGTAGAGTAAGGGCTGCCCTTGCTCTATACCCCTAGGTTCTGGTGATTAACAGTTTAAAGATTTTTTTTTGTGCAGAAAGGTATAAAGAGATCTGTCCTTCAAGAAGCTGTTTTACCATTCTTTGAAACCATTTACAGTTCTGACTTCCACAACATCCCATGGCGGCGAGTTCCAAGATTTAAATACTGTGAAGAAGTACTTCATTTGCCTAATCATTTCATTTGCAGCATGCCTTTTCTTGCGCAATGAGAAATAGCATTCAGCGCAGAATTAACTAATCATCCCCCATTTGTCTTTTCCATACCATTCATATCTTCCTTGATCAGTTCTTCTGCCAGCCAGAAAGTTATTATGAGGTGTCTCTTCACTGACAGCCATTCCATACCGTGCAACACCCTGTTGGCCTTTCTCTGCATTACTTCTACCTCGGTGTTCTTCTTGAAATGGGTGCAGTACTGCAGATGTGGAAGCACAACAGTATTCCCCAGCAACATGATGATGATCATCATCTTCTGTTTCATTCTCAATTGCTTTTTTAATAACACACAAAATTCTGTTTGCCTGAGGTTTACCTCTGATAAGCACTAATCTGGTCCCATGGACCGGACACCCTTTAGGAGCTGCAACACATCTTCTTGTCTAGTTTCATCTGAAGGGAGTGTGGTCACTGGTCTCCAAGACAGTTCTGTGATGCCAACAGAGCTGCGGTAAACGGGGATCACAGGGAGATTCACTTCAAAAGCACACAACTGATCCAAAATAAAATACTAATGTGGACACACCCAAAAACTTTCCATAAAGATTCCAAGATCTCTCCTGAATAGTAATGGCTTCTTCAGGGCTCATTGTTATGCATGCATAATCAGGATTCTTTTTCCTTTGATCATTAGCTTGCATTTATAAACACTGAATTTCAGCTGCTGTCATCCAGGTCTTCACTGTCAACCTTTCTCTTGACAATGCTAATAATCATCTATAACTTAGCAGCAATAAATGTGATTATTTTCCAATAATTGATGACAACACAGGTCCCAGTACTGATGTTTGGAAATTCTATCATAGCCACCCTTCATTGCTTCCTTGCTGTGAACCAGGCAGTCTAAGAGATGACCCGACCTTCTGGACCACTGCTTTGTTTCATTAGCAGCTGCTCCTGTGGGATCATATAAGAAGGTTTTTTGAAAATCCATTTACACCAGGCAGAGCCATTCTTATCCAGATAGTGACTAACAGTTCTGTGAGATGTGCCTTTCCACTGAAAATTCATGTTAACCCTTCTCAAAACCAAGACATTTTCACAGATATCTTCTAATTCTGTGTCTTTTTATAGGTGCTACTGATTTGCATCCAATGGAACTCAGACTTCATGGTGTGTAGTCCCTTGTATCCCTTCTTAATCCGCTGGGTGCAGAGCACATGTTAATGATTACATTATTGTAAGATGATATCACATAAACCCCACAAAATCTAAATAAATGAAGTGCCTTATGGAAGAAAGTATCCTCATTGTTCCTGTTTTGCCCCTCTGAAGGAATGGGCTGTGAGTTTTTTGGCTGGTCTGTGAGAAATCTAGCACAGCCCAAGTGGGGCAACTGGTATTTTCAAAGAAAAGTGTCTTTCTGACAGATGTGTTCACGCTGTTTTTGGTTTAGTGTTTTGTTGTAGATTACTGATCATGATGCTACTGGTATAATTTTGCAGGAGTCAACCTATTTCACCTTCTTTAGTAAGCTGCAACAAGAATAATTTTTTCCTACACATTGTGAAATCCAAAACATTGTGAAAGTTTTGAGAGACCCAATAGATTTGCAACAATATTTTATATTATGACTCATAATGAGATAGTATTGAAATAGTATTGGAGTCTACATTTTCTCTATGTAATAGAAGAAAACCAATTGAAGTGTATTTCCCTTCAGCTTTGCAATATTACCAGCCTAAAGTTTTGATAATAACAATGAGTGTGACATTGTTATTCAACACGCCAAAAGGATGATTTGCCTTTTGTCAAAAATGGAATATTCTTACTCGCATGACTGTAAAGCAAGCCAGCATTCACATACCTCACTACTAATTGCCCCTACATTGCAAATATGTCACTTTAAATTGTTTAATGTATTATATTCTAATAGTTTAATCTCAAGGAACAGTTAACTATTTAATTAATATTTTTTTTGCCAGTGTCATAAAATGTTCTGCAGAAATTGTCTGAAAAATATATGGGAAAGGAGGAACAACAAAAAGGAATTGCACTGATGTAAATGTACAGAGCCAAGAAACTGTAATACTGCTAAAAGTCAAATGAATGGACAAAGAAATGCTATTTACAACATAGCTGGCCATCACAATTACTCCATTGATTTTAAAAAAATAATTAGCCAATTTCTTTCAATATTAGACCACATTTAAATTTTGCCATTATTTGAACTGTCTCTCTCCAAATATTTTAGCTTTCAGAAACAATTACTAAACAATGACTTTATTGCTGGGTTTTCATTTTGAATCAAAGACCAGCCCAAAGTAGAGCACTGTATTTGTCATTCAGAAAGCGTTACAAAAACTTAGGTCATTTTAATCTTTGGATAGGCATGAACACTAAACCTGGAACAATAAAGGGAAGCATGTTCAGTTCAGTGTCTTTGGTGGTGGAAAAGTCTTCACCGCAAATGCTTAGGCCTTCAAGTGTGATACAGAGTATATTTTTAGTAGCCCTTCCAAGCAGGACTATGCTTATGACATGTACCTTGAGGTAAAACTACACTTGATCCAGATAAAACAATCAAGATTGTAACAAAACTGTTACATCCATAAGAATCAATGGGTTTTCAGTATCCCCCCAAATGCCAAAGAGTTTACAATGTAATGAGGAAGTTGGAATCGTGGTAACAGAGTGACGTTGTAGGTAAACAAGACAGTCATTATGTGCACTGTAATGTTCCATATGCGGCTGGACACTGGAATTTCTTAGCAAGATAATGAATATTGCCAGAGTTATCCAGTTACACTTTTGAAACTCACTCAGTATCTCTAATCTAGAAAGACCTGGGCAGAAGGGTCCTGGGGTTAACTCTTTGATATCGGTCTATATCTCAGTTTAATCTATTGTCCAGATGATTGCCCAGTTTAGGATTGAAGAATATTGTCTGTGTGGCAAATCACACCTCATTTAGAATAGAGTCCTGAAAACTTTCATCAAGCAACCAGACTTCTTGATTCTACTGACTAAGGGTAATATGCTTACAGGTCAACTGTCCTCAAAATAAGGTGTCTTCTAAATACTGATCTTGATAATAGATCAACGACCATTTATAGATAAATAGTTGATTCTTCAAAACAGCTGTTAGTAAAGCTTTTCCACTAAAAAATCCAAATAAAGAAGATGTTACTTACAGATGACCAGCTGCTTAGCTGGTGGGCACAAGCCCGGTACTACTGAAATCAGCATTGCATCCATGCCTTGCCATGCTACAGGAGTAGGTGCTTAATTCTGTTCTATATTCCCCAGATCCTCCTTCCAGTCACTATTTTCTGCTTGTGAAATCAGTTTTGTTCCTTCACCATGGAACTGTTATATCAATAGAGGTTGATTTAAGTTAAGAAATAGGAAACGTTTACTTAGACATACCATCTTCTTGCAAGTGACCTCTGTCTTAGAAGATACATGTGTGAAATACTTTAAAAATAATTTCTGCTTTCCAGTTCAATAAGCAGGTTTAAGTAAGTCTTTTCTAAAAAGTGACTTCATTGAAAGAGATGCAAGATGGAAAGCCACAATGCTCAAAAATGCATTTCCTCACTTTGTAAAACAAAGATTCTCTTAACTGCATCTGCAAACCAAAACTAGCATCCAAAAGTTCAGTCATGTTCTCTCCCATTTGCATGTCTCCACATGTAATAAGGATTCGGCAGGCCAAACAGCGCCATTATTATCTTCAAGTTTTGACTTTGCTGGTACCTGAGTGCAGGTATAAATGGGAGATGTTGTAACTCATCTGGAAATACATTATCTTTCTGGTAGGTTACGTGAGCTAAAATAAACTGTAGCTCATTCTTACACAGCTGCATAAACAGACTAAGATTTAATTGAAACCTGTCACTATGGTGAGCAAGCCTCCTATCCATGGGCATTGTATCATTTCAGTGAGAAGATGCCATTTTTTAAAATGTCACTTTTCCACAAAGAGCAACACTTCAATGCAAAAACTGCTGAGTTTTAAAGACTGATTTTATTATTGTGATCCAGAACTACATGCATGTGACAGTCCCCTCCAGAGATTTAGCTATAATCTTTAGATCACTTACCTAAGGTGTTGTAATATAATCTGACACAATGTTAAAATAAGACTTTAGATGTCAACATCATCGTTCCTGAATGTCTAATTGTGTTCATTGTATATAAACCCCCAAAATATTAAATAAAAAAAAAGCATCAGTCAGCTTCATGAGCATCTCTGTGATACTGATAACTGATTCATATATTCATCAATAAAGGAGGATTTTATTGCAGTCAATGGGATGCCCTGTGCTAGGAAAAATAAAGTTAGGTACACTGTTCATATTGAATTTTTCTCCCCTCTAAAGCCATCTCATACACTTTTAATACCAGAGCTTTTGTGAGAGAACTATTTGGGTTCAGATAACTTGAGAACTAAGTTGTGCATGGAAAATACAAAATATTACTTCAAATGGCAGACAACAACTTTAATGTGAATCCACAAACTTGGCATTTAAGAGTAAATACATTACCCTTTATATTTGTTACCAAAATTAATGAGGATTTCCTATCAACACATCCAACAGAGTATTTGAGTATATAACAAAATTACTGAAGGCCACTGTGAACACTCCTTTGCCAGTCCTTTATTTTCAGTTTGTTATCTCTAAGGAATATGCACCATAGTTCTTTAATATTTAACAGGTTCCCTCTTATGAGAAAAAAAAAAAAAAAAGGAATATTCCATGACTCTTTCACCCACTCAGAAAAATTTGAAGTCATAAGCACATGGAAGTCAAGCAAAGCCAAACTAGTATTTTATATAGGCTGAGAATTACACTAAAATATATAAAGTGTTCCTTACTGTTAAAGGGAAAAAAATTTACTTAAAAAAAAACCTTCAAAACTAACACCAACCTTCTATCATATAATGGAAGTAACTCTTTTGATGTAAAGTCTCTTGGTTCTAATACACAAATCTAGAACTGACTACCAGTAAACACAGAATTCCCAGTGGATATTCTTTTGCTTCTAGAATAAATCGGTACCTGTTTCACAGTCCTAAAAGAAAGGAGGTATTTCAGATTATTAGAAGCCATTTCTAAATAGAAAAAGGTACCTAGTTAACCAAATGCTGTGGTTATTTTGTCTGTGATCTTATTTTGCTTCAATATAAAGATAAATTAATTGACTTTAAAAGGTTGAAAAGCCTTTTAAAATAACTTGACTGTCAGTGAAGGAACTGACAGGGTAAATATGCACATCTGTTTCCAAAACTTACAATTTTATACTTAAGTTTCTTGAATGCCACCAAAACATGAGTAGTTAGTGTAGGTAATACACACTGTACTTTTAAATGTGCTTTATCATGGCTCCTAGATCATGATTTGCTCTAACAAAAATAATTTTGCAGCCAATATTAAACACTCCAAATTGCAGAGGTAATTATTGTCTTATCTACTGAAGTTCAGTAAGAATCCTTGAAGGACTCAGTTATTACTAATGGAGTCAAAGGGGAATCAGGAGCGTAGTATACCTTTGGAATGTCACAATAAGCCCCAAATTATTTATTTACACAAACAGCCCCAAACTATTTCAAGCTAAAATCCTGAAACTTTTTAATGGCCATCCTGCCATCTGCATAAAGTTTTACTTGTTCAGGAGGACAAAAAGGAATGACGTATCCAAGTAAGAACAAAGGTGTCGGCTCTGAAAGTATAAAGCGCTTCATCTGACGTGCTCACTGGTGTGGGACATCAGAGCTGTAAGAGCTTCCTTCTAAAGGTCCCTTTGATACGGTTGGTTTTCTGGGATGGGAAAGAGCCGGAAAGCAAAGCTGAGCCGTGTTCTAAATGAAGCTGCTACCATCTACACACTTGCTACCTACTAGACATACAACCTCTTCAGCTTTCTAGACATTTCTTCTGACCTCTGTCATGGAGAACTTTGCAGTAGAGATGCAAAATGCAGACGATTGATAACCAAAGCCCTGCACATACTCTTTGCCAACATGTCCAACATGCAGATGAAAATTTTACACCACGACCGGCCTCATGAGAAGGCCATATTCGAAACACCTCACACAGCAAGCAATGAAGAGCCACCCTTCTTCCCCCTACCTGTTCTGGTGGATACAATTCTTCCATATTTTACAATGATAAGCAAAAGTAGTTTGAATGGATTAAGAAAGAAAGGAAGTGATTCAGAGGCTTTGAACTGCAGCGCTAACAATTCACATTCATCCATGCAAATGCCTGCCAAGTGACTGGGCCTAAAACTGGCTGCAAACTGGGTTGTAAGTCTGCTCTCTCACAGAACAGCTACATGCCAGGTTACTACTTGAGGAACATCTCTTGTATGCTGCGCAGTAGTACTCAACGCACAGCCCACATCCAACTGCCAAACATTGTCATCTTATAGTAACACAAAGATCACAAAAAAGTAGAATTTGTAAATGATGAGTAGGAGCTAAACCAGCATGGCTACCATTAGCCCAAGAGGTACTAGTTTTACTTCTTTCTAGAACTAATCCAAACATCTAAAGAAAACCTGGACAACAGCAGACAAAGAACCCCTATGCATCCCAGAAATGACTAATACAAAATCGTATTGCTAACTTTTTTGGGTCAAAGTTGTTCTTCACGGAAGTCCCACTGGTTACTCCAGAGTCGCAACAGCAATACAGCTGACATGCAGTATCCTTACAGTTGCAAAGTAATATGAATGACAGATATCGCAAAAAGGTCAATGATACTATTCAAATCATCATGTACACAACGTAGGAAGGCGCAACTGCCGTTCACTTCAGTGGAGGTCTGTGTCCCACACAGCAAAATACAGTCCTAACAGCGCAACATCATCGCTTATCTACGACCTTTGTTAAAGACTTTGAAAGACCACGACAAAGTAAAAACTGTCGACGTGCAACCTGCCAGATCCTCCACTTCTTGCACGTAAGACCCTACAGCTGATCATCAAGATCATCAAACCGAGAGTAAGTCCAACCATGTCCAACCAACAGCAGCAGCAGCTCCACACCCAGGCACACCCCGATGGTTGTGCCGTGCCTAATCATCGGCACCCAGTTCCAACTGGAAAGCGACGGTTCTGCCCTAGCCCTCCAACTGTGTGCTCTGGGCAAGCACAATGCAACTGGCCATTTCACCAGGCAACGCGGAGCCCGAGGAGATGTTCCAGACCAAGAAGCGCAGGATGGCCAGTTGTGTTTGGCATTTTTTTATCCCGGATGGTAGACAGCCACCCTGGTTCTGCTTACCGGGGCTGGCTGGGTCCAGTCCTTCTTACTGTTCATTTCTGCTCCCTCCCACCTCCTGCCCTGGCACGGCAAGAGTGGCTAGACTTGTTCGCAGTTCGGGCATTAGAACTGGGTGCCTGAGGTCAAAATTTGGCTGGGTCTCGCCGCCCGCCTGCCAGCTCCTTTCTCCCTCCCTCCCCCCCGACCTGGAACCCGGGCTGCCGTCGCCCGCCGCATCGCCGCTCTCCCCGCCGCTGCGGCCGGGGCACGGCAGCACGCCGGGCTGCGGGGGGCCGGCGCCCGCCTCACCTCGCACCCCGGGCCGCCGGCCCCGCCGGAGCGCGGCCCCCGCCAAACTTTGCCGTCCGCCATGGTGGCGGGGCGCAGCGCGGCCCCCCCGCTCCCGGCCCGGCCCGGCCCGGCCCGGCCGCCGCCCCCGCCGCCCCCCGGGCGCGAGGTGAAGCAACCTGGCGCCGGCTCCTGCACTTTGCACAGCGGGCGCAGAGCCGCCTCCATCCCTGCGCCTCCCGGCAGCGCTAAGGCGCATTTTTTCGCACTAATCTGCACATTCAGCACGTCCAGAGCGCCTATGACTTTACCTGGACTTTCTCCACTCTCCGGGCTCATCACACTGCGATCGCCTCCCCATCCTACCGCTAACTCTCGCTCTCCTTCACTCCTTCCTCCTTCTCTCTTGCAAGGCCTGCTAAGATCAAGCCCGATGGAAAGTAGAGAGAGAAAGAAAGAGAGAGGCAGAGGGAAGGGAGGGGAGCCGCTCCATCCCTCCCTCCCCCGCCGGCACACACGCCAGCCCTTTTCCCCCCACCCCAGCCCTTCCCTCGGCGATTTCCTCCGCTCTTCGGCAACTAAAAAGGCTCCGCGGAGCGGCTCCCCGGGGCGCCACCGCTGCCCTCCGCGGCGCCCCGGCCGGCACCCCACCGCCGCCCTCCCGCCCCGCGGCGCCCCGCGGCCCCCCGCTACCTCGTAAAGGTCCCCTGAAGCCATGCTGGGTTGCGGGACTGAGCTCCTCCGCGCCGTCTCCCTCTCTCCACCTCTCCCGCTCCCCCACTCGCTCTCTCTGTTGAGTAAACTGTGTTTTGCAGAATGACAGGCTTTGGGGCTGGCTGTGCGCAGAATCAGAGGCGAGGAGAGGCAGAGAGGCAGGCGGCGGGGCTGGCGTAACCAGCAGCAGCTCGGGCGCACAGCGCCGAGAGCCGCGTCTCCCCCGCGGCGGCGGGGCCGGCGCCCCCCCGCCCTCCCGCCGCCACCCTCCCCGCCCCGGGGGGCAGACGGGCACCGGGACGGGTCCCCTCACGCCCTCCGGCAGGGAAAGTCCCGGGGCCGTTCGGAGGGCGGCCTCCTCGCCCCCCCCTCCTTCCCTGCTCCAAGCCGGGAGCGCTTCAAACTCTTTCCGCGGCCAAAATAAATAAATAAAAATAAAATAATAATAATAATAATAAAATATAAAAAAAAAGGGGGGGGGAGGGGGGAAGGAGCGGCCGCGCGGCGGGGAGGGCCGCGCCGCCCGCCCAAGGTCACCGCGGGGAGAGGCGGGCGCGGGGCTGGCTCCCCGCCGCCGGCCTCGGGCGGCCCTGCCGGCCACCTTCCCGCCCCCCCGGCGCCGCATGGCCGCCCCACCCACCCCATGGCCATCGCCGAGGAAGTGGAGGTGGCGGGAAGCCTGCCGCCAGCCCCCCGAGGAGGCGCAGCCCGGGGCAGGTGGTGGGTTTCGGGGCCACCTCTGGCCCCCGCCAGTGCCCACCCTCCGCCTGGCGAGGGAAGGTCTCTCCCGCTCCCTTTGCAGCCATTTTGCAAATTAGCCAGCCCTCTCCAGGAAATGGAAGCCACCGGCCTCCCGCCACCTGGCCTTCATGGGGAGGCAGCGGGCGGGCGGCGTGTTGAAGTGGCTGTGGGATGCGGGGCGGTGCGGAGCCGTCAGCCATTACCCCGTTAGAGCCTTCTGGGCCTTTTCTCTGAGGAGAAGGGCCGCCCCATGGCCGCTGGCATCCTCACGGCCCAGCATGGCGGCTTACCTGAGCAAGCAGCACCATGTGAAGATGGCACCAAGTAAGCTGGGCAGCGTCTAGACCTCCCACCTGCCTTTAGCCACCGTTACTGTCGAACGGCTCCTGCCCAGGAGGTCCCAGGTTGAGAAGGTTTTCTCCCACCAACTTGGCCATGAGTGAAAACAAACCAGCTCATCGTGACAGGAAGCCCCTCTCCCCGCCGGCCATGATGGAGTCTTGAGGCAAAGGGCCCTCAGCGTGCCGCCACAGCCACCATGAAGCAAAGGGCTGTGCTCTCTGGAGGCTGCTGGAATATCAAGTCGTGTTTGTGAAGGATTTGTTTCTCCCAGTGAAGCATTGAGCATTCTCTTGATACTCTTTCTTGATACGAAATGCGCCGTTAGGGTTTGCTCTGACCAGCCCTTCCCACCTTGGCTTCGCAGCCAGCCTGCCATAGTTGTTACTGGCCTTTAGACGCCGTGTTCTCCCCTCATGGCTGGCAAGTGGTCGTCATTCCCCTGGAGTCTGGGAGTAATGCTGGGTGCTGCGCAGTCTGGCTTTGCCGTGGTGGTGGCTTTCGTTTGTCTTCATCATGTTGGCATTTTTCATCTCTTGATTTCCATCCTTTGTGTAACACCACACTCCGTGTTAACATGGAACTTGGCGCTGCCCAGACTGTTACCTGAGGGGCAAGTTGGAGCCGGTTATTGAGTGTGATACAGTGAGTCTTGGCATGGTTAATGAATATCGCTGGTATCAAGTGCTGAATTATTTCTGAAATTTCATTTATGGCAAAAATCCTGGTGCGGGCCGAGCGGAGTGAGGCCGAAGAGTCTTCTGACTCAGAGGTTTCCTGTTTGAAATATCGATATTGGGTATTTTGAACACTGTCCCTTTTTATCATGAAAGTAGGAAATAACACATGCACATCCAGCTCTTGATTGACCCCATCTCCTGAACTGTAAATATTACCTCTAGTGATTATGAGCTTGCCAGCTAACCAGCTTAGTATTGACTTACAGTTCAATAAAAACTATCCTATGGTAGTTTGGAGCCCAAAGATGTTTATGGTTTGTGTGGGCTGCTGGGTGGTGTGATAATGTTGAATTCCTAAGGACAAGCCGTTCTGCTTACATAAAATGTAACTGTTGTTTTTTATTTTTTTATCTTAAGTAACTGGAGGGTTGTTCTCTGCTTTTCAATTTGCCAGCGATATTTGGATTGTTGGGATTTGATATTTGAAGAGTAAAATGTTGAAAGGATTAAGAAATACTGTAAACTACCCAAGCCTTTAGCAATTTTAGTAATTAGTGCAGCAAAAATTTCTTAATTCCCAAGAAATAACGTTACTTAATAATCACACCCCATGGTTTCTTCTTCATAAATCAATTATTTTGTCTTATTGTAAAGTGACTTTTATTGTTTACAGTAGCAAATCAGCTCTTTGGAGTTCTCATTGAGCAGAATATGCCATCGATAAGTAGACATTTTAATACATTTATCTTCAAAGTTCGCTTTATTACACCTACTAATTTGCTGCTTTCCACAACAGTGAAAAAAAGACAGTGAAAACCAGTGAGTCATTTTTCAGATGCATTCTAAAACACTCCTCCTCTGAAACCCTTGGCTTTCTTCATAGTATCAACTCTTCCCAAAGGTGCCTTGAATGAATTAGAAAACATCCCTTCCCAAGCTGTAGAAGAATATATGTCCTTTCTTTTGAGACAGGTCTGATAATCTGACTGTTCTTTCTGGGCTTTGCTGTTATCCTGCTCTCAGGCAGCTTAAATTAGAACAACCCACCCTCCACCATATTGGAAGACATCTCCATGACCTGATCTATATTTTAGGAATTTTCATTTGCATTGTAAAGTGTTTAAATCATGTTAACATGGTCAATATTGTTGCTGTAAGATTCACAACCCAAACAAATATTAGTTTGGAGGTTTTGAAAGGGTGAATGCTTTAGTGAATACTTTGAAGAGGGGAAACATCTTTTTCCTGATTACTCATTCCTTGTTTTAGAGTACACAGTCTCTTGGGATGCAGTGGTGTGTGAGTCAATAGTGAGGAGCAGAAAGAGGACTTTTGTGATTGTCAAACCGAGGAAAAGTTGATTGTGGTTTCTGTGTGTTTCACTGTCATTTAGCAGAAAACAAGGTTTTATGTTTTAAAAAATCGAAGTGACCTTCATTTGCCCAGCAGGTCTCTGTTGTAACTCACAAATTCATGCGATATACCTTTCAATCTTTTGGAAAAAATAGAAATATTTAAACTTACTACCATTTTTTTTTAAGTTTCCAATAACAGATTTTCTGGAAATACATATTTTTCCAATTGCAATTGCCTTGAAAATGGAAATATCTTCACTTTGAAATGAAATTGCTGCAAAATCCAGTTTTTGTACAAATTACAAACTCTAAACTGAATGTTTTTGCTAAATATGTGATTATTCATTACTCTTATTGTTTTGCCGCCTTCTCCTATTTCCCATCCCAAGAGAGCAATGCAAGCAAGGGAGGCATTCCAAGTGTGATACGTCACATTTGAACACTTCTTTTGGTCTGGTGGATGCTCTGGTTTCCACTACTTTAATTACAGGAATTATCTCTCAGACTGAAGAAACTTAAAATTGAAACGATTATATTTCGGAGAGCTAAAATACTGTTGTCATAGCTGTACCATTGATTTGTTATTGATTGTTTAGTCAGTCTGTCCAGTGCTATGCAACTACTGTAGGTACTGTACAGTCAATAATACAGTTCCCCCAAGGAGTGTACAGTTGAGTAGTGCATTTTGGCAGCAAGCTCTATGAAAAGTCACTGTAAAAGACTGCATTGTCTCTTGAAGAGGAAGCTAAATGACGGGTGAGAGTAAATTGGTAGATGGAGAAATTGAGAGAATTCCTTTACTAAGGTATGAAAATTAAATGCGAAAAGGGTGAAAATGAGGCACGAGTAAGAGGAAGGAGAGAAGGACAAGGAACTAAAGGTGAATGCAAGGGGAAAGCTGTGCAAAGCCTTGGCTCTGTGAAATGAGTGGCAAAAGAGAGTATTTTAGCAGCAGCAGCAACTGGAAGTGAAAGCAGGGAACAAAATAACAAGATGTCTATCCCTTACCAAAGAAGGGAGGATGACCAGAACGTGGAAAAAGTCAGTGAGGGTAAAAATGAAAGAAAGTGGTTTAGTGTGTTCATAAAGAGAGAGTTGACAGGAAATGGTGCGGAGCTGCAGCAGGAAGAGGAGAGTCACTAATGACGCCACTGTTCTGGCGGGGTGATAGGCAGGATAATGGATTTCCTAGGGCTTGGTGCTGTGATGTCTGTATACTCACCTGTTAGGTCTCAGAGAGCACTGAAATACCCCAGGAAACTTGTCGGAGAAATTATCCAAGATGTAAGTCAACTAGGAGTTGCAAAACAAGATGAGGATGTCCTTAGCATACATATAGTATCTAAAAATTAGAGAATAAATGAACATGAAAGGAAAATAGGAAGGTGCCATTTTTTAAAAAGAATTAATTTACATTGTTTTGTGGCAAGAAGAAGTAGACTTGGGAAAAGCCCAATATGCTTTACTCTGTGCCACGCTGTCTTTGAAAGCAAACAAGTAGTTGTGATTGCTTGATTCTGATGCTAAATTAATGTCTTCCTCCAAACCCTTCTTTGGATCTTAAAACATGCAATTACTTATCATCAAGAGGAAGCTTTTGAAATAGAAACTGAAATACCACAGTATAATGAAACAATAATATATAAAAAACAAAGAAATGTTTGTTTGTTGGTGTCCAGCGTATGCCATGGAACAGAACTTTTCTAGGGTTGAAAGTGGCAGCTGTTCTGAAAATCATCTGTACTTCTTACAACTTCATGATTCTGTTCTGTTCTATTAAGTATGGCAAATATAGTTTTGCCTTATTTCGGGAAGGGGGAAAATGAAACTTTGACCAAGGATGCATGAAGAAATGGATGACAACTAAGATATATGGAGGAAGACATCAGTATGTTAATACTTCATATGGGAATCCATATGATGTAGTTGTATATACTTGTCATTATTCATCTAGACTTAGAAAATAAGGAAGTCCCATTGCTTAGCACATATTCGCTGGTCAGTTACTTTCCATGGGAAATATTTCATATTAAGTGTAATGTGTGGTGTGATTTTGTGAGTTGATTCATGTGATCTATTGTTTTTAACAGGTCTCCATGCAAGTATGAAGATCAACTTACTGCAGTCATTTTAACAGACTGAGATCACATGAGAAAGAGAGATGGAGGAAAATCTGCCTTAAAAATTAAAGCACAGAATGGTGTGTCACAGAAGGAAACAGAGATTGTGTACACCACCACAAGCAGAAAAGGCCAGTACAGAAGTTAACCTGCAAGAGGAGGCTTCACTGTCAAAAAAATGTTTCCCTAAAATTGTACAAGCAGTGTTCCCAAAGAGCAGTCACTGAAGAAAACCTGGTAGTGACTAAGACTTTGCATCAGACAGAAGTGGCTCAGAATTGGTTTCTGGTGTGAGTCAGCAAAGGTATGTTTTCTGTGGATTATTACCACAGCCACATAGCAGCCATTATAGAAAATGCTTTACCAGGACACATACTTGTTCTGGAACATAAATGATATATGTAGGGCCTCACTCAAAAAACATGGCAATGATTGGAAGTATTCTTTTAACTTCTGTGAATTTAGGTGCCTTCCACACCTGTTCATCTCTCCTTTTTCTGGTTCCTTTTGCCTCTTGCTATACAGTTGTATCATTCACCATCTTATTTTATGAAACTAGAACTGTGTCTGGCAACAGGGATTGAAGCTAATCTTCGTTATGTCTTTTCTTATGTTGAAAATTAAGATAGCTTTGTCTTTGACTGAGCACATTTATTCTTTTGACAGTACCTCCCAATGACACCAAAAATAACATCTTTCCATATTCTGCTCCCTCTTGTTTGCAAATGCCATTTTTCCACCTGACATGTTGTCATAGATAATAGGAAGGTGCCAAAACATTCCTGCTGAAAGATTTGCGAACTTTCTGACTAAGGCAAAAAAAAAAAAAAACAACGGGAAAACGTAGATCATGTAGAAGTCAATTTCATATGGGAACTCTTGTGTATACAGAGCTTTCAAAATTGATGGCTCAACAGCTGAATTTTCAACAGATTTAGGAAATCATGATGTACATCAGGCAGGAGCAAATTGCACACATTATTGTCTTATATTCCTGTATATCTTGAACATCAGGTAAGAGTCCAGTATTAAGAGACTGGTTTGTGGCCTTATTTTTATGTGGGTAGAAATAGAAGTGTGAAGTGGATAGCTCAAGTGGTTTCTTCTGTTAAGCAGCAAATGACGGTGTGTGAACACCTAAGAACGATACAAGTTGTAATGCAACATGGGATTTGAAACTTGCCAACTTGAAAGTGCCAATTAAAGGAAGTCAGGATACGTTTTATTAGTACTATCTGGACAAGATGTATTAGAGTCATTATGAAGAATCCATAAATAGCAAGACGATAGAAAACACTGTTAGATTTAGCTGACTGAAAGATTACCTTAAGGGAAGACATCTGATTAATTCAGTAGAGTTTACGCATAAGAGTGTATGTAATATTCAGAGTGATCACAGTATATTGCAGCACATTAGTAAGCTAATGGATTTTTTTCCCTGAAACTGTGCTCTGTAAAAATGCACCGAACTAGCAATATCTACAAGTACACAAATATGCAGGGTCTTAACACCTAGGTGTATAATTTTATATGTTAATGTTTTGTGGCTTTTAATGAAGGACTCAGCTTGTATGTCTCTATTTGCTGCTCACAAACCACTTCTGTAAAGCTAGGCTGCTCACGAGGTTTGCATGATGAAATGGAACACCACTGCATGATTATAACAATGACTGCAAAACTACACAAGGACACATAATGTTTCAGAAAACGAAAAGAATTATTCCTTACTAGTAAGAGGTGATATGGAGCCTGATCCATCTGTGGAAGGGATTACACAATGTCAATACTTGCGAGGATGGGGAGCCTGAAGCCGGAAAGTGCCTCCAAGTCTATTTTTCTGGGCTTACAAGCTAAAACCCTGGAATACACTGAAAGTGTTTTAAAAACATACAATTATTAGAAAAGCTCAGAAGGGTGGTGTCTGGAGAAGACCTCTGCAGATCATCTAGTCCAACCCTGCAGCTCAAAGCATTGCCATCTAGAGCGCATTTGCTCCTGGCCATCTCCAGTTGGGTTTTGAATATCTCCAAAGATGGAGATTCCACAACCTCTCCAACCTGTTCCAGTGGTCAACCACCCTTACAGCAAAAACCCTTTTGTTTATGTTTAAATGGATATTTAAATTAATTTCATAAAGCTAAATTTGATCAGTTTATTTTTTATGAGATTTTCAAAATACTTTCTAGAAATTTATTAGTATCTTGAACATGGTGATCTGAAAACTGAACTATATTACGACTTGATGATTCTAAAGGTCATGACAAATTGCAGAGTTAGGTATGAAATCCATACTGCAACTCTCAGGCCCTGGCTCCAGCGATTAATTGGATTACCTGTGGCATTTTTTCTGATTACCTTCTTTAAGGAGAGACTTCCTTTTGCAGTTACAAGATTCTTGGTCCCTGGCAAATTATGTTAGATTTCACTCAAAAAAAATGCATGTATATTGTGTTTCAGTATCATAACACAGCTCAAAATATTATTATGAACTAGTAAAGGATTAGCTACTTTTTGCCCAGAAGTTTAAAACAAAGAGCTTTTAGATCTTGACATAATGGGAAAAGCCAGTTTTAGTTCAGGGAGAAGCAGCATGAATTTTTTCTGGTGGGCATTCAGAAATTCCTTCTGTGCTGAGTTAGCTAGAGTTACTAATGGCACCCTTTTTTAAAGATGTATGTGTTTACAAGGGTTTTCTTTAGGAGCACGGGAGCTAAATTTTAAAAGGATATTTATTTATTTTGCTAAGATGTTTTATGTTTTGAAATAATATGTGTCATATAGTGCCTTATCATACAGTCTGCATTTTAAAAATATGTAAGTGTATCATGCATGTTAATTACTTGTTATTATAGATGCCTTTAAATACAAGCTAGTGGAGCTCTCCATTTACATACAAGGGCTGTTGCTGGCTTTGGTAATGTCTCTAAGAAAAGAATGATACCCACTGTGAATGAATATACAACAGGCTCTACATTATAGTACATACTTAACTATGCTAATCCTTAGGACTACTTTTTAGCGTAAGGGCTATAAACTAGGCCTTGTGGGACCTAGTATTTGCATTGCATTTATTTCCAGGAAAAGTGTGCTTCAAAAGCATACTTACACATTTTTTGACAAAGAACTTGCAAAACGATAATAACTTGGTGTTAGACATTATTCTAATTTTTATACTCTCATTTTTATTTTTAGAAATTAACCATTCTCAACTTCAGAATTGTCAGGAATGTAACACTATTTAGTTTTTGCACCAGAATGACTTAAAAAATTTGAATCCCTTTGCAATACTGATTTACCAATAATGAACCATTAAACTTTTCTTTAGTGTCTCTAACAGAGTGTATCAGATGGCATATAGCGTAGAGATGAGATGGCAGCCAGCCCACCTGTGGTAGGCATGGACTGGTCCACAGCCTCCACAATAGGGCTTTCTTAAACCGAAATGAACTGACTTAGAGTGTAAGTTAAAAGAACCAAATGAAAAAGCCTAGTTTTAATTTGAAAGACTAATTCATTTATCAGTGTGAATCGAAATACATTCTTGAAAAATCGGGGATTGTAAAGCCTGTGTAGAGATGAGAATCAGGTCTGTACCTTTTCACTCAAATCCAGATTTCCTCACAGTCTGGTTGGAGCAAAGCAAGTTGGAGCATATTAAAAGCCACAATTCAGTGGATTTAAAGTAATGACTTCAGTATAGCAGCAGCAATTCACCTTGCCTGAAATTCTGGCCTGGAGTCTTTAACTGGAGGTAGAGCACGTATCGGTAGGAACCGAAGGACTTACTCCCATCTCACCTCTCACCACTTAGTCTTACGCTGGGTTATTTTAGTTCTGTAATAGTGCATTAATTTTACTTCTTCATCTGCTCTCTTGGCAACATGTTACTTCTGGTTCAGAGTTTCCTGAAAGCAGAAATTGTGTCTTTGTTTCAGCTTGGCATTCTGGTCAGTTGTAGCTGTAATTCTCATTGACTTGTGTCACTCGGTGTTCCCCTCTATTGTTAAACAGTGGGACCAAACCACATAAGCCTATCTAAGCTTACTGTATGGAAATAAGAGCTGAATTTTGTTTACTTGTAAGCTCATCCAACATACTGTTTATAAGTATATGATACAGATAATTTTTCATACAAGGCATAGTGCAGAATATTGGTATTGATATCATTGGATAACAATCTTGGTTTGTTTTTTGTTATCTTGGACAGCCTCTGAGTTACACTTTTTTTGTGCACAAACCAGTCCATTCTCATTCTAATTCTGGCTAATGAAACATATAATTATCTGTTCTAGTTTTAATAACACAGTTTCGGAGCATGTGTCAGCTAAGTATCCCTGTGAAAATGGCTGCCCAATTCCCTATCACTGTTTTTGTTTTGTTTTCCTCTATAATGCAGAAATCTTTGTCAGGTGGTCTCCACCCTATTAGTCCCTTGAACTGAATTTTAGTTCTGTTCTGGCAGTAAGGGCAGATGTCTTAGGTGAGCACCTGGCCTCAGTGAGGTTAATGCAAATTTTAAATTGACTTAGAGTCTGGGACCTTGCACCTGATGTCACTATGCTACGTAGGGATCATTTTCAACCCTTTCAGCCTTGTTGATGGAAAGCAGTACAGTTTGTCTACATGCTAAGGGATACGATGTGATAGCTGTTGAGCCATTAAGATGGCTGGGGGACTGAGAACCTCATGGAAGAAGGGGCTGAGGGACAAAGGTTTGTTTAGTCCAGGGAAGAGAAGCATAAGGTGGGTCTAAAAGTGGAACTATGAGGTGGTAATAGGGAGAATGTGCCCAATTTTCTAGGTGGTGCACAGCAAAAGGATGAGGGGCAATGGTCACAGGCTGCAAGAAGGGTGACTTTGACTGGACAGAAAGAAAAAACCAAACATAATGAGAGAGGTTAAGTGCTGGAGCAGATGCCCAGAGAGGCTGTGGAATCTCCAGCATTGGAGATTTTCAAGAATCACCTGGATAAGGCCCTGGGCTGCCTTATCTAACTTTGAAATTAGCCCTTCTTTGAGAAGGAGGTTGGACTGAATGACCTCCCGAGGTCCTTTCAATGCTCAGCTATTCTGTGACTGTAGGAAACCAGAGGGAAAGTTGTAAGATTTTTCTGCTTGATCTGTAACTGCAATTCTAAGGATTTTACTCCTTGAAATTGCAACTGTTAACATCATGTCAGTACATAGTTATACAAAATAAAAGTGTTCAAATTACCTTGTGTGGGTGGAGGTAATCTGTGCAGCCTTGAACTGCAAATAGTAATTAAAAAGGGTGGTAGCAGAATGTATCCTGTGCTAGAACTTCTGCTATCTGCATTGCTGTATGTTCTTTCTTCACCGGGCTGTGTACAAATACCAGGGCACCTTCAGCTGAAGGAAGGCAGGAGGCAAGTAAACTTATGAGACAATCATGGACTGCCTGTGGTTGTTACGGTCCTGGTGTACTCCTGAAATGTGATTTTCAGCTAGTAAAACACACCTGCAGTTGGGTATTTTTCATTTCTAAGAGGACAAAGTCTGGTTTCCACATCTTTGTGTTCATTCATACGCCGTTGTATTTAGGTTTCAGGCTATTTCAAAGTCTGACTCTTGAACTTTTCCAAAATGTCAGCAATACAAGTCCATTACAGGGCAATGTAACCCAAGGACATGATTGTTTGATGGCTACTTGATGATTCTTGTATGTACCTGCCAACATTTTATATTCAGAAAGTGGTAGAGTTGGCTAATGTGCCTGGTCACTCTTTCTGTCTTAGCAATCTTGGCGCTGTTTGGTTAGCACCAGCTGCAATCTGACCAAGAGTTTCTTGGAGGGTTCAGTACTTGGTAGGCCTCTTACAAGGGGTAGTTTCCTTGGTTCCTCAAAGCAGCAGAGGCAGTGCTTGAACTGAGAGCTGTACTTACTGTCCCACACAACCTGAACCATACTGTGTGCCACCTTCCCATGCATCTGCACAAGCGTTGAGTTGTGGTCAGATGCTGAGCGCCAGCACTGATTGAGCCATACCTATGGCAAAAATGCTGCTTTGCTTCCGGGTCAGAGCCATAGCTGTGCACAGTGGCTAGCAGCAGTGGCCAAAACACAGTTGTCTCTTCGTACACGTGCCATCTGCCCCAAAACACCTCTTTCCTGTCCTCAAGTATCACCCCCGTGCCGCCCTGTCTGTAAACGCTGCGCTGACCCGCCCGTGATGTCTCACTGTGGCCAGCAGCGCACGTGGGTATGGTGCTGGTTGCTCTGATGTACTTCTTGGAGGTGACGGACAAGCTGGGCTGTGGACTCTGCTGTGTAAATCATGTGATTGCTTCCGTGGCTCTGCTGTCACGTGGTGACAGTGGCAGAGACAGAGCTGCCCTTGCCTCCTTCTGATGCAGCCGGTTGTGCTCAGTAGCTGCCTCCTCGCTGACTACCCATGCGATCAATTGAAAGACTGAAAAAGCAGTTAACGTGGAGGAAGGCTCATAAAAAAAGTAGTCTGCTCCCAACTAGAAAAGGAAAATATGCCTGTGAAATATGTTTGAAGTCTTGAGTTTCAGATCTAGATGAACTGTTACCCATGTCACAAAACCAGCCGCATTTTCTGGCAGTCTCAAAAGACTAATACTGGTGGATATAAAACCAGAACTTCTCTGTCATCTTAAGTGGTGGTCTGCTTAGCCCAAAAGTTATGTGTATCAGCTGTCTACTCTTGAAAAATCCATGATTATGCCTCAGTATCGTCATTAACTGTAACCTTCTTGGACAGTAAAATTCCTAACAGGGCAAATCTTGCCCCTACTTTCACAGGATTAATAGAACAGAAGTAACTCATGAGCTGGCCTTACACAGCCCTGAGAACATGCTACTGATTTTAACTGTGTTGGACGGTGGCACCCTTAAAAGCAGTATCTCCACTTGACAGTTAGAAAACGTACTTTACAAAAACGTAGCAAGGAAGATTAATTTCAAATGTAGTAGATACATTCAGCTATCTCCTTTCAGATCAAAGAATAGTCTTTTCTCTCAATAGTATCTCACGAGTAAAGGCTGGCATGAGGGAAATTTCATATATGTACAGATGTCATAGTTTAACCCCAGCTGGCAACTAAGCACCACACAGCCGCTCGCTTAATCCCTGCCCTGCAGTGGGATGGGGAGAGAATCGGAAGGGTGAAAGTAAGAAAACTCATGGGTTGAGACAAGGACAGTTTAATGGGACAGAGAAGGAAGATAATAATGGTAATAATAATAATGATGATTGATGATGATGATAAAAGCAATGCAATTGCTCGGCACTCACCAGCCAATGCCCAGCTAGTTCCCAAGTAGCACCCCCCAGCCAGTTTTCTCCCAGTTTTGATACTGAGCATGATGAGCACGATATGGTATGGAATATCTTTTTGAAGAGTTCGGGTCAGTCCTGGCTGTGTCCCCTCACAGCTTCTTGTGCCCCTCCAGCCTCCTCGCTGGCAGGGCATGAGGCACTGAGAAGTCCTTGTCTTAGTATAAACAAAACTTAGCAATAACTGAAAGCATCAGTGTGTAATCAACATTATTCTCAACCTAATCCAAAAGACAGCACTGTACATGCTAGTAGGTCTAACCCAGCAGATACCAGGACAGCAGAGAAAATGTGAAGTTACAAAAAGAAACTGCATTTTTTGTCAGAGGACAGAGACTACAGATCTGAGTAGTCATTGCTGGGGCTTACAGCAAAACTGAGCAATTAACAAATACAGCTTCTAACTCAGGAGGAGTTCTAAATCAAATGAATAATCAGCTACATTAACTACTGCTCCTTTGACCTGTGATTGGTCTTGAAAGCTGTGCAAGACCTGGTGGCCTTAAAGGCTCTTGTTACATACTCTCAGCTCTGTTTTCAGTAGACATTACTCTTTTTCTGTTGTGGGTTTTTGTTTTTTTTTTTTTCTTTTTTTAAGAGGTAATTCATTGCTGTGGATTTCAGAACTAGCCAAGGAGGAAAGAAAAGTGAGTGTATGTTGAAGAGATGTACCAACTTTATCCTTCACCTAGGTTAATCTTTGGAATGTAGTATTTAAGCAACAAGTCTCTGCCTAGGAAAAATGTATTGCTGTTCTACTGTGGTGTCTTCAAAATGTATTTTGTAAAGTTAGGCTGAACCACAGCAATGACACATTGTACTTGATAAAAATAGATATAAAGGATTAATTTTCTAGTTTATGTGTCTTTCTTTGTGTGTGTCCACGATAGATGACATGACAAGAGTCCCAAGTGCGCTCTGAATACTAAATCATTCATAAATGCTGTTGACGAGTATTCACCTTTCAGGTTGGCAAATGCACTGATTCCCTTGATCTCATGGTCTTTCTCCAGTGCTTCTCAGCAATGGACTTAGATGAGAAATGGCGGAACAGCACTGAGGCTTCTCACCATGCTTAAGGGCATCAGACATCTTCACTATGTGAGAAAGAGATACGGTGCCTTTCTGATCTATCATCCTGAAATTCCTTTGAAGAGAGACGTGGAATTCAAGTAGAATTTATAAGGAAAGCGATTGGTTAGAATACAAAAAACCCCCAACAACCACAAGCCAAACCCTGAGAAATAAAAGATAGCAAAGATATAGAATTAAAATTCCTTCTCTCAGATCAACGCTGGCTTGTTCATCCAGTGCTTTGTGTTACTAACTTTCAGACATTTGCTGTTTTGCAGATTCCAGGCTCTACCAAATAAGCAGCTTTTTCTAATACTCAAGCTAATTTTCTTTGTGTGTTTTTTTTACATCAAAATCAACACTGACTTACCAAATGTGATTACATAGTCTCTGGTTTTTTTCTTTCTCATCACTGATACTGTATTTTTCGCACTTCTTTTCCAGAAGTATTGTTATTGTATCCATCATGAAGTCCATGGGTGATATGATTACACTGATCTTTGCATAATATATTTTTGTGTGGACATATGTCTCGTTAATTTTGTTGTATAGGCTGTCACTAAACTTTTAAAACCTACACCCCCATTGGACTTGGTTAAAAGCCTTTTGAGAGCTTCTGGAAAATTCAGGCTGATTTCAGTGGCTTTTTATTGGATGTTTAAGAACCTTTCTTGATGTTTTCTGGTTTTATTCTTAGATCAAATACTTCAAGAATTATAAATTCCAAAAATACCTGAATAATAAAAAAATCTAAGCTTGCATCAGTGTTGTCCCCCTGTTCCGTGGTGCTGGTGAGCTCCAAAAACAGGCACATCTGCAGGACTTTTGCTTTGTCCTTTTCTTAACTGAGATTATTGATGAATACTCGATGGGATTAGGGTTAGGAAGCATGATGTGGCAGCTCTAGGTTAGTCATGGGTCCCTGGTAGGTCTCAGGAGTTGCCAGTGTGTCCTGTGCCTTTGCTTTTGCAGCGATGCAGATCTGGCCCTTTAGGATGCCCATGGACAGTTAATTTTTGCTGTGCTCCTGAAGCTCATTAGGGGAGTGGAGGACCTATTTTAGGGTAAGGAACTAAAAAAGACTTGGCTTGTTCAGCATAGGAGGACAAAACCTGAGAGACAGCATGAATACATGAGGCAATAAACACAAGACACAGAAAAGAGCTATTTAACCTAAAGGGCAGTATTTGCTTATGAAAAAAATGGGTCTAAACTGGCCTTGAATATATTCTGGCTGGCAATCAGAAGAAGTTTTTTTAATTATAAGGGATTCTGGAACAGCCTACAAATGAGGCAGTGGGTTCAGAAAAAACATCAGCTTTTAAGGTGGAGCTCAATTTTTCATGAAAAGTATTATATAACACGGTGTCTACAGACTGCATCTGATGACTCAGGAGATCCCTTCCAGTCCTATATTCCTAAATTTTCCCGAGCAATTCAAGTGAATGAAGAAAATGTCAAATTTAAACAATTTGTAACTCGGCTCAGCCTGACTACAATTCAATGGGATAAATAAAAGGCACTTTTTTAGCTTAAGGGCATTCTGCCTTCTGCATTTCAAAGGCCTGTGGCAACCATGGTAGCTTGTCAAAACAGTCGTAAGAATCTTTTAAAATACAAGGGTTTAAACATTCTAAATCTGGGACCTTCCAATAACAATAACATTTAATGTCTTTTTAAAACTTTCTGAATCCTCCCCTGTAACCTAGGGGAGGAGGAAGAACAAGCTCCATTTTCATCATGAGTAGAGGGAAAAATTGGTATACTCCATCTAACAGAAAATTATTATGCTAATGTGAATTATCTGTGGCCCAAGACTGGTCTGTAATTACATGTGCAGTACACAAGCGTTGTGGATGCACATAACTGGAGAAGAAGTTGTATGAAATGTTCTTCATCAATTTGTTGGTAAAATGCTTCATATGTTTTACAGAGAATTTTGTTATGTTTACTAGGTCCAGACCATCGGTTCAGTAACTAAATTCTCCATTCCCATTATGCAAACTTCCTTTATTAACACTTATAGCTTGTTATTGTTTGGGAATGCTGTAGAACTCTATAGTAAGGCTGCAAAAATCGGGAGAGGGTAATGCGTATTAAACCATGTTCTTGTTTGCAGGCTTCTCTTGGTATTTGGGATTTTATTGTGCTCTAGGCTCACTAGAAACTCTTGCTTTGGCCTAGATTAATCCGTTCAAGCAGAACACGAATTACTTTATACGTGTGGATTAAGAGTCAGTTAATGAGGACAGTTGGTATTGCCTCTTTAGTGTGGCTGAGTTTCTTACAAGCCAAAAGCCTGTCCAAGGCTGCAGTTCTCACCTGCAATCTTAGCAGCAAAACCTGTCTGAGAAATAACTAATCAGTGCATTTTTTTCCTGGCCTAATTGCATTTCTTGTGAATCAGCTAAACCCACTCTGGGACTTCAGCAGCTATTTCTGGGTCCCTGAAGGGAGTGGGGATTGCAGGAAGCTTGCAGCATTGCTCTGCTACTGCTAGCAAATTTATCAGTGTCAATGGTTTCCAGACTCTTTGTCTGAACATTAAAACTAGTAAGTTGCGAGCAGGACATTCTTCATCTAAACTTTTTTCATTGAAACTTTTTCTTCTTTTCTGGAAAGAAAATAGCTTTTCAATTAAATAGCACTTTTGGGATGGAAGAAGAACTTTTGTTGGTACATTTATTTCTTTACTTAAAATCTGAAAACATACAAATGTTCTCAATTCCGATAATCAAAAGCATGTTTTACACAGACCCCCTTCCCAAATTTAATAAAATATTTTCGTCTCTGATTAAAACTTTCCATGGAAGAAAAAATACGGCTTCCCATCTGCCTGTGCTCTATACTGTTTGGGTTTTCACAGGTGGAGTCTGTCTGGGAGAATTTTGAATCCCTTACAGCTGCAATAAATAGGGTAAAAAGTACTTGTAATATTTGCTGAGTGTCTATCCTTGCTCAGTGTTAGCCAACGCTTACAAAGTCACATTTCAAAAAAAGCAATAGAAATTTAATGTTTCTGTTGTTTTGTAGTATAGTACTGGCATTTTCTGTAGTGAAAAGGTTACCTTTTTTGTATGTTATGTTTCTATGTGAAGAATATTCCAATTTTCAGCTAAAATGTGCTGAAAGAATTCTGGCTTGTCTTTTAACATCCATTACTAAATATTCGAATTCTCCAAAGTGCAGGAGGATACTTTATGCTGTTAATGGCCGACTGACCTTTATATTAACACCACTTTGAAGACAGTTTAGTGGCTTACCTCTTTAGCAAAATTAATAAATTCAGGGGTTCCATTAATAAGTATCTTGATTCATAGTTTTGCTTTAAAACATAATTATGTGTTACTCATAATGCTGCTTATACTCCGCTGTATTCTGTCTCTCCATTCAAAAGCTGGCCTGTGATGTAGTTGCATTTCCATTCTTTCTTTTATCCTTAAAGCCACATCTTGAAATCAGTGGGGCCACATCGTTGCAACAGAAAAGTATTTGGCACTGCGTTGTCTGAGAGTCTCATCTCTCTGCACATTGTTCTTATTGTAACTGGAAAACATATGTCCCATTATTTCTGTTGTGGAAATATCAAGTAGATGTAGAACGTCAACTACAGTTGTGGGGGGAGAGTGTAATGGCTGGGGAGGCATCTGCAACCTGAAGAACAGCTCTCTACATTGGTTGCTCCAGCTTTCCAAATGGTGGTAAAATTCTGAGACCAAATAAATGGTAGACATTGTTTGTTTCCTGACAAAAAACCTTAACTTTCCTTTCTAAAATTGTGAAATTTATCTCACCTTTTCTGTTTCAGAAGACTGTTGTTTGAGGATATGCTGAATACCTTTCCTTTTTTTCTTTTTCCCCGTTAGCAAGTAAATCTCTCATTGAGCTTTTGGGCAGGCAAGAAGTTAGTTATGCACTTAAATATTGTGGTTATTTCTATGTGAGTAGTACTA
This sequence comes from Falco cherrug, assembly GCF_023634085.1. Classification (NCBI taxonomy): domain Eukaryota; kingdom Metazoa; phylum Chordata; class Aves; order Falconiformes; family Falconidae; genus Falco; species Falco cherrug. Next base: position 17,455,926 of record NC_073710.1, on the reverse strand, counting down.
GGGTAGAAAATTTTAATTCAGCTGCAGCTTTAACCAAAACAATTTTTGTCAGGCCTTTCTTTCATACAACTAAACTGAAACAGTCATGAGTCAGCAGTGCATCCTGCATGACTCAGCAGTTACCTGACTGGGGATATTCTAACATAACTGGTGCAATTAAAAAGAAAAGGCGGCAAAAATGAAAGTATATGACTTCATTATTAGGACTCATCTCCTCAGCGCAGGTAACATGTCATCCATAATTTGTTATGTCCTCTGCATTCACAAAATACTGAGAGGAATCAGTTATTTGGGTGTTTCCAGCTCCGGTCTCACGGTACTGATTCTTTGATTGCGATCTGCCATGTTGTATCTCTAGTGACAGTTCCTGCAGCACTGCTTTCTGCCAAACAGCTCAGCCTGGGTCACACACGCAATTTCTCAAAAACAAATGTCAGGCGTGTTTGGGAGCATTATTGTTCATTTGTCTGCACAAGACGGGAAGACTCGTGCACCCAAATGGAGTTCATGCCTGTCCGTTTAATCACTTGTGTATGGAGGTTCCATCACTCCTAGCTTGAAGTGATTTGGCTATGAGATGTGTGTATACTAGAATATATTTGTATGTGTTGTGTATGATCTGGGTATGGCCTAGCTGGAAGTTGGAAACTAATTTCATGACTAGTTTCATGTATTTTAATCATTGGTTCCGACAACAGCATAATTTATTTTAGATGTATCCTAGGATTTTCTGTTTAGAGTTACTTCTCGTTACACAGGCTAAACCAATGATTCTGAGCCGTGGTGCCTCTCTTTCCTTTTGTGCTTGCTATGATTATAGCACTTGGCATCCAGTGTCACAAACACTTGCTCTGGAAGCTATAACAATGTCACAAGAAAGGCCAACGGCATTAATCTGTTATGGAACAGAATTTTTGTTTAAGTCCACGCCTTTTCATTTTAAAGGTCACATGATGACATCAAAGATCAATAAATGGTTCATGTGTTATATTTCCGTGGTGAGGAAAGAGCAGATTAAGAACTGCTATCAAAAGCAATTGAACTTTTTCAATGGTAACAGCTTTGCATTTTGACTTGGGGTGTTATTTATGCAATAGCCATATTCCCATGACTCCATCATAAATGAGTTGTGAAATTCAATAGTGTATCCTGGCCAGGTAAATAAATGGGGACGAAATATTATAATGGCTTTCACATTTTGTATCCTATGTATTTTATCTCAGATAAATAGACTCAATAAATGTTACAGTATAGGCACTTGTACCACAAATATTACATTTGATTCCTAATGGGTCATAAAGTGTCTGTTGCAAACCTTCAAAGAAATGTCAGTCTGTTCTATGGAAAATGTATTTCAGTACTAAATTTACTTTGTACTATTTTGCCCTACTGAACTTATTCCTATCTTATGTTTCTAAACTATGTAGATAGTAAAATTTATGGTTTGGGTTTGATCTGCCTCTTGGTTACAGAGATCTTAATCCTGCTGAAGTGAAGTAGTAAAAGCTGGATTCTTTGCATCCTGTCACATTTTAATGTGTTCACTATTATATTAACATAAGAATAATAATATCAAACCCTATTATAAGCTACATTAATTTTATTATTTGAACATATAAAAAAAAGTAATTTACAATATTGCATCAGAGTAAATCTAAATTATGTTACAGAGGTCTGTATTATATAGAATCGATCCTCCATCATGTTTAACAGTCTGACCTTAAGTGATGTGACTGATGGTATAAACTGAAGTGATGATGCTAAAATAGAGGATGGATGCAGCACCAGCTATAGTCTTGTGACTTTTGATCACTTGAATGAGAACTCAATTAAAATTTTGTGTTAATATAAGAGTAATCTTTAGCTAAAGTAGGTTTAGATCAATTATCTAGACCATAGACACAATTTAATGCACTAATGCTTAAGTCAACTTCAAAAGTTACAGAAAAGGTGAAAATCTTAACTTTGTAAATTAATATTCCATAACTGATAACTCTGAAATAAGCTTGTTTCATCTAAGACCAGACTTTTATAGATGTGGCTCATGAAAAGAGAAGAGCTATTTATTGTAAGTAGAATATGGCACATATTGTTATAGCCAAATGTAGAGTTGCATCTAGATGATAGTGTTAGCTCCACATTTACTTTAGTATTTAGGATGATGGAGTCCTGATGATTCCGTTTATGTATAAAGGGAAGTTCTTGTACATTGCAGAGACAAGGCTAATATATATAATTTCTCTTAGTTCTTCCATACAGGCTAGTACAAGAATAACTAGTTAATGGTTGCAAGATGTCAGTAAATCTTGGCTGCAGAATATTAAAATTGTAGAATCTAAGTTAATTAAGATTCATCATCTTTATATTATTAGATATATGTTACTGAGGATTACATGTGCATTATAGCTATGGTCTTTGAACGGTCTCTGATCATCATAAATCTTTGAGCTAAAGAAGGTGGATGGTTAAAATGGCAGTGTAGTGAAGCTGCAGCTGAAGTCTTCAGGTACACCCGACCATGTGGTGGGTCTACCCTGGCTGGACAGCAGGTGCCCACCAAGCCGCTCTAACACTCCCTTCCTCAGCAGAACAAGGGAGAGAAAATATAATGGAAAGCTCGTGGGTTGAGACAAGGACAGGGACATCACTCACCAATTACCGTCATGGGCAAAACAGACTTGACTTGGGGAAATTAGTTTAATTTATTACCAATCAAATTCGAGTAGGAAAATGAGAAATGAAACCAAATCTTAAAAACGCACCCCCCCACACCCCCTAACACCCCCACACCCCCTGCCTTCTTCCTGACCTTAACTTCATTCCCAATTTCTCTACCTCATCACTGCCAGCGGTGCAGGGAATTGGGATTGCAGTCAGTTCATGGCATGGTGTCTCTGCTGCTTCTTCCTCCTCATGGGAAGGACTTCTCACACTCTTCCCCTGCTCCAGTGTGGGGTCCCTTCCACAAACTTCGACATAAGTCCTTTTCCACAGGCTACGTTTCTTCATGAACTGCTCCACCATGGAGTGGTGAGCTCCGTGGGCTGAGGGCACAGCCTGCCTCACCATGGGCTTCACCAGGGGCTGCAAGAGAATCTTTTCTCCAGCGCCTGGAGCCCCTCCTGCCCCCTCCTGCACTGACTGGGGTGTCTGCAGAGCCATTGCTCTTTGGCTACAGTTGCTGTTGTGCAGCAACTTTCCCCCCTTCCTAAATACGCTGTCCCAGAGGCGCTACCACTGTTGCTGATGGGCTCAGCAGTGGCCAGTGGCGGGTCTATCTTGGAGCCAGCTGGCATTGGCTCCATCGGACATGGGGGAAGCTTCTGGCAGCTTCTCACAGGAGCCACCCCTGTAGCCCCCCTGCTACTGAAATCTTGCCACGCAAACCCAATACAATCCAGAATGCCAGGAAAGTCCAGGGAAGTTTTCTTTAACTTGTATTAGTTTGTAGACTGTTGTTTAATGTTCAAGGTTTGTTGACACTGAGGAAGAATATAAAACATGCATTGCTACATGGTTAAATATTTGTGAAAAAAAGTGAGATGGCATCCAGTTAGCATTACTATGGCTGCCCCTTAGACCTGGTGTTGGTTCAGGGAACCATTACAAACCCATCTACTTCCAGCTGTCTTTGAAAGACTTCCCATCAAATGAGATGGGATTGAGCCAGATCCTTTGGCTGGGATATTTAAGTGTATTCTTCAAGAACTAATTTTCAATAAGTGACAGGAGAATTACATAGAAAAAAGGCATGGGAATGTACTTGGGACAGATAAATGTATTCACCTTCAAATTAAAATTTTTGATCAGAAAACTAAAGTTTAAATGACCTAATTATCCCATTAAATCAGCTCAGGTATCCAAAAGACTCTCCAACAAGATCTGTTGAGCAATAAAACTAAAAGAGTAGAAAAGACCCATGAGCAAACACTGACAACCTATCCTACCTTGAACCTGTTCACCCAGGTTTTCTAATCCCCAGGAAGGTTTGCAAGGTAGCTGCCATTGCTATTGCTTCTTAGGCAGAATGGTGATTTACTGGACTGCTGGTGGATGCGATCTGTTTCATCACACAAAGAGTAATTTGTTTAAAGCCCGTCAGAAGTTCACCATCTTAATAAGAGGGAGATTCCTTTAATCTGCAATAATAGTAATTAAACATTTAAGTGTTACACACTTTCATGTGTCTTACATAAATATTCTAGAAATAATTTACATACAAAAAGTGTCTCAAACTGACTCCTCTGGGGCTGGTGACATGTGTCCCTTTCCCTTAGTGGGGTTAAGACTTGGTAAGAGAGAGTGATTAAAATCACAGTTACAATGTGAATTGTAGGGAGACTTGTGTCCTCTCCAGAAATAATGCAGTAACCATTGCACTGTGAAAGGAAGAGTAAAATGATCCTCAGAGACACTATTTTTCTAAAATGTGGAAGTAACAAAATTTTTGTCCTGTTTAAAATTAAAGAACTTTTTTCAGCTGTGAAGTGTTAGAGAGAATCTTGTTGCTTTTTCTTCAGAAAATGAACAAGTCTCTCACCTTACTCTACTTGCCTCTGCATGTCATGCTCTACCAAACATCATGTACATATGTGTCCAAATGGGTATTGTGCCTGGGAAGAAGAGGACATCTTACACAAAGCTCTTTATGAGTAGGTGTAAGCCATCTGAATGGAGTGGCAGACATTTCATTGCAGCAGCAATCCACCAGATATGCCTTTATGTTCTTAACAAGTCCTGAAAAAGCCAGTGACTTAAAATCCTTTGTGTAGAATACTCTGACTAAAAGATTTTATGAGGTGTATAATGTCCCATGCTTTGTGCTTCCTAACTACCAGATTGACTTTTGCAACTCAAATAAAATCTGACATACTGGGTCTTCTGACACATCAGCAGCTAAACATCTCTAAAAGGCTGAGACCAGTGTGTTTCCAGGCTCACCCCCCCGTTGTATAGCTTAAATGCGTCATGAACAGGGAGGTCAAAGAACATAAGGTTTTAAAAAGCAAGTTTAGAAGCCTGTTTAGTTTTGTAAATCTGATCGTACTTTCTTCTTCTGTTTTAATAGGCAAAATACAAGCTGTTGTCTTTAATCTTCTGACCTGATAGACAAGCAATTTGTTGATGTTCCCAGTCATTAATAAGGGACTTCATGTGAGGTGATGGAACAATTGCTGCTTTAGCGCTGTAAAGATTTGTCACGTCTCCTTAGAAAGATTTAGCAACTGTAGTTTCTAAGTCGTTAATCGCTTTTTCCAAGAGCTGTATTTCTGTGGGCTTGGCTTTCTTTTTCAGTATAGACAGTTCTCAGAGTTTTGAAGTCTTTCCTCATTAAATTGTTAAGAGTTTTATCTGGGCTTGGTGGAAAGCCTATCTCATACTTGTTGCTATAACTAATGGTTTCAAACTGCATATATTGCCTTTGAGATAAATGTGGATAGAGAAATTTCAAAAGTGTCATATTCCATTACAGTGTGAAATTCCATGAAAGCTAAAGCACATTGAAAAATTGCATTGTCTTCTCCATCATTTAGTTTCAAGAAAGAAAGAGCTCACAAAAATGTCAAAACTCAGTAAACTCCATATTAAATATAATGAGCTTTTGGCTTCGGTACTGCCAGAATCACTGGCAGATGGAAATGTTGTTTAAAACCTTTGTAGAATCTTTCTCCTGTTTTCTAGCTTGAATTTTTTCAAGAATGGTTAATACACCTGGACAGTTTGTTGTTAATTCGATGCTATCATATAGCTTAAATAGACATCCACCCTATTTAGCTCTCTAATGTACTACTGACATCAATCATAAATCTTTTCAGGCTTCAGTGTCTTAGGCTGAACCTAAGTTCATTTAGTTTTCTTGTGGAAGATAAGCTCTGCCTTTCCCATTCATCTTAGTAATGATTTTCTGTGCTTGATCCAGTTTGTGTTCATTTTTCTTGAATGGGAGTTGCTGAGGCTGTGCATAACACTGGGATAGGAGTGATTCCAGTATCTTGCATAGTGGCAAAATAGAAATATTTCACCTGCTGTCCCCTAAGCTTGAATCACAGACTCACTGAATTGTTGAAATTGGAAGAGACGTCTGGAGAAATTATACTCCAACCCCTCTGCTCAAAGCAGGGTCAGAGTATCAGTCAGTTGGATATCTGTCAGCACAGTATGTCAGCTTAATACTCAGTAGTGGTCCAAAAAAAATAATAATTGGATATTGAGAAAAATCAGGAAAAAATATAAACAAACGGAAAGCAATATAATGTCACTGCGTGCATAAAGACACAGTTGTGCACTTTAATCTGTAACACTGTATATAAAGTTTCGGTTCTGTGCCTCAAAGGAAATACAGTAGAACTCCAGAAGATGGAAAATCATGGAAACAGCATGCCAAGTCAAAGGAATGAAACTGCTTCCTCTTGAAGAATGAATGAAGAGTAGGACTTTTTAGCCTGTAAATGAAGGATATGATAGAAGTCCATAAAATCAGAGTGGCATGGAAAAAGTGAGGAGGAGATTGGGGCATGAAATGGAAGTAGTAGCAGGCCGGTTCAGAAAAGCAAAAGAAGATGCTCCTTTAAACCCAAGGGATTTAGCTGTGGAACTCTCTGCCACAGGATGCTGTGGATAACAAAAGTTTTCATACGTTCAAAACAGCTATTTAATAAGAGACTCAGTCTTGGGTGTCTGAAAGAGTGTTCTGGGAAAATACAATTTCCTACTAACCTTCTTCTTTGCACTCTTTGTGTGATAATGTGCACAGTTTTTCAAAGCTTTTGTTTTTCAGTTAGAATGAAGTGAGATTTCAAAATCTTGAAATCCTGTGTAAATATTATTTCTCCTTAGACCTTTAATTTCTAGAGACCAGTCACAGTGAAAGGTTCTTTTGAAGAATTTTTAGGTAATGCAAGAGTATGATAGTATGATGGGCCTGATACTTGTTCTCTTTCACCGTTATTATTTTATTGAGTTAATAAGGGTACTTCTAATTTACATTGGGGAAAAGAAAGAGACCACTATTATCGCTTCAGAGGGTGAAATTATAAAGACATCAGTAGACACAAGAAATGTATATTTCCACCAAAAGATACATGTTTTCTGAGATCCTTCAATTTGCTCAGATCAGTGTCATCCATAAGAAATGGGAAAATTGTACATGCTGGTAGTGTTCTGAAAAAACAGAATAAAAACTAATTAAGTTAATGGCTGAGGGCTAAATTCTCTTTCATATGAGTATGTCTTCATGGGTGTTACAAAGGCTGAATACTGTAATATTTAATGACCACCCAGAAGTCAGACTTGTGAAAAGTGAGGACTGAATGTTTTTATTAATTGCGCAAGCAGTCAGATGTACCTCTGGTCACCCAGAGTCTTTTCAAAGAGGGTTTACTGGGACCACGCGCTGGGACTGGACAGGAATGCTGGCTCATTCACATTGCAATAGGCTCCTAATCACAGCCATTTTCTGACTAGTAACTTGATATCTAACCTCACAGAAACGATATTTTCAGCAAAAGTTTATGCATTATACTTTTGTAAATATAGTGGAGTAATGTCTTCAGCTTTAACCTTTTGATAATCTTGTGGGAGAGAATAACATTTTTTTGACTAAAACCAGGATAACACAATCTGATCCTCCTGCTCTTTCTCAAAGAAATGTCCTACTCAACTGTACTTATCAAGCTAAGTAAGTATCTACTGCTGTTTATTCTAAAAGTTTGCCTTTAAACCTACTGGGAATATTTTTGATTTTGTTTTGTAAAAAAACCTGAAAAGTAAACTGTGAAAACCCAAAAATGCTCAGCCAAAATTTTTGTTTTAAAACCACAAGTTTTGAATTTGGAAATGCTTCCAGTGTACCTTATTTCTGCTGTCACCTTCTTAGAGCTACACTTCAGTCTTCCTCTCATGGAAGTACAATACACTCAAACTACAGCTGTGATCCACAACCATAATAAAACTTAAAGCCTTCTGTGTATTTCTTAGTGATATTTGTTTTTTTTAATGAATCAGCATTTTTTCAAGGAAAGCCAACACTTTTTTTTTTTTTTAGCAGAAAAAAATGTACCCCTTTTAAAACCCAGATGCAACCATCGACTTTATGGAAGCTTGGAGGAAAATCTGCTTTTGTTCTAGGTATTTTAACCCTTTGAACTTAGGCAGATTCATTCCTACCAAGTTAATTTGTGATTCTTTGCCTGCAGTGTTTCCTGTTGCTTATCAGATCAGACCATTGTCCTATGACACCTCACAATGAGCTGTGGTCTACTCCTTAATTACTGTTTTCACTGTTTTCTGTTAACCTGCGTAGTCAATGGAAATGGTCCGGAGCCGGTCCAGCAGCTTCTCCCAAGTCATCGTGCTTGTTTCCTGCTGAGGGTCTTGTAATGGCTTTTCACTGTTTGCCTGTTCCAGCAATTATTTCCTGGTTTCTAGCCAAATGGTGATTCACACAGCATATAAAGGTTTCATTCCACTTCTGTTTTCAGTTTCCAACTTTCTGGTCTTTTCCTGCAATTTTACTTCCAGAAGACGTACAACCTTTTTTCTTCCCTTACAACCTTCTACTTCATTCAATTTACCATAATTTGTCTACTCCACCTCCTCCTTTCACACTGTTAGAACAGAGCGCTGCTGCAGAGTTTAGGGGCTACAGTAGCTTGTATTTCTTTCTTTTTTACTCTTGAAGATTTTTTTGCAATTATCACAGAGTTTTAAGTTTCCCATATTCTCTTCTGTATGGAAAAGAGTTTTTTCTTCCAGCGAAACACATTCTGATATGGGACTGTCTTTTGATGCATGGTCTTAACTGTGCAGAAGAACACAAAGAATAGCTCAGCTTTGCAAGATCTTTTTTAATGAGGCCTCGTACCCAGCAATGAATATTGGAACTGGTGTTCAGAAGTAACAATACTACATAGTTTCTTCCTTCCCTTCGTTTAAGAAGCAGGACTCCACCCATATGCAAATAGCAGCAAGGTGTTTGCAAGTAAAAAGCCATGAATAATGATGGTTTTCTGTTCAGGAAACACAGTTGTTCTCTAGAATTGATAATGAAACGTAGAAGGTATCATAATAAACACATCTGTTTTAGTGTAAGGTCAGAGCTTTTAAATGCATGAGCTTGCACTCAGAAGTGACATTTGATTGTTGAATATAATTTTTATCATGAGCTAATTTTGTCACACTTCCTTGATGACTCAAAAATGCAATATCAATCTTCCTTTCACAACCTGTGAGAAATACAGTATCAGTAAAATGATTAGAAGTGCTTATTTGTACCAAACCATCTGACATTAAATTGCATAGTCTATGGGAGAATATCCAAACTTGACTCATTCTGAATCTGTAAAATATTGAAAGAGATAGGTAGAAAAACAGCATGAAAACTTTAACCTACAGTTTATATCCAGTACTGGAGAGAAAAGACATTTAAATAAATTACTAAATGAAGGAGAAACAGTAGTTTACATTGCTGTATTAACAGGAAAAAAGGTGTTGTTATTCATAATACTTGTTGCAATTTTGTGTTTCACCAAATGCAGAATTTTTGTATTTTGGTGGGTGGTTTGGTTTTTTTTTTTTTTCCTGTTTAAGGTTTAAATTCCACACTCAAATGAAAATGAAAGAGGAAGGAGAGAGGAAAACTAGAATATATTTATGAACATATTTTTATATTTGTTTATGTGCTGTCCAAACCTGTGCTGATCTGTAGACCAAGCACAAGGACTCAGTTGTAATTGATGTTCTAGACTTCTAGTTGGATTTTGACACTTCCATAAGCATAAAGACTGTTTTAAGAAGCCAGATAACTTCCTGGAGACATATATAAAGAAGAATTTATTTACTCTCTTAAAAGTTTTTGGGTTATGGTTTTTAAAATCCTCTTCAAAGGATTTTTTATGTAGACTCCCATATCAGTGTGCATGAATGATGGCCCATAGTTGTTCCATGCATATTTTTTAGGCCCTCGCTAAGCAGTAGCAGTTCATCAGCCAGAGCAAGTGATAGTGTGAATTCAGTCCGTCACAGAGTGACAGCAAACCAACCACAGGCAAGGATCCCTTTGATGCAGGAGCTCTCCTTCCCTTACAGTGAATCCCCTTGCTTTTGTGTACAGGAGTCTGGACTGAAAGTACAGTATTTAATGAATTTTTAAACAATGCTTTTCTTGTGGATTGAAAAGACTTGTAGTAAAACTGACTTGCATATGATGAAAACCATTGGAATTATTTCCTTCCAAGGGGAATAAAAGCAATGCATGAGTGCAGCCTGTGAGTTTACTGGCATTAATTATATGGTAGTGATATTTTGTGTGTGACAGAAGAATGAAGTCATGCTTTTATCAGTGGCATTTATATTAGTATTCTTTTTCGTGGGAGATACATGGGTGACAAAATGTTGATGTTCCTTAAGCTATTATTGTTTTATTATGTGATTGATGTTATTAATACACTGTTGTTATGCTAATGAATTACTAGGGTTTGCGTCTCAGGGGTTTGTCCGCAAAATATACACTGAATGGAGAAAATGTATGAAGTACAAAATTTTTATATTTGCTTCTGTATCACATATGTGAGAAGTTGCTTTTATTATATATTGATATATATAGACACGTTAAAAAAAAAGTATTGTGAAGTGACTACTCAACCAGTGAACTTTCTTGTCAAATGGAAAGGCAAATCTGCGTGGGATTTTTCAGTAATAGAACTTCCTCCAGTTTGTCATTGCTTATTATTTTGCAGTAAATATGCCTATTTTCAGCTGAGTTAGCAGGTAATGAAAGAAACTGGTGGTCACTAGAAGACTTTCTGTTGTTTTCAAAGAGCAGTTTCTTGAAGTCTTTCCTAATCTTGTGTTGTCAAGGGGAGACTTTGCAGAAAAGTTTCTACTGCAACATCTCCTACAAAACACTGCTGTTCCATATTCTGGTAGACTTCTGCAGATAGTCTTATTTTTAGATGGAGATACAGGATATGGCTTGCCTTGAGTGTAGTACAATATTTACATTGCAGACCACTTCTTATTTTGATTTCTTACCATCTTTGGAAACTGTGATCCTGATATCTGAAGAAGAGTACTGTAAATCATTCCTGGCATTTCTTGGGTTATTTTGCTGAAGGTGGCTAACTTCTGTGGTCACTGCAAAACAGATTATGCATAATGCCTGTAAGTTGGGTTCTGCCTAGTTACTTTTCTGTTAATAATAATGAATGCATAAGCAGTGAGTTAGTCCAAACTGTGAATCCTGAGTTCACTTTCATGACCTCTCGCTGCTTGTCGCAGTATTTTCACAGTATCTTCCCACCTGCCAGTTAAGATTCTTCAGGTTGGTCCCCTTATGATGCTCATATGCCGGGGAGAGAATCCTATAAATGCTCTTGAGGTAGGGATGGAGCTGATTAACAATGATTAGCAATGTGATCAAAGAGGTTGGAGAAGATTTTAAATGCTCTCATCAAATATACAGCCATCTGCACGAAAAGGAGCAAGCACAGAGGAAATACAGCTTTGCTCATGTGCTACATATTTTTCAAATGTCTTACGGTCTGACGTAAGCCTGGTGAATTCCAATCAGCAGGTATACTTTTCTCACTGTTTGAGAAGATGTTCGTTGTGAAGTTGCCTGAAATGCAAAACAATGGTGATAGAATAATGCTGTAATGGAAGATCAAACTCATTCTTTCTGCTACATTAGTCTAATTTTTGTAATGCCCTCCCATGAGCATATAAGATCCTTGATGCATGGAGCAATGCTGGCATAAGTTATTAGCTTTCTGCCCCAATTTGTTTGTTCATCTTGGATAGTCATAAAACGTGTTTGTTTCAGACCGAAGTCTATGCCTTCCAATTAGATAACAGTAAAGTATTTTCTGCTTGCTTGTTTATTTCTATAAAAATATTTGAGGGAAGAAGCTAAACTATTTTGACTTTTAAAATTATCTTTTCAAGAATAAAGTTTTAGGATCATTGCAAATACCTAGCAGTCTACATCAGCATGAAATTGTTGAGATTGCTTGTTTGTGATAGCAAACCAGTTAGTAAAAGACTTGAAGCATAAGCTTTGTGATAGATATTTCCAAAACTATGGTGATCAGTATTTTCTGTTAAGTCTGGCACTGTGTTATAAATTAATAATGACTCAATTTTTCCCTTTAAATTCATTCATCAGAGTGTCCAAATTAGATTATACTGACTCCAGGCTTTTGCTGCAACCCTCTGTGGAAAAATCCTATGAAATTTAACAGGAACAAGAATAGTAAGATTCTAGGAGAATTAAACAAAGTCCCACAGAAACTTTTAAAATTACCCCTAGAACTAAACAGTAAGTGATACCTTAGATAGACTTTTGAAATAGCTCATAAAATTGTGTAGCAGTGATATAACTTTCAAGAAAATTATGTAGGATTTTTTGGGGAAAAACTGTAAAAGCATCAAAAGACTTTTTTAAATTTCCAAAATAATGTTTCCATACAGCAATATTAACGTCTAACCAATCATTAAGAAATCAGATCTATAATGGAAAAAACCCAGGTAGAATACAGTGTCTTTTAGTCTGCATCAGTTGTTTTTACATTCCAAGCATTGCCATCTAGTTTAAAATGGGTGCCACACCTTGTGGCCAGCTTGAAATGTTGAACTCACTTCTGGTTTCAGCTGAGCCTTCAGAAAAAAAATGTGATGCTTATCACTTCTGTTTGAGATATTTCCCTGTATGCAGGAAGATTCCAGTACCCAGCCCATCCTTTACATATGATTAGGCCAATTAATTTAGAAATTGTTTAAGGAGTAAGAAGGTTTCAATAGGAAAAGAAAGAAGGAGATGCAGTGTGAGAAAGTTACTTACCTAGAAAGGGTCAGCTCCAAAGATGAAGAAACGTTTGTACCTTCCTTTGTAGGGTAGCTGACAGTGCAGGCTCCACCAGTACAATGATGTTTAGTCCTGATGACAGAGCGCTCCACTCCTCAGCTGAAATCTAGTACAATGAAGAACCACTTCTCTCTAGCTGAGCATATACTGCGCTTTGTGATGCGAGAAGCACTGAAGACGTGAATAAGAAAGCAAAACAAAAAACTTTCTATTGCCTGGTGGAGCTGGGATGAATCACACAGCTGGGTGTGGAAAACTGCCTCTGACCTTAAACTCAGGCACAATTTCTGATGAACTGAGAAGCTCTGTGAAGTTGTTTCTGTAAGTGAATTATGGAGTTTGATCACGCAAAACACTTTCAAAACATAGAGAGTCATTTTGAACTTGACTTCTAAAATGTTGCTTTCAGTGTTTGATAGGAATGATTGTTAATAAGTTTTGAGTTTCGGCTGAAGGTGTTGTCTTGGCATTACAGGAATCGTAGATGCACTGATTTATTTTAGCTTCATCTCCTGAGTTTTGTATATAAACATTGATCATATGACATGAATTTTGCCATCATGTTTTTAGTTTGCAAGATGATTATGTTGTGTTTGAGAACATAAATTTTATTTCCTATTTTTTTCCATATCCCTGCTTTGAAAGGTGCTTGAACAACTGTTCCTGAACTCCTTTTTGTATAACCCTAACACCTTTTCCTTTCCCTTTGTAAGAGTTTTTGGTTTTCCCACTCTTTCTATGAACGGTTTGAATTCTGAGGAGGTGTTAGTGTATTTTAATTTGCCCATGTTATTTTTGTATTGGAGTACTTCAATAGGACTGTGGGGTTTTGGTTTTTAAATAACAGCTACTTCTATTGTTAATATTCAGAGAACATGGTTTGACCTATAAGCTTGACTTTTGTGATCGTTTCTGGAAGATTGTGAGCCATCTGCTAGGTATTTTAAAGAAAAGTAGATGTCCATAAAACTTAGGGAAACATCACTGATATGTGCAAATCTGTTCCTGAACATTTCTACTCTAAAGAACCAATGATTCAGTATTCTCTATTTCCTAAAAGAGAAGCTATACCTGGACTTAAAATTTAACTTAAACAAATTCAGCCAAAATTCATGAGGCTCATTATGAAAACAGAAGGTGTTTTGATAAAATCACTGTGTTGCCAACTGGAATGTGACTGAGTTACCTTAAGAAAGGTCAGCCTTTGGTGCAGTTGGTTTTAAAGGGTAGCTCTTTGCAGACTCTGGTAGCAATAAAAGCTATTCTCATCTGTTTTGCCTAATGCTTTTATACTTTGGAAAACGTTACACCGTAACCACGGTTTACCCAGTAATTGCCTTCTTTAGGATACTCCCAGAATATGAAGCACGTTGCTCACAAATCAGGGTTTTCACACGCTGAGAAGAAATTGGCAAATAGTTTGAATACATAATAGGAACTATACTAAGGTTTCTATTAACTTCTCCAGTAGAAGAATGTTGCAGTGGTCAAATATTTTGCTATTAAAGAGCTGGCTAACAACAAGGAATGTGATTCTGCTAGATATCACATCTATTTATAACCGATAAAAAAATTAGATGCCTGCTCAAAACCAAGCATAGAGGATGGCATTTGCCAAAAATACCGTTTCTGCTTTAATTTCCCCCACCTAAGTCAGTGGTAGGATACACTGATTTCAGTGTTAGCAGAATGCATCCAAACATGGAATTCCTTTAAAAAAGTTACCAAAAGAAAACGTTAACTCCCCCAAAATATGCAGTCAGTCTAAAATTACTTTTAATATTAGACTAACTTTGTAAGGAAAATTACTCAGCTTAAGAACAGTAGTATCTTATGTAGATAATCTATTAATTATAAAAAGTAAAAATAAATGTATACAATTGAAAATATCACTAAGAGGTTAGTGTAAGTAAAGCAAGAAAAAAAGTGGTGAAATAGTCCATTTCTCAAACATACTGAGAATAATATTGTTGGCGTTTCTAAAAACTTGGTAGAAATTAATATTTAATTCTGCACAACCTACTCTTTTATCTTGACTCTGCTGCAGTCCTGCTGCTTGGAACTAGAAAAGGAACCTCAGTGGAGAAAGTAAAGTAGGCTCTTTCATACTTTTCTCCAGCAAAGCCCAAAGCCTTCATATAAATGCCATAAGCATTTATAAAAGACGTAAAAATAAGTCTCGTTGTTAACTGATATCTGGCACAATTCTTGGAATGGATTCTGACATTCTGGTCTGTATGTTCCATTATACAAAGGGCATGGGGTTTGGTCACAGCCGGCTGGAAGAGAAATCCTTTACTGTAGGAGGACACCCTGCTGGGGCTTCAAAGCTGGAGCTAAGCCCAGGAGCTCTATCCTTACTAATATCTGCTCTGTCTTCTGCACCAAGGAGAACTCTAATGAAGGAGAGGATCCGTTTTTGTCCAATAGTTTCCTTATTACATTTCTAGGTCTCCAATACGATTGCAAATCTGTAAAAAGGGAAAAGTAACATTCAGAACAGTACGTCTCCTGTGACCTTATTCTTTGTCCAGTTGTGAGTATTAAATATCTTATCCAGAATTCTAATGCCAAGGTTAAAATAATTTCTTCTTGAACTAGTTTACTATGATGAAGTAGAATTGTTCAGGAGACAGATTGCTCTGAGAGCAGAAGATTATTAAGTGCAATTCACTTTGTTAAACTGAGCAATATGCATTGCTAAATTGAGCTTTTCTCAGTGCTGGGTGGTCATTCTTCTAGTCGCATGATGAAGTGATGGGATTGGAACCAAATTCCCTGCTTGGATCTGATCGTCATACCAATTCCCAACATCTGAGCTCCTAATTACGATTTATTAAGAACTTGGCATGAAGCCCAGATCTGTTAAGGAACCAGAATTCAGTGTCCCCACCGGAATCATGACACTTCACATGTCAGACCAGGTAGCAGTTGCGGATCCCAGTGTGCCAGCCTGCTGGGTGATGTGACAGCAATGCTTAATCACATCCTGACCACACCTGGCTATGCTGGGTGGCGTGGCAGAGAAGGCCTACACCAACAGCCTGGTGCTAGGACGTATGGCAACCTGCTTGGGTGCACTGCCACGGCCACCCTCCTGCTCCAGAATCCCATATACCAAATGTGGCTGAAAACTAAAAAAGGATCTAGCCACTTTTGGCTGAATTATGGGATCCTGGAGCAGGAAAAAGGCAGTGACATTGACCTGAAAATGTACGTAGTAGTGAGATTGCAATGAAGAGGCATGTAGTAGTGAGATTGCAATGAAGAGGCATGAGACAAGCCCCAAAGGTGAACTTTATATTCAGTGTATGAAAATTGGGGTCCAAAAATCTTATAACAAGACTAGTTTCTGCTGTTTGTACTAGTGATGGAAATGTTTGTGTAAATATTTCACGTTAGCAGCTTTCTGGAAAAATGAGAGAGAATGCTAAACTGTATTGCATTGTCTGGTAATAATATTGATGTTGAGTCAACTTGTCATTCTTCTTTCCAGTAAGCTGAAGCAACATGGTGGTTTTTTAGAGATTGTTTTGGATTGTAGTTAATTATAAACAGCAAGGCAAGATGGTTTTCAAAATATTCCTGAGCTAGATACCTAGCAGATATAGCACTAAAAAGTCATTATCTCCATTAGTTATTAAATACTCCATTACTGTATTTTAAAAAGCAGATAAAAATTCCTTCCTTCACTGGTATAATGCTGTTCACCTAAGTTCTCTGGAACTTATTTTGTGGACAGTACCATTAATGTGACTCTTCCAACTTGTATTAAGCTATCAGTTTCTGCAGTTGAACATGACTGCACTATTAACATGTATTTGAAGAGGGAAAGATGCAAAGCTTACTTTAATATCCTTTATTAGAAAGAAATAAAGTTCACTTTGGCCCAGTGTCGACGGAATGAGATGACTCCATTTGAAGGAGTAACTCCTTTGGAGTCAGTCTCATCATTTATACCAGTAGAAGATGTATCCTTTTGCAAGGGTATTTGCTGTTGTAAATATTAACCTACAAGAATTTGGCAGCATGATGAGACCATTCAGCTGACTGATGCAGGACTGGTAATCCTGCACTGAACATATGGAGAATCATTGTGTATTTGAGATATTTAGCTTTTGCCATCATTTAACTTCATCAGCCTTTAAAATAATGAAGTGACTTATTTGCCAGAAAATACCTGTATGGACAAAGCTTGCTAACATTTCTAAATGCTTGCCTTCTTTTTCGGTTATATAGTAGTTCTTCTGGAAGACTGTCTATTCAAAGACTGAGCCCATCAGATTTATAAATGTATGGAATAACTTCAGTATAATCATGTACTAAGTATCTTGAAGCTGAGGAAAAATCAGATTAAATGTTAGAGGTATTTTCTTTTCCTACCACAGGGCCAGTTCTGCCCTTTATGTGAAATGCAGGTGACCTCTGTGCAGCCGCAGAGGAATTTGACCTTCAAGCAGTATTTTCTCAGCAATGACTAGGCACCTTCTTTTGTTTTTAATACAGCCATATAAAATTATCACCTTAATTAAAGGGAAAACTGTAATCACTTGGCCTTTTGCTTAATTTTCAGGACCCTCTTGTTCCCTGGTTTGTTGAATGAAGATACTGTGTTTTCTTTCATACTGCACTATAGTCAGTTTAGTAACCCTTCCCGTTCCTTCTGACTGGAATTATTTATCACAGTCAGAATTAGAGCTCACTCATCAGTAAACATGGATTTTATAAATTCATTACACTTCCTTCCTCTAGCTATGATTGCGTACTTCTTTCTTAATGAAGATTTGGCTTCACATTCCATCTATAGAAACTGTTTCAATTGTAATCTTTAACTGACAGCTATACAAAAAGCAACATTTAACATGATCGTAAAAGTCCCAGTATGCCATAAGTCAGGAACAAATAGTCTTGGTAAAGGTTGGTGGTGATGCCTACAAAAAATATACCAAAACCACATGGCAGTTCTGCTATCAATAATTACCAACCATTTTGTAGAAAATTCCATTTGACCAGAGCCTTCTCTCTGTTGCCCTTGTGAGATTAAAACTCGATAAATGGACTGAAGTTAAAAGATTAGCTAACGGGAGTAGACTAAATTTTTGAAGCTTAGTAAATAAAAAATAGAAGGTGAATTGTATTGACACTACTATGACATTTTGGGCATTGGCTTCTCAAGAAGCTATAATTTAATATATCAATTTCTGCACAAGAAAATTAAGGAGTTTCCTGCATTCTGGAATGTAGGTTTCTATATTCATTTTCAGAGCTATCCTCCTCTTTTACAAAATGCTGTCTTCCTCCTACACAATTTAGTTGTTTCACAGTTGTATTGCACAGCAGACAAACTTGCTATAAATTGACAAATAATGCAGGTCTTTGGTGTAATTTAGAAAGCAGCCTGGAAGTCTGAACTTTTAGCCTCTGTGAAGATTTGACTTCTTGTGGATGAAAATTGTTTGTGGACTTTTCCCTTATTTGGCAATGAGATGATCAAGTAGATGGTGTTAAAAAACCTGGCAACCCTAGAAATAGTTTATTTCACACGTTTAATTGCATTTCTTTAAATGTATTTGTGAACAAAGTCTGTGTTTGGGGCTTTGAATAGTTAAAGATTAAAATAATGCCGAACGATTGTTACACTTCCCATAATTCCTTTCAATTTTTCTTTGGTTTCTTTTTGGAGCCGGGGTGTATTAGATATGTTTGCACTTGAAATTAGACATGAATATACCTCCTTTTGTGAGCAGGAGTGGAGTCATGGCCTCTGCCAGGTGGAGAGCCTCTATCAGCGGTAGACTGGCCTCCCTCTTCACTGCCCTGACGCAGCCCCGCGGGCTGGTGTGCTGGAGGAAGCAGGCAGAGCCAGCGGCATGACCCAGCCTTCTATAATTAGATCCTGATGTAAACGACAGAGTTAAGCCGTAACTACTCAACTTTCCTAAAACTGCTTTTGTCATTGCTTGATGCGTGTTGGTCTACTGAGCAAGCAGGTATCAAAGCTAATCCTAAAAATGCATCGTTATTTTTACAGTGACCTTTCTAAATAACCTGAAAGTGGTGTCATTTGGATCAAATCAGAGCTGTTGGTAGTTCATTAGGCTCATGTCACTGTGCATTTGCCTCCAAAACATTTGATCAAGTATATTCCTAGTACTTGTTTAATGCACGTAACCTAACATGAGACTATCTTCTTTCTCATTTAAAATAAAATCATAATATACTTTGGCTTTGGTGTGAAAAAAAAGAAAGGAAATGTTTAGCTATTTTGATTTTTTAAGGGTTGAAATGACAAGGTCTCTTCATCAGAATGGAAAAATCACTGTTTAGTTGTCACTTAAACCTTATCCTTTAAACTTTAAATATCCCGGTGTTACTTTTTCTGATGCTGTAGTTATTTTCAAATTACTTCTGTGAGAGCTGAAAAGCATGTAGTAAAAACATGTATTACTTGCAGAAATAACTTAAAACTAATAGTATTCTGAAAAAAACCCAAGCTACCCTGTACTTGAAAGCAGTTTGATAATTAAACTGAACAATTTAAAAAGTAAAAAAAGCAAAGCAATTTGGAAAGGAAATAATTTGTATAACTAGCAAATATTTAAATAGAACAGGACTATTTCCTGCAGTGTAGGATTCTTTGCAGAGTGTTTCAAACAGTTGAAATCACAACAGGAAGTAATTTGCTGTTGAAAATAAGATCACATGAAACTCACTGCCTATAGTGATAAAAGGGAAGTACTTCACTTGGTAAAACTGCTAGTTACGTGAAGGCATCAGAGCAGTTTGGTGACACTGCGTGTTTTAAATTAGTTTGGAATGTTAGAAACAGGAGTTGAGGAGACATGACAATCACATGTAACAAGCATTAAATGAGCGCAGGTCCCACTGGACATCAGATTGCATGAAGTGGCTGTTTGAAAACATCAAAATCTTTATCATAGGTGCCTGGAAGTGTGAAACCAATTAAAAAAAGATGCACTGTCACACACACACACACACACGAGAAATAATTGATGACAGTGAATAAATTTCTTTTTAAATTCCTGCGCAGACCAAGGTGTAAGTATGGACCTGTAAGGAGAAAATTAAGCACCTTGAAAACCAATTTGCATATTTCCTCTAAAGTGACCACAGAAAGGATGATATTTGATGATATCTGGTTATGCATTTGGAGACAGTAAACTGTGATTCTTTTCATTTTGAAGTATTGCCTGTTCAGGTGTCAATGGCAGCCTTTTTCAGAGATTGAAGAAAAAAGTCAATTCTTAGTATTAAGCAATGCAGGAGGATTAAAAATCTTCTGGAGCTGATGCCCAATGTCACTCCTGTCAGCTGTATCGGCTACTACTTGTGTCCAATTTACAAATGACACTGATAAAACATAGCATTTTTATAGGCCTCTTTTTATACAATTTTATGCCTGTTTTGTGTTTTTTTTTTACCGTGTTGTCACTCTTGAAGGGCCTCTGAGACTTTCAAGGCTGAAGTTGCTCCTTACCCCGCTGTCCTTATATGCCTAAAATACTTAAAGCAGGACTATCTCTTTTCAAAAGCAACCTCTTTTCTTAGGGTTTAATGCCAAAATTAATAAGAATTGTTCAGTTGACCTCTGTAGCCCATGCATCTGGTTTTAGAAACATTAGATCTGTTGAGTACATCTTTGTAAGGAATCATTCTTAGAAAATATTTACCCTTACTTAGTCATTCTCTGGTACTGCCAGGCAGCATTCACTGTGTTTGGATGGGTATACTTGGCCATTCAATAACAGACACGAGAACAAGGTCATCTGCTCTAATCTGTACTTAAGTCACAAGTGTGATAATGTGGCATATTCCTGACACATATGTCTGTGCTAATGTATCCTTTTCAATTTATAGTAAAAGAAATTCAGTTCTATGCTTCAGTGTTAAATTATTATAATCTGAATTTTAATTAAATCTTTCCTATACAAACATGGCATTTTAATGTCAGTAATAAAATAGTATTTTATTTTAAGTAAGTCGCTAGAAAGATGTTATAATAGTTGAGATCAAATATATTTGCATTCATGCTAGGGAGAGAAATGATCTTGTTTCCAGGTATAACATAGGTGCATGATTTATCAGTTTTTCTGTACTATGTCCAAGTGCCCATACATATATAAACATAATTTGCATTTCTAAATTAGTCACAAGTGCTTTTTCAGTGGAAGTGTTATTGCTTAGTGTCATGTGTTTCATTTTGCCAGGGCTCACACATTGTCTTCTTCCCTCTCACTGAGATCATTTGAACTTTGGTAATGAAGTCAGTTGGAATTGCTTGACCCATGATTAGTTTGTCCCTGTATTTGACTGGAGGGAGATTCATCTGCTTTCTGGGGATATTGCAGTGTGAATGTCCCGTATACCTGGTGCAGTGCAGGATGCACTGCTAGGAGCTGTGGCTGCTGTAAAAGATCAGTGGTCTGCAATGTAAGCGGACTGCAGGCCAGACAGGGATAGTTTGTGCAGTTTAAGAAGTTTGGTTCTTTTTGTTGCTTTGCCTCAGCATCACAAAGCAACAGGCTTGGATTCTGCTACTGATATCGGCTCAAGATACACATGATGTAATTGTTTCATTCCCAAGTACCTGTACAGTTGGGACTCTCATTAAGGTGAAGGTTATCAGTAGAGTGAAACTAGTTAAAGTTTTATTTCCCACAACACTTTTTAATTTTGGAGTTTCTACTCAAAATCATGGTTTTCCAAATACTCTCCTTTAATCACAACATGCTATGTTGACACAAGTTATTTACTTAGTAAGCATGTCATACCTCCACATTTATGCATATTCATGGAAACAAAGAAAAAATTATGGTTGCTTCAGACCAAGTGCAATCACATACACGCTGATAATTTACATGTGTATTACACAACTATTTATTCAGACTTTAAAAGGGGAAAAATCAGTTACCAAAGCAACTGCTATATTGTGTATTACTAATGCTATTTTTAAGATAAAGAACATTGGTAAGGCACACATATCAGTATCTCTTAGGAACAAGTACACTTTGTGAAGGGAAAACCACCACAACTATTATAATCATTGAATTTGTAAAAGAAGAAGTTCAGACCTATTTGCTAAGTATTTCTTTATAATTTAGTTTTATCACCATTGTTACAGCATTGGAAAGCATTTTAACAAGACTTTTAGCTAATATTCAGGAAAAAAAACCAAAGAGAAATACTAATATGCAACAGCAAGGGCTAAGTGAAATACCTTCGCATTCAGGGTAAGCCTGGTAGATCAAGCAGCATTTGCAATTCAAGGTGTGCAGCTGAACGTGCAACATTTATATCATTACAGAAGACTATAAATACAAGCTCCTGATCATAGTTTTCTTCCCTTCTTATCTGCTCAGCCAGCAGAATACTCCCCTATTGTTGCTCTGAGAGTTGAGAACATAATGTGCTCTGTATTCCTTGCCACGGAGCAAATGCTTGGGACAGAAGATGTTTGCATATCACTGTTATGGGGCGAACAACTATGATTCTGTGTCATAGTGGAAAATAACATGACGTAAGCTTCAGTAAATCATTTTTGTCCAAAGTGCACTCATAACCAAGTTACAGACTTTTTAAATGCCTGTTTCTACTTTTTGTACTGGCAGTCCAAAGGGCACAGAAGAATATGGTCACTTTAGGAGGAGTTAGGTTTTATTAATCATATTTCAACTTTTTCTGTTAACAGCCTTTTCATGAATACACTGATATTTCCTTGATTCTAGTGGCACTTCAGAATTGTTTATAACATAATAGTTTCCCCAAAAAATCCTGCTCCATGGCTTACTATAGCCAATGCATTGTGAGTGCCTAATGTTGATCAAAGTCCTTCAGACGGGATAAGTCAAGCGATGCTATCCTGAATATTATGGTATGTTTCAAATGCTTTTTGTAAACCTGTGGGGTTATGAATGTGAATATACCTTCCTGTCAGTATTAGAGAAAGACATGTTTTCAGAAACCCTGAAAAACTTAATTTGAAAAATGCCTGTGACATCACTTGTTCCCTGCAAAACCTTTGTCTTTGACCAGCCAAGATAAAGTGATAGTGAAACTGGAACTAGTGGAGCTACTCTGATGGTCTAAATGAAAATTAAGATGTTCTGGAACAAGTATTTTGCTTATTTGGAAAAAAAGGAGTTATGTACAATTTGCCCAAAGTCAGTCCTGATTCTTACTTGCAGAAAGTGCTGATGCATCTCTTTGAAAGACCAGACCATTTGGACTCTGGATTACTCACTTACATAAAGTTACCGGTGTGATTATGTAGCTGAAGAGCAGGGCCCAAAATGAGCACCCAAGAAATGCTGAAGTGATGCAATATAGGGGACATCCACTCCTCCCTCCAAGGAATTTTTCTGAATTTTGTTGTGAAGGAGTATTTCCCCAGCTCTAGGTGGGATTTTCCAAGATGTGTAAACAAGACAACTTGCAGTGAAAAAAGTGTGGCTGGGTTTTCCTACAACACATGGTGATCTAGTCTGTTCACTTAGAAAAAAAAGTGATTTATGTGATATTATTAATCTATCCAGTAACTTCTTCCATCATTTATGTTGCTGGCTGAATAAGGCTTAAAATTGTCTGCTCTCTTCTTTGATGAATACCAGCAATGTTGGAGTCCGTTGCTAATCCAATATTAATCTTTTCTCCACTCAGGTGCAGTATAGTGTCTTGGTTACTTGATTCAGGGTTAAATGTCTATGGAAAGGTATTTTGGGAGAAGCGCAAGCCATGGATCAGTGCATGCGTCCTCTTTGTGGCTCAGCTCTGCAGAATACTGCAGGGGAGCTTTTGTCTCTGATGTCAGGATTGAAGCGCACAGAAGGCAAGTCATCCAAGTCCATGCGGAGCTCTCCATTTTCTCTGTCGGTTGTGTAAATCCTGTTGGTCTCTGATGGAAAGTAAGTCTGAAACATTTAAAGACAGTTCATCCCGTTTAGTATGCCTCTGCAGTAGTGGAAACTGATCATGTGTATTGTGTCAAGAGTGTGTCACTTTCAACAAAGATGAAGATGGGAGAAAAGATGTGAAAAAAGATGCATCATCTTTTTTTAATTTGTCTTTATTCTTTTAACTCTGGATACTAAGGGTTTTTCCTGGCTCCCTCTGCTGGCTATGAAGCTGGCTATGAAGCTGGCTTAACTTTTTTTTTTTTTCCACCACAGTATTATTTTTGCTGATTAAAATAGCTATGGCAGCTTTGTGTCTACCTCAGCCTTCCACCCCCCGCTATCCTGCTCTACACATTCAACAGTTGTTTTTATGACTAATTTCTCTTCTCCCTTGTAAGAATACTGTGTGATTCATATTTAAAAATTAATCCATCCTTTTAAAAAGACAACGGTTACTCCAAGTACATAAACAAAGGAGCAAAAAAAGATAAAAACCCGTGAAGTTCCTAAAATATTAAGCAGAAATTTCCAGTATGAACTTTTTATCAACACTGAATTTACATAATGAGAGAAAATAATAACAGCAGCATAGCAGCAGAAGCCCCAACCATGAAATGTTTGTATTATGCTTTTAAAGTGCGTCTTTTCTAGTCATCTGAGATTTGGAGGGCTGTACCTGCTTTACAGTACTTAAGCAATAGTAATACTTTGGTCTGACATAGGATTTCCATCTCTAGAACGTTTAAGTATAAACGGAATGAATCTGACAGTTCTCCTGTAGAGCGGGTAATAACTACCATCACAGATATATCACAGAATGCCCCCCAATTCACAGAAGAGGATGCTAATCTGTTAAGATTAATCAAAATATCAAGTCAAAGCAAAAAACAACCCTTGTTCAGATATTCACTTTTTACTGTGAATTCTACCATCTCGATCTAGTTTTCTACTGGATCTGTAATTGGTCACAGTGATTAGTATCTAGCTGGTCATTAGCACACCTAGAGTCATGATATGTATACATGATTTTTGGTATTTGCACAAACAAAACAACGGATCTTTTTTAAAGGGCTGTTGGAAAAGCAGGTACATCTTGCTTCCAGGCATTGAAAAACAACGAACACTGGGGCCACTGCAGCAAGAGCTGCACTAGCCAAGCAGGATAACGCAGCTGAATACACCAACTGCCTCTCTGCTCTGTTCTGGAGTTGGGCAGCAGTATCTTTCAGTTTATCTAAGGCCTTCTCTTCCGAGCGTCACCACTTACCTCCCAGGACACATACTCCTGTCTGTCTCTGTCTTTTCTGGGCTGGAACCCAGCTGAAGTCCTTTGTGTGGGAAACATGCTCCTGGGCTAAATTTTTTTGCATGCAATTTTTAACACTCCTTAGTGACTCAGCCCAAATTCTGTGGGAATTCCTAAACCACTTTGAGGGTTTTGAAAATGCTGCCCTGTACCTGTGGGGCTCACTGCATTCCCAGAGTTAATGGGTAAATATGTTGGTGTTAGGCAGAGATTTCTGTTGAGATTCTTGTATTTCTTTTGCTGCTATAATATATGGATGCTGCAGGATCTTGAATGTTTCTATCCTCTCAGCTTCCTGCTGAGATGATATTATTGCTTGGGTTAAAAGCTAAGTGGCTTTGTGTATGTACACACTCCAGTCAAATGTATGATTGCTAATAATCTGCGTAGCATGAATGGAAAAGCATTTCAGATGTGGTAGCACAGAACTTCACTAAAGCTAGTAACTCACATTTGGTTTGAGGCAGGCTGCTGCAATCTGGGTTGAAGATTGCACTTCCTGAATCTAAGCTTGTTGTTCTCCTAGGACTTTTTTAGTTGTTTTTATCCTCATTAACAAGTGAATATAAACTAAACCTTGAAAGAACTTCTTGAAAATTTTATATCAAATACTTTTCTAGATATAAAATTGATTTTTTTACTAAGTGAAAATGTTACAGCTTTAATGCAGTAAAATAACTGCAAGCAAAATTATCAAAATAGGTAAAATGAAGGGAATAACTTGAGAGTTCTCATTTTTTTTGACAAAAGTTTACAGTTTTAGTGACCAGGGGAGAGAGAGAGAATATAGCAATTCTGACACTTTCTAACTAACTTCTCTTTAAAGAATACTTAATATTCTGAGCCATAAATTCTCATGGTATTTTCAGCCATATAAACTGATACATGCAGTTTTGGACCACTTATAAAATCTGAGATCCTGAGCTGATCCTGCAGCCCTTGGTTAGAGAGCTGGAGTGGAATCAGCTATGGACTGCAGGCCAAATTCACCCAGAAGAATTTTGAAAAAATGTGTGGTGGTGTTGAGACCTTCACAGGTTTTGCTTTCTAAAAATGAACTTTATTTCTAGATTTTCAACCAGGTGGACAGTGCCATCAGACCTTAATAATCACTATTGTTACTAATTGACTGTAAACTTCCTTTATCTGATCCTTTGCAAGGACAGGTCACGTAGTAGAGGAGGTGAGTTTACATAGTAAGGTCTCCTAAGTGTAGAATAAATATCCCAGATTCATTGCTGCTTGCACACAAGGAATGATTTTAGCACCTCATTTGGAATTTGATAATAATCCATATATTTCACAACATAAATCAGTTTTAAAATATCAAAACAAAACCAAAATTAAATAGGTGAATACTTATTGTTCAATAAGATGTCCACCACCCTACCTGGTTGCCTTTGCCTGTTTATTTCAGGCATTTGCTACAGAGACTTTTGCTGGAAGAGCTCCTGTGTTTCCAGTGTCTAAGGTAATAGGATCCTGTCTACTTAGGTAATGAAAAGCTGCAACTAGATGACAATTTACATACATACCGTTCACATCAGTCTGTTTGGATAAAACATCATAAATGGTATCACCGCCATACAATTTATTTCCTGCAAAGGTGAATAATGTTCATATTTCAGAGAGTGTTTCTAATGCATCTTTCCTCTGAGTACGCTTACAGACTTTCAAACCCTTATCATTCCATTTTCTGTTAAAAACAATGTAAGGAGCACAGCCTGTCATTTGGTTGAAGATTTGCATCTAATTCCTTGCCTTTTTTTAACTTCTTATCATATTAAGAGTGTTTCTGATGGAAACAAGGTGGCTGATAGAGATCAAGGGTAAGAATAGGCCATCTCTTAGCAAAGTGACTTCGTCTATATACATGTGTGTGACTTTCCCTCGTAATTTATTTTCATTCAGAAGGGGAATCTTTTAAATATTAAAATACTGTGCCTCCAGCTGCCAGGCTTTTTCTGCTCTTCGTGGTTTTTGTGTGTGATAGAGCTGTCTTTTCACCAAGGCTTCTCATGTGACAGATGATATCTATGTATTGCCCTGCTGTTTAATGGGAAGCAAATGGGATAGCTTATCTAATGTGACAGGTACAGTCGTCTGTTGTCAAAGCTGTGACAGTACTGACCAGGATTATCTGGATGAGCGGTCATCTTGATGTTGCAGCATGGAAGGTGTGGGCCTCTTGGATAAACTGCAACAGTACAAGGAGATATACAGCTGCTGAAGTGGAAAGATGAGGCAGACTAGATGCTAATGTGATATATAAAGACATCAGAAGCTGACGAGTGAAATTAGGATAAAGGTTTTGGGGGTGTAGGTAAGTGTAGCAGAGTATGTATGAAATACATACCTCTTGGAAAATCTGATAGAGATTATTTGCAGTAAAATAGGATGGAAGTTCATTTTTATGCAGTTAGGCAGGTGTCTGTACAGACTGCTGTTCAGCATTATGTGTGTATCAGTGGAGGATTCTCCCAGTGCTAAGACTAATCAAGTGACTGAGCAGCCAACACTATGAGATCTTTTCCTAAATATATTTGCGAGCAAATGAACCAAGCATGTAAATAGTTTAAAAGTTAGTTTATTATGTGGCAATAGTGAGTGTAGCATTGTCCAACTTGAAATGAGGGTGGCATTACAGTAGATTTGATAGAACATGAAATATTTCCATTACAGCTGTGATTTTTAGAGAGGCCTACAAGCCACATTTATGGACATTGATTTGGGAATTTGCTGTCTTAGGAAAGGCAGAGCCTACTGCAAAGAACAAGTAAATAGTATCAGAACTTTTAAAATGTCCATATACTGAACCTTAATGTGTAATTTGGAAAAAATATCTATGTGGGTGCAAGCTGATGGAATTTTTAATACATAAGGTAAATGAGATTTTTAATCACAGAAAAGGCAACTGGTGGTTGCCTAAAAAGAAAAGAATGACTTGCTTCCAGGAGAAGGGTCAGAGAGAAACAGAAAATCATCTGTGATCTATGTTTCAACAACAGAAATCAGCAGAAAGGAGGAGCTGAACATGCTGATAGATCTACGCCTGCACAGCAGAATACACTGAAGAAGAGCATACAAGTACGAGAACTCAGCAGGCTGCAAAGTTTTATCGGATGTTTCACAGCGTTTACTTAAATCCTTGTCTTCCAAAGTCATACAGATGCACAAACCCCAAAGCTTTAACCTACAGGAAAGTTGACCAAATTCTTCTCTAGAGAAACTTGCAGTGTTCAGCCCATGAGATATCTGTCATGAGACTTGAGCCAGTCCAATGATCCTGGCAGCCTGTCCCATACTTTTTCCAGTGGGTGGGATTGGCAGCACTGCTGTGATGGCATGGTTGGAAGATTAGTTTTTAGGTTCTTTCCAAAGAGCATGACTATATAACACTGTAGAGACTTTCATGGCTTGTAAAAATGAAAAGTGTGTGTGTGTGTGTGTGGTATTCAGAGAAATGGTATTTCTGCCTACCCTTACTGCCCTGCTGAAAATTTACTTATATCACAGGCCGCTCATCTTTTCTTGGGAAATAAAGACCTAAATAGTAGCCCCAGTGGTTCTGTCCTGGTGCTTCTCACCCAGTGTGCATCATCAAGCCTTATCTTCAGTAGCTGCTCTTTCAGCGTAGGCAAGGTCCTGGGCAGCAGGAAACTGTGGGTTGCTGTCAGTGCCAGCTTGCTGTTCTGCTAGTTAGCTAATTTTCCATTAAAAACAATGTGATCATTAAATACAACTTCCTTATACCTTAGTGACTAGAACAATGTCAACATGCTGTGATTATATACAGGAGCATCTGTGGGGTCTGAGAAAGAGAGATGAGATGTCTCTTTACTATTTTTGGCACTGATTCTGGGTATTTCTTCCATTTGCAGACCCTCTGTGCCATTTTCTGATGACAAAACTGATCCCCGAGGGCACAATTGATATTAATGAGATGTAAATGACAGATGAGGTGACAGATGACAGTGTCATCAACCAAAGAAATAAAGAACAGTATCATGAATAAGCACAAAACATTCACAGAACAGAAATGGACTGTATATAGTATTGTTGAAAAGGTTATTTTATTTTTTTTTAAGGTAATGCATTGGAAAAAAAGATAATCAGAGCATGAAGTATTAGCATGAAATGGTTTTGACTATTGTAGCTCTTAGCAAACAATTTTTCAGGCTATATATTGTAGGAGATTGAGGAAGAGAAAAGATGATTTAGTTATTTTTTTAAGAGGGACAGTTAAAGAAGACATTCATGGCAATGGAAAGCAGGTATTATACACTTGCTGTTTACGGAAGAAAGGTCTGATGTTTTCATGGGTCACCACATGAATAAAGGAAGAGAACAAAAGCTGGTATTTAGTAAAGGTCATGAAAGCTTTAATCTGGAAGTCTATGACATATGTCTTGGTATGTTAAATAATCTTGAAGCCTGGTAGGGTATGAGATTTTCACCAGGACTTTTTCTTGTTTATGCACTGATTCATACCTGTCCAGCCACTGACAATCCATCTAATTTTTTAATCACTAAATGATGTAAAAGCTGCTGTCCAACTTACTAGTGCCTGTAGGAGCCCAGACTTGAAGAGCAGACTGCACTTATGAGGATTGGCACATGGACAATTCATTTCCCCCCTTTTCTGGCCTAGATTTTCCACACATTTTGTCACAGTGGTTTTTGGTCTTTTTTGCAGCTGATACCCCTTTGGGGTTTTACAGATTACTGGCTTCAACTCTGGCTGGCTGGATCACTGTTAACCCTTCCTCCTCCCTATGCCATGGTGCTGTTGTCTACAGAGCATGTTATTTTGGAGACACAGCTGCAAAAAGTAACTGAAACTTAACTTGCCCCTATGTTTTATTTAAAATGTGCTGTTCTGCCCCAGTAGGGCACAAGGATCACTTCTCTGGAGTGATGTGGAGCAGGGCTTACCAGCTCAGCAGAACCTCTGCAAGAACAGCTCCATGGCTTGGTCATGAAGCATGGCTTCTGTCTGAGCTGTTTAGAGCATAGGTGGTGGTTGCTCCTACGTGTCTTTTTGCATCCTTGTAAGCTGACCTCAACTACAGCTGCCACCAATGATGTCAGTGTATGATGGGACTGTGGTTATCAGTTAGTTCCCAGGGGATTCCTGCTCCCCTCCCATTACACAGAACTACTTGGTAGTTAAAACTAGAAGGCAAAAATAAATTAATAAAAGTAAGGAAAACCAAAAAAGCAATTCCTTTTCCCCTTCTCTGTCATCTTCTCCTCTTGTTCTTTTTTGTCTTGTCTTGGTGGTGGAGAAGAACACTTTCAGTGAGCTATACAGTAACTTAATGGGCTTGGCTGTACTTGATAAAATAGTAAGCCATTATTATTAACAGGAGTGGTATCAAGCTTATAATATGTTCTTGTATCAGTTGTACAATGTATGGAAATATTATGTTCTGCACGCATGTTCTCTTAATTATTTTCTTAATTAGTAATGGCTGTCTTCAGTGCCTCATTGATGCTTTTGTAATAGCTCCCTGGCTTTAGATGCTTAGCATTCTTTATTAAATTGCTCTTCTGCTGAAACTTCTGCAGAAACCTAAAATGTGACTTGTTAGGGAAGTTCTAAGCAATATCTAGTTAATACATATTTTTTGTAGTGTGTGATACACAATAATTTTCTGTCACAAAAATAACTTGCAAAGTTCAAAATAGGGAAAAACTGATACACTTGCTATCATGTAAGTTTATGACTCAGTAGGATTTATTAAGGCCTAGTGAAATTTGGACATCATTTGTGGCTCAGTAGAATGAAAAAAGTCCCTGTTACTGGATTTAGCCAAGGAGCTGCAGTTCTGTTATTTTTCCAAGAATGCTATCAGCTGGATCCCCCTCCTCTTCAGTCAGCTGGCTTGAATCAGCTGGATCAACTTCTTTTGGTGTAAGTAGGAGTTAGAGTGGGTTGGAGTTGCATTAATTGCTACATGTGGATGACAGTGGAGGATAGAATTTTAATTCTCTTTGTATTTTTTTCCTCTGAAAACTAAATAAAAAGATTACAAAATACTATGCTATTAAAATTCAAATATATTAGTGCCAGGAAAAATGCAAGCCACGTCTCATTAATCCCGGGTCTGATGCTTGTCAGGATTCATTGTTCTTATTTGGCATTTGAAATTAAAACTCTATGACTTGCATGCACAGGCCACACCAAATGTCTATCTCATTGGAAGACCGAAAACTTTTAGAGACTTCTTTCTGATGTGAATACTTAAATTAAAAATTCATAGTTCACTTTCCTCAGATACTGTGCAAGATTCCTTTAAAATTCAGTGTTCCAGTGAGCAATCTTCATTTGATACAATATTAATGGAAAGTAATCACAGAAGGTTGCAATGCAGTCACAGCAGATTTGTTTGAAAGTTCAGTGGCATTTGTTTGGGATTCTTTGCTGAGTGCTTTTTCCTCACTCACTGATGCACTGTGGTAAATTCCCCCATTCTGCTATTCTTTGGCATGTTGAGTTACTCTTAGGCTGCTTATTCTGGTGTTAACATGTGTTACTGAGCATCCTGAAAATCAGTCCTTTAAAACTTGTTAGCTGAAGTAGTTTGGCTTTTCTTGTAGTGTATGTAACAAAACCTGTTTGCTTTGATTTGACAGCACGATGTTGCACTAGATAATCTGGTTCCTGATTGAGTCCATGTGTCTGTGTGGGTAGCAAAATTATTTGATTTAGTTGTCACGGGTCAGATTAATTCAGTGGGCTTTGGCATTGATAATCAATTCAGGTGCAACTATTATCTAACTTGTATTCTCTGGAAACCTCTTTTGGCACAAGTGGAAAAAGAGGAATACAGTAAAATTCTATGCTTTTTCAAAGCATCCCTTGATCTGATGATTTGACAAAATTAGTTTTGAGACAGTTTTGTTGTGAGCCTACAGAATTAAATTGGCAACTCACCCTCAGTTCCCTTGGGGTGATATCTTCAGTGATTTATGTAAAAGTCTGCGTAGCTGAGTTGTGTGGGGAGATTATTTTTGACATTCCTGGCTTGGAGAATTGATGTATTCTGAATGGCTGGATACACTAGTTCTCAGGTGGCACTGATTTTTCCCATGTGAAAAATAACTATAGTTAATACATGTTTTCACATTTAATTATTTTAATTGTATTTCAAGTTAGTTTTCTAATCAGAAGTATCATTTTCTTGCTACTTGAATTTAAAGTGATTGTGAGGAGTTTCAATCACAGGTGTTTAAAGAACTGAATAACATTGAAATAAATGAAAAAAATATGAAAGATTTAGTCTGTTTTCCTTTTTCTTTTGTAGGAACTCACCTGCCTCAGGTGCTGGGGTCGCAGAGAGGTTCGGTTGGGAGAACCCGGCAGGACATTCAGGTACAGAACTGATAAGTATCTAGAAATCATGTTGTGGTTCCCTACAACTTCCTGAACCAAGGCTGAACTTGAGGGTGTTTTTATCTTTAGATATGCTTTCCTCTCTAAATCTATGAATAGACTTATTTATTTGAAGCCAATATTTACCCATAGTCTAGTTCTAGTTTTTTTTTTCAATAAGTTATTCCTTTTCCATTTCCTTTTGATGTAAGCATGGGACTTGGAGCTTGACCATCAGAGGTGATTCAGCATTTCAAAGCACTCGGTGTTTTCATTGATCCCGCTACATGTGTTACACACAGGTATCTAGAAACTCTTACCACTCTACCTGTTCTCTTTTGAATTTGTCTTGGAGCCTTTTTTTACTGGCTTGTTAGCTAAATCAGCCCTGTTCCTCAGAGACTCCTGTGCCCTCATTGGGTTGGTTTCTTGATCCCATTCACTGAGTGGAATTTCCAATAAAGTCATTTAATTTTGGATCACAGTATCATGTTCCTTTTCCTCCAACACTCTCATTTCATTTCCTTTTCACCACTGTGTCACGAACGAGGTCTTGTAGCTGAGGAACAGCCAACTCCATTTCCTGGCCTCAGTGTGCATTCAAGATAGCTCGTTGGTTTGCTTTGACACCCACCTACTACTCCCGCTCCTTCACTGTGGTTCACTCATCATGGAAATGTCTGCTCAGACTGAAGACACAAATGTACTGCAGGAGCTCTGCTCTCACTGAGGAAAATAGCTGTAGCAGGGCCGTGAATAAAACAGGCTGAGTCGAGTGGAGTGGCTGCGTTTAGGAAAAAGAAGCATTGCAGTACATTGCAGAGCAGCGCAATTTGGATGAGGTATAAGTGAGTCATTTAAAGCCATTCCTTGTTTTTTTCTGTGAACCAAATGTGTTTCTGAGCTGAGAGAATAAATGTGACATAAACCTGGAAAGGAGACTCCAGATCATTGTGGCATTGCATGGTTTTGTTAGTGTGGCAGACTGCTTATGATATGGTTCCTTGACAGTTAGGAATAGGTTTTTGGTTTGCCTACACACTTGAAACTGAACCAAGTGACTTTCCTGTTTTCTTCACACATGATCAGCAAACATAACTCTTGTTACAGTACATACATAATTCCCATAATATTGTCAGTTGTGCCCTGACATAATGTGTAAAGACACAGCGGATCATTTCTTCAGTAGATGTAAGCTGGTGAGGATGAGAGGTATTCTGACAGCCAGGCACTGGCATACTAGATCTCTTTTCCCCACCCTTGAAACAGAAGAAGCTGTGCTTGTATGGGTGTTTTGGATGGGTGGTTTTTAGGTAGGGTAGAACACCAGAGGAGATGCTGTTCTCCATTCTCAGAACAGAGAAAGCATGTATGGAGACAAGAGAGACTTCCAAGGAAATGCTTCAGATGGAGTTGAATAATACCTATTATCAGGTAAAAAAAAGGTCATGATGTTTCTTCCTCTGTTTCTTCGGTCATTTTAGCTTTCCAGTATCAACTGCATTGAGCAGATAGTAATGGATCAGCATTAGTGTACCTGTCACAGGAACGCAGGATACAAGCAGCATTTGCTAGATGGGCTATAACAGTTATACGGATAATAAGATAAGAACGGTTACCAGAGTCTCCAGCTGTAATTGTGCTAGGCACTGCACAAATGACCAAGTTAAAGCAAAACGTGCTGTTTCACACAACATGCCAGAGAGGGAACTGAAAAGAGAAAGCAGGCTTTTTGGCTCATGTCTCCCCTGAGCCATGCTATCTTTGCATGTAAACAGTGGCTGCAGAAATGAACGCCTGAAAAATAGATGGTTCCCATTCCTACATCTTTAAAACTGTTTGCAAAATAAGTATTTTTGAAACACTGATAGACATACACACTCTTAATCTTAAAAAAATCCCACCAGTTAAGACTCATTTTGTTAGTAGATTATCTGAGGGGATTATTTCACTGTGAGTATCCTGGTTAGCAGTGAGGGCTGCAGCAATGCCTTTGAGCTGTGTCGGGATGTGTGTGTGTGGACAGCTTGGTCATGATACGTTGGCTTTTTGTGAGTGTGTATAAAGTCCTAAACCACTTACCATGATTGGTTTATGTAGTGTCTAAAATAAATATATCTACACCACCACAGTAATTCTTTACTGATTTTTTTTTTTTTTAATATCAGGGTCCTGGTGTTCCCTTGCTTAGAAAGTTCAAGAAGCCATAAGGTGCATTTCTGACATTGTTTTCTGATTTTTAGAAAAGAGACTCATGAAAATGAGCAGTGTCTGGTGATAATAGAAATACTAGTGTGTTGTTCAAGACAAGTTAAAACAGGGAAAGGCAAATGATAGCGGTGAGTCAGCCTTTCAGAGCAAATAACTAGTACAGACCTTTACTCTGGGTGACACTATCACAACGCACTTGACTAGAAAAGTACTCTACCAGAGGCCTTTTCTGAAGATGTCAGAAGGAGAAAAATACTAAATGTAGTAGCCATATATACTGAGAAGGATCAAGGAAAGGTTTAGGAAAAAGTAAAGAGCTGAAAATCTAATTTCAGATATGAGGAAAATGTTGGACCCATAAATAAATTATAGCTATGGAACATTTAGAACTGAAGAATTAATTATAGCCTTAATAGAAGGCTGAGAGCAAGAGCCTGCTGTGAAGGCATTACAGGGCTGATTAAGGCCAGTCTTGGAAACAGAGCACTTAACAAAAACAAATTTTTTCCTTTTAATGACATGTGAAAATGCTGGTGCAGAAACCTAGCATGGAGTTATGCAACCACATATACAAAGGAAAGGTGTGTACCAGAGGCCAGTAGATTTCTGACTTGCAATTGATACTTGAATTTTACTTTCTGTGTTAAGATCAGTTAATCACACCAGTTTTATACACAACTCCCTTAAAAATTAGGCCTGTTTCTATGGAAATGTTAAGTTTTGTTTTTCTGACATGTTTTTATGTTTTGCTGTCTCCTTTAGTCAAAATTGTTCTTCAGTTTGGTCATTATGAAACCAGTGCAGATTTATGGTATATATGAACAAACTGCATTTGGAATATACCAGCAAGTAGTTGGGGGATAAATTTAAAAGATGATCTGTTTCAACCTGTCGGAAGAAAGGAGTCATAATTTTTTGAGTTAATTATTTTCTACGAGCAGGAGAAGAACTATTAAAATAGAAATTACACTAGGTTTTGTGAACTGGATAACAGGGAGTATTTTTCCAAAGTGTGAATTCAATTATGGGCTGTAGTAAGAAGTGTGATGTTACAAATCTAATTGATAGGCAATTTTTTGAGGATATAGTATTCATAGATTTGCTGAGTGCTTCTTTCATTCTGCAAGTACAATATGTTCTTGTTTTTTCTCATGTTCTTTTACTCAAGTGATCAATTTAAATTATAAGATTAGGAACAAATAGACATCTGTGGA
The DNA here is from genome assembly GCF_023634085.1 of Falco cherrug. NCBI lineage: Eukaryota > Metazoa > Chordata > Aves > Falconiformes > Falconidae > Falco > Falco cherrug. The sequence goes on along the minus strand of NC_073710.1, from coordinate 17,420,042 downwards.
CTGTGTTGGTATGTCATACTCCCAAACTTGACATCAAGGATGGGATGGTGATAATGATGGTTAGTATAATTATGATTCAGTTCTGCTTGTTTATTTGTGAGGAGGTTAAATGATCACAGGCTGGCTGGAGTCCAGTGGAATGGGGGAAGCAAGGATAGATATTTGACAGACTCATCAGTAAATTAAAAAAAAAATCAGGATTTAATTGAGCTTGCTAAAGATGGCATTAAGGCTAATGTAACTCAGTTGCCCTCTTCCAATCTTCATAAACATCCTATATTTGTCTGAAACCATTGTTGTGGTGCTATGGCAAACTGACATGCAGAAAATGCTGTGGGTTTTGTCTCTGTGGATAACTGGAACTGTGCCATAGTGCTTTTTCCTTGCTTTTTGTTTGAGAGTTTACAGTCTCCATGTCAGGCATATTAGAATATTGGGACAGCAGTTGCTGAGATTAGGTGCTGTTGCTCACAGCAAAAACTGAGAATGAGTAGAAAACATTTCTGGTTCTAATTATAGGAGAACACTTTCTCTGAGATACAGAGTTGCGTACGCTACCCTGCTCTGTGGGTTTCCCATTTTCTCTGCTAACATCTGTAAATAACTTTCAGCTTGTCCCTATTGATTCCCCAGCTGCTCTGTCTCCCTTGTTGCTAATGTCAGAGACAGATGAATCTCAAGGGGAGTGTGAGAAGGCTGGAACAGAACTCCTGCAAACACCCACGGAGCAGTTGGGATGTTCCAGTTGGTCACCAGCATCCTTCTGGCATCCAGAGAGTTTGGAAGTTCCGTGAGGTCATATGTGTTTTTTGAATATCCATCCTGAGCATTTACACATAAACAGAGGAAAAAGTAAGGGTTTCCTATGTGTTCAGTGGTAAATTGTCTTCCCCTTCCTTCTTTTGTTGTGTTCCCTCTCTGGCTTGTATCTTCCACTCATTGAATTCAATAGCAAAACTCAAATTGGCTTATGTGGGACAAGATCTCATGCTAGGAGGAATTATTATAATAGGGTAATGATAATCTGACATTTGGTGTTTTGTGTAATGATAGCATGGTATTTTCAGGGTTGCATTTACTTATGAGTTCTGTCTGAGTTTATGAAGCTACTGTCTGATGGTATTTTCCTGCGTGGGTGTGTAATCATCCACAGGCTATGCACTGATATCACCAGGCTGGTGATATCGGGGGTTCAGTAAACAAAAGAACCTACTCCAGTCTGAGCAATGGACAGTGCAATAGCCGACTGTTAAATAAACGACTGTCAGCTTTGTCAGCTGTTCAGAAGGTGGGAATTTCCCTGGAAACTAGATTACAAGGCTGTGTGTTAAGACTTGGTCTTCAGTACCACAGATGCCTTCTAGATGGGAATGCACATAGTCTCTGAGAAAGGGAGCAGACACAGAGGGCTGTACCTTGTTGGTAGAAGGGGTATTTTCAGCTGTAGGGCCAGCTGAAAAAGGGGGAAAACGCTTGCCTAGACAGCAAAAGAAGAGGGTTTGTGAATCAGAGGTGAAAGTATATACAGAGGAGGAGTCACATGCTACAGAAAGGCCAAGGTAAAAGCAATACCAGAGTCCCCTTAGGCCAAGCAAAGCTTGGATGTACCTGCCAAAGCTGGCAGGTCCAAAAGCATTAGGTTCAGTGACGGTTGCTGCACAGCTGATGTATCTGTGCAGAGCAAACCTGACACATCCCAGCTGGGTCAGACACACTGCACATTTGCACACAGACGCTATAATGTATGGGCAATGAAGTTGATGCAACCGTCTCTCTGCATATGTGATTCAGCATTCTTGTGGAATGGCCATTTGTTCAGGATATCCAGACATCCAGCATTTGGACAAATCTATTCAGTCACTGCTCAAAGCAGCAGAGAAGAGATTTCCTGCTGTAAGCAACAGACTAGTATCCACGCTGGGAGAGCTGGCAAGTCTGCTGAACATGCCTGGATCCAATGCAGTTGGGACCAAACACAGCTGTGTGTGAGCTCTACCAGGAAGATACAACAACTGAACTACTCCCAGAGTTTTCAACCTGCATAGAATGACAGGACTGGTTTCACAAAGCCTAGTCCTGTTAGTTGGGGAGGGAGGTGGGGAGCATTTGGATGAAGGTCAAATGGAGTAATACTCCATTTATTCTTACAGGTACTTTTTACTCATTCACATTCAGTCCCTATCTTCTCTCTCAAATGTTCATCACTTCCAGCTTTGCTCTTTCTTATTCCTTTCTTTCTGGTTACCCCTTCCTCTGTGTATATACAGACTCTAGCTTCTCCTTCATACTCCTGTCCCATGAGGCAGCATTTCTGCAAGCTGCATTCCTTACTTAACAGGATTTTTTTTTCCTTACCACCATACTAGGAAGGTGAATCCCAGTGCAATTAGGTCTACACATGTCAACAACTGGCTCTCATGAAAACTGCAGAGCTGAAAGTTTGCTGCATCTGTGTTTTATTTTAAGCAGTTTAGTATCTTGTACAAGTTCCTGTGAAAAGTCAGGGTGTCAGTTCTTGTCTTTGAGTTTCATGGACACCTGGAGTTGTTTGTGAGACTGAATTCTGTAGTTAAAGTTCCTGGGTGAATGAATAATATGCAGTTTAATAAAAGGTGAAGCAACATGGATAGTAACCAAAAATAACAGCACAGAGCAGTTTTCCTGGCCTTCATCCAGTACAGAGTCAATGGGAATTTCTTGGTTGATTTCAGTGGGATTTTCATCAAATCTATTGAGAATACTTACAGACCCATCCCCTTCAGACAGGAAGCTTTATAATACACAGTACATAATGTGAAGTAATAATAATCAGAAAAAAATACTGGGCTGAAGCCAAAGGCCAGCGGAAAGCAGCTGTCTTGGAAGGCTCAAAGGTTATTCAGGTAGTGTAGCTGATGAAGGTACCTGGTGGTACAGTTTACGCGTAGGGCACTGCCTGTTTATCTGGGATGGGTGCATTTTAGAGTACTCATCAGATTGCAGTATTTCCTGAAGGATATCTGGGTTTCTCCAATTGTGAACTCAAATGGGAGGTGCTTTAGGTGACATAGCACTGCCAGTGACATTGAAAAGATGCCCTTGTTTTGTAGCTTCAATGTTCATTAATGGAGACAAATCAAAAAATCTAAGTCATTAGCAACAAATTATTTTCCAAAGCATTTGCAGGATGCTGAATGTCTTGAGATGTTTGTAGAAGCAGAAGCAAATACTGAAAGCAAAATAATGAAAATTAAACATTTCCTTGCTCATTCAAGATTAATGATGTCAGGGTTAATCACTGCCATATAAATACCCAAATAAATAAAATAGATTAGGCAAGTATTATCTAAGAATTTGCCTGGCTATCTGGCTTTCTCAGGATCATTAATTATTGACTTTTCAGAACGTGTTTCTAATTGACTTTAAATTCACATTATCGTAGAATAATTTAAGTTGTAAGGAATGTCTAGAATTTTTTTAATCACTTCTCAAGTTTCCACCAAATGCATATGCAACACAGAATAATTGCCCTCAGATCTGACATGCAAGAAATATGTAAAAATTGAGAAGTTGTGATGAGATCAGTTAGTTTAGAAACAGTGTCTCTAAATTATTTCCATAATTTGAGAAAAAACAAGAGTTTAGTGTAGCATCTCTTCTCTAACCTCTATTACAAGCTGCAAAACAGCATGGCCAATGAATAAAACATTTAGCTTGGAAAAAGGGTTAATTACTTTTTTAAAAGAAGAAATAGCAGTGGTAACCATAATTCTCCTACTGAACGTTTTGCATAAAGTTTCTATTTATATGTAGCTGAAAGACTAAATGTGGTACTCTGTCTTCAGAGTGCCTGGGGATGCGTACATAACATGATGTTACATTTAACAAAAACATTACATGTATGATTAGTTAGATCTGGATATACCTCATATCCTAGTCACTTTTGTACTTAAACTAGTGTTCAAATAACCTTTATTTTAGCTTAGAATCTGATGATGCTTTTAAAAGGTCAGACCGCTGCTATCGGACAACTTTTCAGTATATGGAAAAGTATGCCAAGAAGTTTAAAATATTGCATTCGTTGTAAAATGCTGATGCTAGGATGTCAACATGCGAGACATGCTGAAAAACCTTCTTTAAGTGGTAGAAGTGTGTGCATGTGTTTGGTATACACACATATATAAAGGAGTTTATTGCTGTTTTGCAACTGAGAAAACTGAAGTACAGACAAAAACTAAATTAATTTTCCACAGTCAGACAATGAGTCAGTGACAGAACTGATAAAAGAAACCACCAGTTCTGATAAGACAGACTGAGCAAAAGCTGTGGTTCAGGACTTTTACAGACATAACAGCAAACACAACACAGATGCAGATTACTTAAATGCACTGGTCTGGTCACCCTTTCTCCAACTAACTTCAACTGGGACTCATTAATGTAGCAGAAGCTGTTGCTAGCCAAATCTGATTGCTGCTTCTAGCCATCAGCCTGTGTGGTGGTTTGGAATCAGTATCAGTGAGTCACTGAGTCACCTCTCTGCATATAACCTGCCCTGAACTGCCCTTCTTGATGTGTGCATACCTGGATGATGGGAGAAGGGAAGAGATGGAGGAGGGAATGAGTGTCAAGGACAAGTCCGTTGCTGCCTGAAGGAGGTCAGTGCCATGTGCAACATACTTAAAAAACCCTAACCTACTATATGATTTCTTTAGTTTTTTAAAAATTATGCAAAACTGCAGTGTTTACTGGTTGTTACTCATATTCACATTATAACAGGAAATCTTATTTCAAACTACAGTACATATTTACTTGGCTTATAGATGACACAGGGAAGCATCAGGTACAATTTTGTAAACAGCATTTTTTTACAATGATGAGAAGTAATTCACACAGTACATCTTTTTGTCCTGTGGAGATTTTGCTATAATTCATTTCACAAGGTTTGTAAAAAGTCAGTAATAAAGCACTGGGTCAGTGAATTAAAACTGGAATTCTGAAGAATGAACTCAGTAACAATTATTACTACCACTGAATTAATTCATATTCATATTTTATTAAAAGAAGTTCTCAGCCTGTCGTATAGCTCCAGGTAACTTCTGTCATGAGGTTCTAAGGGGGAATGGCAGATCTTAATCAGCAGATGCAAGTGTTCCTTGTGCCATAAAATGAAACTGTTCAGATAACATGGTTAGTGGTAATTTACTAAACTTTATTATTCTGACAAGTGGACTGTATTTAATGAGAAGCTAGAAACGTGAAGCAAGGTGGGGTTTTTTTCCACCATAAAAAAAAATAAAATTCATTTGCCACTGGGTAGGACCAGGCTATAACTTTATAGTCCGTCCCAGTATAAGTGCTGCTTGAGGCACAGGATTAAATCCTGATTCCTTCCTTTGTCCTAGAGAAGTAGAATACTTAATCCCTTCATGAAACAATGCAGCAGCTAGCTTAGATAACAAGAGGAAATTTTGTTGTCCACGTTGTAGCATAAGTTGCAGCAGGACACTTTTGAGTGCGTAGCCTGCACTCTCCCTCCACAGCTGTGGTTACTAGCTGAGTAGAGCTAACTAAAAGTGGTGAACAGTTTTGTCCTTCTTTGGTGTTGTGAAAACCAGTGTGGATGCTCCTCCAGTAGATGCTCACTCAGGATGGCCGAGTGTTATTGAAAGATCTATTAAATGACCTCTCCATGGACTTTGTTGTTTGATTGATGTAATGCAAAATCAATTGTTAAAAACCTATTTTCTTTCTTTTCCAAACCAAACAACATACTGACAATTAGGACACGGTACTAATGGTAGTAGGCTTGCTGCCTCATTTCATATGTTACCAACCCTTGCAGCAAATTATGCTGTAAACCTCTCAGATGTTTGCCTTTCACCCATCTCTTTTATCTGCTTGATAACATTTCACCTGTCTTAAGCCCTTAGGCTGCAGCCTTTCCTGCCATTTGTGCCTCCTGCATTTTGTAATTTCCCTCTGCACATAACTCCAGTCTGAATCTCTTCTGTCGGTCAGTAGAGCTGATGTTTTATATGTACTATAACTCCTGAAAAAAAAAAAAAAATTATCACAGATTGTCTTTCACGCTTCTTCAACCACTTCCATTGCCCCTTTAATATCTTATTCTTGCCATATTTATTACAATATGGCATACATATGCTCTGATCCCGAATATATTATTCTGCCCATTCCAATGTTTCTTTATTCTACTGGATTTAATCAAGTATTGCTCCATTATTCATTCATATTTTTCTCTGGTAAAATTTAACTTCATTTGTAAAAGAAATTATCTTTTTTTAAAAAAGAAAAAAAAAAAAAGTCTTGTATCATCCTGCTGAAAATCCACCTCTTAACTTGATGGAGAATTTTCTTGTGTTGTGAACTTCCTGCTGTTTCTTTAAAGTTTAATGAAAAAGAATCCAATACATTTCAGTAAAGAGAAACTTCCTAGATGGAAAACAATTCAGTAACATTATTTTATGGCATTTGTATAGAAAGGTTTTATGTCAAGTCAGTAAATAGATGTTGATTAATTGCACATTATGAAACCATCCCTTTTCCCACAAAGTTTAAATTAAGAATGGCTGCTTGGATCAGCAAGTTTAGTCTCCCGCATAACACAGGTCATACAACTCCCTTCTATTTTGCTTCATATCCACTAACTTTGCTTATTGTTGGAATGAGACCATATGCTTTAGAAAAACAGTGCATGTTGTTTTTTAAATTATGCAATGTTGAGAAATACATCACAACATGGGCAAGTTTCTCCCATGATTAATTAACCTCACTGTTAGTAGCACATGCCTTATTTCTAATCTGAATTCGTATAGCTTCAGCTTTAACAATTGGTTCTTTCCTTTCCTCCTCTTTCTGACTTAAAGCCCTTGATAAAATCTTCCTTGGACAGCTGGAAATCTCTTTGTGACTGTCCAGTGTTTTTGCAAGTCAGCCTGAGCAGCCATCCCCAAGAACATTTTGGCATTTTCCATTTTGTTACACTAGCTGGATCTTCCAAGCTGTTACCTCTCATTGTGCTGAGTGCTGATGTTTCTGGCAGGACGGAACTGCAGCTCCTCCTCTCTGAGCACTCAAACCTATGCACCCTTGGTGCCTTCAGTTATCCAAGTGCCACCAGACCCCTGGGCTCGGGGGCCTGCTGCCTGCCCACCCTGCACCCTTCTTCCCCTCTCTGCAGCTCCGGGACGGCCTGGTTCTTTGTGTGGAATCTAGGCTGGCCAGCTAAAAGAATGACATTCCCAAAATTATTTTCAGTGCTTCAAATACAAGTCAGCTCAGAATGGTGGAGAATGGTAACATCGTTCAGTCCACCCTCATTTGGTTTGGGGCTGCCATCACACCAAAAGCAGTGCTTGGAGCCAACAAGCTATGGAAGGTACAGGCAGTCCACAAGCCTGCCTGTAGCTCAGTCCTTGAGCTCCTTTGTAGCTGCTGTAATATGTATGTTTAGGTACGCATGTAGGGTGTATGACTCGTATGTTTTATACACACATCCAGGTATATACGTGTTAGATATGCACACATTTGTATGCATATATATGGCATAATAGCCATTTATGGTAAAAGATTAAAACCCAGTTTGATTTCTTGGAGCAGATCATACTTAAAATCTCTGAGGATTCATTGTTCAGGGAAAGCAGGTATGCCTTGTACAACAGAATTGTCATGGAGAAAGCTATAAAGGCCTCCGTCTTGTAAACTCTGAAGACTAGAAAGGTGGCTGGTTGGGAAAGCCGTGGATGCTTCTTTAACTTGCCTTTGAAATCATGAACATACAATAATCACACTTAAACAGTGGAGAAACTACCTTCCTCAAAAGGATATATACACAGATAAATGTTCTTTATTACTGAATGTCATTTTTTACACTTATTTTTATACTTAACTATATGACACGATTGTGAGGGTGTGCGTAAAACGGTAGTTTTAGTAGTAGCAATATGTAAACAATACGACTACAAATACAGTCTTTCTAAATATAGGACAATAAACTCCTGAAAATACTTTTCCATTAAAAAAATACCTCTAGAAGTAGAGCTCTAAATTAATATGAAAAGTCTCTTAGGCAAAAGAGAATAAAATAATTTAAAGACAAGAGCAGTGAAAATGACAGTTTTAAAATGAATAGCTGTGTAGGACTGGTGGAGAATTTTAAGCAATATTTCCTATTGAAAGCCTCTCTGAACTCTCAACTTCATACCTAAGATAATTGAAGGAAAAGTAAATCTACCCTTAGAGCTGTTTGTAGGAAACTCTTCTAATAAGGTTTATATTTAGCAGGTAATTGTGCATTTATGGTGGTCACAGCCTGCCTAATATAGCTGTAATAGATACATTTTGTATTTAATCAATAACAATGAATAATAACTTCTCTTTATTAACTGTAATGCCACTATGGTTAGTATTAGCTTGTACCATAGGGATATCTGTATCTACTTTGACAAAGACAATGAAATTTTTTTGAAATAACCTGATGAACTTTTTATCAAGGCTCTTTAAAGGTTTAGTGATGGCCTGGCCTATTATATCCCAAGTGTTTGCTCTGATTTTGCTTTCATTGTAAAGCATGTTTTCACACGTTGATAGGTATTAAAAGATGCTCGATTAAGTATAAGTACGTGGGCAGATAAAATTTGGCAAATACTTCTGTTCTATGGGCACTATAAAGTATAGCTGTTTTAAAATATTTGCAATATTTTCTCAGATGGTGATACTGAGTTTGTTTTCTACTGAAAACTATAAAAAGCGTGGCATTTTATTGCTGTAAAATATTTTAGATAATCAAATTGCTGCATACCCTCCTTGGTTCTTTTTGCTTACTTCGGCTGCTTTCACTTTCTTGAGGGGAATCTTGAATCATCACCAGATCTTGTTACTTTTTGTACGTCCGATTTCATCTTTCTGGTTCTGGCATCTCGGATGCTGGCTGTGCTGTTAGAGAGGCATTCCCCTGCTTTGGGGATGCTGGAGTGGCTGACGAGGAGCAAGTACCCTGGTGACCCCAGAAGCCTGCTCGCTGTGCTGCTGCTTGGCTGAGCACCTAGATGGGCAGGAGGCTGGATAGAACTCAAATCCTCCTTGGCTGTCATCAGAGCTGCGTTGAATTTATGGCTGTGAAACATTTCAAGGTGGATGACTTGCACAGTTCAACCAGACAGTTTTAGAGTAATTTTGAGTAAGCTTTTCAAAAACTGTGGAAAAACTCAGTAACATTTCAAACAGGGAGAGCCTTACTCTAAAAAAAAAAAAAAAATCAGAACAAGACTTTACACATGCACACAAGCACACTCTAAAATACTGGCATATTTTTAATACTTTTAAATATATTTATTTTAGGCTGCCCGTGAGATTTTTATCCAAAAGAGACTCTCCCCACCCCCTGCCAAAGTATCCTTATTTACTGACAGTACTGTCTCCAAAAAGAAATGCTTTCTTGCATAAGCACTTGTCTGCGGGTATGAGGTGTTTGCAGGCTGGCCAGGAGTAGCTGCGTTAGCCTGTTGTTCTTGGGTTTTATTCCCGCAATTGAATGTGAAGCAAACTTTTGTATTTGTTGATTTATCATTCTCTCTTTCTACAGTAGTGAGGTATCCTTGTAAGATCCCTGTCCTGAGAGCACTCATGCTAGAGATGGAGTCAGTTGGCAGATCCAGAGAAATTGGAGAATAACTGGCAGGTTTCCAGCAGCATCACAGTGTCAGATCCATCCCTCTGTTTGAGTCTCAGCTGGTTCTTTGCTGATGGTATCAGGACAGACAAATTTATATTCACGGTTGTAAATTACTGCAATTCCTATGATCTATCCCTTTGTCTCCAATGTAGCTATAATAATTCATATACATTCTTCTTACAAGAAATTATGCTTAATTTAGTGGAGGATGAAAAGAGACCTTTAAAACAAACTGAGAACATCTTTTGAGATTTTAGTTTCACAATCAATTTAAGTGATGCTGTTGCTGGCCGCCTAGTCTGGCTTCACTCAGCTTATGGAAGTCAAGCCTGTGATGTGCTCCTTTTGTGATTCCTAGATTTGTGTTCAAGGCAGTCCTTTGTACGACTGAAATGGCAGTTATCTGACTCACCTCTTGAGCTGATATTATGTACCTTTCCTTGCCATCACTGTTAGAAGCTACCACATCAATGGAAGGAGCAGTATTATCTGGATGAAATGTGAATGTCACAAGAATGGGCTGTATCAGACCATCTTCTAGTTCTGTATTTTTAGTATTCAGACAACATTGCCGGCAACAGAAGGCAGGCGTCTTCTATAACAGAGCTGTTGCAGTCGAAGCAGAAATGCTGACATGTGTTAGTGATGTTCCAAGGATGTTTAAATTCACATCTCTGTTACATTTGAACTTGGTTTTCCTCTATGGTTCAAAGGCAAATCAAAGTTGAAGTTTTTGATTATGATATCGCTGAAACTCCACATCACTTTCAGTGCTCAGTTTACTCTGTAAATGACATAAAACTTGTGGCATCAGTAACTAGTAAGATTCCTCTTACTAGATTATTAGAGAACCATTTAAGTCTGGTGTAATTTTATTTAGAACCCATAGGAAATAACTTTGCTAAAACACTTTTCATTGAAGACTGAAGACAGTGTAAGTCAATGTGCTATTAACCCATTTGTACTTAGCTCTGTACTGTACAAGAGTGCAGTCTGAGATGAAGTAAGATTGAAGAACTTTGGGTTTAATTCCTTGTTTCTCACAGAATTCCCATGTGACTTTGAGCAAATCACTTACTCTTTTGATTCTGTCTGGAAAGTGGAGAAAGCAGGATTTTCCTGCTTCACAGGTATACTGTGAGTGTTTCGTGTACTTGGATACTGTGGTAGTGGGGGGCTACAAAGGTATGTAGAGTAGATGTGTTACTGCTTCTCCGTAGCAGCTTCAGCAGAGAACAGCATACTCAGGCTTTGTGTGAAGTGAATGTATTTTCTGCCTCCTCCTTACTTTCTTTGATTTTTTTTTTCCTTTTATTTAATCTGTATCTTTATTGGTGTGCATTTGGAAAGTGGTTGCAGCCTGAAGGATAAAGCTATGTGAGGATGTAAGAGAGCAAGATTTTCTTTGATTTGAATGCTAACAAAAGTGGACATGCCTCGCATTCTCCTTCAGCTCACTCCCAGTTGTCTCCTGTGGTGGCCTCCTAGCATTGAAATCTATTGATGAGAAACACTGATATAGAGACATATTACGAGATAAATCAGCAGTCACAGGGCATCCAAACTGAGCACAGCAGGGAGCATAATAACAAAAAAAGTTAAGCCTATTGCTAAAGGAAAATAATTCAATGATAGCTAACTCTTAACAGTCAACCTTAACAATCAACAAAGGGGATAATATTACACAAAAAACGGGTGCTGTGCACTCTGTGCTGTAGGATGTATAACTAGTGGTTTCACCCAAGCAACTCACAGCGATCTCCCAGTCAGTAGATTTCTCACACCGTCACAGTCTTAATTTTACAGAGCACTGATCACTGCCTCTGTCTGCTCAGGCTGCCTTGCACCACTGCTTTTCCGTGGTGTGCGGAGTGTCATAGTAGAAGTGTTAGTTTTGCAGCATAAGCCACTTGACATGAAGACCATTCTTGGTGAGAGTAAAGCCATAATAAAGAAGTGGAACTGTGCATTTATTTGCGATTTAGATGGACATTGTCACAGCAAGAAATAGGTGGGGAACGAAGAAAATAAGAAAGCATTCTAAGTCTTGCTAATATGAGCTGTTAATACAAATGACGTAAATTATGTGTGTAGTTCTCCAATTTTTATCCAGTGGCTTACGAAAAGCAGGGCCTTACGTTCCGCCAAGGCTTTCCCGCAAGGCGTCCTTCTATAGGTCTCATTCCTACACACTCTTAACAAGTATGGTGGGAATTTCTTGTATATGCATTTCATGGAGGGAGACCTGAGACTTGCAGACATTTAGTGACTGGTTCAAAACATGCTTGAAGTCCATGGAAGGATGGCTTTTGATCTGGGTTGTGCCTCTGCTGACTTGTCTGCTGCTGTCCAGGAATCTTGTACACAGAATTGACCTTCTCTCACCCAGCAGCCTGCTTTTTGAACAAGAAGATCCTTGCCCTCTCTATGAAGCTACTTTTTGAGTGCAATTTGGCTATCCCATTAGTTAGGTGGGGTATTTCAGGTTCTTGAAAGGAGTTTTTTGGGCATCTGAAAAAGCTAGTATGGTTTAAATGAAATTTGGGCAGATGGTGCTTGCCATGACATTTGCTAGCCCACTTGTATGCGTTGCATTAGTACATATAGCTGACCTTAGTTTTGCTATCCATAGTATTAGTAGAAAATAATATCAGTTTTCCATTGTTTGGGTCATGTTTTATCTAGAAGGTAGTCTTACGGGGAGAGTTATGATTATCTGTTAAACCAACTGATCCAGCTGTAAAAGCAGACAAGCTCTCAAAATAATGAGTCCTAGCAATTGGAAAATAAAAAGAACCATGAAAATCTTAGTTACTCGTTCCTTCTGAAAATTCCTGAGGCCAAGGAAATGTCTCTTATATCATATAAATCATAGTTTTCTCACATAGCCATAGATCATTCCATGTGCTCTTTTAACATGTTCATACTTGTTCCATCTCGGGGCTCTTTTTATTAATCAGTATACTTATGTGGGATCACATGGGATGAGATATGATCAAAACAGTATGTTAAAGTGTGGCATCAAAACAAACATGACTCATGGAAACAAATCGATACAGCAGATAACAAATGTATATACCAGGAATTTTACTTCAAAACCATCTTTTAGTTATGGAATTAATTTTAAATTTTTGTTGCTTGCCTTAACAAATGAGCATATTATCCATTTATGTTCTGCTAAGTATTACAGATTAGTGACTTGTAGATAGCTGAGAATTTCGTCTTGAGAATGCAACAGCTTGGTTTGAAGAGCATGCATGCAATACTGGTGTCTCCAATGAAGTTGCCAGTGCTTTAGTCATATGTAGGACTCCCATGACTGATACAGAAAAAGGTGAGTAGGAAAAGGTTATTCTTTCCTTATCATCAAACTTGAGGAACCTTAATATTTATTTCTTTATCAAGGAAATTGGATGCTAGATCATCCAGCCCACAGTTTTCGGGGTGTGTGGTTGGGTTTTTTCATTGTGTGTGTTTTGTTTTGTTTTTTTTTTTTAAATTGCAGGCCATCTCTTAACAAAATGTCCTGTGAGCTAACTCCCTTTTGTGCTTGCTATTTTGACCCCCCCGCCTCTGATGTTCCCAGGTGCAGAGACATCCCATTTGCTGTCTGACTGCAAGGGATAACTATGGTGCCTTCATCCACCAAGTATCTTTACTTGGCTTTGCTGGTGAGGAGAAGATGCAGCCTTATGCAACACAGCTGTAAGTGCCTGTAATGGCAGGTGGTTTGAGTTACATGGTGGTTAAGGGTACCTAAAAGTTGAACAAAAGGGGCTGAAGAATATGGAGGCAATCAGAAGAACAATCTGAGCATCTGCTAAAAAGCTTCTTGCCATATCTTTAAATTTGATCTTACTGCTGTTAAAACACAAAACACTCACCTTCATAGGCCTGTGATACTCCCACGCATGTTGCACTATGTATCTAAATGAATGACAAGTATCTCCCTAACATATTCCCACAGGTACTAAACCCTTTGTCCAGAAGGCTGCCTTGTCTTTTCATACCTACCATTGGTGTTAAGCTCTGTCATCAGGCTATAGCCTAATGACTAAGCATTCTCTCTCTGCTGTGCTTTTTCTCCTCTGATGTTATTAGTAAATGTTTGTATTAATAGTAGTGTCTATAAGGATCCTATTCTAGCAAACTAGAGGCATGTTGGTAAGTGCTAGACCTCACGGACACAAAGTAAGCCGTCTGCACACAACAGGGGCGACTGCAGTGTCAAGAGTCACAGATTTCATTTTGGTGAAGTAATGTTAACTTACGTTATTTTGTGTGTGATTACAAAGAAAGATTGGGATATGTTATTACACTGTCAATCAGATGGTAGCCTAGCTCTCATCTGAGTGCTGAGCCCTCTCCCCTCTTCCTCCTCAAACAAAGCAAAAGGAAAGCCACACAGTTTTTGAAGGTGTTTATCATGAAATGTATGAAGCATGGTGACACCTTCAAATAGAAGAGAAAACACATGCCAAATCAGTTCTATTGTGCAGTAAAGAGAGCAGGTGGATTTCATGAATATATATGTGTGTATTCACTGGGCATGGCAGATTTTTCTAAAAATGAAGATGAGAGTACATCAGTACGAAGTAGGTGGCAATTGAATGAATTTCTTTAGAACGGAAGTTTTTATTGGAGAAATATAATAATTAGTTTCTGCAGCCCATAGCTGCAGACACTGACTGTTCTGCTAATGAAAGGTACTGCAGATATTGGCTGTGAAAGAACACAGAAAAATTACAGGCACTGAAGAAAGGGTGTATTTTTCAGTTACTAACTTTTCTTCCCTGAATATTCCCTTGAGTTACCTTGTTTTATTTACAAGAGATGCTGGGGGCGGGGGAGGGTGGTGCATGGCATGCATGGGCAATTACTTCACATACTCATTTCAATCATAATCCATTCAGAATGATAAAAATGAAATCAAATGTAATTTATAATCTAGAACATTGCAGCTAGAGCTTTTTAAATATTACAGCTGCAATGTGATTTGACATAATCCCATACAATCATTCAGGCTCTTTTAAAACCAAAACACATTTATCTGTAAGTGACAATTACAACTCCATTTTTTTTTTCTTCTGAAAACTCGATATGTTATTATGGTTTGGAGGGTGATCTTATGTAAATAATGATTGCTGGTTGCACATAAAAGTGTTTATTTTCAGACCCACACCTATCCTGAACCTGTTCCTTGGACTGTCATTTGCTTAATGCTGCTAATTAATATGAAATAACATGCCACTGTTAAGACAGCTAAAAACTTCAAATGGAGCTTAGCCAGTTGTAATGGCTGTCTTGTTAATACCTCGTCATGTGCTCTAAAATCACACTAGACAGTAATTCCACTATGTGAGTATTATACGAGTGGCACTTCATTCTGTGTTTAGAAATCCCAAACCAGCACAAGATTATTGTATATCCTTACTCCACACAGGGAGAGGAATTCCCCTAAACCTGATGTGAAGAGTAATTTCTTAGTTATTGATTTGTTTTATTTCCAAAAAGCCAATTGTGACAGAATCCCAGTAGCCTGATGCTGAAGTACATCTGTAGCACATTTCCGAGTGAGCTGCTGCCAATCCAGCTTCTGTTTTGTCCACAAAAGCTGATTTCTTCTCTGTGGTTAATTGCCATTATCTTTTCTTTATCTCTTACAATCAGCAATGTCTAGTTGTTTTTTCATGATTTTGTAAAACACTGCAGTGTTGCTCACTTTGGCAAAGAACGTCTGGGTGTGCTGAGTCCAAAGCTGACAGTTGCTGGAAAGACTCCGATTTCAGCAGGCTCTGGATCATGTGCGAGTCTGTCTTTTTGTGCTTTACATCACCAGCTGAAAGCCCTGTTCACTTCTGGTTGCAGCGTCCTGTCTCTCCTTATAGCAGCCTCATTTCAGGTCTGGTGCACTCAGAATTGTGTGATAATGGGAAATTCCCTTTTCGAGGTTTTAAACTTTACTTAGTTGCATATTGAGGCAAATGCTGTCTCCCTCCTTCCCCTTTGACTGTGACTTCTTCAGGAAGAAAAGTGTTCTGCCTTTCCTCTGTGGGGGGAAGCCTTGACCTTCTTTGTGGAGTGAGTGATCGCTTTCAGGGACACAGCAGAGGATCAGACCTCCTCAGCTGGGCTTGAAAATGCCAATATTGATGCAACAAGGAAAGTCCAGTAGAGAGAAAGGAAAGCAGAAACTACAAAGCTGGGAGAATTCCAAGCAGTAGATACTTGATACTAGGTAAAAAGGGTATATTCTTGGTATTGCCAGCCTTAGGAGATTAAAAATCTTGGAGTCAGATGTTCCAAAACATTCACCTCTTTTTCTGAAAAGACACCAAGTTCTTGTGTTCTTTGAAGTTTTAGATTTCTGTTGCTCCTTCTAGTGTATCAGACACATGTCATTAATATTTTCAGATACTTTAAGAGCTGGTCCTGGGGTGCTGCAGCTGATCACATCTCTTCCATCTGCCAATCTGAATGATGCTGCTTTCCAGGGTCTGAATCAGACCTGTTCCTGTGGGCATGATGTGCGTGCAGACCCGAGACTTGGACATTTTCCCCTATTAATTCTGTCCCTGCCCATTCCTGAGGTCCACCCTTCAGCCTGTTCTAGTGTCACTTTTCCAACCCCCACCTACTCAAACTGCACTCCACTCTCTCTCTGCAGGTCAGGAAGGCTTCCCCTAAACCCTTTATCCCAGAACCCTCCATCAGTTCCGACCTTCATACTTGTCTCTGACTGTCGGGTTTTGTCTCCAGGCGTAGCAAGGTCAGCTGCAGAAGGATCCTTTTTTTCCCCTGCCTTTTCCTAGCCTGTTCTTAAAAGACAGCTTAGGAATGAAGAGCTTTACCTATTGCTTGTGGTTGTTGACGGAGTGGAGTAGAGCTGATGCACTGCTTGTCCCAGCAGACATGGGGCAGACAGATGAAAGGAAGGCTTAAAAAGACATGAATAGAGCTGCAGAAGAGCTAACCATACACGGAAGGAATGGGAAAAATCTGATGTTTTTTGGGTTCAAGTTCACACTGGCCAGCAGAACTGTTTACAGGGGTGAAAAATAAGAGAGCCTGAGAGAAGACTGTAAAGACAAGAGCCAGGGTTTCTATAACTGTAAGCCTAAGATGGGCCCTGAGTTAGTATTGCTGAGCAAGTTATAGTGTTGAGCAAGGAAGAAGTAAAAAGGGGGAAAGATCCTGAATAGTGTACAGCATTGTGTTACTGTATTCTAGAAAAAAAGACCATTCAAAAATGTAGTTGTTTCAAAACAAAATGTTCAGATAAAATCATAATAAAACCAGGCTAACTTTGCAAGCTGGTTAAATTTGATGGAAACACATGTTCTGCTTAGATTCCTGTATCCAACTCTATAATTAATTTGACAATAATGACAGTAACTTTTTCTCTCTTTTATTCACTTGGCCTTATTGCGGCTTCCTGTCATGTTTGTTGGTTAGCAAGTGCACCTTTTGCAGAATGTAGTGCAGCAGAAGACAGTAAGAATGACTGAGCAGGAAAGGAGACAAATAAACCTCACCTGGTAATGTAACCCGTGTTTTCTGGCTTCCCACATGGTGTGCTTAACTTTCCAATATGATCATATTTTTGTGCTTTGAATATTGCATGAAGTGATTTACCTAAAAATAGAATGAGGACTAAATTAAATGGAAGTAACATATCATTTGTGCTATTACAGGCTGAAGACTGTTTTAACTGATGGCATAGGTGGGTTTTGTTATTTTAGAATTCTTTCTGTATGGGAGAAAGGCGAGCAAGTTGGGCTTAGATGATTTGGTGAGGCTCCTTAGTTAAAAGCAGCAGGTCTGTGACTGGATGCAGCTGGTAGAACCACATTCCCATAAGTTGTCACTGTAAAATGAAGACGCTTGTTAAAACATTCGGTTTTCTTGTGCAGACAACCTGTGGAACTGTACTTGTTCGTAGAAGTATGTAATTTGACTCTCTTTGTCCAGAAACATTGAAAATGGACTATTTCAAGTGCAAATATAATCTAAGGCATTTCTTTATATGTATGCAAATGAATGTCACCTTGAGGATTACACGCTGTATGCCAAGCGTAAGAGGTTAGGTGCTGAAACACATAGACATTGTGGGGGTAGTATTGGGAAGACTAAATGAATCTATACAAATGAACTTTTGTTCTCTTCTGTTGGAAGGTGTAGAGATACCTGTGTCTTTGCCTTCTTGCTAGGGTAGTATATCACGTTTTCTCTTGTTTCTTCCTACGTTTCAAAATCAATATTCTCTCCACAGTTTCAGTTTTCTTATCTGCTGTATCTTATCTGCTATCTTTGTGGAGCTGGACAACAAATTCAGTCCTGACCAGTATTTACAAATTTCTTAACGTAATAGTTTTGGATGCGTATTCAAATATAACTGTGAGTCATTTTAATGAGTGAGTTTCAGGGTTGTCAATTTAAGAAAACCTGAAGAATTGACTTGTTCTATATTTTTTCATAATACCATAGTGACAAAAACCTACAAAAGGCCATTTGGAAGGATTTTGTTTGTGGTTTATGTTGCTGTTATCCACCAGAGAAGCCCCAACTACTGTACCTGAGACCTGTTAAAACAGGTGCTATATAATCACCCCCAAAAAGGCAACACAGAGAAGACAAAGGAATGTTATTTTCATTATTTTATGGGTGAAAAGACAGGCACAAAGAGGTTGTGGATTCTCTGGGTCATGCAAGAAATACATTGCAGAGTTTGGAAATAGTCTGGATGTCCTGAATTAGAGCACAGTGGCTCAAACAGTCTTTGGTTATTTGTAACAAAAATAGCAATGCTAATATTAAGTTGAATTCATGTCATCGTTCTCCCAAAAATTTTGAAGAGAAAACTTGGATAGAGAATGTATATTAAAGCAAGAACAGAAGCAGAAAACAGCAGGGAATTATATCCTCTGTCTTAAAACTGGGAGGCCTAGTTTTTAGAAAATACTTCTCACTTCTATACACAATGTTTAGTAAACAGTGAACATAAAGGCCTTTTTTGTCTTCAAAGGCAGCATTCCATTGCTTTTTCTACCAGTCCCTGTATTTTATCTATCATCCGGGCCACAGGACACGTGTGTGAAGTGGGATGTATTGGAAGCGGTGCCTACAACAGCAGGGTTCATGCAGATGCCACGTACGGAAGTATTTTAATTGAGTCAGCACAGGACTGAAACTAGGCTAATAAGCTTTACTCACAGGCTCATTTATTAGCTTGGGCACAACATCAAACTGATAGGGCTTTTGGGCTTGAATCTCCACAGCAGCATTCACCAGGGACTGGTGCCAGTGAGGACTCTGCACTGTGCTTGATTGCGCAGAGCAGACACAGCTATGGTTTCTTCCCAGCCTGTGCCTCAGGTGAATGACAGAGACCAGTATCCTCTAGGAGGCTAGGTCAGGTTTGGCAGTAAACTTCTCAGTCTTGAATTATTTTATGTCTCCTAGTTTTGAAGAGGTGCTGTGTACTTAACTTATTTATCTGAAGACAGCAACAATGCAAGCTCGGTGCACCTCAAAACAGTTTATTCATTTAATAATTTCTTGCCAATTTTTAGCACTCGGCTTCCCAGGACTGCCTTCCTAGCATGTCTGGACTTATTCACAATCCACACCTTTGAAGATCGTTAACACTACTGACTAGATGTGTGGGATTAGAGGTGGGTATTTAATGAGAGTACTGTTGTTTCTCCATGGCTTTTGGGGGCTGGGATGAAACATGATTTAGAAGCTTGTATTTTGGAAGATAATATATGTAAAACTGGTCTCTCTGCATATGTTGGGGGGGTGTGGTGGTGTTTGGAGACCAAATGACTTCTCTCTGCCCAAGTATATGACAAATATATAAGAAAGTGCCACCTTGCCTTAATGTGCTTTGACTGACTAACAGCTGATCTGGGCCTGATCACCCGGCTGTCCTGCACATGCTGTGTGATGGCGCTCAGGATGATCTGACCCATAACCTTCCCCAGAACTGAGGTCAGGCTGACAGGTCTGTCATTTCCTACATCGTCCTTCCTGCTCTTCTTGTAGATGGGTGTCACACTGGCTAACCTCCAGTCAACTGGGACCTCCCCAGTTTGCCAGAACTGTAGATAAATGATGGAGAGAGGCTTGGCGAGCTCCTCCGCCAGCTCCCTCAGTGCCCTCGGGTGGATCCCATCCAGCCCCACAGACTGGTGCTGGTCTCGGTGGAGCAGCAGGTCACAGTCTGTTTCCTCCTGGACGGTGGGGACTTCATTCTGCTCCTCCGCATCCCCGTCTTCCAGCTCAGAGGGCTCAGTACCCAGAGGGAAGCTGGCCTTGCTATTAAAGACCGAGGCAAAGAAAGCAAGGGGTACCTCAGCATTTTCCTCGTCCTTTGTGGCAATGTTCCCTGCCGCATCCAATAAAGGGCTTTAACCCGTGCCATTCCGGAGAAGGCTGAAAAGTTTCAATCCTTCTAGACTGATTCTGTTGTATGTTGCTTTTCAAAAATAGAGATATTTTTTGAGAGGTGTTAGTGAAAAATTCTCTTGAACATTTTCTAGATGGATTTCTTTGTAACTTATTTTCGGAATGTATCTTCTGTCCTACTTGTCGTTGGGAGAGTCCATATTGGTGAAGTACTACCTATGCTACCTCAATACAGGAAGACATAGCTGGGAGCAGCCAGATAAATTTAAAGACTTTTGTCTTTTTTCATAAATGGGACAAACTTTATGGCCTATCCCTCCACTGTTTTCAGACACCTGTTCCGGAGGTTCCAGACTGACTGTGTTTGGGTCTCATTTGAGCCTTCTGCACAGTGAATAAGATATGGAGCAACCTATGATAAAATTTTAATGACCAGTAGTCATACTATCCACAGGCATAGATCACACTGCCCACGTTAGTGGTTAGAACTACACACATCTAAAACAGATACCTTTTTCATCATTGTCTCTGTGTTACTCTTCTCCAGGGATATAAAATAGCATTTAAGAATCCTCCCAAGGGTGTATTCGTGGAGCAGATAAGACAATTTCTTCAGCTAGATTGCAGCTGTAATTCTTTTCAATTGTAATTGCTGGCTGGAGAGGTGCCTGTAGGCCAGAGGGATGCCGTTCTTTACATTAGTTTCTTTGAAAAGAAAAAGAAATATAAACCTGGTGATTGTTTTTAAGATTATTTTTTTACGAGTGTCACCATGTGAACTCAAAAAGACCAAAGCATCTTAGTAAAACAGAAAATAAATAATAACAAAACCACCACAATTTACCCCTGTGACAGTCTCTTTAGGGTCACATATCTATGTCGGGAAAGCTGTCCCACATCTGGAAGCCTGTGTTGCAGTCAACTGCTCCTCATCACAGTGTGCTTTAGGTGAGAAGATAGCAGTCTTTCTCCCTTAACTGCTCCTTTATTTCTGTGTTGCTTTGTTTTTATGGTGAAGAATGAGATGTTCTCTCTCCAAACATTCTGATATTTGGCAGGGACTGGGGAAGGAAGTGCCGTGCCAAAGCAAATCCCTGTGCAAAAGCTGCAGAGGATGTATTATTTTTACTTTTTTGTCCTGAGACAAATCTATGATGGAGTCATGCTGCAAGGGCTGTTCCAAAAAGTGGCCATTTGTGTAATGACAAATGGAATCAAATAAATTAAGGCTGTGTAATTTAACAATACTTGTTGCAGCAAAACTGTGTTGTGCCAGATCTGCACTGTGTAAGTTGACTTGGTGCAGGTGCAAAGATCCATGCCAGTCCTAAGGCAAAACTGAGACCAGTAAGAGTTTAGTAAAAATCTTGCCAAGTATAATATTTATTAATTTTGCACTTGCTAAGAGATAGCTCTGTAGCTTATTGCTGTGTCACACTGTCTTTAGACACTCTATACCAGAAGACAATCAGTTGCAAGCCGTAGGACTTGGCTTGAGGAGCACTTTGGAATGATGGCTATTGAAAGGGGAAGAGCAGGACTGGTGCGTAGCCACACAATATGTCGTGAGGACCATGTCCTGAAGTGAGGGATTAAAAATCCCCATGGCTTTTTTCATGTTGTAAATCAGTGCCTGGTTTCTGGGCTGTACTTGAGCTGTTCCCTAGATCACTGATGTTTTTTAGGTTAAATGGAGTACTCAATGGGTGAATTTATGTTGACTGTGTTAGGAGCTGATCAAAAGTTTCCCTTCTGGTCTTGGAGTGTGAAAGGATGTCAGACACTTTCAGAAGTCCAAAGAGAAGCGCGGAATTAGCCTAGTTCATAAATGGCAGGTTTTCAAGAAAACCAAGCATTTGTCTTTCCCATTTCAGTCGGTGAGTACTTTTGGCAATCTGCCCAATTTAAATTTGGTTTTAGAAATATTTACACAGGCTTCTATTTTTAATAAGCTTCATCTTTGTTCTTGCAACAACTTTTATATTAACTGCAAAAATCCCAAAGTTTTTGAGATCAGTTAAAAACTGCTGACTTGACAAAAAACTGTTTTCCCCATAAAGCTGCATGATGTAAGTGTGGTTAAATCCAGTGGCCTTGTCCTGGAATGAGAAACAGTAGATTGCACATGGCATATCCATTTCACTCAAAGCCTGATGCAGCCAGTCTTGGGCTCATTAATCCACAAATACATTTTCCCTGAAAAATGAGTCTATGTAAATTTTAGAACTCAAAAGTACAATTCAGCTCTGAGAACAGCCTGAGCAGTTTGAGAAATTCACATGAGAAGTTTGAGGAATGAGGTGAGTTGTCATTCCTCAGAGAAGAGGGGTTTTCAATACTAATAAAAGTAGTGTTTTGATTTTTCATGAAAATATAGCAGTCACGTAGTTTCATATGCAAGAAACTTATCAGCAAGGTCGGTGCTGCGGAGTGAGTGTGAATTTAGCTTGCATAATGGTTCTTGATATTCCAGAATGAGGATTTTTTTTATGCCTCGTACCATAGAATTGCTTTAGTTGCCTGTTAACTGTAAGAGATGTTTATTTGCAAGACACAAAAGCAGTGGGCTGGTGTGCTGAGTTTAGTCTGTCTTCCGAAAGACTTGTGGGTTAAAAAGACTGATTAGAGGAAAGCCTAGAGAATTAAGAAATGTACTATGACCATGAAACATGCCGCTTTTTCATTGACTTATCCCTCAAGTAACTTTACATAATTCAGAATTGGATTGCCTTTATCTATCAATGTCTTCAGCCAAGCTCCCCCTGAGAAATAATGCTGCGGTGCACACTGTTAACTAGTGTTCAGTTGGCTCAACAGCTGTACAGCCGATACTCTAAAAGGTGCAGAAAATGTTGGTGATGCACTGAGAGGAGCAGATCCAGTCTTACAGTGTTGTGGGTGGGACATGGGTTCCTGAAACCATCTTCAAATACGACATGAAATTGAGATCCTGATCTCCATTATATCAATCTGCTGTTGTAAAAGTCAATGTTGGAGATGAGGTAGTTGCTTTCTTTAGTTTACACTCTGTGTATTGCAAAACTGATGAAGGAAATAAGAAAAGATAAAGAATAAAAATATGAAAAACATAAAAACAACATGAAATTTGTACTCTCTAAATTTTCAAGGAAGCGCGTGGCTATAGTCACCAATCCCTATTGTTTTCACTGTGTGCTAAAGCAAATGGAATGGATAAATTCCATACTGATCTTTAGAGAATGCTAAGTTTTTTATGTCAGTTGGATGTGAGGGGAAAGCAAAACAGTCTCTACCCATTTATACCAGCGGACAATGAAAAATGATTCTCCTTCAAATAGATAACAACCTTACCTCATCCCAGCAATACCTAAAATGGTCTGGAATGGCTTTTCATTATCTAGCTTACACATCTGAAAAATGAAAGGCAAGAAGAATGGGAACAGGAAACCAGTTCCTTTTGATGGATGCAGTTTCACTTCTAACGGCACTCTTGAAATTCACATTCTCAGACACGTTTGCCCAATAATTTTGAGAGCAAAGTCCTTGGGGGTATTTCCCAAATGACTGCTACATGCATTAAGAGGAACTAGTGCTTTTCTCCCTCTTCTCTTTCCTGAGGTATATACTTGTGTGTAGAATGCTTTGCCCAGATCTTTAGATGCTAGATAGGCAAATACATACCATAGCTGAAATTTGCCCTGCAGTGATGCTCATCTCTGAGCAAACTGCCAGCGCAGCACCTTATGTTGTGTAAGGCCAAATTTAGGTCCTTAATGTGGTTCTTCTGTTGTACAGAATTTATGTAGATTGCTCCACTGGGGTAAATTTTCTGTATTTGCAAACAGAAAATATTCTAATTCCATTCCCAACGCAATTGCAAGCCATGCTTAAGAAATGCTACATCATATACTCCTTTTATAGTTCATAAAATACTTGTGTCGTCTTATCTTCACTTTCATTATTTCTGGTTTGAATGGAACGTATGGCTGTGGCTTGGCACTGCCAGTCTCCCAGGTTTTGATGACAGGCAGTCTGATGGAATCGAGATATGAGGTTCTTGGGAGAGGCTTCTTTCTACAATACAAACTCCAGACTAATGGATTATTACTCAGGAAATGTCTGAATAGCCCTGTCGCTTCTCTGACACTGGTCAAAATCCAATGGAAGTACATGTCCCCTCTGGGAGAGTAAAAGGGGCAGTCAGGGGCATTCTTCAGCTCTGGGTACATCTCGGCAACATTCTTTCTCTATTGGATCAAAAAGGAGGGTGGGAAAATATCAAAAGAAAAACTTGCTAGGAAATCATGTAAATATTTTGGTCTACAAGAGCAGCAAATGCGTAAGATTTCAGTTTGTTTTCCTCCATACTTCTGTTCTGCCTGTTGCAGAACTGGAGAGTGTAAAGGGCAGAGACCTTGCTGAGCTGTGCCTGCAGATCACTTAGAATAAGTGGACCTTGATCCTTTTTTTAGGAGCCGGGAGTTCCTTTTAGCACTAAAACTTAGAATTAT
The DNA here is from genome assembly GCF_023634085.1 of Falco cherrug. Lineage (NCBI taxonomy): Eukaryota > Metazoa > Chordata > Aves > Falconiformes > Falconidae > Falco > Falco cherrug. The sequence continues at coordinate 17,395,472 of NC_073710.1, read as the reverse complement.
TGTTAGTTTTATTGACTTAAGACACAAGCCTTTGACATATTATCTGTTCCTCCATTCAAACTTAATTATTTAAATGGCTAACTTGTTTATAGCTTACAAAACCATTGTTTTGGGAACATTTTATTGAATAATAGGGCAAAACAGAGAAGGAGTTTATTTAAAACTGGAAAGATTTGGACTGCATCCAACTTCTGAGCTTAGCTTCCTTGCTTAGAGAGAGGATCAGCAATAATATGTTTCAGGGTAAAATACTGTGGTGGGTTGACCTTGGCTGGATGCCAGGTGCCCACCAATCCGCTCTATCATTCCCCTCCTCAGCAGGATGGTGCGGGAGGGTGGGGTGGGGGGCAGAAAATCAGATGGAAAAAAACCTCATGGGTCAAGGTAAAGGAAGTTTAATAAAGCAAAAGCAAAGGCCGTATGTGGAAGTGAAGGAAAACATAAAATTTATTCTCTACTTCCCATCAGCAGGCAATGTCCAGCCGCTTCCCGGGAAGCAGGGCTTCGGTATGTGTTGTGTTGCTCCGGAAGACAACTGTTGTAATAACAAATGCCCTCCCCCTGCCTTTCTTCTTGGGCTAAAGTTTACTCCCAATTTTCTCTACCTCCTCCTCCCGTGGTGCAGAGGGGTGGGGAATAGAGGTTGTGGTCAGTTCATCACACAATTTTTTTTTTTTTTTTTTTTCTGCCACTCCTTCCTCCTCACACTCTGCCCCTGCCCCAGCGTGGGGTCCGTCCCACGGAGACAGTCCTCCATGACCTTCTCCAACGTGAGCCCTTCCCAGGGGCTGCAGCCCTTCACGCTGCCCCAGCGTGGGTCCCCCCACGGGTGCCGTCCTTCAGGCACGGCCGGCTCCAGCCTGGGTCCCCGCAGAGTCCCCAGCCCTTCCAGCAGCCCTGCCCCAGCCCGGGCTCCTCTCCCCATGGGGCCACCGGTCCTGCCAGGAGCTGCTCCAGCACGGGCTGCCCACGGCTCACAGCCTCCTCCGGGCATCCCCCTGCTCTGGTGTGGGACCCTCCCCGGGCTCCATGGGCTGGGGGCACAGCCTGCCTCACTGTGGGCTTCACCAGGGGCTGCCACAGAATCTCTGGGTGCCTGGAGCCCCTCCTGCCCTGGCCTGGATGCTCTCACACATCCTCACTTCTGTCTCCTGGCTGCAATTGCTCCTGCACAGGTCTTTCTTCCCCCTCCCTAAATACGCTGTCCCAGAGGTGCTACCACCGTTGCTGATGGGCTCGGCCTTGGCCAGCAGCAGGCCCATGTCGGAGCCAGCTGGCATTGGCTCCATCGGACATGGGGGAAGCTTCTGGCAGCTTCTGGCAGGAGCCAACCTTGTAGCCCCCCTGCTACCAAAATCTTGCCATGCAAACCCAATAAAAATACTGTGACTTAACTGCATCTGTTTTGTGACTGATGATGCTGTAAGGTTTGACAAACATTGGCTCATTGTCCTTTATTTCTTTTAGTGCCTCATGCATTTTTAAAGTAATATTAGCAAATGATAACTGGAAGTTCATGGACCACTTTCGTGAAGGCTGAGATACTAGTGACATATGTACATATGTTTAAGGAATGGTGTGGAAATCTTGAAATTATCTGAAATGGTGAGGAAAATGCCTTTATCAGGAGTTTGGATTTGATCTGTAAAAGATACAAATAACTGACCCAGTGTCCCCATTGTAATTGCAAAAAACCCCAACAGTTTGCTAGGTGTTGTTCAATACTTACAGATGATGCATATTTGCGCTAACTATTCATGCCCAAGTTAGCGTTCAAACACATAAAGCTGTTGCAATTAATACCACTTTTAGTAGCTTTATTTAATCTTAATGTTGTATATGTGGATCTAAGGCAACTTTTAGCTTTTGAATTAGCAGTACCATTTTACAGGCTTATAAGGGCTTTTGCATTCCTTTACCAAGATGTTTTGTGTACCTGTGTCTCCTGCGTTGCTGCCTGTGTTTGATGTGAATGGTACTTGTGAGAGAGGAGCATGAACTGCATACACTGAATACTGGACTTCATGTTATAGTGGGCATTTACATAATAGAGAGCAGGTTATTAAGAGAGTCTGAACTAGGTGTGCAGAAAAACCAGAACAATGAGAAAATGTACAAGACACAAATGGCGATCTTCCCATGGAATCATCTAGACTGAAAATTACAGATTTGATCCATAGAGGTAAAAGGATTCAAATACTAAAAAATGCTAAGTCTCCAATCCAGCAGATACATCTGTCTCCCAAGCCTTCCAGATCATGAGAATCTCCTGAAACTTTCAATGACAGCTGGAACCTGCTAACTCCTGGAACAGTTCAGTTGTATTTTGTGGATGCTGTTGAGGATGGCAAGAAAATGTCTTCACTTCTACCACTATGTTGGAAAGTGCTTTATTTTGCTGTCTTTCTGTGCTGGCAGGGAGAGATCATTAGGGACAAACAACGTATTTCATTTATCTCAGAGAAGTGATTTACAAGCTTGTCCAGGGTCTCCCATGTATCTTGTCCTTTCCCACGAATAAATAATGCTGGAGTTCTGCCACTGTTTTCAATTTGAGAAGAATTGGGATCCAGCAGAGGGTGCAATCCATGGGACGCGAGTTAATATAGCAATTTCTGTAGCAACATTCAGCTTCTATTAGTCTCCATGGGTGCACAAAGTCTCTAATGGTAGAAGCCTACGGAGACCTGGCTTTGAAGTGTATCTGGAAAGTGACCATAAAAAAAGATATATTCCTCAATTTCACCACTTGCAAAACTTCCATTCTTAGGCTCCAAAAACATAGTTATTGCCAACGTGACAGACATTAGGAGGCAAAACCACAGGCATAGTGATCTATAGGAGAGTAATGTAAAAGGCCCACTAAGAATGCTGACCTTGTTTGCAAGTAATGGAAAAGGTCAGTGCCAAAAGCAGCTCGAGTTAGAGTTACAGCTGGAAAAAACTGGCAGAGAATATGCTGACTGTTGTTTTGCACTGCTTAGCTAAGAAGCTGGGAATGATTGAGGATCACTTCCCAACACAATTGCAAGAATAAATGCTGTGGCCACAGGTGATAATATAAATTCTGCACCAGTGACAGTAAATTAAGTCTTCTGCCCTGACTGTATACCTGGAAATCATGAGGATCAAGGAGTCAAGGGTCTACAATTCAGAAATAAATGAGCACTACAGTGTTTCCACCTACCGCGGGTTGAAAACCCATCCAATACTGAAAGCCACTGTCAGAAGATTGTTCTGGGTTTGCTGCAACCACAGACCTTTCTTTCAGGTGGTTGTCCAGCAGCCAACTGACTTAAGTCTGGCCACAGTGTTTTTATATCACCTTGTTAAGTACAGGTGTGATGTGAATGTTCAGTGTCTTTTAAATCCGTAAAAAGCTACGGACCATCACTCCAGTACAGGAATATCTTGTAATAGTAGTGACAGAATGTCACATCTCCCATACCATGACATCTTCATTGCCAGCATATAGAGAGTAGAAAATTGTCACAACTGAGTTTCCTCTTGGCAGGATTTATGTTGCCTAATTTTAAATATCTACAGCATAGATGTCAATGTAAGAGCTCATTATCTGAACTCCCCCTGCAATCAGTGCAGAGAAATGGGCACTTTTAAGGCTGAGCTAATCAATAATTCACCAAATAAGGTGAGGGAAGGTGCCTTTTTTTCATTTGCAGAGTCTCAGGGAATCAATATGCTGGATGTGAGAGTTTCCATTCTTTGTGATATATGCCTCAGGTCTCTAATCCTCTTGTTATGTAGTTGCAAGTGTTTCAATGTCAACATTAAACCCCCTCCCCAAAATTAATAACAATGGTATTTTTCTAGCATAAGTGATAGAATGCCTTGCTTGTACTTTGATTGCATTTAAAAGCAGTGTTTCAAAGTAATGTATGTGTATTATAGAATGAGTTGGTAGTACTGCTTGTAAATATTTCTGAGGGCTGTTATGCTATTTTAGAGGCTTTGAGTAAATATATACCACTATCAAAAAGGAGCAGCATGGTTAAACAGTAGAGCAAAATGAGGCTTTTATAAATAAAAAAGCATCTGGCTCAAATGGGAGATGGAAAAAGAGCATAACCTTGGCTGGTTAAATATAAACCCAGACCGTATATAAATACAAAACCATGAGGCAGACCTAAGAAGATTTTGAGGAACAACTTGCTGAAGGCGTAAAACCATTGAAGAAAAAACCTTTTCCTCCAGAGAAGAGATTCTGCCAGAAAAGCTGCATAGCCAATAGATGTGTAAAATACACATGCAAGAAAAATGACATGGCAGAAAAGCTGAATGAATTATTTGCATTGGTGTTCACTCTGGAGGAAAGCTTGATTTTTCCTTTATGGTGCCGTGGCTGAAGACCTGTCTTGTGTTCAGGTGCTGGTAGGAGAAGTACTAGAATAAATAGAAATGAGAAGCAGATACAAAAGAGCTGAAATAAATTTTATCATTTCTCATTAGAAAGAGAACTAGTGCTGTCCTCCTGACATCTGGGTTGGGAATCTCTGCTGTTCAATATATTCACAGCTGAACTAAAGAAGAGACCAGTAGTAAGGTGATCAGGTTTTATGGTGATAAGTTATTTCTGAGGATGTTAGTCAAAATTAAAGCTGAGAAAAGTGTTTTGAGAATTGCTTATGAATAGTTCCCTGAAAATGTCACAAGACACTGACCCAGTGAAAAAGGCTAATAAAATAGTGGGAATTATCAGGAAGAAAATGGAAAATGAAATAAAAAATTTCTGTATGCCAGTGTACTCAATGGCATGTCTATATTTTGAATATGATGTGCAGTTCTATCAGCCTACTCCTGTAGCAGACAGTGTGGAATTAGGAAAGGCAGAGAGGATATTGGGAATGGTCAAGTATGAATGGCCATGAAAGAGACAGTGACAGAGAAGACTCTTAGTGCAGAAAGAAGATGTCCAGACCTCATGGGACAGAGGTTTTGAGTGGCCAGGCAAAGGTGGAAATATTACTCGTTTCTCTGAATGTGGCATCTACAAAGCGTCAGATAACGGGGGTGTGCTACAGATTGAGAGCAAACAAAAGGAAGTACTCATTTTGCACAACACATGATTAAGTCATGGGATCCATTGCTACAGGATGTTTCGTATGCCAAAATATATATAGGTTTAAAAAATGATTAGACAATTCATGAAGGAAAGGTCCATTGAGGGCTACTAAACAGGAAGATGCTGATGTAACCTCCAGCTCAGGAAGTCCCCAGACCGCCAGGATCTGTGAAAGCCACCGGGGGAATGCTCTTAGAGTCTTTCTTTTTGCATCTGTTACTGGTCACTGCCCTCTGGGGAACAGGGAGCAAGCAGCCGTTTTTTTTTGCTGTGGTTGTTGCATGCAGCTGGTGACATACCGTATTTTGGAATCTGTGTCTTAGGATATTAAAACTGAAAGAATTGAATTTAATTTTCTTCATTCCTCTACTTTGTCTATTTCACGCATTCCGCTCAGTTTGGTGATGAAATTAGACTGCTCGATTCCTTTTCAATTACAGTGTGTTCAGTTTTCTAGCTCTCCAGGGCTACCAAAATTATACAGAGTGTGGATGTCTGACATTCCTGGACAGTACTGCCAAATAAGAGCAGAGAAACTAAAACTACCAAAAATATATGGAACAAACCAAAATAATAAGTATATTTCTATTCATGCTGAGTTCCGGATTGGTCTTACACCGATGGCTATATTTGATATGTCAGTAGTTAATTTCAGTTCATTGATAGTATTTTAACCCAGTGCCTATTTTAAAACAGTGCAGATGCCCATTCCCTGGGAATTCAGCACCTTTATGGGAGTTTGGTGCCTATGTCCCTTTCTGGTAGGGGTTTTGAACTCTTCAACTGCAATTTCTCTTAACAGGTGTGATGGGTATTCCTCCTCCCTTGTTGGGAATTGCTCCTTAAAAGGCAGACTTAGAACAGGAAAGAGCAATTATAAAAATTCTATTTTAGGGAAAATCAATCTAAATATGAGTTACTCAGAATAAAACAAGTTGTCTTTGGTGGTAATAGCCAAGTGTAATCTTTCTGTCAGATGGCAATATAATGGGAAATCAATGACTGGACCACTCTTTGTTCTTTATATTTTGCTGCTGCACTAATGGAATCCCTGAATTTACTCAGCCTATCTGCCAGCTGCCATGGCTGTGGAGGAGCAACGCAGCTGAGGAAATCTAACCCCAGAAGAGAAATATCAGATGGAACACACTGACATTTAGACAGTCCATAGCATATTACAGGGATCTTAAGAATAAGTATGAATAACAAGCAAAATAGCAAATATTTTTAGTAACAACATAGTAAAGAGAGACTCTTAATTAATGCAGGAAGTTGAAAATTTATTATTAAATAAAGACTTCACACTTTTCTGCTGTTAGGTTGATATCTTGACAATATTTCATTTTCCTTAAGAAGGATGCTTACTTTAAACCAACAATTAGAACATTAAATAGCAAGTATTACACTTTCCATGGTAATATATTGTTTTTAACATTTCTAAGCCATCTAGTGAACTGTTAAGGAATGATATGATTAGTTGAAAAGATCCCACCAGCTCAGTTTAGCCAGTAAATTGTTCTTAGTAAACACTTCTATACTTATATAGTTGGATAAAAGAAAGGAAGTTACTTGTTAGTACCATTTCATTTCATATATATGTGATGCTGCTATTTCAAGCTAGGAGCTTTTGTATTTGAAAGAAATGGAACTGGAAACACATTTGTTGTAGGAATAACTTTTGCCCATGTTCAAAAAATAACTATGAAGCTTAAGGGAGGTTGTGTCTTCTGGTGGTTTTCTGTTTTAATTTTTCAAATGACTGCAAATTCTTTACCTTTTTCCTGCGTTAAAATTAACAGTATGTTTATGTTAATTTTGAGAAATTTGTGACTATTCTTATTTGTAAGAACAGTATTTTATTTATGCACCTCTTCACTGCTACAGCTCCATTTAAAAGCTATCTAGATTTCTCCTCTTCCCATTACTCCTACTAGACATTTGTTTCAGAACTTCACTGATTATTAGAAATGTCCTTCAGATTTCCACAACATTTATGATTAATGCTAACATTTTCTTTTTGCTTAAGCATTTCTTCTTCCTATTTCTTATATATATATTTGGAAACAGTAGCTACATCTTGTCAGCCTTTGTTTTGCTTGGGTCAAATAAATCCCAGTCTTCAAAAGTACTTTTAAAAATTCCTGACAGATCATTTGTTGCCTCATCCATCTAAACAGTTTTCTTTTTCACTAATGTGAAATAATTTTTCTTCTTAAAAGCAGAAAATAGAATTGTACCATTGCCTAGATAAATTCTGTTCTGTACTGTGTACCTATAGAGCTGGTGTGTTCATCTGACTTCTTTGTAATGTTTTTCTTCACATAGTACTTCATTAGGTTTGCAGAAGGGGATTGAAGCACCTTCTTTGCATTATTTTCAAAGATGTAGTTCTTCGAGGACCTAGATAGTCCCTAGTTAATGTATTTCAGCCTTGTAGCAATTATGTGGTGGCAATTAGCATTTCAGATATTTCTGTATATTCCATTGACAGTCTCTGAAGTTTCTATGGAAAATGATTACGAGCCCATCAAAATAGCTTATAATTGCTTTCCCACATCTCTTTTTTTTTTTTTTGAAAGAAAAAATATTATAAAAACCACGATGATGCCGTTATTCAACTGTACTTTTTAATATTCTAAATACACATTGATGCCCATCCTCTGAACTTATGTTACCATTCCACAGAAAACTGGTTTATCTCTGAAGTGTGTCCTGAGGCTCCTCTTGGTCTGTGTAGTCACACACTTGACCAATAATCTCCATATCAGTAGTAACGTGATCCCGAGTCCTTTCTGCCACTTCTAGGTCACGCTCAGCTCTTGGCTGCTCCACCTCGTATTGCTGTGAATCAGCCTTTTTTTAGAGCAGGGCGTCTGGCAGCGAGCACAGAATTGTGGGGTTTTGCTGCAGCCATGAAAACTTAGAATACTTCTGTGGAAACCAGAGAATATATCAGTGTCAGGCTAGTCTGCAATAGCCTTATTCAGGTCTGGGCCCTACGCCAGATTTCATGTCGTTTCATTGCTTCTTACTTGTAATGGATAATAGCACTGCTGTGACCAGTTCTGGAGGGTTTTTTATTTAACTTTAAAAAGTACGGGCTGAAATTCTGCCACAGGATCAGAGACACTTTAGATGGTCAAATTCTACTCTGTTGCGTGAAGCGATTTACTGATTTCTTAACCTTACCATAACTTTTCCTTTACTTGTTAGCTAGTATGAGATCAGAAATAAGTAATAATGAACTAATTAATAGGCAATATATATATATTGTCATGTTACTGATTTGCACTCTACTGTTACTTAGACAAGCATAGACTATTTCTTCTTTTTTTCAGTGTTTTTGTTGTACTTGTTATGTATCTCAAAATCAAAAAAACCCTCTGTATTTGGGTAGCTCATAGGTATTTATTTATACATGGATGTCTGGAGGTTTCCTAGACCAAGGCACAAACGTTTCTTAGAAATGAGGTGGGAATGTTCTCTGAGAGGCTCTGCATCAATGAGGGTGAAGCCTGGCAAAATCCCATCAGTTTTGGAGAGGTCAAGGTATATAAGACTAAATACTAATAAATATAGTAAATACTTGGATTTCAGAAGAGATAAAAAATACTTATTGATAGAGCTATTTTAAGGAAAAAAATTACTGAATTTTAAAGACAAGTTACTATCTTTTTTAGTATTTATTTAACTTTCTTCTGGAATTTTACCAAACATCTCTCCCAGTTACATTTGCTATAAGGTGTTAAAAAACCCACTAACCCATAAACAGGAGACAGTTTTTTATGAAGTTACCAGGTTTTTAGAGTGCTTTCTCTAGAGTTGCCTTTGGTAGCCTCTTGGTGTCCCGCCTGTTCATTTCTATGAGACTTTCTCCCTGTGGGAACTGGCTATTATCCGAACAATTTGCTTTTTTTTCCCTTCTGTGCACCTTTCTTTTGCAGTGCTTGTTTCTTGGGCAGTCGTCTCCAATTCAGAGCTCCAGAGGGATGTGTGAACTTTTCCTTTAGCGAGCCCTCATGCTCACTGCACGTGGAAGCTTCCTAGCCCCAAATCAGCCGTGCCTCCCTTCCACAGCATCCCCACAGGTCTCCTGAGCAGGTGAGGGCCCCGCGGTGGTACCCGCCGCTGGGTTTCGCAGGTTTACTCTGCATGCCACCTGAGCCAGCAGCTGGGTGTCACACCAGGGGCTGCTTTGCTGGCTGTAAGGTGATCCTGGTGTAGCGTGGCACAGAGGGATTAAGTACACTGGCAGGTGGGGTGTTGTGTCAGACGCCCAAGGAGTTACTCATTGTTGTATTTGCCGGCAGAGTTTTAGAAGGGTGTTATCTGTGGTGCCTGGACCACAAGAGGCAAGTAGCAGAGCTCTGCAGTAAGGGTTAATGCAGCCATACCAAAAACCTTGCCGGCCTCTGGACAGCTGAACAGGGAGAGCCCTCCTGCAGTCTGGAGCCACTCTGTGCCTGCAGGGAAGGGAGGAGAGGGGTCGGGAAGGGAACACCACGGCCACCATCTTCTGCTGGGAGGCTGCCAAGAGGAAGGAGATTTAATTTCTGTGGAAGACTTAGACGTTCCCAGGCATTCCAGCCATCTTTCTGGGAAGCACTGTGCTGCTTCCAGGCAGCTCAAGAGGAGAGGCTGTGGGGATCTTGGTCTGGATTTTCCTCCTTGGGAAACAATGGCTAGAGGCTGCACAGAACTGGGTTGGGCCCCAGGAAGAATATCTATCTATATTGGGATGTGTAGGCTTCTATTTTACTTTGGGCTGTCCTTTTGCCCTTGGTTAAATTTTCCCCAAATTCTTCAGCTGGTCTGTGCAGGGGGCGGCTGTCCAGGCATCCAGAGATGGAGAGAGTGGCCGTGTAGTGACTGGACTGAGATGGAGGTCTCCATGGCAGCTCCTCCCTTCCCTGCTGGGTGACAGAAGAAATAGATCCTCAAGTCTCTGTAGTCTGAAGCTGTGGTTTATTAAAGTAAATTACATTTTTTTTTTATTCTTTTGAGTTATTTATTATTATGCTCTGAGTTATCAAATTGGAAGCAAATGGTGGAAGAATTTGCTTTGCATGTAAATGAGGAAGACAGAAACAACTTCTCTTCACCACAGCACTTTGTATACAGTTTCCTTAAGGCCAAATGGCTAATCTTTCCATAATGAACTTGAGTATGTCTTTTCACACGAGTAGTTTCAGTAACTTTAGTGAGATTTCATGCATTAATAGGCAAGTGAGATTTTACCTTTGAGAGCACCAAATCCTTTTGGAAAAATCCAATAATATTTAAGTAGAAAAGAAACCAAAGAATTTATAGATTAATGACTCAAGACTACAGAACCTAAGGGAGGGTTTTCATAGATTCTTTTAAACATCTGGTAACATTTTGCATTAATGTTATGTTTACATGGGGTTAATAAAGTGAGCAGCAGTAATAGGAATTGCAGAGAAGTAAGCAAAGTATGGGGGAAGAGGCAGTAGAATTCACCCTTATTAGCAGTCTATTAAGCAGTTGCTGTCAGTTTGTAACATTTTATTAATGTTTTAATGGACATCTTAATAATTATTCCTCTTTATAACATATTTAGAAATGGTATTTCCATATAAAACATGATCATGTATCCTGTCACATTTGAGTGCAGGAATAGGATTCTTGTTCTGTGTTTTAGGGTTTGTCCAAGCATCAGTAAAATAGGTCCTCTTTCCTATTATATGCCAAATGTAATCAACCTAACCAAAAGAATACAGTCTTTCTCAACCATTAAATATACTAAATATATTTTGTATAACCCTTTGCAATCATGACTTGTTTGAGTATCCTGTAACTCTGGTTGAGAAGGAGGCAGGCTACTTGCTTTCTGTTTAATTACATTATCCAGATAATATAAAATTCATTGAAAAGCTGCTAGTTCACTAACACTGATCTTAATTTAGATTTTTTTAAGAGTTAAGCAGTACTTATTAGGAATAACCCAGCACTGTAGGATTTGGCCCTCTGTGGTGACACAAATGGTGTATTTCAAAATGGGCAAATGTAAACCAGGAAAAGTAGATCATATTTGAGAGGATCGTGCTTCTATAAACTTGTTTGTTAGGGGAATTAACTTTCAGTGATTTATTATTCTGCTTGTGCAACATACAGCACAGAAATACACGAGCCTGTTTGCGAAAGCTGCGCAACTGCCATTGGAAGAGTGGGGCCTTTTTTTCCCTCTCTGTTACAAGGATGAGCAGATGTTAAGCAACGCTTCGCTATTTTATGATTGAGATTTATAAAGGCTAGCAATATGTATTGAAAAGTCTTTAGGTATGTTTTCTGTTAGAGACTGATAAAAGAAATTAATGACATCTGGAATTTAGAAGAAAAGTAAAAATTGCTTCATTTAAAGCAGCAGTCATAAGAGCAAAATTTATATGCAGAACATTGAGGTCTGATTCCTGAAAGGATATATGTGAGGTGTTGTAAATGGTTATCAGTGTATGGGAAAAGGAGAACTTGATGTAAAACAATGGAGTAGGGGAACATTATATGAATCACGATCAAAAAAGGGAGAAGTTAACTGTACTTCTGAAGTGTAGCAATTCAGGCTACAATAATGATCACTTTTTTAAAAAAGAGTGAGAATTCAAATAAGTTACCTTTGATATCCTCTCCTTGAGTAACAATTATGCACGATTTCTACAAAAATGCCTTTCTCATAAGCAGTCTATGAATATAAGAAACTATATTACTAATTTTTTCACTCTTTGTAATGTTTCTAATCATCATTAATGGCCTTCATTATTATTCAGTTATTCAATTTCAGAAAAGCCTGCCAGTTATGCCAAATTATGTAGGGATATATGAGATTCTATGGATGTTTCTTGGCTAGATACTAGAATGATAAGTGACTGTTTGTTCTTACAGTATGAGAAAAATGAATTGTTACAGATTCAAAATGCTTTATGACCAGCCAGTAACTTCCCAGGCTGTACCTGCAAGCAAGAGCATTTGAATCACAGAATTATGAAATACAGACTCAAAATGATACAAAACACAAGTCTTGGGTTTATAGTTTTTTCCAACTGTTTGGTGTAGTGCCCAAGCAATCTGTGATTAGCTTTGTCATAAAGACTGAATCTGTGGGCTTATTTTTGCAATCTCTCCTACCACTTCCTAACCAGCAGAGTTGCTGGAATTCCTTTATGACATGAATTTTCATTTTCCCCATTCACAAGCACATACCCTGTCAGAATACTGGGGACCCAATTTGAACGGTTATCAGTGTTACTGTAACACACAGTAATTTTCTGTTGCCTTTTTTGCTCACTGGCTAAGGATATGCTGTCCTTATTTGCTTAATAAATGGGCAGTTAAGGATCTTCATTTTTTATGCTTGCTGCACATTCATGTTTTATTATTATTTTATTCTTTCTATTTATAGATTTTACATTAACATTTGATGAATTTTCCACATAAATGGCAATGCTTGATGTAATTCATATCATTCTTAATATGTACAATTTGCATATATTATCCCAAGCAATGACCTAGTAAATGAATTAAATAAGCCTTGGTAATAAGAATGACATATCTGAGCCCATTTAACCAACAAAGCCAATGCCTTACCAAAGCAGGGCAGTATTGAGAAAACACAGACACCATCTCAGAATACACTATATATTCTAATTCATCCCAGCCTCTGTTGCAAAGACACAAACACCTTCAAAGAATAAACTAGTGTCTGAAATAAACTAGTTAAGGGTAGTATTTTCCGTTCTATTAGTGAGCACAAATATATTTTTAACATATTCTTGAAGAACAAATCCTCCCGTGACTTGTATGTGGTTTTTATTATTTTTGACCCTAAAAACATTAATTCTATCAATTATGTAAAAGCAAGAGTGAGAGAATTGTAACGGCTTGCATTGTGCAAGCCATGCTGGGCTCCTAGCTATTCTTCCTTGAGGAGCTGCCACAAACCAACCATTTAAGGAAAAGAGACTTGCAAACGTTTAGAGTGATGGGGCAGGAGTGTTAAATAGATTCTAGGTAGGTTTCTATATGTCTGCTTTACCATGTAATGTTCCTGTTGCCACTAGGTAACTGTTACCCAGCTAGGAAAGATGCACCTTCTGAAAGCTGTAATGGGATCCATTTCTATTGTGTAGCTTCCGTAAAACTTTTGGAGATGATAATCATTAAGACTTAGAGCATTCCTGCAAGAAACTACTGTGGTATGACTTGAATATTGTTAGGGAAGCATTTATTCCTGTAGTCATCATTCCGTGTTAATATTAGTTTAATACATTATTAAATCTCTCTGTTGTGGTCATGCTTCTTTTTTTTCTTTTCTCAGTGGTTCATATTTAGGTTATTTGACTTGATTCTGGTTTCTCACAGATTCTTACATTAGCTTCACAGGAGTTATTTGTGATTTACATTAATTTCATGCTATTGGAATTATTCCCAGCAATCTCATTGTTGTGGTTTTTTTTTCCTGTCCTTACAATTGTTCTTTGCTTTCCCTTTGGCAACTATGGAAATGTTAGGCTTTGCCTACACAAATTAATTATTTCAGGCTAAACTTTGTTTTAATGGGAAACTAAGTTGTGCCCATACAATGAAGCCATTAAACCTGCAGTACACTGAGGAAATGTATTTGTACATTTATCCCAGTATAATTTGGTTTGGTGAAATAACTTCAGTGTGATGTTCTATGGTCTTATTTTTTTTATTAGACCACCAAACCTTCCAGCACTGCTCTGCGCCTTCCCAGTTAGACCAGTGACTGGAAGGGCATATTTATTCATTACAAGTTATATGTGACGGATGTGCCAATCTATTTCCCCGGGTGATCGTGCTAAAACTAAAACCAAAAATACAGTCAAGACAAAATGGGTAATGACTCCCTCAGAATTTTGGGGGAACGTCACAAACACCCTTTGAAAGCCAGCATGTTTTTAACTCGTGCTCAATTCCACGTGTAGGGCCAGCTCACATTTGAATCCAGCTCTTCTCAACCGTCTAGATGAAGAGGCAGCCTACTCTGGAAAGGAACAATCCCAGTCTATTTTATAGCAAAGGCAGAAGCTTTTCTACAGCTGAAAACCCCATATGGAGAACGCTCTACTGCCAAATTTCTATCTATTAAGTTGAATAGGATCCAGCATATGTGGCTCCCTTGATTACAGTGCTGACCAAAATGTGCAAAGAGAAATGTGTTCTTTTAAACAGACAGCTCCTAAGACAGTTTGGGCTTGAAGGCTTATAAAATTCAAATTCCACCTGGATGCATGTAATCATCAAGGGACAAACCCCTGAGTTCTACCCTTTTATGCTCCTGGTAAGATGCACTGCCTACCAGAGAGTAAAGCTTTTTCTGCATTCTGCCCTAGCCAATTTCTCTAGCTCATTTTAAAGTGTAATTTAAGCCTCTTTTTTTTATCCTTCACTATGCCTCTTTGATGACAAAACCAGTTTTCTAACTCCCAACTGGTGGTAGGGTACAACCACTGTTCAATCCAGGGGTAAGGCTTATGTTAGACACTTGAAACCGGTTCACTGGGGTGCAGGTAGCCAAAATTGCCATATTATGGACAGTTCAATGCAGACTGCAGAACCAACCCAAGAAACAGGGTGCATACTTGTGGGCAGCTGACCTTGACCTACACAGCAGCTGTATTTGTACTCAGAGGAGGTAACTTGCAGCTGGGTCTGTTCAGTCTCCACACGTAACTTTGGTCATATTAGACTGGGTTTCAGGGCTGAACAGCTTATTTATCAGAAAAGCCTGGCTAGTTTTGTCATCTCTGAATCCTCCTTACAAGATCTCTGAGCTGATGGTGAAAGCGACTCAGAAGCAATGTCTTAACTAGCACTTAATAGACAGAAGAAATGCAACCGGTTACAACAGCAACCTAATCCGGGAGCCTCTATAGCCAGGTTATTGCTGTCTCTGGTTGGGGAGGAATGCTGCCTGTTGGAGTCTGTACGTGCCAGCTATGCCAGAGTAACACAGAGTAATCCAAGACAAATTCAAACAATTTGGTAGCTGCAGCAGAGCACCTGGCACATTGTACCTCTGCACCTAATGTCATGATGTCTACATTTTGTTGGTTTCCAGCATTGGGTTTAGCAGTTGGTCTCACTCAGCTAGCACGCCCTGCCTCGGCAGTAGCACCTTAAAAGTTTAAGCTTCCTATTGATTTTAGATATTGGTTTGAGACACGGAAAACATTGAGCAAGGTAGGTACCTACTTCAAATCAGTGTGTCAGCCAGGAGCAAACACACCGTCTATGACTAAGAGATAGTCATTAGAAGAGAATCTGAAAGACAATTCCAGTGTTCTGGCCAGTATAGAGATGGGGGTACAGCATTCTCCCTTATTGCTACTCCATTTATAGTGTTGGGTTTATGGAAAGTCTTTGAGTCAGTGGGATGTAGGCATTTAACCTGCTTAACTACTTTTGTAAATCCTTTTGGACATCCACCTAAACTATTAGGTGAGAGCTTTACATTTTCAAAGGCAAAGTAAGGATATTAAGTAATTAATCCCCACAATGTTTCTGTGATCTGTTATCATCTGTATGGAAGAGAAGACTAAAATGAAGGAACTAAGGTTACATGGAGATGTACAGAAATACGGGATCTCTTGATAATCAACCCTATGATTATTTCCTTCCTGTTACTCTGCCTTACTGTTACTTTAGATGATTAAAGTTGGATCCATAGACTTCCTGCACAAATGAAGTCTCAACTCTGACTCACCTGCCATCCTATTAAGAAAATATAATAGAAAATGAGGACATCTCCCTTGTGTTTTCTCAGCTTGCAATTGTTTCCAGAGACCCAGGCAGCATGGAAAAGTGGTTAGTAATGCACTAACACTGGACAAAATCTTTCAAAAACCATGTGTCTTTGAAAGTTTGCTTTTGATGTGATGATGTGATGTGCAACCCCCCCCCCCCCTTTTTTTTTTTTTTTTTTTTTTTAATCTGCCTGACTCCATTGACTACATCTCTACAATAAGAATGGAAGTTTGAGGATTTAGGTACAAAGAGAAAAGCAACAGTTATGTGCCAGGTTTTTTTAAATTGAGAAGTGATTAGACAGGTGCCAGCTGGAAAGAAGTTTTGCAGTGTAGCCCCCAGTCTACTATAGTCTGCTGGTTTTGGAGCAAGACTGGAGATGGACAATAACCATGACTTTATCTGAGTACTCTGGGGCATGGCGGCACTGGCCTGTGGGAGCCCCGTGCATTGAGAATGGATGATAAAGCCTTTCTGCAAAGTGTGTAAATGAAGATCAGCAAGTAACTGCAGAGATAAAGGACCACATCTTCCACAGTGGATGGTCTCCAGGCACCATTAGTGAAGCCAGTCAGTATGTGATATTGCTTATCATCTCTGATGTGCTAAGTTACCAGTCTGCGAGTCATGGCTCTTGTCCTCAGTGGAATATGCCAAGTGGCTGGCTAAGCTCTGCAAAATGTGAAGTCAAGACTGGAAAATCCCATGTGCCTCAAAGGCAGGCTTCAGTCGCTGTAGGCATCTACATGGATCAATACAGTGGGAGAAATCCCACTGTGAAATGTCAACTATAGGTGCTGTTGCAAACTGTAACAAGAAAGCTGCACAGTGGTATTGAGGGACTATGGCCATTCCTCATCTTACAGAAGCAAATGCCAGGTCCAGAAGCATCTCTAGTCACTGTGCAGTCCTGTTTAAGGAATGTTTGTATCTAAACCCAGTGCATTGCCAGCTTTTATATTAAAAAAGATTAAGCCAAAGACTATTCAGCTAGAGGGAAATTCAATTTTCTTCCATTTTTGGGATGCACAAGCTAGATATCTAACAGATTCAAATAACAAAATAGAACACTTCTCCTTAAAGAAGGGACACCAGAGTTTAGAATGTGTCCTGTGTAATCTTGAGCTCAGCTTTAATAGTCAGAGCATCATGAGTAATCATTGAGCAAAGATGCAAGGAGCAAAGTTAGAACTTGAGAAATACATTTAATGATTTTGCTCTCTTTTCATTAGCATTGGAGTCTTACAAGTACTTTATGACTAGTTTTAGCTCATGATATCCCTATTCTCGATGTCTTGGCTTAAAGGGCACCTTAGAACTTTTGGTATGGATTATTTATTTTTAATATACTGTTTGAAAAGCCTTTATTTGCTGGGTGCTATACATCTGGCTAGGAGAGTCACTGTCTTGAAGAATGACGTTGAAGACAGTACTGGCTGTACAGCCCAGTAATAGCAGAAACAGAACCGAGTCCCGATCCGTCACTCTTAAGCACAGGGCCACGCTGTGTTTCTGGTCAAAAAGCTCAGACTTCTTTTTTTGTTATTAATTATTTTGGTATATTACTTACTTGGTACTATTCAAAGTTGAAACCTGGCCTTTCAGGTTTTCAAGATTCAGGAGGTTTATTTTCCAGCTTTACCAGTCTACTCTCGCTGCTCATTCAGCCTCAAAAGTCATTTCCTCAAGGATCTTTGGACTCATTTCAGGTTCAGAAGGCTTGGATTTCAGATTGCTCCCCCTATCTATTTTTGCCCAGTTCCTGTCCTGACCCCTCTTGGACTTGTGTTTGCCAGCAGAATGAGAGAAAGTTGGCTTTTTCTGAGACATCTGTGCAACAGTAGATAATATTGTCATCAAGACACTCATAGTATTGCATTGCATTTCATCACTTAGGCAGTGTCTGTTCAATGTTCATCCTGTCCTGTGTTGTCAGCTCTAGGCACATGACCTCACTGGACTTTAAACGCTTGGAAATTTGATCAGGAAATAGCTTTGTGGTTTTCTTGATATGGAAGTCCTTTTCATAACGCCTGAAGTGCTCAGCAACTTTTAATGGTGCATCCTGAAAGCAATCATTTAAAAAAACAGAGGTACAATGACAGCATGTTAGTTTAAATTCTTTATTTTATTTTTAGTGATATGCAAATGGTGACTTAGGTGAAATCCCAGCTTCACTGGAGTCAGTGGCAGAACTTCCAGTGACTTTACTGAGGCCAGGATATACTGGTGTACTCCTAACCACTAAAGAGTTGACAGCTAATAAGAAGTAGTATCATGCTATTTCTCAAATGTTAGTAATTTATATATGAATAAGTTTTACCATAAAATGTAACATGCAAAAATATTTCTGATTAAGAAAGTTCCCTTACTCTTAGTTGTGAGCTCAAATGATCCTAAATTCAAATATACTGCAGTATTTATAAGCAGTGGAGCAGAACTTTGAGAAAGTTATAGCTGGTATTTGAGAGCTGTAACATTTACAAACATTAAATGAAAAAAACTATATATTTTTATGCTTGCCATTCCGGACCCGTGAAACTTATCTGAAAGGTTACGAGACAAGGGACTGAAAATGAATCTATTACACAATTGCTGCAGGGAATTGCTGAGCACAGTAATTAATTGCTGGTGTATTCATTTGCAGCAGGAGGAGCAGCAGAAGGAAAATATCTCATTGAATTTAGAATTGTATTTATTCATGTATGCACTGTGGTGTTACAGCACAATTATTATCTGACACATTGGAAGCAGACTTGTGCTCCGTTAGTTGCTTGAGCTATGTGCTGTTATTGGGTGATCTGTTACAAAAATGCACAAAACATTTATTTTGAGAGATGCATTCAGGATCATAATTGATGCCTCACAGATCTCAGCCTGGCATCCTCAAAACCCAGCAAGAGAAGTAGGAAGCTCAACTTGGCATCTCATGTATGGTTAGTGTACAGCCCCCTAAAATGCCAATGAATCCACAGGGGCAGGTAGGAGAAAATCTTGAGTTCACAGCACTCTTTAACAAGGAGCTCTGGTTTTTTTATCTGTGGCTGGAAGGAGACACGGGTGCAAGCCAGTCTGTGCTGCTTTCCAGTTTCCAGCGCAGCGTTGGCACCAATCCACAGGCAGCCGCTCATCCAGCATTCCTGGCTAGAGGATCATTTTAGCAGCTATATGATATGTCAGCCAAGAGGAAGCAAGAAGGAAAAGGAAAGTGGAATTATGAAGTTAAACCCAAGAAAATAAAAATTCCAGGCAGCTGTAGTGTGGCAATGGCTGCTGGTGGGGTAATAGTTTATTTGGTGAATCTGCTGCATAGTTACTAAGAAAATCTCACTAATCCTCTTTGGAGAATCTTTTCCTCTGATTTGTTTATTATTGGTTGCATAAAGTTTGTAAAAGCTGACAGGACAACAGGTGATGTACGGGTTTATACTTTGGACAGGTTTTAAAAGAGTAAATATGGACTAAATAGTGACTGCAGGCAGAACCGTAGTAGTAATTAAGTGTCACCCTCCTGGGAATGAGAGAAACACTGTGCGCTTCGCATCGCGCTCACCAGGGCTGAGCTGTAATCCCGACCGCACCGAGCTCAGCTGTGGAGAGTGTCAGGGAAGAGTGCAGGTGGGGATGTGCACAATCTCTGCCCACGTGCCAGATGTATTCAGGAAGAAATGGGATATAACCCACCCTGCCACCTCTGGGCAGGGTAAGGGGAGAAGGCAACGGGGACTGGGCACTTTCCACACACACCTTTTGTTCACAACATTGTCACTGCCAGCGATGAAGAGTTTGGTCCTGTCCTCTTGCTGCAATGAGCAGTCTCCTGCCCTGGAGGAGCCTCATGGGTGCAAACCTGGCCATTTATCGAATAAAGTTGATTTGCACAAAGGAGTAGCAGAATCAAGTTTGGAATGAGTATTCCTGAAGATTAAAAAAATTAACCAACAGCTTCCTCTAGGCGTTTTAAACAAACAGCCTAAATGAATGTGAAGTTAACCTCTCTTTCCTATGTCTGGTGAAAGAAACAAATGGAAGCGATGACAGGATTATATTACTCTATTAATATGACAGATTCTAATTTGTGAGAAGAAATGAACCTCATTCAGTGCTTTATTACCTTCAGAAATTCTAAAATCAATGCAAGATATGCCATAAACATCATTCTTGGCAGGCACACATTGAGGTAAACATATAACTCAAAGATAGCTTGAACTGAATTCTGACCAATTTAGCAAGTAATAAGCAAGGCAGTCTGTGATAAGAACATTAAAAAGAAGAGACAGTAACAGAGTTACGAACAGATGGTATCCATAAATAATATTGAAATAATAATAATATTTTAAATTTATATATGATGCCTCTCAGTCTGGAAAATCCCACAATGCTTCACAGAACTGAATTTAAAACACAAACTTAAACTGGAATGCAGCATTTCTGGTGTGAAATATGACAGTTGTTTGAGAGCCCAAGCAATGCCAAGTTGTTTGGGACAAGAAGAGAATAAGAATTTTAGTTCATTGCTGCTGCAGTAAGAGCTTGGGTTGGATTTTATTTCTTTCCTCTCTTCTAATCTATATGATCTATCATCACCAATAGTATCCGGATATTCTGCCATAATACATCGCTATTATCCAGAAAGACCACTTTCCCTACTGTTAATGATATCAGATGCAACATTGATTTTATTTATTAAAGACTCGAAATGATCAGCAATTTGCCTTTATCCTTTGCAAAAAAATGATGTTCTGAGCAAAAGTATCTCCCGAGGCCAAGCAGCGACAGTAGTTAGTACGCCCATGTGTGGGGAATATTAACTCCTATGTCAGTCTAAATTCTGAAACCTTTGTCTTTCACTGCAGAACATAATTGCTCCTTCCAAACACTTATGTAGCTCAGCCTAACTTGAGGCTGTCTTCTGATCTCAGATAAAGCCAGGCAATCCTTCTGGCTTTAGTGGGATTATGCCAACATAAGTGAAACTAAAATTTACCCCGTGGTGTATGAGAGTTGATAGGTGCATAAGGCACTGCGTGACGTTTGAAGGCTGCAATGGAAAAGTGCTGGAGGATGATAGGGAAAAATCATACGCTGTGTACACAGAGCAATGGAAACTATTTAAAGCAGCTCCAGCCTCAAATATTCTGTGTAGTCCCTTCACAGGGAGAAAGATGTTACATGATAGCCTGGATATTTGAGTGAGTAGACTCTGTACTATAGAAATAATATAAAATAGAAGACATTGAGTACTTCTGAGTGATAAATGACACAATCCATTTGCAACAACGCTGAAAACAAACCGGAAACCAATGCTGATTAAAATTAATTCATTTGTAATACTTTCCCATTCGGGCCTGTAGGAATCATAGTCAGTGTTTTCCCATTCTGAGCTCACACTTTTGATAATGACACCTGCAAGGACTCTTTATGTCAGATAAGCTTTGTATCAAGCTTGTGGTAAGCTTGTGGTAACTGTTCTGGAAATAGTAGAAATACTACAGGGTACTGAAATACTCCAGAATACGGGATCATTGCTTGAAGTTGGGGGTTTGCCTTGTAAAATGAGAAAAAAAAAAAAAAAAAAAGGTTGGTGACAGGGCTTTATCTGAAATTAATTATTAACCCTTCTGGGAAGCTATGCTAGCTTGCGCTCATTAAACATTTGTCGCTTTTTAAAAGTGTAAGTATCTTTTGTTCATAGGATTCCTACGCTGGCACTCCACGGTGCCTGTGAAGGTTTCCATGATGGTGTGGGACTCAGGTGCGAGCAGATTTACCATATGTTCATGGAGAATAATGACAGCCTGCCCTGGGAGGTAACACAAAACCAGCACCTGCGTGCTGCCATTTGCTGTTGTCAGAGCTGCTGTTGGCAGAGCAGTCAATCTGCATTTTGATGCAGATGATAATTTAGATAGCAAAGTGAGCTAATAGGTTGCACAGTAGTACTCATGGCTTGCCAGCACCCTTCCACTAAGAAGTTGGAAGGTCAGTGGATTGGGTGTTGCTGTACTCTCAGGACCATTTGTTAAAATGTACTGGGTAAAATCTTGTTTCCCATAAATTAGCAGAACTCCTGCTGGTTCCACTGGATCCAGGTTTGCTTCAGCTGTTTTTCAGTCAAACCATGGGTTTTTGGATGGAAATGAAGGAGAGGAATGCAGAAATTACATTGTCACATACGTAGCAATATTAACATAGGTGTTGAACTGTTGTCTTGAACATCACGGAAAAGAGTTGTGTTGTTTAATATGACTAAGTTAAAATTACATATTGAAAAGTCTACTCTTAATCCAGCATATGTCTACTTTTCAGGAAATATGAGTCTTTGGTTTAACTATGGCAATTAGTGCAGGAATCCTGTCAGCTTGGGTGACAAACTGTAACTCATACTTAATTCTTATTCATACCAGCAGGATGTGTGTAGGAGCATGCACATACCTACATGCATGGACTCATTAGTGGTATCTGAGACTATTGCAAAGGTCTGAGACTATTTAAAAGGTTTCTTAATCTTAGTTCTGCTTCTGTGAGACACTGAGTAGTCTCATGTTTGTTGGTTTCCATTTGAATCTTGGGATTTTACAACAGAGTAGATTTGTTTCCTGATTTTATTTTTGCAGTTGCATACCTGCAGTGCATCAGACTTCAGTTGCAAGTTTAAATTAAATTTTATTTTTCAAACATACAGGATTGTGTGCATCAGAATTGATATTATTGTCAGGCTTTGGGTCACCATTTCATGTCCTTGAAGCTGGTGCCTGGAAGCTGTTGCCAACAAGAACTCTCCATGTAGGCTCTGTACGGTGAGCCTGGTGACCTCAGTCTGCCTTCTGATGGGCACATGTCCGTAGCTGAAGAGCCTGTTCTAATAAAGCTAAAGAGCCTGTTAATAACTGACATCCTCGTTGGCAGCCTGCATAGAGAACCTGAGTTTGGAGTGGATACAGAGATGCAGCCTATCTCCATGCCACCAGCACAGGGACAGCGAGCTGGCCACTTGTGACCTCCTCCCAGATCCATCAAGCTTGGGAAACGATGTCCAGAAAACACCCTCCTGTCCTTCTGGGAGTTGGTTTGGGTTCAGAAACAGCGAAGCTGCTTTCACATGGAGCTATGTCTCTGCTAATGCAGCTGTGCTGTACGGCGGCGATGTACCATGTCAGGTTGGCCCTATGTGCCAGACTCCACCGTCTACACAGGCTCCTTTGGGAATTCTGACTTCTTTGAAATGTTTTGGGCTTGTTTTTTTTTTTCTTTTCACCTGAGCTGAGGCACAAGGAAGAGGAAAATGTGTTTAGTTTCTCCTTGCTGCTGTCTCTGCTCTATCTTTCAGGCCTGTTAGTGTGGTAAGATCCTCAAATGCTAAATTTATATGAAGACTTAGACACAATAACCTCCCAATTTAAATGCATTTTAGTCCAGTTTATAAGAAATGGGTCATTCAGTCGTCTGTTTTCTAAGTATTGTGTTAGTTGTATTTTGTCCACAGCCTTACCATTGCCATACAGACTTCCAGTTTTTAGGAAACAGGTTTGCAGACCTGTCTACAGGTATTTAAATATTTCTGGCTGTTTTAAAACCTCAATCAGTACCAGCTGAAATTAAGAAAAAGGTCTGAACACTAAACGTACACTGCTGCTAACTTAACCACTTTATATAAATTCCCTCTGGATTATTTCTTCCCTGTCTTCTGAAGGTTGACATTTGTTCTTACAATCTGTGGTGAGACCACAGTGAGCTGGCTGACCACAGTAACTGCTGCATGTTGTTCTGCTTGCTGCAGATTAGGAGCATGGGAGGTATCTCTTGCTTCTCTTTTTTATTTTTCCCCCCCCTATTTCTTACTTGCAGAACAACTGAAAAAGGACAAGGTTGAGATATTTCCTGAATGTTGCATTGTGCCTTGCCCTGCATGGTGTTCAGAGGAGGCGGGGAGAAAGGATGAAAAAAGCTGTTGGACTAACTTGACTCTTGTGTCACCCAGCTGCTCAGAAAACAGAGGGTCAACAGAGACCAGGGCTTCAAAACAGTGAGGTTAGAGGAGGCAGGGCTGCCAACCTTTCCTGCACCAGCCTGCGGAATAGTTGCTGCTCCATATGATTTCTGTTTCTGTCTAGAAAAGTGCATTTTACAGCAGGAAAAGCATTCTATAAATATTCTCTATTTATTATTTTGCTAGAGCTTATCCACTATGCTGAACTTAGATCAATAAAATGAGAAAAAGGACGAAAAATACCCAGAGATAAAAGAAACCCAGAAAGCTATGCATTCCAGAATAAACACAGCACTCCTTGACGTGGTACAGGCACTGTTTGTGCCTGGCTTCCCTACAGGGGTTCTTGCACATCCAGTAACTTTGTTTGTATTTTGTAAATTAGCAGATGGTTCTTTGATACAAAGGAGAAAGTGTTCCCAGATCAGATCGAGTATCTCTTTTTCTCCTTTTCCCCCCTCTCTGATACTAAACAAATCGTAGAGGAAGACACAACCACAATTGCTAAGTAAAGGGGAGATGAAGCAAATTAAAAATATCTGTAAGTTAACCGTAAAGTTCAATTGACACCGACTGCTGTAAAGCAAAGAATATAACCGAACAGGAGATATTTGCATTTCCAGCATTTCTGAGCGGTGCTCCAGGGGACCTAGGGCACAGCCAGGTCAGTTCGTGTGACCTTTTTCACCGTTTCCTTCCCACAGAGGCTGCCTAAATCTCATCAGTTGAGGGAACTACTCAGACAAGAGCGTCACTGCTGGAGTGGGGGAATAATTTTATACCTGCCGTGTGACCTTTTCACA
Source organism: Falco cherrug (assembly GCF_023634085.1). Taxonomy (NCBI): domain Eukaryota; kingdom Metazoa; phylum Chordata; class Aves; order Falconiformes; family Falconidae; genus Falco; species Falco cherrug. The sequence continues at coordinate 17,370,814 of NC_073710.1, read as the reverse complement.
GAATCATAGAACCATTTAGGTTGGAAAGGACCCATAAGATCAAGTCCAACCATTGACCTAGCACTGCCTAGTCTACCACTAAACCTACACAGCTTTGAAATCCCTCCAGGGAGGGTGACTCCACCACCTCCCTGGGTAGCCTGTTCCAATGCTGGACAACCCTTTTGGTGAAGAAATTTTTCTTAATATCCAATCTAAACTCCCCCTGATGCAACTGGAGGCCATTTCCTCTTGTCCTATCAGTTGTTACTTGGGAGAAGAAACCAACACTTGCCTCGCTACAACCTCCTTTCAGGTAGCTGTAGAGAGTGATAAGGTCTCCCCTCAGCCTCCTTTTCTCCAGGCCAAACACCCCCAGTTCCCTCAGATGCTTCTCAGAGGACTTGTGCTCCAGACCCTTCGCCAGCCTTGTTGCTCTTCTTTGGACATGCTCCAGCACCTCAAAGTCAGGGTGGAGCTTGTGTCTCGGTGATATTTGTAAGGCATAGTGCCTGTTTACCAGAAGTTGGGCTTGATCTTGGCTGGAGCCTCGAGGCAGTAATTTGAGTAATGTAACAGTAATTCAGTAAGACGCTTACAGACTAGATCTGGCTAATGCATATTCCACATTGCTCAAAAAAACCACCCTTTTTTAATTGCTAGCCTGAAATTTCTTTGGAAATGTTATTGCTGCAACAGTCAACTCTCCCCTCGTCTACTTGAAACCTCGTCTATACAGATATTACAATGATAAACTATCATGTGTTTCATTCTGCTTGTGTGTGTAAACTATATATGTATATATAAGAGAAAGCGTGTCTTTTGGGGCAGGCTGCCTCTTTTTTATTTGTGTTTGTACAAGACCTGGCATTATTGGGTCTCAGTCCATGATTGAACCATACAAGCATGACAGTACTGTAAATAAATAAATAGCTACCCTGAAGATAAAATTCCCTTTACTTTCTGTTCAGCACTTTCCCCTGCAGGTCTTTGCACCAGAAGTCTTGCATTGAAAAGATTTTCCTCTGTTATTCCCGTCTTCTGCATCCATGTCTTGTTCCATTGACCTGACTGTGGAGGATTTGTCATTGGCTCTAGTAAGTGCAATGGGTCCAATAGCTGTAATGTTTTAGAACAAAAGAGAAAATGCTTTCTTCTGAAGCTTTGCCTGAAATGTAGCTTGTGTCCAAAGGTGGAACAAATTATGGGTACTTTTCCCTCTAACACTGGGTAGCAATTAAGGGGAAAATTTCCAAAGTACTTATGCAGAGACTCAAAGGGTATGAAACCAAGGTGGATTTAATGCTTACTAACAACAACTAATACTCTAAGCAGAGAAAAAAGAAATTAAGAGAAAAATTTGCATTATATATAGAAATATATGTACCGTGGAAAAATACATATCCAATACTAAACATGGGCACAAGCCAAATCCTTCTCATTTTACAATCTTTGAGAGTGGCTCCACTGACTTCCAGGGGACTTGAATGGGATCCAGCTCCAAATCTGGCTTTCTTAACTCATGAATAGTCCTCCTGAAATTAATAGTATTTCTTGAATTAGGAAAGTGAGACAGATTTTTGGTAGTACAACCCTTGCCCTCAGTACTTCATCGTATATATGATTTGAGGGCAATCCCTTTCCAGGTAATGTCTGTTATTGACATGCAGAAATATATAGTGATGTTTTGTTCTGTTTTCTAAGGATGGGAGTCTTAGGACATACGTATGGAGATAGTTTATCTAGGGAAATTTAAGGAGTCACCAATCTACCACTCTAAAGGTTCCCAATATGATTCAGAGTGTGCACGGGAGAGAAATCATATGTTGGATTAATTCGCTCATTTTGGCTGTTTGGTGACTAATCCATCCATGGACACTTCTCACTTCTCTCTTTGTATTTACCACCTGACCGCAACTGGGTAGTTATTTGTAAAGGGTAAATCAGATTTGAAAAATGAGAGTGTGTCTTTGCACATTGCAGATCCATGGCCATTGAGCAGTGCTGCTAGTTGAGGCAGGTCACATAGATTCTTTGTTATTCTATTGTTACAGGTTTTTGTCTGATGAACATGTAAGACCTTTTCACTGAATACAGTGTGTTCCAAGTTAAAATGCTGTTTCTGACTGTTCTTTTGACATACAACTGTGAAACTCATTTTCTGTAACACAAAAACATGAACTGTGTAAAAATTTGCATTTTTCATGAACATTCATTTAATATTTATAATTACTTTAGTCTTGCTTACATGCTCCCCTTGTTTTCTAATACTCAAAACAGCTTTTTGGTAATTAATTTGAATTTTAGTACTAACAAGTGGCACCTCTTATGAAGCCTATTACAAACATGGCACATTGTTCTAAATGGCATAATAAAATAATCGTCTAGAACTGCGACACATTCAGCAAAATGGCTCTACTTCTGTTTGACAGGGTGAACGCCTGTGCGTTTTTCAAAGCAACTAGTTTAGCACTCTTCATTTACAAAGAGGGAAGGGAGAGGAGAGAGAAATGCTACTCTGAGAACAGCTTGTCTCATGTTGACCTACTTTCTCCACCAATCTGCATGCAGTCGGAGCTGCTGTTGTGTTGACAGTACATATCCAAGCTGAAGCAAACCCAGCAGAATCCATGGCCTTAGCGATGGGCTCTAGAGAAGACAAAAGGCCTTCTGGGTTTGAAATGACTTTTGGACGTGCAGGCGCTGCAGAACTGGGATAGAAAGAGCTGATTTGCAAAACCGTGTCTCATGCCTCCTCTTTCCTGTGAGATCTAAAGTAGATTACACTCACGTGATGAGGTCACTTTGTGTCTAATCTCTCAGGTGCATTTATGTCTAAAACAGGTGGTGTTGGTCCAGGGAGGGTCTGCTTAGCTGCATGGGGGACGTGGTCAGAGAGCTGAATTTGCTACTTTTCTCAGCATTTTCTCTCCTGCCAGGAAAACTGGGAAAACAAGGGAAAAGGGTAGTGCCTAATGAGAAATGCAGGTGCCTGTTTGTCATGCCTATCTTTGACTCCCTTTTAGTCCCTACAAATTATTTGTAGATGGTGCAAATTAGAGTAGCCGTAGAGCTCCTCTCATCTCATGCAGAGCAGAGCAGTTTTGTACAGAGCCTGCAGGCCAGGGAGTGGAAACCTTTTTTTGTATCTACATACCCATGCAGGGGTAAAAAACTCGTTGTCTGTGCTGCTTGGAAATTATTGATTCCTGAGGTTCAATTAATGATCTTTGGGGATTGTTTTTTACTTGCTATCATTAGTTTTTGAAAAGGCATAATTTTTTGATGTGCTGCCTATAGTGGGAGGAGGTACTGCTACCTCTTGAGAAATGTGAGTAAACGTACGTTGTGTTGATATGCATCACCATGTCAGTTTTATTATTTCAACCAATGTTTTCACAAAAGTTAGCCTATACTTTACAAAGGAAATACTATTCCTTTGCCCCTGAAAGTCCCTGAAAGCCTCTTGTGCTGCCTGGAAATGAGTACAGTTTTATTCGTAGCAGCTTGTTGCAGAAAACTCCAGTAGCGCTGCTCTTCACCAAAACATCGTTTGACTAGTTTTAACTTAAAGCAAGAACCCTGTTGACTGTGAGAAGGAAAAAGACCCTAAACCTTTTGTTTCAAAACCACGGCATTTCCTTGAGACCATTCCAGAGATTGCTTTTTACAAATCCTTTCTTTGCATCTCCTCTAATGAGAGTATTTGTGCTAGGACACTAGTAAGATGCCTTGAGATCCATTTTTTTATTTGGGTCCTAATGAAATACAGTTGACCTCAGTTTAATAGACCAAGTAACAAAATGAGTCAAACCAGAGCCTTTAAAAAGACCTAAATGAGGTCTAGTAGAAACTGCTTGCTGCTAGGTGAAATGTTACTGGGACTTCCTCGTACCCTGTTGCTGGAATCCTTGGGGGATGTTATAGCACAGTGTGGTGGCACATGAACACGAAGTGCACTAACTGCTGTGCCCTGCCTCGCTCTGTGGCACTCTCATCCCACATCAAGCCTGCCTTTTTATGAGCTGGCGTAATCTCCTTTCAAAGTGGATTAACACGGGCACTCACACGGGTGGACTAAGAGTCTTTGGATAAAGCCAGCACAGAGCACCAAGTGCAGTTATTGCACTGAACTTCTTCCCCACAGAGATTTGAGTATTTTAAAATCCACTTAATATAGTGGGTTCTACTTCTTCCTAGGAACATGCAAGTGGGTGAAAGTTTGACATCTGCCATCCTGCTGAATCTGTGCTTCTGGGGTAGAGGTTCTCCTCTCCATTAAGATTTCTCTGCTGTCATTGCCTATTGCTAAATGTTTCTTGGCTACCTGAATTTGCTATGTGGTGAGCCATGCAGACCACTGGGGCAGGAAGCTTTGTGGGCTGCTTTCGTCGGCACACTGCTTGGGTTTGAGAACTGGGGTTCAGGGGTTGGGTTTGCATGAGTCTTGCAGTGCTGAACCTCACTGCCTTGTGAAATACCTCATGCACACATGATCCAAAAGTTCCTGCACTTCTGAGGTGTGAAAGCCAATTGAGAGCTCATAGGTGGTAAAAGCTGCTATTATTGTAGCACTCAAAAACTCAGATACTTTGTATTAAACTCTCTGAAGGTCTTTTTGACAATTGTTTGGCATAATGCCTGCATCACATGATTTCAATCAGACAACAACAGCTTCAGCTACAATTCATTTTGTGAGGTGACTTTCTTGTTGATGTCTGCTGGGAATTAGGCAAAATCAGAGGTAAGGCACTGGAAGGAAAGTAAGGATGAAATTATAGGTGAATCAAGTGAGTTTTAGAGTTCAGAGAGAATCACAGCAAAAAAGATTGGTTCCCTACACCTTCCATTTCTCTCATCTGTGCTGTTTCTTAATATTCCTCTTTAATTTACATTAATTGCTTTTTAACCTTCTGATATTTAAGGAACTCTTGTAACCTACAGGTAGTGGTGGAACTGACAGTCACAAATTTTAGTCCTAGTTTTTGTTCTTCCTCATTTGGTGATGTCTGAGCTTGAGGAGTCAGGACCACATCCAGGCTGTCCACGCTGAGACAAGGCCTGGGCGCGCACATCCCTCCCTTCCTTACTTTGGCATCTGTGGAAACCCATTGCTGAAAAGAGTTTCAGTCTAATCCAGCCAAATCAGCCAGGCCTCTGGTCTGAACGAGCTGACTGCGGGGACTGTACTGCTCTGCAGGGTGCAGATGTAGTCTGCTGAAAGCTTAGGTAAGTGTCATGATTTAACCCCAGCTGGCAGCTAAGCACCATGCAGCCGCTTGCTCACTCCCCCTCCTCCCCGGTGGGATCAGGAGGAGAACTGGGAAAAAGGTCACACGCATGGGTTGAGATAAGAAGAAGTTAATAATTGAAATAAAACAAAATAGAATAATAATTACAACAACAACAATTGTTATGGAGAGAAAGGGAAAGAGGAATAAAATCCAAAAGGCAAAAACCCCAGCAAGTGATGCACAATACAATTGCTCAGCACCTGCTGACCGATGCCCAGACAGTCCCTGAGCAGCGATATACCCAGCATGACGTTCTCTGGTATGGAATGTCCCTTTGGCCAGTTTGCGTCAGCTGTCCTGACTGTGTCCCCTCCCAAATCTAGTGTCCCCCAAAGCCTTCTCGCTGGCAGGGCCTAAACACCTGAAAAGGCCTTGACAGTGTAAACATCACTTAGCAATAATTAAAAACATCAGTGTGTTACCGACATTATCTCATACTAAACCCAAAACACGTCATGGTACCAGCTACTTGAGAAGAAAATTAACTCTGTCCTAGCCAAAACCAGGACAGTAAGGTGCTTAATCCTCTTGCTTCGGTTTATTGTGCTGTGCAATAGTCATATTCCTAACTGACTAGCAAAAGGATCAATTCCTTAACATCTGGAAAGAGATTTGAAAAACTAAAGCAATAATTTCACAGTTATGCTTCATCAGTACTGTGCATTTAATGCTAATGTTATTTTATGAATGCTCATTGACAAATCAAGGATACATTTTAAAACTCCATTAGGAAAGTCAGTAAATATAAAGTCTGTTTATTGGTATGTGGATTATAATACTGTACCAGGAATGTTCTACCCTGTCTTTTATGGATGTGTACTGGAGAGATGTGATGCTTTAATGACTTCTCGATAAGCAAATCTTACAGCCCAGTTCTTTCCCAACATTAGCGGTTTGACTTGATTGTGATGGGTTTACTTTGCTGAAAACACAACTGATGCCTTGTATTTTCAATACCATGAAGATAAAGAAGTGCATTACATTTTTCATCAGGACTATCACTTCCAGCAGGTGTAGAACAAACAGACCTTTCTAGCTGTTTACATGACTAGACTTTCAAATGTATCCTCTAGTTCCCTTGGGAGATTAATTTTTAAAACTTACATCAGTGGAAAACAAAACTGAGTTAGTCAAGTACCTTTTTAAAGTCTTGAGTGAAATACAGGCTCCCATCCTGCTGGTCATAATGACTCTGGCTGCATAAGGAGCACCAGCCTGCTAACCTGTCCTGTTGGAAAACTGAACTGCACTGCCTGAAATTGCACATGGTCTGCTAGCACCATCATGCCTTGGCTCTTTGTCTCAAGCGAGGGATATCTGTGCAGTGGAAACTTCACTTTTGTTCCGAGCCCAGCATCACAAGTGCCCATTATCGAGGTCTGCTTCTGGGATGTTGCACACTAGCTATCTTGCACTGCCCATCTGCTGTGCTCTAGTTTTGCTGGGCACCATACAAGCTGGGGCCGAGTGCAGCCATGTGCAGGCACAGCTAAAACCATACTAGGAACGTGCACGCTGCACCAAAAGTTATTAATTCCCTTAGCCGCTTCAGTAAATCTCTTCCTGCAACAAGCATATGCTGAGTTGCTCCTGCCCAAAAGAGACCTGTGGGAGAAAATCGGTGTCAGAAAGGTTAAGTAACTCAGTCCATAATTGCAGGGACTTGTCTGTAATTTCAAATTCTCTGTGCAGAAAAGGAAGGCTTTTCTTTCCATTAGACCATGTGGTTAAAGACAGAAAGAATCTGGCCATCCTGTGCAAATCTTCTAAGTGTAATAGTTTCCTCGTTTGACATAGATTTTCAAGCCAAAGTGATTAATGAGTCATAAATACAATGCTACAGTGATCCTTAAAATAAACAACATCCCTTGATTTGAAAATCCCAAGAGAAGAGTTTTAATTTCTCTAACCAATCTGGGAATATAAAAGATCTTCCTGCAGTGCCTTATTGATATAATTTGACCTTGCTCAGCAGTGGAGCTCCCTGATGGAGGTGTGTGGGGGGAGGAGGGGTGTGTGGGCACACATACAAAGTGCTCTTACTATGCCTGTATTCAAATTCTAATTCCATATTCTTGTAAGAACGATCTCACTGGGAACCAAAAATAGCACAGACGGAAAATATTCTCACAAGATGATTGTCACACAAATAGGAATAGTTTCTCTTTAACCCATTCTCTTACCAGCTAAGCTCTTTGCAGGCTCCTGATCTGCTGGTGCTTTACTTTAGCCGTTGGCCGAGAATCTCTTCATGAAAAGCAACAATTTAATAGTAATAAACTATCTCTGTGGTTGACAGTACACCATTAAGCTGGATTAAATGAAGTGTGTTTACCTTGTTTTAACAATATAAAAGTATTACTTCAGTGATGGTAATTCACCGTCTTTGTAATAGGGTGTGTTTTTGAGTTTTGGTGACCGTTTTTCTAGGTCCTTTCTAGCTTTAAATATTGCCAGTTACATCTGCTAATGCTCTGTTGCTTTCAATGAGACGGCACAAAATGCATGTCTGACCCAAATTCTTCCTGCCAATCACAATTTCCTGTATAGATAGAGAAAGTGAATTAATGGTGATGCCTTTATTTATTTTTATTACTGCAGCACCCGCAAGCCTCGAATTTGGAAGAGACTGGGCTGTGCTAGGCATTATAAATACACAGAACAAAAAGGTTGTTCTTTCAGAAAGCCTGTCCTCTAGTACTGGCGGGGGGTGACAGAGGGTACTGGTAGAGGGGGCAAGGAAACCGCAAAGCAATGGTGTTCAACACAAAGCAACCGAACTGGTGTCTTTGTAGGCACCATGGTAGAGTAGAGGTATGAGGAGTTGAATGAGATGTATGAAGCTGTGGAGGTTCAAGAAGCTCCTACAAAGTGAGAGAAAGCCTGAATTTACTTGTTTGAAGCTGTAGCAAGTCATGTGACCCAGCAGCACTCGCACATCCAAGGTGGAAGCTGACCAATGCAGGAATTAGATCCATCAGAGAGGGGGCCCACAGGCTTGAGAAGTGGTGTGTTAGGGAAGAGGGAGGTGGCAATGGGATTCAGGGGGAAAGAGGGAGCAGAGAGCTGGTCCCATGGATCCCCTATTTTTTTCCAGGTTGTTTTGGGGGAAATGCACTCTGTGGAGTGTTAACAGTGGTCTGCAAATGAGCTGATCTGTCAAGTTAGCATTTTACAATGGCATGTTAATTCCCAGACTTCTATGATAGACAGTTACATATAAATAAAAGCTATCATCCTGTTCTTTTATTTGAATTTGTTTATAGACTATGGAGAAAAGCTGATGGTTGCATATTTACCATACAACAGATGTTCATAGTTCTCAGGCACATCATCTGCCCAATTGCCCATGGCTTTGTCTATTCCAATTATTTTTTCCCGTATGTACACATTGGGTCACATTCCAGCTCTGGGACAAAGAGAGGTTTATTTTTTGTTCCTCTGTGGAACTACTGAGGTCCTTTGGGCTTCTTACAAGGACTGCCACATCCTGAAAAACAGCCCTGAAAACATGCCCATGGCAGTAACCGGTAAGGGAGTGATTGACAGGCTCCCAGTCAGCAGGTCTGGTGATGCCTCTGCTATGAAGCCTTCTATTTTGGGCACGATCCTGTTTGCCCATGTTGCTTTACCCAAGAAAGGCTGCTGTACCTTGGGTATTCCAGCAAGCCTCCCTCGTACTGACTGCGAGAGAGCTTGCAAAAACCTGCCCCATGAAGCTGCTGTGCTGGCTAAAGCGGGTAGAGTTCAGGGGCAGAGCCTGAGTGCAGAACAGCAGAGTTCTGAATGCTGCCCAGACAAGCAAAAATGTTTTTACTGTCATGAGTAGCTGAAGACTTGGTGTCCTCCCTTCTTTTCTGTAATGATAACCTTAGATGGATCTGGCTTCTCCGTGAGACAAGGGTTGCCAGTGAACTTCAGCGCTGAGGAGCTCGGAGATGTGCTTCCCTGAGGAGATGCTGCTGGGGACCTGCCTGGTGATACCTTGGCTCTTCACAAAGCAGGGTGACCTGCCTTCCTGGGATTTGGAACCAAGCCCCACATGTTTTCCTTGCATGCTGAGCTAATGCGCTGCTCACCTTCGCTTTGTGGTTTTGTGTCCTTGGCAGAAACCTGTACTGAGTAGCACTTGCCTGTGCCATTCTGGCGTGAGCAGGTGAGGCAAGAAGTCTTGGACCAGCTACACTTGTTGTAGCTGAGCACTGAATCACAGCGCTGCAGTCCTGTGGGGAACTCGATGCCGTTTGAATGCAGAGTAGTGCTGCGAAATGTCGCATGGAGCAGAGAGAACACAACTAGCTCGGAGCAGCCGGTTTTGACATTGGACAGACTATCAGCCAGGCACAGTGTAGCCAGCCTGGGATAATCAGGCATGCTGAGAGGCAAGGATAATTAGGCAGACACAGAGATACCCTGCAGATATCCTTCTGCAGCTCTTAACTATTCTTGGAAAACTTTTCCTAATATATAGCTTATATATTGCTCTCTATAAATTAAATGAATTCTTACGTTATCTGTCACATATTCTTGTTTACTGTGTTGGAAGCTCCTATCATATTCTCCTGAGTCTCCTCTTTTTCTGACCAAACAAATAGAGCAGAAATTCAGCCTTTTTGTATAGGAGGATGTTTTCCTCTCAAATTTGTCTGCATTTTTGGTAAAATATGGTGTTCCAAATTGCATCCTAAGAGAAGTTTCACTGATGCCTAATGAAAAAGAATAATTACTTCTGATGTCTGACGTGCATCCATCTTATTAATACATAGTTGAATGAGCTTTACTTTTTTGTTGCAGTGTGTCATGGTGTTGAGTCATATTCCACCTGGGGTCCTCCATAACTCCCAACACTCATTTTGCAGTACTCTTATTTAACCAGTTTTTTCTTATTTTGTGTTTGTTTGTCTGATTTCTCCTTCCTTGACTTAGTACTTTACAGTTGCCTTTGTTGAATGTCTTGGCTTAATGTAAGGCTGTTTATTCAAGCCATCAACATTTTCTGAATTCTGAAAGAGGCTTTTAAAGCATTCACAACCTTCCCCAGCATCTGCACCTTCTGCATTGTCCTTTCTATGAGCTGAGTCATTAGTGAGAATACTGAATAGACCTGGTTTCAGGACAGATCCTGAGGGAACCTTGCTTGATACATCCAGTACGCTTAGTACCTGTGGCAAGAAGAATTGGTGTTTGAGCATGAGCTTTGGTCTTAATTTGGAAACAAGCAAGGCAGTAGGGCAGCTCATGTAGCCATTTGAAGAGAAACCTGAGCTTCATAAAATGGGAAGAACAGGAAAATACAGTTGGATCTGCTGTGTGTGCGAGCTGCCCTGCGCCTTCGCCCTGCCCAGCCCACAGACGCCATGCACTGCCTTTGCGCCGTGAAGCCGTATCTCAAAGGGGGTTATAAATACACATCCTCCTTCAGTTTGAGAAGTAAGAAGAGGATGCAGATGGGTGAGAACTGTTCCAGTGAAGCTCACACTCTCGCCTGGCGCATAATGAGATCAGAATGCAGGCAGGAATGTGTGGAGGAGTGGAGCTGGCAAGGATTCACCAGCCTCAATTATTCTAAGCCTATTCCATCCCTAATCAAACCTTTATTCTTTTTTTTTTTCTTTTGTGTGTGTGTGTGAGACAGAGAGAAGGTGCTTTATGGAGACGTTTCTGTTTGAACATAAAATTCAAGCTCTTTTTACTACATGATCAAATCCCGGTTGACAGGATATTCCTCTTCTGGTGAATTTTTGGTGCACTGGGCTTATCATACCTTCCTTTGCTATGGTTATTTCTGAGCACTTGGCATTTCCCTGCTATGTAGCCAATTTGCTAGATGCTGGAGAGTATGAAATTGGATCTTTGAAAGGATCCCGGATCATTTTTGATGCTAATATAAATCTAAAAAAACCCCCTCAAACAGAAAAGGGGGTGGGCAGAGCAGTATCACATGAGTTATCCAGACTTGTTTACATCCTGATTTGCAACAGATACAGCTCGACCCCAGCATAACCTTGAAATCTACACAGGGAGAGGAAATACTATGTAAATTAGAACAGCCAAAACAAAACAGGCAGGCAGAAGCTCAGTGTACAGAACAAGCTGGGATGGCAGGCTTTGCAAACACTTTGCTATGGTGAAGAAATGTGCACTTTTTTTTTTTTTTTTCTGGCATGTAAATGGCTCTGAAAAAAACCTCCTCTCCTCTAACAAAAAATGGCAGTGCTGGTTTTACAAGACCACACCCATTTTCCATAGCGTAGGAACAGCATGTTCTCCTGCACCATATACATCACATCCTGCAAACCCTCCCCAGGAAGCCATGCCCTGAGCAGGACTGGTTTACAGCACCCGGGGAACTGTACTTGTGCCCGAGCCTTTTGGCTGCAACCTAAATGGGTTTTAAAAGATGACAGTGATGTTGTGGGGGCCCTACGAGTGGAGCAAAGGAATGCATGATGCTTACAAAATACTTCATAGCAGTGAATTAGAACTGGTGCTGAGCAAGTCCTATGTTAGCCTCCTGTGTTGGGCAGATTGGGAGAAGCATGCCGAAGGCTGTGGTTCGTCCAGGAGTTTTTCAGTGGTGGTGGGGCCATGCAGTTCAGTGTTTCCAGTTCCGCACTGGGACACACGTTTACGTGGCTGAACCATGAGGAAACTGAGAAACAGATCTAGAGGAAAAATAATGCCATTTTTCCAGTGAGTTAAAAGCTTTCCACCCCACTTGTCAGGTTTTTGCCTGGGCTTCCTACTCACGCTCACAGGCACCTGCGTTGGTGGCGCGGGGGGCTGCTGGCCAAAGGGGCCTGGTGTGCCTGAGCTGGCAGGAGCACAACCTCCCCTAACACTGTACTTCCACTCCTGAAATTACAGCTGCGGCTCAGCCTCTCCGCACTTGACGCTTCTTGGTATCGTGCTTGCATGCCCTGCCAGCACTGTGTTTTAGAGTGCAGAACCACCCAAGGACTTCTCCTACAAAGCAATGCATCTTCACGGTCAACTCCCGCGCAGGACCTGTGACCACAGAAGTAGCACAAAGGAGGCTGCTGGAGCACGGCACCCAGCGCAGCAGCACCCTCAGTGTGTCTAACCACAGCCACGCTGGGCTGCTCGGTGCCTGCAGATGTGGCTTCCTCAGGCACTTAACCATGTCAGGACAATGTTATTCCCTGCCTTATTATTTGGAATTGATTTCAGGAGCAGGAAGGTGGTTCCCATGCTGACCCCCCTTGGCCCTTGAACCCACAAAACCATTAATCTGTGAATTTTAATCTCTGGAAGGAGGGCACGCAGCAGTTGTGAGTAGTATTTTAAGCCTGCAGGAGTACAATTACCTGGTCTGCTGTAGGCAGTGTCAGAGCCCAGTGGAAGTACAGCTTGTGGCCAGAAGCATGTTTGGAACCAGCAAAGTTTAGGAGGCAGCAGTGGGAGTAAAATGGGAGTAAAAAAAAGAGATAATTGCATGCCCCAGAATTGCCAATATCCTTCCTGAAATCTCCATTAACCAGGTTCTCAGCCATATCGCTTTACTGAAGTGACTGGGGAGAGCTCTTACCTAGCACGAGCATTGTACGATTCCAGGAACAGCAGGTTTTCTTTTGCCTGACAACGTCAAATTTCTTGCTCTCGAAGAAATGAGAGTTGTCGGTGGAGCGGTGTTGACCTGAGCTGTTGTGCTCAGATGTTTCCTTCCTTGGATCATCCCGGGCTCGCCAGGGGCCATACTCTTTAAGCCTTTCTCAAGATGATGTGAACGGTCCATGTGGGGGCCAAGTGCTGTTCAGAAGGAATAGCAGTGCCAAATTTGTTCATGTTGTTGAGAAATAAGAAGTATATTGTGCTAATGATGTCTGCTGAACTTTTTGTAGTCCTTGCATGCCTGCTGTCTCCTACCGGCTACACACTCACACATGCACTGTACACTGTTACTTGGCTTTGTCAGAATACAAACCATCACTGTTTAAGTGTAAAATGACATTTTGGTGTATATATATTTAAGCAAAATATGTTTCCTATGAACACTAATTGGCATAAAGTCTTGCTTTAAATGCATAATTTTAATCCTAGAATGCTTCCTCAGCTATTGAAATGTGTGCTTGTACAGGAGAAATTTGAAAGAAAAAGTAAGTGTGGGAAGAGGAATGAATCTTTTAAAGCAAAGGCAAGGAGGGATGTTAGGAAAATACTAAGGCAGCCAGATTGTCCTTTACTCCATTCGTCTGCAGGGCTGTCAGTTTTCAGGGGTTTATGTTGAGGAAGAAATCATAGAAGGCTTGGGTTGGAAGGGACCTTAAAGTGGCAGGGACACCCACCACCCGTCCAGCCTGGCCTGGGACACTGCCAGGGATGGGGCACCCACAGCTGCTCCGGGCAGCCTGGACCAGCGCCTCGCCAGCCTCACAGGGAAGAACTTCCTCCTAATATCTGATCTAAATCTGTTCTCTTTAAAGTTTAAAGCCTTCCCCCCCTTGTCCTATCACTACATGCCCTTGTAAAATGTCCCTCCCAGCTGTCCTGTTGGCCCCTCTAGGTACTGGAAGGTGCTGTAAGGTCTCCCCAGAGCTGCCTTCTCTCCAGGATGAACAGCCCCAGCTCTCTCAGCCTGTCTGCACAGGAGAGGTGCTCCAGCCCTCTGGTCATCTTCGTGGCCCTCCCCTGGACTCGCTCCAACAGGTCCATGTCATTCTCATTCTGGGGGCCCCAGAGCCGAACACAGCACTGCAGGTGGGGTCTCACAAGAGTAGAGGGGAAGAATCACCCCCCTGGCCCTGCTGGCCACCCTTCTGATGCAGCCCAGGACTGGGTTGGCTTTCTGGGCTGCAGGCACACACTGCTGGGCCACGTTGAGCTTCTCGCCCACCAACACCCCCAAGATGTGGTATCCTTGGGGCTGCTCTCCATCCATTCTCTCTCTGTAGCAGCATGAACTGTGAAAGGAAGCTGACTGAAAAGCAAATGTCTCGCTCCAGTGGAGACCACAGGGTTCAGTTAAACCTGACAATCTGGCTTTTAATTCATTGTCTCTTTGGATTTTGACCATGTGGGAAATCTTTATTCCTGTTTGCACAGAAATTTATGACATAAATGGGAAATGTGGCTTCTTAATATTTAATTTGCTTGGTGATTAAAAGAAATTAGTTTCAACCATTGAGCAGTTTAGCAGACCTCCATTAATTTTTATAAGGAAATATTTGCCTGACTTCTTTCTGTGAATTTATATGAAAAGAATAATGACTAAATCTTCTCCTGTGTGTGTTTTTGATAAGGACTTCTCTAATGTGAGTGATCAGAAACGGAATCCTAATCAAATGCTAATGTGTCAAGTGTAATGTAGTCCATACTTCATAAATAACATGTGGATTGTGGAGTTAAAATACTGGAATGACAATGCCTGGAAGTATTTTGGATAGAAAATTTACTTTCAGATTTTCAAAGCAACCAGGCAGAATCAGGAACTTAATTCGGAATTTGCTTAAGCCTTTAGGTGTTTAAGCCGTGTCGACTTAACAATGCCTTTGGAACTCTGTGCCTTTCTTCTTTAACCCGTCAGTGAAGAACAGAACTTGTTGCATTCTCTCAGTTTTGAGACGGTGCAGAGATAATTTACAGTGATAAGTGCCACTGCAGAGCTAAAATGGGAAGGGCTTTCTTCTGGTATATGTGTAATGAAAAGTGTGATGTTTTCAAATACTGAAAGACCAATGAATCAATATTTCCCCAATGCTTTTGAGACACAGTATGATAAAGTACTCTTTCAGATTAGTGATTTCAGGTTTGTATTAATCTTTTTCATCACACCTTTGTATGTAAGGCTTTTGTTATTGCTTTTTCTTTAGTATGCTGAACTGGTAATCTGATCTTACTTTTTTGAGACTTAAACATCATTCTATAAATACAGCTTTGGGCTAAAAATTTTTTTAATTTTTGTCAGTTTCCATAAGATTTTCATTGTTTGTGCCCACCACTAAATTATCTCAAAACATTGTACCATGGCTAACAGCTAAATTGGGTCTCTCAGAGAAATGTTTAATTCTTAGGCAACATTTATTCATATGTGATCTAACAAGAACTAGATGAATGGGATTTGAAAAATGAAAGTAAAAGGAGAAATTTATTTGCTTTGCAGCCAGAAGTGAAAGGAGCATTTTTTTGACTGCCACCTTCTTGCCTTCCCTGTGGCTTTTGTGACACCCCAGTGGAGAAGACATAATGGTGGTGACTCAGCTATGGACAGTGTTCAAAACAGCCACCAACCAGATGAGCATGGTATGAACCAATTGCTAATGAGTCCTGTTTATTGCTCATCATCTGTAGGGCTGGGCTGGAAGGAGACTGCAATTGAAATCAGGGCTTTTTGTGGTGTAATCTGCTCAGACCCACACTACGGGATAACGGTTGCCCCAAGTGCTGACAGGTGACATGATAACGGTATCTTATAGGTGGCCAGATCATTTTACCAGATGGGGGAATCTAGAAGACCCTTAAAAGAGTCAGAAATGGGGAATTCTAATTTGCAAGCTATGGCTGCAAGGGTGTCTTTTGCCAGTAATAAATCTATGAACTGAGAAGAAGGTAAGTGTTGTCTCATTTCAGTGGGTAAACAGTGTAAGTGAAGACTGTATAAAACTTTGACAAGGGGTGTGTCGACACTACCACCCTGACAAATCCCCCAGAACTGAGCTGTTGTTGAGCTGGGTGATTCAGGTTCTGCCTGCGCTGGAACTAGAACAGCACACAGGTGTCCGTGTGGGCTGCAGAATCTCTCTGAGATGCTGGATAAGGGCTGTGCTAACAGCCCAGCTTCCAGCGTAGCACTTCTTGCAGGTCTTGAGACCTAATTCATGTAAAGAAACCTGGAAAAAGCCATAAACTGCTCACAATGTGCAATGGAGCTACAGGGCAGGTTTGTGCTGTGCTGGCTTTGCACCTTGAAGAGCATGACTGTCTCTCTGCCAATATTATTCTTGATGCTTTATATTAGATCACATACGCTAATTGTTTTCTGATTCCCCTGTTGAGAAAGACTTTTAATCTTCCTTCATGTGCTTGGTTTAGCACTGTAGTTTCTCCTACGCTTCTGCCCCTGTGATGGTGTGTGCCCAGGAGGTTGGGGCATGTCCACTGTCTCCCTTCCCAAAGGAACTGTGTGTGTATATCTCTGTATAGGGACAGCATGAGCAGGCAAACCCATAAAGAATTTAATTAGGTTAAGGATAAGTTTCAAAGATAATATAAGCCTCTAAAGTGTAGACATAAACAGAGCTTGCCATGGGGCATGTGTGTCCTTGTGCTGCTGCTGAGGACACTGCAGAGGCAGCCGCTGGCTTCTGGCTTAAAGACCAAGCTGTGGGCCAGCTTGTGACAAACTTCAAACTCCACGCTTTCAGGCTGTATAATTATTTTTTTTTTCTCCCGTGAAACAATAAGGTTTCACTTTTACTTTGGACTTCATCTCAAATTTATGTTGACCATTAGTCATACCCTTTAAACGAATTTATAAATAAAAATCAGACTGAAACTGTGCCCCCTCCTGCCTGCCGGTATAATACATGCTGCAATAAAATGCTTCTCCTGCAAACTCTTGCTTCTTGCTAAATAGTCTGACTCATGTTTTCTGGTTAGGGAAAAGGGAGTGGCATCCTGCAAGGGCTGCGAACCCCAGTGCAGCTCCATGTGATACAGTGAGTGTGCAGTATGGAAAGGAAAATACAGTCTTTGTTTGCTTAGCTTTATGGTTGAAATGCGATTAATGGCAAATGGGTCAAAAATATGGATTATAAACTCATGGTATAAGTGAAATTCATGTGTTGATAAAGAAGTCCTACAATGTCTTTTTTTTAAATCAATGTAGGGCTATTTAAAAAAAACCTACTAGTCTGATGACTGAAAAAGTGCAGACACATGGAAATATTCTTATAGTTTCCAGATTATTTTCATTGCAAGGTGTTTAGAATAGCTCCGTTTTTATTTTAATTTTTATTTTGTTTTGGGAGTTATTCCTGGTTAGTAATAATTTCCAAATTTTCCCATAAGCATGATCAAAATGTTAAGGTACTTCAATTAAATATTCAAGTGACCATCTCAAGAGATAAAATGTGTAAAGTCAGTCAATACCTTTAAAAAGTAACAAGGAAACATTTTTGAAAATCCTTCCCCAGAATTGCAGTATGACAACTTTTTTTTTTGCTTTTTAGATGTTGTTTTCTTTCTGTGTTAGATTTTTCATCAAGTCTTCTGCTACAGGAAAAAGATCCCAGAAATATGCAGGTCTTACTTTGCTTATTAACTTATAAACCAGCTGTAATTTAAAAGAAGTGGAACAAATCTCTTGTGCTCAGGTTGCCTAATATTATCTAGTGTAAAAAGTCTGAACATTTCTTGGAGAACCAGTATCATCCACACAGTTTACAGCAACCTTTATATACTTAGAAAGGGCAAACAACCTAAGAACAAAACAGAAATCCAAGCCTCCAAGGTTACAGACTGGCCTTACTGGTCCAGTGCCATTCCTTTCAGATTTAACCAAGCTGTGAGATGTAAAAAATCACCATTTCCCTTCTCTCGCTGGAGATCCTCAGGGAAATCCAGTCAGTCTGCTAAAATCACTGAACTCTGCAGAACCCAGCGCACGCTGCCAGCAGCGCGGGAGCAGACACAGAGCAGCGTCCTGAGGATGCCTGGGAGGTCTGGGGACAGCACCAGCCTCCCCATCCTGCGTCCCACCTTCATCTTACTCAGGGTCTGGTCTTGCTGTGTTGTAACCCCACTTTTGGACCACTGTATGAACTCAGCACGTGGTGCTAAAAATGCAGTACAGTCTTTCGGAGATAATAGCTGCCTCCTGTTGTGAGCTGATAGATAGTTTGCCCTATTCCCCAGTGATGGGAACCTCTTTTAAGTAGCAAAGAATCAATCCTCCTCCCGGTATTCATTCACAACAGAGTGCGTGTTAGAAGGTATACGCGCCACAGATGTAGAGCATGTTAGGTGTATGTGCCACAGATGTTTTCTTTAATCTGGGTGCTTAAAAATTCAGTCCAGCAGTTAGTCTATGGGAGGTGGTAAAAATCCACACAGAAGTTAGAAGAAAGGCAGAATTATGGTGATTATGCAAGCTCTATTCATTTTCATGCATGTAGGTATTGTGATCTTGGACTACGTGGTCACATTTTCTCTCTGACAGCCTGCCTGCCACAATGTGCAGGCTGGATGCACAAGGGAGACAAATTAAGATTGCATGTGCAGCTGTAAATGTGACATTTGAAAAGTCTGAAATAGAACTGAAATAGCATTATTTTAATGTAGCTTTTTTGCATGCATACAAATAAGCTTGTGGCTTATGATCACCTCTCAAGTGCTGAGGCTTTGATATTTGTTGTATTTAGTGGCTCTGTACGTGTCACTTCTCAGAACGGGTGTTAAGCACAGTGGTGGAATGAAGAGTCAGTTCCTCAGGTTCTTGCACCTAGATAAGGTGTGTTTCACTGCACCTCGAATCAAATTATTGTTAATGTTAAAGATACATTAATTCATTACAGGTCTGGAAAGACACGTACTATTGATTGTGTTTTGGCTTAGTAAGAATATTTCCCAGATTTTTCTTCCCTGTCCTGGCCTTTCTGCTGAATATCACTTTGAGGCAGCATTGCTGTGGGTCCAGCTGATTGTAAAATTTCATAATTGTTCAATGGATACGATTTTCTTTTTATAGAAAAATATTTTTTATAAGCCTTAACTAGTCAAACGACAAAAAAAAAAGTTTGTAAACCTCATACTGTGTGAGCTGATGTTGTATGAGTATCTTGAAAGATGAGCAGAAGGACTTAGACACAGTGGCATCCAGCTACTTGAATTGTCTGTGCATGTCTGAGTTACTGGGTATCCCAAACTTGTATGCACAAACCATGCTTGTGCTGAGCGGATACGTATACATCGCTTATTTTGAAATCTGGGCTTTGAGTGATAAAATAATAAACAAATATTAGTCTGTTTGTTGATCATAGAATGCAAAATTGGATGAAACCCTAATGTCTCTTTGAAAGAACATGTTTCTTAATTATTTCTTAGGAAGCTTCTTAAAAAAGACATTGTGAAAAGTAAAGTCAAAGCCTTACCTTCCATAGAATCTGCTTAGGGAACTTTAAGTATAGGAAAAGTGGGGTGGTGAGGTAGTTGCACAAAGAAGTAGGCTTCTGGGAATGGAAAATGACATTTTTTGGCTTTGCTATGCTTAAATGAATGCCACTGACTTAATGGGAAGGGAAAGTGATGAGGAATGTAGTGGCTGCTGGGAAGCGTGAGCTATGATCTGCTTTGCTCCAAGCCACTAGCCCTCAGGGTGGATTTGCAAGGGCCTAGATGAGCTTGGAAGACATCAGCTTATCCTGGCATGCAGAAAGGAGAGATGGAGAAGATGCGGGATTGGCACATTTTACAGTGTTGCTGGACCAGCCATAGTCAGACCTCACAGGTCTGCTTGCTTATTTTCACCTGCACTGCTAATGAAGCTTTTTTGCATGCTCTAGAGCAGCCATAAATCTGTGCATGATCTGTTAGTGCTTTCTTCAAAGCCTAATACTTCCCCTTTCATATCACTTAATACAAATCCAGTCAATACACCACCTTATTCTATGAAATGCATTACTAAGGTGTGTGTCGAGGCAATTTTTTATTGTTTTGATTGCATTAAAAAGCTGCACCGGGAATAACCAAAAAGATATGGCAAATATTTTGCATCCTCTGTTATCAATACTATTGCTGAATTCCTTAATGAAGATACAAATGGCTTATTCCACTATGGGAAGGGAAAAGAACATTGTCTGACCATATGGTGTCATCTCCATACGCGAAGTTTAAAATAGAGTGAAACTGTTTCTCATAGATACGACAAAAAGCAAAAGCATTTTACCACAAAGTGATGACTTCTTTTTGAAGAAGGTGCTCTTTATCCCAGTAACAACATAAGCATGACATGATGTGACAGTTACCATGGCAACTAATTATTTTTTATTGAACAACAAGAATAAGCACAATAGCTTCACAAAACTATCATATCTTGGCAAGCAACTTAAAATATCCCGGGGCATCATCAACATGTGCAGTTATCTTTTTTTTTTTCCTTTCAGAGGTTTTTTTTATTTTTTTAATATAAACAAATACATTTGATTATGGGTCAGAAAAGGTACGTTACTTTCGCTTCTGACTGCTTCTTTTACTGAGATCTTCTCTCAGCGTTGTTGCACACCTGATGTGTCATGGTCATTTCAGTTACAATAGGAGATGCCTGCCTTGGTTACGCACTTGATCTGATGAGCCCACATTTTCAGAAGTTGTCCAAGTAAGGAGTGAAAGTTTGACAATTTAGGTGACAGGAGAAGTGACAAGGAAAACAACAGATGGGGGCCTTGAAAATACCATTCTCTGGAAGTATGTGGGATCAATTTAATCCACAATAGTAATACAATGAAGAATCTTATTCTGTCATTATGAGTCTTAAAGAGAAATGTTTTTCCCCCCCAGATATCATTGATTTGGTAGACTGTGGGTAATAAAGTAATTCAGAAATTGTAGTGTCTGATTCAGGCCTGGCTGAAGTCAGCTGCACATTCCTTTATTTAGAGACCCTTTTAATAAATTGTTATGGACTTTAATGAACATCACACTGAATACATGAGTCAAGGGTGATGTATTGATGTTACCAAAGTGGATGGAACTTTTGCTGTGTTTGCACAGTGTTGTCCTGGTAGAGAGGCAAGGAGGAAAGACCATGGCACACTTCTTCCTTTAACATGCAGGAGTCTGTGGGTTTGTGTAGATTACTTCAGAAATACTGGTGTTTGCAATAGCAAATATCACAGTGAGTGAAGATTCTCATCCTATGATAGTTTGCATGTACATAATTTGGTTTGTATAATTCACTACGCTAAATTCCTACTCTCACTCCTGTTATTGCAGACCATCTTGAAGGCAAGTATAATATTAGCCTCAATAGCAAGTATTGCTGCTATAGTTTCAATTATGTATGCAGTCTCATCTGAGGAAAAATTAGATATACTGCCAAAACCATAAAATTTCAGGAATTTTTCCATCTCCATTTGATATATCAGAATGAAAGAAGAAACTCTCCATCTCGGTTCTGCCGTTTAGGATGACTTTATAACTGAATAACACTGGTTTAATTCTACTCTCAATTAGAGAAAAAAAATATCCCTCAACCACATATTCAACCTCAAAGTCAATATTTTGGTTTGGTTCAGAGCCGGTTGTGTTATACTAGTTAAGGTCAGATTTGGTCTGGGGAGGCTGCAAAATTACAGGATCAAATGACACATAAGGTACTGTGAAACTGAATTGCATTAGAGGTTGCATAAACACAATTAATATTGCTTAACATTGCCCCAGCATCTGAAGCAGTAAGAAATCAGAGTGAACATCATTGAGAATTGCCATCTGTAGCAAAAGTGCAGTTGTGTGATGGAGAATTGAACAAGAAGGAAGGCTCATGTCTTGCAGAAGGTGGTGCTCGTGTTCTTCATGGTCCTTTTCTTTGAGTCATAGTGGAATCAACAGACCAGCCTGTGGATTAGGGGAAAAGGCTGCTGGAAGGAATAGGGCGAGATACACTGTCGCAGCACTTTCCAAAACTATCAAGCTGCAACAAGGTCTTTTACCATCTCATAACAACACACTCTTCATGCCAGTCCCTCGGCTGCCTTCTCCTCATCTCGCCCTCATGGAGGGCCCACTCTCTCTTCTCTTGCTTCTTCCTCTCTCTGCTTCTTCCTCAGCTGCTCTCTCTTTGTTGGCTCTCAACCCCTTCACAGAACCAGCCACAGCTGCACCTTATCTACATCGGCCAACCCACCGCCCCTGAAGCCAACCCAAGTTATATATTATCAATGCTAATTAACCCCGCTTCATTCCTCTACGATACGCATTGTTGTGCTGTCACTGTTGGCTGTCTTTTCACTGAAACACAAAAGAGACACTTACTTGTTCACTGCTGTTGAAGAAGTCGTGGTTTTGTTTGTAGAGTTGGGAGTGTTGATTTAAGTGTCCTGCACCAATTCTGATTGAGGTGAATTAATTCCGCTGACCCCAAAATGCTCCTGAGAAGCTCTGTCCAACTGTGCTAGGAAGAGTGACTAAAATGTAACTTACCTGCTGCTGACTTGGGTTAAGAGCAGTGCAGCAAGTTACCGATTTTGGTAGCTAGTCCCTAGAAAGTTGCTATTTTCCTCAGCTGACGTGGATACAAGAGGCAGCAGCCTCTGGGGGAGGGGAGAGGTCGCGTAGTATGTGGGGTGTTATAAATTCTCGTTCCTTTAGGAAGAGTCACTGGATCTTCCCACTGCTTTTGTCAAGTAACTGATTCTTCAGTTGTGAGTACATGTAAGTAGTGCTCGATTTCTCCCTGGTGATGAGGAAGGGCCTCCTCACATCATCCCTCTGTATGAGAAGACTTGGCTGTGTGATCAGCAGGGGAGAAAGCAAGACTGGGAGATAGTGCTAGGTGGAAAACAAAAATGTTGACACTCCCCCCCCCTCCCTCCAAAAGTAATTTTAAATTTATGTAAATAGTTGACTTTGATGCATAAATACTTGTGTTTATATATTGTATCTTGATGAAATGCTGAATGTTTGAAAGCAAAAAGTACTTGGGACTGTTGATCTTTTTTACTGTAGAAAAGCTTGGAGTGTTAAAAACCGTTTTCAGAAAGATGCTTAATCCCTTCTAAAAACCATAAATGGGACGGTGGCCTGCGCAGAAATAGTGTTTTCATTCATGAAATGTAGAACATTCAGCAAACTGACACAGAAGCCAGGAGACATATAGTTCTGTGCTGACAAACTATAAAGATAAACAAGCCTTTGTGGAATTTGCAGTGAAAAGGAGTCATTTATTAGAAAGATGCATGCTTTCTTAAGCTTTTTCATTTTCTTACTGGCACTCTGTATGAGGTCCTCCAGATAGCACGAACAGAGCAATGCCTGGAGGAGTCTCTGAGAGCTGAACTTGCAGCGCGAAGGGCAGGAGACTGGACGGAGGGGATCTGTGTAACTACCGGATAAACACCAGCTGAGAATGTAATTCTGAGTGTGGACTGAGTTGGTCATAGCTCAAAACAAAATTTATTTTTATCATTGAAATAAACCCATGCAGGCAGTAGATGCCAATGAGTTCACATTCCTCAGCTAGCACTCATGAGAGTGATCCTTACTCGTGTGTGTAGGCAAGAGAAGTCAACTCTTGAAAAGCACAGGTCAGACTGTCATTGACTTCATCACTTGCCTAACACGATTATATTGTATCTAGGAGTGGGATGCTGACAGTGTTTTTTCGTTGTTGCTGTTGGAGGACAAGGACAATGGGCTGCAAATTAGAAGTTCAGGGCAAATCAGTTATGTTATGTTTAAACATTATTTTGAAATGGAATGTAACATGACATAATGTTATAAAGAAGCAGATTTGACTGCCCAGTCACCTTTATACCATACTGGTGGGGATGGGGCCTTGGAGCATATTACATTATGTTTATGCCCAACTTAATATTCTTTTACAGTATCATAATTTTAAAGGTGCTTTTCTTGTAAATGCGAATCTGGAACTGAGAAATTTTTGCTGATGATTTTTCTTCAGCATTTTCTCCATTATTGAATTGCTAAGAGTGCAGCCTCCAGTGCTGTGTTACATACAGCTGACTTTCTTACAGATTGGTACTGGCTTTGTATTTACCAGAAGAAATATTTGGCTTTATCACACAGGCTTTTGCTGAGGGATTTTGTGCTGTAGGTAAGTGATGTGAACTACGTATCAATCATAATTAGTGTAAGCAAACATTAAAGGCAAAATAGTGTCTTCCATTGCCTACAGGACCAACAATTTTTTGGTAGAGACCTATGATATAGTTGGATTTTTCTGATGATAAATATCAAGCCATGTAGAAAGAGTTATGAAGATCTGTTCCTAAAAGGGTAAATGGTATGTAGGGAATTACAGCACTCCTGCTGTAAGGCCAGAAATGTCTTTATACTACTCTTTTAACCAAAAATGTGTCTGAATATGTTGCAACACAAAAGAAGGAAACTAGACCTGAATCTTGTAAGTTGTAAGTAAAATAATAATACAGTACTTCTCAGTGACACTTATTCCCTTCCTCTCCAAACCCAGAAATCTTAATTTACCACCAGTTTCTCTCCAATCCAAAGGATTTTAAATGGGAAGTAGCCATAAGGGATATAGCTGAAGTGTGGCAAAAGGCACAAACATCAACTTTGGCAAATAAAGGTTTACAGCTACTTGAAAATTCTGCTAAGTAGTATAGCTTACACCTGCTCTGTTTAAATCACTTTGTGGATGTATCTATACTGCAGTGTAGTGAAAGGTACCCAAACTAATGTTAACTAGTTGCTCGCGTACAAATAGCAGTCTAGCTCTGGTGACCCTTTGCACCAAGTACCTAATTAGCTGACACGGAGCTCCATGCTGCTTCAGGCAGAACACTGTGCATGTGCTGTGGGTGCATTAGCTACAGCACTTAATGTTAATTCAGAAAACTGCATCATTGCAGGAGTAATGGCAATTGTAGGCTGTATCTTTTGACAGCCATGTATTTTCTGAAGCATACGCCTCCTCTGAACAGGAGTAGAGGAAACTGTTGATTATCTGTAAAAGAGGCAGTTGCTGGCAGGGAAGGAGCCCTTCATGCTCTCAGACTTTAAAGTATCTCTACCAAAGCCTTCAGTTTTCTTTAAAGTAGCCCTTGTGGGCCCATATGTGATGTGAAACATACTTTCAGTTGTTTCTGATAAAGGCATTGAGTGCCCTCCAGCAAAAGTTTGAACTGGCAGGCAAACCTCATGTTGTTAGCACTTGCTTTACTTTTCCAGAACAATAATTAGGCACTCAGATACTGGGGTGATGACTATTCCAATCTGAATACAGCAGCACAATGAATTGCCTCAGCAGCATGTTTTGAAGGAGTACTTTTTCCTCCTACCCTTTGCCTCCTACTCTGGAGTTTGTAGGAGATCCTGTGTATATCACAGCAAAAGCACGGTATGCACTGATTGTGCTGAGGGAGTTTTCTCACAGGCAGCCAAAGGAGTTTTATTTCCCAAGTACACTTCTGTGGCAACACACGAGGACTGTAGTGAAAGAAGAAAATGTCCCTTTTATCTGAACTTCAGATGGAGACAAAGCTGTGAAAGATGCTGAGCAGTCTTGTTTTAGTGCACTTGTGTGCTTAGGAGGCAAATTTGTGTACAGTCCCATTGATGTCAATGGCACTTGTCTGTCCATGCTTTGCAGCATCCCGGCCAGTGCATTTCCACCTAACTGGATCAGGCCGTTGGCATACAACTGCTCTTGCTATCACCTAAACAGGAGTTAGGAAAGCCCACCACAGCTGGTTCGTTCGTCACTTGAAGAGCCAGCTGATGTATGCAGAAATGAGCTGTTGTCTGCAGTGAGGACCTGTAATACTGAACATGTGAGTGGTGGCACAAGCTCAGGTCCTCTCCAGAGGTGATATGACAGGTGCAGCTCACTGAGTCACTGTCACACCTTTAGGGCTTGTCCTGCAGACCCTTGCTGCGCTGGACGTTTTATGTGGTTATATTGACATGGAAAGACACCCCCCTTCCACAAGTCACCTTAAGAACTAGCCCTAGCAGGCTACACCTGATTAATGTAAAAGGTGATTGATTATCATAATCAGTAACACTGTTCCTGGACTGCAAGGACAATGAGAGCAGAGTTTGGCCTGCAAACTCTAGTTTACAGATAATACAGTGTTAAATTGAAACATCATTTATTGGAGAGGCCCTGAGAAACAGCTTCCAAAATCACAATGTTTGAAAGAGCAGCAGCGCGTCAGGAACAGGTACATACTCCATCTGGAGGTGCAAGGCTGACATGCTAGTCACCCTTCTCATCATTCCACACCGAGTGGAGACCCATTGCAATAACCACCTTTCTGTACGGCATACGCACCTGTCTTTGTCCTCACAGGGCAGTGGCAGCAAGAGATTGCTCCTCCTGCCCTGTGCACTGTGCTTGGGACTAACTGATGAGCAGGTTAAGGCACATTCCCCCTTACAGGCACTCTCTGGAACTGCCCATTCTCTGTAAAACACAGCAAGCAGCAGCGTGTCCATAAGGCATATCTGAGTCCTTAGCATCTCCTCGGTCTCTACGAGCTGGGCAAGAATGCAGTGAGTGTATGGACTTGGTTGTGCAAAGCAGAGTCACGCGCCAGAGGAGCTGCTGATTTAGTGTCAATCCTGTAACTAAGAGTTACAAATGAAAGAATACCCTACAGCTGTTGCACATTTTTCAAAGTAAGATGTATTTACAAATGCACACATACACATATAAAAAGACATTATTTATTTCATTCAGGATATTTGTTGTCATCTTGAAGTATTGAACATTTAATGCAAAACACTAAAGGAGGTTATGAAAAGAAATGTTTAATCCTAGTGTTGTTGAAGCATTTCTTAGCATCTACTGTTTTAAGCGGTACAAAGGGTCAAGAGAAGAGCTCAGGATCAGCTGTACACTTAGAATCTTTTTGGCAGGATGGAGTTGACTGAACACTTTCGCTAAGCAAGGAAGAAGCGGGGGTCAACATGAAAAATTGAAAATGACATATCTGGGCAGCTTTAATGAGGCACATGCAGGCATGGGTCAATTCTCTTGACAACGTATCAAGCTCAGAATCACATGGATCCAAACCCCAGTGTATATTGGTTATGAGTGTGAAGCTTTAGATCAAGTTTAATTGCAGTTCAGCAACTTTTGGAACATTAAAGAATAAGGCATCTATCCATGTTATTCTGTAAGCCTGGAATGGATAAAGCAAATGAGTAAGTATATTATATTAGGGTTTTCATTTATAAAAACTATGAATGTGTATGCGAATGTGGTTTTTTATGTGTACATGCACACATACCCAAGGTTACGTAGCCATCTCTCTAGAACACCTGCAAGAGTTATTCAATAGCATCATTTTATCAGACCAGTTCTTGCCTTTCATTAACATATTCTATATGACATGATAAAACAACAGCATCTAAAAAAAAATCTGAAAGCATAAAAAATGCAAATATCTGTATAAATTAACAGAATAAGAAGACATAATGCTTTGGTCAATTTACTCACACCTCTATTCACACTGAAGAAAATAGGCAAAGGATAGCGAGAACAGAAATTTAAATTCTTGGTGTCTGCAATTGTAGTTAAAACCCACAAAACCCTCACATTTCAGTGCCTAGTAAAATGTTATAGGCTACTGTTTTTTGTCATCAGTGGCTACTTTATAAACCTTTTTAATGATGTGCAAACCTTTTGCAATTAATAAGCAATTATCAGCCTGCTAAGGAAGTTGCTCAACACTGTGGACTTTGTCTGATAGTTTACTCATTTTCTGGGCAAATATGTTGTCAGCCATTAGGTATAGGTCCTAGAGAGATTCCTTTGGAGATCAGTATTTTGAACAGTGAAATTCACCCCATTATTGACTGAGATTAAAAACCAGACAAACTCTATCTGTGATCAAAAGGTGCATCTGCTCTTTGAAAGGCATAGTTTAGTGCTTCATAAATTCAAAGAGCATCACTCATGTGATCTTTGGAATCAATATTTGAATAAGCAATTGTCACATCTGCCACAGCTGCACTGAGTAATTGAAAGTCATTAGTTTTAAGGGGTTCCACTGGCAACATAGAGTCAATGTACATTGATATGTTTCCTCTAATGATGTGGACAATAGTCAATCTTCTTGGCTGATAAGCACATCTCCAAATAAAAATCCAATTATTTACTATTAGTTTTGGTATATATGATATCACTTTTTATGGAGAGTAGGTCCATATCCGAAGGATAATGATAAAAGCATTAGAAAGAGAGACAGGTTCAGTTGACATATTTGTTATTTCTTTTGCTAGGGATAAATTTTGTGGGGCACTAGCAGATCTTCCTTGACAGAATATAAGGAGTAGAATAATTACTAGAAAGAGTGGCTCTTGTGTAATTCAGAAAGAAAATAACAGCAGATGAAAAAAAGCGGCAGGAAACCCCATGTGGGGAAAAATGCCTTGTGTTGTTGATACACCGAAGTGTTTCCTTCATGCTTTTGCGGAGATATGTTTAATTTGGGAACAGTGTTCCCAAAAATGGCGAAAACCCCTCTGCAGTCCAGCTGTGTGCACTCCCAGAGCAGCTGTGCCCAGGGGCAGGATGGCTAGGCTCTGCCAGGGGCTTCTGCGGGGCTCCGGGGTGCAGAGCCCAGTGCGCCTTCCCTGCTGAGCAGCAGCTGGTGGGGCTCTTGGTGCTCTGCCCCACCCAGCAGTCAGATGTGGAAATACCTCCAGTTGTTCTTGGCTGTTTGATGTGTCCCTTGGCTGAAGCTGTAAGTCTCTGTTTTGCTTCTGATTCCTCCTCTGAGTAGCCTGCCCGTGCTTCACTGGCTGTCTTTGATCCCTTTTGCAAATCCTGTTTGTCGTACATGTGCCCTGGCTTCCTGACCCTTTGCTTGGCTCCTCATCGTGCTTTCTGATTACCCTTTGGCTCACTGGTTTGGGCTTTCTTGGCCCAAAGTGTGATCGTGCCTTCCTGTTTAAACCCTTGGCTGAGCCAGTCTCTCTTCTTGTCTTCTCTGGTTTAGGGCAGAGATAGGTCTCCTTGTGTATCTGCGCCTGCTTCCAAACCCAGCCCCAGCCTGGCTCTGACCCACAGGGCCTGCCTGCCCACGTCCTGCCTGCCCACGTCCTGCCTGCCCACGTCCTGCCTGCCCACGACCTGCCTGCCCATGGCCTGCCTGCCCATGACCTGCCTGCCCACCACCTGCCTGCCCATGACCTGCCTGCCCACGTCCTGCCTGCCCACAGCCTGCCTGCCCACGGCCTGCCTGCCCACGGCCTGCCTGCCCATGTCCTGCCTGCCCACGGCCTGCCTGCCCATGTCCTGCCTGCCCACAGCCTGCCTGCCCATGTCCTGCCTGCCCACGTCCTGCCTGCCCATGACCTGCCTGCCCACGACCTGCCTGCCCACGGCCTGCCTGCCCATGTCCTGCCTGCCCATGACCTGCCTGCCCACGTCCTGCCTGCCCACGTCCTGCCTGCCCACGACCTGCCTGCCCACGGCCTGCCTGCCCATGTCCTGCCTGCCCACGGCCTGCCTGCCCACGGCCTGCCTGCCCACGTCCTGCCTGCCCATGTCCTGCCTGCCCATGTCCTGCCTGCCCACGACCTGCCTGCCCATGTCCTGCCTGCCCACGGCCTGCCTGCCCACGGCCTGCCTGCCCACGTCCTGCCTGCCCATGTCCTGCCTGCCCATGTCCTGCCTGCCCACGGCCTGCCTGCCCATGTCCTGCCTGCCCACGGCCTGCCTGCCCATGTCCTGCCTGCCCATGTCCTGCCTGCCCACGGCCTGCCTGCCAGTCTTCAATATTCAGTAACATCAGTGGTTTTACACGTGGGGACGTAAAAAAGGACATCTCCCTCTGAAGATGTTTGAGTTTGTTGTGAAAGCTGGACCTATAATATGGTACATCTGCACAGATCTGGTTATGTCTATGCTGTTGGCTTAGATAGTCCTCATATATAAAACATGGCTTATGTGTTCCTAACTCTGGTAATGCTGCTGCAGTCACTGGTTACAAATGCACATATCCATTGTTAAAAGGGGTCAAATGTAGTTTAAAGTCAGCCAGCAGGACTTTAGGGAAAATATTTCCATCTATCTTTTTAATTGAGAAATGATTTTTCATATTGCTTCGTATTCTAAGACCTAATGTAATATCCTATAGCAATATATTATCCTATAACTCCTCCGCTGTT
Source organism: Falco cherrug (assembly GCF_023634085.1). NCBI lineage: Eukaryota > Metazoa > Chordata > Aves > Falconiformes > Falconidae > Falco > Falco cherrug. The sequence continues at coordinate 17,340,704 of NC_073710.1, read as the reverse complement.
GCATGCGTGTGCCCACAGTTTTGATAGGTCATATGATACCATGGGCAAGAAAAGCACCCGAAAAAGCAAGGAATCAGACCCTCTCAAACAGCATCACCCTCACACCCTGCAGTGAGCTTTTGAGTGGGGGATTTATCACCCAGCACAGTGAATGTCCCCCGCCACAATCATAACACTTCCTCACGATTTCAAGTGAGCTACAAGCCATGCGTAGAACTTGTGCTGGTGTTGCCCACAGACAGCTGTTTGTATCTGTCTCCCCAAGCATGACTGGAGGAGGAGGAGTTGGCTCTTGGGAAGGCCCTTCCAGTGTGGTGGCATTGCAGGTTGTCCTCGGCTGCCACCAGATGACAAAGACCTCTCTGGAGGGTGCTCTGACCTCCACGCACACTCAGGACAGGTTGGATTTTCTTAAAGTGAAGCCTGCTTGGCTACATTCCTTGTGCTAGCAAACACTCCCATTTTTTTGATGCTCCGAGGAGCTGGGTTTCTGACAGATGATGTCTGTGGAGATGTGTGGTTTTGGTGCTGGAGGCCTCAGTCTTGATCCTTATGGGTCCCTTCCAACTTGAGCTATTCTGTGCTCTCTGGTGTTGACCAAGATGACAACTGTGGCAGAGGACTGCAAACAGGGCTGTGCTCAATGCATACTGTGGAGCAGGAGCAATCAGACGTGGTGACCTGCCATGTATAACACCACGTATATGAAAATAACCTGTGACTGTGTCTGAAATGAATCATCCATAAGCTGAGGGTTTGATGTGCCAAATTTTAAAGGTATAAGCTAGAGGAAAAACACGTTCTGTATAGACACAAATTAAGCTATTTTGCTCTGGCTCTGTGTCATTGTTGTTTTTGTTTTTCACTTGAGCAAGAGACTGTTCTGACTCAGACTTTAATTTGCGAATGTGTTTCCAATATTCCCTCGGTGAACATAGCATAGCGCATATAAATAGATTCTTACTACGAAGCAGAGTGCCAACATGTAACCCAAATCCTTGCATTTAGGCTTTACATCTCATTTTTAGATGTTCACTTTCCCAAGATTTTTTTTTTTTTTTTTAAATGGGATAACTTCATAGTCCAGCGTAATAATTCTGGCATTAAAGATATCTAAAGAACTTCACATGTATGCTGAGTACAGTGCTTCTGAGGAATGGCATTTGGGTTGGCTTGACATTTAGTAATACAAAACAATAACTTAGAGCTAAAAAATCCTGGAAGTAAAGAAAAATGTATTACTTTGAAATTTAATTATATTACGTAAAAATAAAATGCCAGTGCTAAGTTACATTCATGAATTACATTTACTGGATTTACCGGTATGAACTAGAATCGCATGGCCAACTTCAGAGGTCGGTAAAGACACAGTTTACAGCTCTGGGGGGGGGTTAACTGCAGTGGTTTAGATAACTGTCACTCCAGTTGTCCCACCCATGGATACTCTTCAGGTATCCATGTGTCAGCAGCAGTGGTTTAAAGAAACACCCTGGGCAATAAACTGTGGCATCTCAAGCATAACTACATCCCATTTGTCGGACATTAACCTCTGGCAGAAGGATGAAGCAGAGACCTAGAAACACGAATGTTTTAAACTGCTACTTCTAAATCTACTAGGGCTTGACTCGCAAAGCTCTTTCATCTTCTTCTGACCTTAGGAATACATCTAGGCTCACATAGGATGAGGGCTTGAGCATATAGATGCTTAGGCCTTTGCAGATCAGACTCGGAATGGATAGGTATGATAGATATCAAGAGACAATAATTTTGTGGATGAAATGTGCAGTAGACTTCAGAATCCGATGGTATTGATGGACTGTTTTCAACTGACTGCAGTGGTTTTTAAATCTAATATTGTGAATATGTATTTTTATTCACTATAAAATGCTCCAGCAAGAGAGAATTTTATGCAAAGCCAGCTGTATATATTTGAAAACAAGGTCATAATTACTCATACTTATTCATACTGTAAAAAGTAGTTAATGCTTTATCAAGGCAAATATTTGAGCTTATCAGTCTATGAAAATATTTCTTTTATGAGCATAAACTGGGTGGAAAAATATCTTACTAAGGAAAAAGAAAAATTCTTTCCAGGGACTGGTGATACTATGGATTGTCATGCTCAGGGTAACACTTCTGTGAACTAACAGATAAGCAACCTTGGAAAACTCAAAGTTAAGAATAAATAGAAAAATCAATGGTTTAATGTGAAAACCTTTTTTGCATGTTGTTGGAATTAGGCCAGATTCTTCTCTTTGGCTTTATGGTACTACCAGCTTTCACAGTTTTATCACAAATGATGAAATACTGATGTTTGTAGGAGCTCATCCTTTAAATAAAAATCTTAGCTCTTACTTCAGAAAACAGATTTATGACTGGATAAAAAAAGCTTTAAATATGACCAATGTTTGTACAAAAATAATCTAGAACCACGCAACAAAACTACACCAGTCATATATCTTTTTGGTAATTCACTAATTAATATCAGAATCTTATTTTTAGGCAAACAAGACCAAAGTATGGTCACCCATTCCCAACAGTTATGTCCAGGTGCTGTGATCAAACCATATTTAATAGCTGGAGAAGCTGAGTGTGGTAGTGAGTTGGGAATCTATGTGTAGGCTGTGATGTGCAGTCAAGGTGAAGGGAAGTGGAGATGCTAATGTACATAGCAGCCAAACCAGATGAGCATGAGGTCAAAGTCCGCTTGAAGACGAGGAAGTGGAGGTGCCTGTGAAATACCCAACCAATGTAAATGGCAAGAGCAGAATGAAGGGCAAGGCCAAGGAAAGACACCCCCAAGATTTCTAAGTTCATGTCATGGTTTTGAGGGGCTTGATTTGTTATTCTTACAGCACATGGCGATGCTGCACTTAATGTGACTACTTACATTGTCCTCCAAGTAACTATATGTGTAAATTTTCTCAAGGGACAGCATTCAGCATTGCACAACAAATTATTTCTACAATAGTTAGAACAGCTCCCCACACAGAAACTATCCTTTTAGAATAATGTCCCTTTTTTGTATTTGCCTTAGACTGCCTTTGAAACAGCCAGACATTTCTTGTGCCTAAACATTTTTGTCACTGCTTGTTTTCTGTATGGTATAACATGTCTGGAAGATTGATGTTTATCTTCTGGTTGTCCATTATAAATTTTAAATCTGTATGGCACGTGCACAGCAATTTGTCCCTGCCTATGGCAGCAGATTGCCAAGAAGGATTATAAAGTATTGCACTGTCTTACATGGTAAAAGCTATTCTACTGTTTAGGTGAAATTATTTGATTAGCTCATCATAGCTCAATAGTTCATAAATAATTGAAGTCTAAACTCAACCCTTCAATTGGATAAGGTTCAACATCATGAGAGATTGTATATGCTTCAGTTTTGTTGCAGGGGGCTTGAAAATATACTGTGTAGATATCAAAGAGCTGTCAAACGAGATTTCTAACAGGCTGAGTGCATTGAGAAAAGAGTTAGTTAAAGTCTAAGCATGAGTGATAGTGTTTGCATAGTAAAGCAGTGATTATAGCACTGCTGGACTGTAAGGATATGACTAATGTTATACTGAGCTAGTAATGCTTATGAAGCTTGAAAAAAATGTACAACACAGATTATTTTTCTCTCCTGAAAATGACATTTGAAATCTACCCAGAGAAACCGAATTGGTTCCCACACGAAGCCCTGCAGGGAAAAAACCACATGCCAAAGGCAGTCTGGAGGAAAATATAGTTGTTCTCAAATGTATTACTGCTACTTAGCTTGGCTTTCAGTACCTGCTGAAGTTGTGTGGACAGTCAGCTGCCGAAGGTCCTACTTGGTGGGTCTTCAGAGCATCCATTTGGCGTTTCTGAGCTGAACTGCACAGAGAGGTTTCTTGTTGTCTGTGTCACTCCTCAACCCTCAGGCATGGGTGTGCTTTTAAAGCGGTGGCCAGTTAATGCACGATCATCGTGCCTTGGTTAAAAAATTCTGCGTGACGTAGGAGAGTAACTCCTGATGAAGATGAGTGAAACTTGGGGTCCTTACTCTCTTGGAAAGCTGGTCTTTCCCATGGACTCGCTGCATTACTGTGCTGTCTGCAAGCTAAGGCAGGGGCTGGGCAGCGTGCACTGGACTCCAGACTTTCTGAATAGTCTTGGTACAGATACCTGGCCAGGGAAAGGGCAATTTTTAGAAAAGATATGAGTAGATTATAATTTACATAAAAATTAGTCAGTAATTTTCAGGTGAAAATGGTGAGTTGGAGGTGCTTTCCCAGTGAGTTTTCTATTGAGGAAAGGTTTTTTTCCTGTCCCTCTGTGCTATTTATAGATTGTGATTGCTACCAGTAGTGAAAAGTAATTTTTTTTTAAAGAATTGGAAGTCTTAAAATGATCATGATGCTTCAAAAGCATTGTGCTTGCATTACTTTCTTCATCAACAAATTTGAGATCATCAGGTGAAAGGGAAACTAAAAACACAAACTGAAGTATCATTTATTGTTGTTCAATATCTCGGCATCTTGGCTGTATGGTTTTTATAGACCACTGGCTGGTTGCTTTGTAATTCTTTCTCCACCTATCCTCATTTTCAAGTGCTGTTTAGTTAATTGAGGTAGTTAGTGAGCACCTGCAATATAAATATTATTGTTACAGTGTACGTATAGAGGAAGATGAATCCTTTATGAAGCCTATATGCTGGGAAGGAGAAATTAGGGAATTGCAGAGCTACCCTCTCAGAGTGAAACAGGACTTCTAAAGTGTAGTTAATTTAGTCTTGTTCCCCTAAAGGTAATGGCAGAGGAACTTGTTGGGAGCCTGGCTTAGGTCAAAATTCCTACTCCTGTGAGTGGTGATGAGACCAGCAGCTGGAGAGGCATCCCTTGCCCAGCACACTGGGGCCGTGCTGTTCGGAGGGAGCATGCAGGTCACCAAACAAGTGGGGAAGCAAAGGGTTGCCCAGGTTGCCCGTGTTGCTGCAGTTGCTGGTCCCTGCCCTCCTGCAGCACGAGGTAGGTGAGGAAGCCACAGCTGCAGCCTGTAAACCAAGTTACCTGTGCACAGAGCAGGCTGCTGACTGAAAGGGTCAGACTGTGAACCCTCCCCAGAATTCTAAATTTACTTAGACTGGAGATTGGGAGTGTGTTGGTAATTAAAATGAATAGTTTTCCCTTGGAAGTGGAGGTTGTTTTGGTACCTGGTTCAGCTCTCTTGTGGATTCTCCTTCTCTTGTGGGTTTTTTTTTTTTTCTAATGACTGATGTAACTGAAGGTAGGAAGGCAGGTCTAGGCATATTGCCTGAAGACTCCAAGACTATGGGGGGTAGTTATGATGTAGTCTTAGTGATTTTGGATGTATTTCTTTAATAAATGTTTGAGTAACAGCGGTACCCTGGGATCTAATCAAGCAGAAGCTCCTGGTGTACTTTTCCTGAATGGCATGCAAAACTATGAGATGGGAGGTAGACTATGTCCCAAAGATGTTTATAATTCCAGCATCGTTAGCAAGACTAGAGAAAATGCTATATGCAAAGCATTTATGGAACTGAATTGCCAATTATATGTGGGCCTCTATAAAGAAACCACTCAGGTGGTGTCATTAGAGACAAGTTTTCAAATGTCTGCTGTATTAAGGCCTCTGGTTTCCTCAGAGGTGCTGATTTCTTGACTGCAGATGGCTGGTGTGTAACCATGGCTTTGAACCTTGCAATCAGGAGAGAGATACTTTTTGCCTCCTGAATTTTGGTTTTGAAATAAAAGTGTATTTTAAGTCAAGAGTACCTCTTCAGGACATCACAATATCTGAGAGTCATAATATCACAGACAACTTGAGTTGGGTACAGATGTTCTTGGCGTGTTGCTAATCTTGGAGCCTTCATTTTATCATGAAGCTGGAGAGTCAGTGCAGAAACTCCCCAGCTGTCTGTATCAGAAAATTTATTTCAGATAGAGTTGTAAGTACTCAGTAGGGGTCCAGTTTTAGATAGCCTTAAAACATGACCTTTAAAAGGTGCTATTTCAAACACCTTCAGTGATTGTGCCTCTGAAAAGCTTCATTCCTGCATCTGTAGAGTACTGCACTCTGTGATAATCTAATTTATTTTGGTGGGATTTGCCGTTTATTACCATTTGTTTCTGTGGGGTTTTGGTTGTCTGATTTCTGTGTTTTTCTTGGTAAATGCCTGCGATAGTAAACTGATCTTCCTTACCTCAGAGTGTTTTGCCATGTTACCTATGTTACCTACCTCTGAGTAATAATTGCTCCTTAACCATTCTGAAAACAAAGATGCTATCAAGGCAGAATTATTACTCACGCTTTTTTTCCCCTCTGCACTTGATTTATCTTTGTATTGTTCTTGTACAATTTGAAAAATCTCTTTGAAGGTGTATTTTGGGATTGATTATATTTTTTTCTTACAGTTTCTTCAACTCAATTAAAAAGGCTAGATGGTGATAGTAAAGAAAAAGGAAAATCAATATCAAGATGAAGTATTTTAAGCTCATTAGTACACATTCAATTAGGTATTTTGTACTACGGGTAGAGAATAAAAATATTTAGAGCAAAATTACTTCAATTAAAAGAAGCTTTAAATTTATTTTTTAAAATCTGAAAAGAAATATGGACCATTTTCACTTTTATTTCCCTTCATGCCAAACACATGTAATCCAATCTCTTCTGGAGTTAGAGTAATTCATTCCTACCACCCCTTACTCACTCCCAGATAAAGCAGCATACAATAGAGTCTTTCCTCCACAGTGCATTTAGTGTGCCAAAACCAATGTCTACTTGCAAACACAAGTGTCTTTAGAAGGATTATTTCTGAAGAAAAGAATGAGATACTGGTGCCTATTAAAACACATTAAAGGGAACGTGACTGATGCAAAAAGACTTCATTTTGGTTTAAAGTTTTGGCCTGGAGCCTCGCTTCTATCTATTTTACTCCTAGATTGTACGTGTAGAAACAGATGAATGTAGCAAGGATTCACCCCCAACATGCATTTCTTTTGAGTCAGAGGTGAAGGCAAGGCAAGGCAAGCCTCACGATGCCAGAGCCTTTGTGTGACATGGGAAGGCCGAAGTAGGAGATAAAGAGTGTTAAATATCCCACATCTGGTGCCTGGAGCATGGAGTGTGATTTGGGACATGGCTTTAAGGCTGTTTTAGAGGGAGGGGAGCAGCTGCAGAGACAAAGCTGGTGCCTGCAGCATGGCTGAGACCTCCCTTGGGAGAAGCTGCCTTCCTCTTACCTGCAGCCTTCCCTTGGTGAAATCTCTTCCTCCACCTCCTCTGGGAAAGAAAGAGACATCCATGGAGGACTCAAAGGGAACAGCAAAAATAAGACCTTTTCCTTCCCCATATGTTGTTCTTGAAACCTTTATCTAAACAAACAAGCCCTACCCTGAATCTGTATCAGGCAGAATGCGAGTTAGGTAATGCTTTGGAAGGCCTGTAAGGAACTCTGTTCTGGCTCTCTGTGGGTATCACAGCAGGATCAGATGCTGTGGCTCTGTGTGTAACATACCACCAGTGTCCAGAGAGGGATTTTTGCCCAGAACCAAGCTGCCAAGGAGTCTGAAAGAGAATAACCTTCCAAATGGTGCAGAGTTTCATCATTAATTCATACAAATCTGCACAGAAAATAAGCATTGTCCCCATTCTGAGGGTCTTGCCTCAAGAGTTTTTTAACAAGGATCGACTGCCTGATGCACAAACGAAAAATACACATATGCTCATTTGCAAAAGGTGTTGCAGAAACATAATTTTAAACAAAGTTTTTCAGGAACAGATAGCAGCAATAGGAAGAGTTGTTCCCCACCCCACCCCCCTTCCCACCCCAAGATACATCAAAGTGAAATATTCTAAATACTGTAAGCAAGCAGGAGGATTAAGTATTCTACTCAACAAATAAAGAATAAATAACTTGATATATAGAGGAGTGGACAAGTATCTCAGAAGGTGGCTTCTAATCATCCAGAAATGCTTTATAACCTGCATAATGCAAGGACAGTCAGTATGGACCTTAATAGCCGCACTTGAAAGCGTGCACACTTACTGCCGTTGCACAATGCCAAACCCCATCTGTGTGTTACTCACTGATAGTAAAGATGAATGTCAATTAGTTACCCTCTGCACAATCTGATTTGTGCAGGACTTCAGCTGGCAACTGCCTGCAAAGAATGATCTGCTCATACTTGGCCAGTCTGCGGGACGGGAGCCTTTCTTACCATGCAAATAATTACTATAAATTAATATAACTATTACCATAGAAGAAATCACTTTGAACCCAAGCTATGGCATTTTAGAAAGGCCAAATTTGAATAGTATGCATAATCAGTTTGGCCAATTAATTAGCTAATACTGATGTAAAGGAACAATGCGATGGACCTGTTTTCCATTGATACTAAGACCCTTTTATATCAGTTGTTTGGCAGGGAGTTATTGTTCGAAGTTGTTAAAAACCATTCCAAACGTGTCTCTGTGTTTTCATACAGCTGCTATTCATCGGCAAGTTGAGAAAATGTTATAAAAATACCTGCAAATACTGATTCAGGTGTAAAGATTAGTTTTATAATCTTTTTTATGTATTTCTGTGTTTCTACCTCTTTTCTATTCCCTTTTCATGAGTACGATTGAATGTACAGTCAAGATGCCCACAGAAAGCACTTGTACACTCAAGTGCTTGTGAAGATAGAGTTCTAAATTTGCGTGCTCAAATACTGACGGGGAAAGAATACTACCTGTGTGCTTAAATGTGTGCACAGGTTTCCATCTCCTTGCAAATGTGGCTTGGTGAATTTTAAGGGTATGTTTTCCACATGGCAATTTTGTCTTGTAAATTTGCTTTCCGTGAATGTATTATTTGTATTTGGAAAGTGACTCTAAAGCTGAGCTAAGTATATTACAAAGTTCTCCTGAGCTGCATGGTATAACAACATATTAGTCATTTGTTGTAATATTTATAGTTAATAAGGGTCTTTTTTAAAAGTTTAAGGAATTACTAAATAACACTTAGATTCATCAGTCTTTGGTTATTTCCGATTCTGAAAAGAAATTAATGGCATAGAGTGAAGTAAATGCTGATTTATTTTTGGAATTATAACGTGTTACAATTCAAGATCAGATTAGGGTCAATTTACACTAAGTCTGCTTTGAAACTATTATATAACTGAGCCAGAGTAGGTCACTATGTCCTGCTCCGCATACAAAAAGCTCCCAGACTCAGTGTCTATAAATAAAGATCAAGCTAAACCAGACAAGCAGCTTGAATCTAATATTGGGAAGATCATTTGGTGCTACCTTCTGCAAATAATGACAATGGAGTCCAAGTCAGAAAGGAGCACACTATCATCTGGTGTACACCATGCATATAGAACGAAAAGATTATCTTTTTGTATCAACGTCAGCATTAATGAATAACCATTCATAACTCTTAGTAAACTCCAGGACTAAAATATGAGCCAGAGGAGTGGGCGATGTTTGGGTTTTATTTACCCATCCACTTACCTATCATATTTTGTGTTGCAGTGTAAGAGGACAAAATAACATGGCACGGTGTATTTGTGAGATGCTGTTGCCCTAGTTACCAGCCTCACATCAGGGTTAAGGTTGACAGTGCGGGCTCATTCCTTAATCTCAGCTCAGGTTGCTCACAAGGGAAAAAGCTTTAATGTTAACTGAGCCTGTCTTGGCTTGGGGAGTTAGGCCTTTAACAATGCACTGGGGAATATTTCTTCTTTGTGGCTGTCATAGCTTGTCTGGGGAATGGGAAAGGGAATCGCGTGGTGGGGGAGGGTGAACCTTGCTACGAGGAAGCTTATTAAATTATGGAGGAGGGGATTATTGGTGGGAGCAGGGCTGTGGGCTCAGGCAGCCGTCAGAGGAACCTTTTGTGTTCCAGCCTGGCAGAGGACAGGTTTTTGTTACAATCCCCTTCTACGCAGCTCGGATAGGATTGCTTCGTGGTGCACACTGTATGGCCGGGAAGGGTTTCAGTGCAGTTGGAGTAACAGAAGAAGGCACGGTTTGTCTGTGGGATGGCAAGTGTATGCAAATAGACTCTTTCTCCTTTGAAGTGCTGAAGAAAAGGACAAATTAATGAAAGTGGTCCCACTCCCAGCTCTGCCAGTTAGGAATGGTGCAGGCTAAAATTGTCATCCTGGGTAGGGACCTGCTCTGCTGGAATTAACTCTAACTTTGAATTAAGTTACTCTTAATTTACTCCCTTCTCTGTGTAAAATTCCCTGCAAGACCCAAAAATGCTTCTTACACACCACTCAAAATCTTTGATAAATCAAGACATCAAAATATGTTGATGAGACCGAGCACCTGGTCCTGAGCTGCAACAAGGTGCCTCTCCATCCACATCACGTAGAGTCCTGACCTGGGTGACTTTCTCAAGGAAATCTGTCACCCTGATTCTGTCAGCTTCATCCCAAAATACACTGATAAATGTTGTTTTCTGGGGGAACAGGCATCACAGCAACAGCCGCCTCCTCTTACAGTAGCCTAGTGACTGACCATAGTCAGGCTGTTGGAGCTTGTATTTGGGTAGCTCCTTTACCTGTGGAAGTCTGGATTTGCATCTCACTTTCGCTAAGTATTAGAGTTATTAAACGATACCATGTTGGAGGGGACAGTATTGGAATTTAATTGAGAAAGTAAAAGCTAGGCTAAATTTTAGGGGCAAATGGTTTTATCAGGGAAAGGCATTAGAACAGTTAGAGGTCATTATTGCCTTGCTGGGCTGGGCTGTGCAGATCTTTCCCCTGGTATAAAAATCTGTTGTATTCTCATAGGTGAAGTCATTAGTGCTCATGGAGCAATAACCTCTGTCTATAGCTGAACATATGGGAGATACAGGCCTTTAGGTGGGGCGTGTGTAACTGAAAGGATCCATAGTCATTTCCTCAGCTCATGAAAGTGCCTTATTAGTTTCTTCTTGAGACATTAATTTTCCTTACCCACTGTTACTTGTCCTCAGTCATCCATTATAACGAGGGGACAGTCTGGGATACTTGCGTGCTATCATGACAGGTATTTCATATTTTTTACTGTTCTGTAAAGATAGTGCCATGAACAAATCACTTGGAGATAAGACCCTCCGTGCTTGATAACAGTTAGCCAGAGAGCTATATATCATCAATGCAGTTGCTTTTTATAGTATCTTTTCCATATGCTAGTTTGAGCTGTGGAGTTAAAGCTGTTTGGAGGGAACAGGTTGCAGAGTGGGCTGCATGTGTAAGGAGGCAAAGGCACTGGCTGCGGTCTTTGTGCTCTGTTTACTTTCCTTCATCTCTCTTCCTTAACGTATTCTTTGAGTTTACACATCAAGATAAGGTTTCCTCTAATTTCCAGTCAGGCAAACTTAACCCGGAATCTGATAATTAACTTGTGTTCTGCTCCATACATCAGCAACCACGGCAATCAATACTGGGGTGAGAACTGAAGTTGTTGCCGGCTGCTTTTGCAAATGATGCTTGAGGCAAAAATGGAGCAGAGTGGCTGTTACACAGCTGTATTCGTTCCAGCTGCCCAGGCCTCCCTTTGGCAGCCTGCTTTTGTAGATTAAGGAGCTGATTTGCAGGGCGTATAAATCATCATAGCTCTATTGAGTTCAATAGAGGATCTTTCCCCATATGTTTGTACGAGAGTTTACACCCTTTTCCTTCTGTTTCTGTTCTTACTCTAAGAGACCAAAAGCATGAGGTCCCTTCTGTGCCAGAGTTGTGAGCTGAAGCAGGGTCAGCGTGCAAAAACTTTGGATGGTGCCATTTGTGCGTACAAACTACAGTAGCTATATGTTAGGTCTGTTATGCAGTTGATTGGCTGTGAGCACTCACAGTGACTGGACACATAACAGCACATACATTTCTTAAGATGCACTCTGAAAATCAATACTTAATGCCTGCCTGGCAAAGAGGGAGAAGCAGCAGGGTCCAGGTTGGCAGAGCTGAAGTTGCTGAGCAGCCACGGTGGATATGGAGATGAGAGTTGGTACTTAGAAGCAGACGGGATGCGTTTGGCCCAGTCTGATTTACTTTGCATACTCCTAAATGCACTTTCCAGGCTTTTCCTATCAAGATGATTTATAATTGTTGCAGATGGTGTCTAGGCTAATCCCTGACGAGAACTCTCTTAAGCTCCTGACAAATTTGAATCTGCAGCCACGTATCACATCAGGAGTGTTGAGGCATCTCTCTGACATGCTACAGAAATACAAATGACAGTGACTGTGGATGGACAGAATCAATCAATATAAACATGTAACATTTTAATAATATCAAAGAATAAAATGTTTCCCATTTTAATTATTGAAAGGAAACATCATTATTGACTGGTATTATCTTACCACTAAACACAGTTTTCTTACCTAAGTGGTGTTAATAGATCATCAGATAATGGGGTAGGCAACAGAATGGGATGCTACAGAGCCAGAAGATGCCAATATGTGTTACATTAAGTGAGGCAGGTGGTAATAGAAGTTGCACCTCTCTAAGACCACAGTAAAACTTGGCCATTGAGTAACTCTAGTAATGGGAGAATATCTCTATATTTTGACTCAGTACAAATTCTTACCAGGATAACATACTGTTCACTGCAGAAAAAATCTGTGGTTTTCCTCCAAAAGTAGGTGGTCACAGCCCACCAATTGTAAATATTGTCCCTAGACACTCTTAAATAGCAAGAATCAAACAGATGAAATTCTGCCCACTTCAAGCTTTAATGAATGTGTGAGCAATATTAAGCCACTAATTGACTTCTACTGTAGGTCAATGAAGAAGTGAAATCTGCAGTTAATGGCTGCTTAACGGTATCTTGCTGGAAGCCTGCATCAGGCCAGGCCACTCTGTGGAGGCTGTGGTATTGCCGAGCAGCCGGCAAAAATAAACAGTTTTGTACATTTTAATATGACTACATTGCTGTGGACACACAAACAACATCTGGCAAATGGTGCACAAGCAGTTACATGGATGACAGCCCGTTTAGTATTCTGTACCTAATAAACCACTGAGAAAATATCTGTACAGATCAATGTTTTTCCTGGTGGGACTCACTCTAAGTTTAATCTAAGGTCTTGTTAATATATGTAAAATGGTTTGGATCTTCTGTTACAAAAGGTATAAATTCCCGACTTGAGGTACAGGGGATGTTTCTTGCAACTATAACAACGCTAGAAATAGTTGCGGCTTTTTTCAAGAAGCTTGCTACTCCATTTAGTAAAAGACGGCAGCTACACTAGTTATTGTGGGTGACACACTGATCCCACTAAAGTCAGTGATCAGGGCTGGAAGGCACCTCTGGAGATCATCTAGCCCAACCCCTGCTAAAGCAGGGTCACCTACAGCAGGCTGCACAGAGTCACGTCCAGGTGGGTTTTGAATGTCTCCAGAGAAGGAGACCCCACAGCCTCCCTGGGCAGCCTGTCCCAGGGCTCTGTCACCCTCAGGGTAAAGAAGTTCTTCTTCATGTTCAGCTGGAACTTTCTGTGGTGCAGTTTGTGCCCGTTGCCCCTTGTCTTGTTGCTGGGCACTACTGAAAAGAGGCTGGGCCCATCCTCCTGGCACTTGCCCTTCAGATAGGTGTAGACATTGATAAAATCCTCTCTCAGTCTTCTCTTCTGCAGGCTGAACAGGCCCAGCTCTCCCAGCCTTTCCTCAGAAGGGAGAAGCTCCAGTCCCCTCATCACCTTCGTAGCCTCCGCTGGCCCCTCCCCAGTAGTTCCCTGTCCCCCTTGAACTGGGGAGCCCAGCACTGGACACAGCGCTCCGGGTGCAGCCTCACCAGGGCAGAGCAGAGGGGCAGGATCACCTCCCTGCACCTGCTGGCCACGGTCCCCCTCATGCACCCCAGGATCCCACTGGCCTCCTTGGCCACCCGGGCACCCTGCTGGCCCACGGGCAACTTGCTGTCCCCCAGCAGTCCCAGGTCCCTCTCCGCAGAGCTGCCCCCCAGCAGGTCAGCCCCAGGCTGTGCTGGTGTGTGGGGCTGTCCCTGGACCTTACACTTGTCCTTACTGAGCTCCATGAGGTCCCTCTCTGCCCAGCTCTCCAGCCTGGGCAGGTCTCACTGAAGGGCAGCACAGCCTCTGGTGCATCAGCCGCTCCTCCCGGTTTTGTACCATCAGCAAACCCATTGCCAAGTAAGTTGAACAGGACCGAGCCAGTTCCCCCCGGGAAACGCCACTAGCTCCAGCCCTGCAGCCAGGCTGCACTGCTGGTCACAACCCTCAGGGCTCTGCCAGGTCTCAGGCCACCCCACTGTCTGCTCACCTAGCCCACACCTCCTGAGCTTACCTGTGAGGATGCTATGGGAGACATGTCAAAAGCCTCACTGAAATCGAGGTAGACAACATCCACCGCTCTCCCCTCATCTACCCAGCCAGTCATGCCATCACAGAAGACTATTACAGCAGTCTGCATTAAGAGCCATGTCAAGATGATTTGCCCTTCTTTTTTGCCTTGGGAACCTATTTCTTTCACGTCTGCCTTTGCACTGTTCTCTTGCTTTTTAGGCTCCCTCAACCACCTTCCTTCCCATCTTCTTTCTGGGCAGGAGAAATAGACGACATTAGCAAATTGCTTATATGTAACGTTTGTTCATCCTGTACTTAGCTATGGCTCAGGTTATATTTCTGAGACCTTGGCTTCAGGGACTGAGAGTAACAAGAACCTTCCTCATGCTGCACCGAGAACAGGCTTCATCCTGAGCTAGAGCAGAATGGGTGGTCTGCAGTCAAATACGTGGGAAAGTTTGATCACGATTATAATTGTAGTAATTCTGAGAAATATGTCTAAGGAATTCTGATTTCTTAAAGATCATCAAGGAGAAGAAATTCTCACACAGAAACATTCTCACCTCCCTCGTGCCGTAGTAAATCCAGAGTAATTCCAATGGCTTCGGTGGTAGAAGATCAGTTTATGCTGAAGCACCTGCTACCAGATTCTGGCTCAATCAAACACTTAAACCTCCTGCAATATTTGGACGTTGTCTGCGTAAACAAAGAGTCTTTGAAAGATCCACATCTGGAACACACCTGCTTTTGCCAAGTTGGCTAAATCTCTTCCTAGGGATTTCATACTGGCATTTCAGCTGACAGTTTGTCTCTATTTCAGTCACTTAGTTTTCTGCCTCATGCATGAGAAGATGGGATTCAGTTATTTCAGTTCACCTCCTTTTCTCATCACTGAAAATTAGTTCCCAGACCAATTGTCCCCGGATGCAGAGGATCACAGTGCTGTTTCTATATTGTCCTTGCCATCTCTCTCTGCTGTGTGACACTTTTCCAGGCGAGAAGATCTTTGCTCTTTTGCCTATCCATGGAACAGAAGGGTCTTGACTCAAGGAGGAAACACATGGTTTGTGCCTGATGGACACACTTACTGGTCAGGGATGAAGAGTCATGGTACGAACTGTTATTAATTCAGGTCTATGTTTACATGAGAATGCCTGAATGGTTTTGTAAACATGGTAATTGCATACACAAGCAAATGACTAGATGTACGTTTTTGACCAAATATAAAGCTGTGCATGCCCAGCATATGAATTTTAAATATTTGCAACTAGTAGTCCCCAAATAACTGCAGATCAAGAACTATCTGTAGGAGGTATTTGGCAAATAATTTTAAATAATGAATAAAGCTAAGATGATCATGATCTACTTGCAGACAACACTCACAGACAAGTGTCACTGTAATGAATTATTCAGCAAATTCTATTCAGAATTATATTTTTATTTTAGAAAGTAATTAATGATCCATAAGAGTAAACATGAGACACACTGACAAAGGTCTATTTTGTTCTACTTCCTCTGAAAGATTAAAATGAAATGCAGCCCGTTTGGAAACCACAGACCTTGTTTTAGAATTGTCATCTGGTCTGTTTGCTGAGAGTGACTTTTGCTGCTTGTTTACTGCAATTTACTTAGTTACAGCATAAGTTACACATGATTATCTTCTCAATATGATGCTAATCTGACATCTGTCAAGTTTAAAAGTCATAATAGGTGCTATTAGTCATTGCGATGATCCGGAGGCATAATGATTGGTATGACAACAAAACTGCATAATTTTTTTAAAAGGTGTAATAGTTTCTGAATAGGATTTTGGGTGGGCTTTACTTTCTCAGAAGTGAGATGATTTTAGTACCTTAAAGGCTAGCAGATGCAGAAGCCAGGGAGGAGTGTACAGCTGGTGGTCATGGAGACAGTTATCAGAATAATACCAATTAACCAAGCAAAATACATTGTTTGTGTCCTTCTGGTTTGTTTGCTGCAACAGAGTGGTAAGTTTAAACTATCTGCTATTTGCATCAGAAACTTCATTTCTCATGGGTTTATAAAGCATCCATTTCCAGCCATACCAAGCTGAAATTGCCTTGCCAGTCCTCAGCTCTAATGTTGAAGAATATTCCTCTAAGTTCCTTTCATTTTTTAAAAGCAGTTCAAAATAAAAATTCTTAGGTGTTTGAGATGCTTTTTAAAATTTAGTTTAAGGAAAAAGCACAGAGTTAAAAGCCTGTTTTTCAAGCTGTTAAGGCTTGAGGCAGCTCCTAATGAAATCAGTGGCCAAGTTTTCTTTGAGTTTAATGAGAAGATGGTCAGCAAGCCACCGGCTTGTCTTTGGTGGCTTGGACAACTGTGGGGAAGGAGGAAGTCACAGCAGCTGCACTGGAAGCACAGTGTCTTTCCGCATTTTTTGAAACCCTGGTCAGCTACTGTCATCATGCTGGGCTTTGCATAATGCACGTCCTATATACAACCTCTGTAATCACATGGGTGCTTACACTTCCAGGGGTACCTTCACTTTGCTGTGAATCTGCAGATTCAGAAGGCTGAACTGAGTTTCTGAACTCATACTATGAAGAGTAAAATATTGGTCTATTGGAAAGGAAAGCACTGGACACCCAGGCAGATGCTCAGAGGTGCACACATTTTCTCTGTGCATGTCAGTAGCATGGCACGAGGAGGCTGCCCTGTTGCCTGTGTCTGCACAACCGTTGGTACTGGTGCTCGGGTTTGGGTTTGCATTTACAGAGCTGGGTGTTTGAGCCTGTGTTATGAAGGCAGCAAGGATTACAGGCAAAGGAGCGCTGCAAAACATACTAACTTCTGCTTTAACTTTTTAAATTTTTAAAATTAACATAACTAATCCTGCACTAACGCCTACACATAGGTAGAGCTGGGAATGTCCTGCTCTTCGGGGTCCGCCTTCACTGAGCAGAAAGTGATGTTTGCATGCAGACTCCCTGGGTCAGAGGCACTGGCTTTTCCTGCTGCTGTGAGCCGTGCGCAGAAATTATATATTTAATGGATATAATGGTTTTATTTTTCAGGTCTGTGTTAAAGGAATTTGTTGAAAGGGATTTAGTCAATGTACTGACAATTACCTGTTCTATTTTTACTGTGTCTTCCCATGTGGAGATTTTTTTTCTTCATCTTACCTTTTCTCACATTCTGCTATGTGGCCAAACCTGTAAATAGCCAAAGCCAAATGCTCTAAAAAACACCAGAAAGGAAAATCTGAACCAAATGCACCAAAATGATGTAGCAAAAAAAAAGAATGTATTAATGAGAAGAACCAGTCAAGTTATAAGGGTAGAAATGGACAACCCAGCCAATGTCTGAGAAAAGCATAATGATGGGAAGGAAAATACATCCACCAGTATGGATGCTGGAGAAAGGAAAGCCATGGACATTTATCTTAGAACCGTGATAGCTGATTTAATAATTCAGATACATGGATGGAAACACGCCCTGCAATAGGAGGGTGTATTTTCCATGGTGGAGCTACAGGCATTCCTCCACTCCATCATCAAAACATTGTTAAATCAGTCATGTGTAGCCTAGAACTAAGAATAATGGCTTTCAAAAGATTTTAACTGAATTTATCCATCATGTGGTCTTTGTGCATTTGTCCATTGGATGTGTAAAACATCAGCCAAAAATAATTTACAGCAATTATTTCCAGTGACAGGCCAGTGTAAATTCTCCCAGGCAGAGGATGACTATGTGAAAATAATTATACATGAATATCCAGCTGAGATCTTTTGAGCCACTAGAAAAGGGTGGTATGTAAGCAGTTTTGTAACAGGAGTGATAACACATGCACTTGAATACTAATGCTGCAGAAAAGTTTTAAGACATCCAACTGGGCTAAATTGAAAATGCAGAATTAAACCAGGAATATTTTTGCCTGTAAAATTGCAAGTTCAAAATTTGGTCAGGCTTTCAAAATCTCAGAGAAAAATGCCAAAACTGATTCAAACACTTGGTTTTTAAAGTCACGTGGGCACTTTTGAAAACTGTAATTCTGTCTCATATGATGAGTGTCTTCTGGATAGTACAGCACTGAGCTAGTATTAGTGAGTACATTCAGCAACGTATGCAATGTGTATTTGCGCTTCGTTGAAATTTCTAGTGCTGCTAAATAAAAATGTATTAAAAGATAATTTATGCCTACAGTCCAAGGAAGCAAGGGAAGAACTAAGGGTCTAATGAGGTATTGTTATCATGGTGCAAGAGTTAGGTCTGGAAACCTGGGATATGGGAGTCCCAAGGAGATAAGGCACAAGGAAAGTGTGGCGTCTGTAAATGATCACATCTGCAGTATGTATTGCTCATGTTTGGTCATTCTGCACTGGACAATAACCTGCATTGTTGTGCTTTTCTGTGCTAACTTAAAGGGTAGTTAGCTATATTGGGACATGTTTTTGAACTCCTAGCTTATACTATGAGTAAACTGATTTTCTACTGTAGTCATGGGAACTCTCGGTCTTCAAGCACTATGTGTAATGGATAATATATTATGAGACTATTCACTAAGATTTCTTGTGTGCTATATTAACAATTTCCCACATGTGGGATTCATATTTATCCCTCTGTATATTGAAGGATAGCATAAGTAGATGATATCTATTGTGCAGCAAACACACTTACTGTGATGTAGTATTAGTTTAAATTATTTCCAGAGCATGTGGAATAAAGGCCATAAAACACCTCCTAATCTCCTAACATTATTAATGAAATAAAATAGTGTTATTCATTACCCACAAGGAAAATTTAAAAATAAGCTCCACGTTTAAATGGCAGATTCCGTAACGGCAGCACACAGAAATCTGTCTGCAGAGGCTGACAGCAGCGTGTGCGAGGGCTGGCCGTGGTGTATGTCGTGCTCCATTTGGAGAACGTGGTACAAGAAGCTTTGAACTGTAGACAGGTCCTGAAACATCGTATAGCACATTACTAGGCACTAGCAGCTGTGGTATCCGTTTCTTGGGCACATTTTCAAATCTCAGCATGCCAGAGTATTAATTTCTGATCAAGATAATGTAGCGCACAGGCCTTGAGTTTAATATGCAGAAGTAATTGTTTCTACAGCAGACGACTGAATCCCCAGCTCTGTGATTAAGTGGGTGTGCAAGTGGGCAAGGTTGATTCGATGCGTGGTTCGGTTTTGAGTGAGGGATGGGGTCTTGGCTGGGTAACTTCAAATCCAGACCCTCGTGGTGTTGAATCAGGAGCAGTGTCTGTTCTCTGCATACTCAGCTGTGCTCAAGGACCGAGCTGGCGTAGGAACCAGGCAAGGCGCGGGGGGAGCGACCCTTGCACATCAATTGACAGTCAATTGGTGCAGCGGGTGGAGGAAGGTGAAGTGAGTTTTCCCAGTTCATAGGATGGCAATAGGGTATCTACCCACCTCTCACTTCATAACACACTCGGCCCCTTTTCAATTTATCACCTCATACTGGGGCCTTATGGGGAAGGCTTGCACTTGCAGAGTTTGGCTGGGCATGGCGAACCGACATAGAGCTCTACAGTCCAACGTCTTTTTAAATAATAGAATTACGAGAAGTTAGAGTGCAGAAGCATAACTGGAGAAAGAGTTTTTTTGCAAAGTATTTTGTTGGGCTTCTCCTCTTACAATTTTAGACACAGACCTTATGCCTTTTCTGTTACTTGAAGCACGCCCCTCCATGCTTCAGGTAACAGCATGTAAGCATTCATTTCTTTTTCTGAATTTAGGGTGATTGCAAAGTGTCCTGGACCTTTTAAGAAAACCTTTTGGAAGTTTATTGTTGGATAGGATAGAGCTCGTGAATGATTAACAAATTACGTTGGTGTCTGTTAATAATTTTTGTAGTTCTGTAAATCACTGTGACTTTTATAATGCCTCCTACCTCTGTTGTAAATTTGCTCCTGTAGATACTTTACCCTGACCACATTTGCAGAAGCTAGCATTGCTTTCAATGCTGATGTGTAGGAATATACTACATGCAGTGTGTGCGGGTGCACGGGTATTTGCATCATCCCCACTCTAAATGTATCCCACAGATAATGTATCCCACTAACTTACACTTGGCTGTGCTTCATACTGACATTATTCAAATGCATCATGAAGCTGAACTGCTGAAAAAGCACGCACAAACCTGATACTCCTTTGTCTTACAGCAGCTTTCATGTATGCAGGACTTCTGTTTAGAATTTCTCCATGGAAGGCTGTGCAAGAATGCAGTATGTGAGAATGTTTTTTTGGTTTGATTGGGTTCCATTTGTAGGGGACAGAGGCCATAGTAGTGGTGATCAAGACCCATACGCAATGCTAGTTTCACAGCTTATAGTGGAAAAGGTTTCTTGTGCTGTTGATACATATGTTCACAGGTCTGTCACCAGTGAGAAACTTGCACTACCAGTTGCACCTCATTCAAATTACGATAGATGGAAATTTCCTCTTGTTGATGTGACAGAGGGGAGCATTTTTCCATTAATCTTTTGGCATTCTTTGAAAACTAACAATGCAATTACACCAGGAAATGGGTTTTCATATGGGTATATCCGAAGAACAGAAATGAATTGCATTTATAAAGACATGTTTCAATGCTTGTATTTGGTTTTGTGCATTGCAAATGTGCTGCCGGTGTCAGCAGGTGTGTGGAGATGTTATCACCAGCTTGTGAAAAAACAAGGTCTGTTTGGCACAGGTAGATAAATACCGTTGAAAATATTGCAGAACTGATTCAAACAGGAGGCTCTGAGTGTGCAGTTATACTCCTTTGCTTGAACAGCTCTTTAGTAGGAGAGCAACGTCAGGCATTTTCTCATACTGTTAAGAAATCCTGCCATGGGGAAATCAGTCATAGTTCAGATGAGACCAATTACTTCATTGCAGAGATTAATCATGAGTGCAGAAATGGTAGGGAGTGGAGGTTCAGATGATGCTTTCCGCTTGAAGTTGAGTGCGACTGACTGTCAGGGAAAGAGGAAGGAACGGCTGTTACGTGTTCTTTATTGCAGGGTTTGAATTGCTGCAATGTATGGTTTGGGAGTAAAGAGAAGGAAAGGGACTTTGAAGGCCTTTGGGATGCTGTGTTCTTTATCTTTACTGGATGTGAAGCAAGCTAATTTAGAGCGCGGCAGCATCTTCCTGCTTATTTCATCAACTCAAGGACACAACGCAGAGCACCGGGCGTTCCGTTGTCTGCCATCTAACGGCCAGACAAGAAAGCAAACGAACCCGCGTTCAGCCTGTGGGCTATGAATCACCGGGCGTTCTTGAGCTAAATATACATAAAAATACAAAGAAATGGAAGCTTTTGCTTACAGGTTTAAGTGTTCTACACGGGGGCTTATGTTACTATTAGAAAATGGTGTGATGCCGCAGTAGAAAACTGCTAAAAACTAGAAAAGAATTTCCATCCTCGCCTGCAATACGTTGTTTTTAAACATTGCATATCTGAAAGCAAATATCAGTCTGTATATGAATGAAAATACATAATGTGAGACATTTTATGTGTTCCTTTCTTTACTTATTGAGCAAGTGAATGACTCTCCTCTTCCTTCCTTTCTCCAGTTCGCCCCTCCACTGGCATGCACACCCCCATTCTTTTATTATAATGTGCAATATACAAGATCTCTCACTGCCGGGGAGTGTTAACACACACCTATGCCTTTTCCTCTCGGGCAGACCTCGGTGGCATTTGCAATAACTGACACCAGTTCCACAGCAGAGAGAAAGTGCTTGAGGTAGATCTCTGCTAGAATAACAAAGAAGAGATGGGGAGATGTTCTGCTTTAATATCCGCCCCGTCTTTCTTATCTATATTAGAAACGTCTTTCACCAAGGGTGTCTGAGTAGAGCTGAAATTATGAAGCACCTTCTAGATTCCTTTATCTCCTGGAGCAACATTAATACTTGGAAGTAGTAAAGGATACTGGGTGAAGGGAAGACCATCGCTTGCCTATGCTGGCATGTTTGTTTAGGAAACATGCCTTTTAATTTCATGTTATTTGAAATGCCTTCCTCTGCCCTAAGAAAATATCCACTTTTGTTATTCTTTGTGAAACAGAAGCTGAAGATAGCAGGCTTGCTCACAAAAGCCCTGATTTGAATATGCTAATGTTAATTTAAGCATTCAGTTGCCAAATTTTCATGTGAGGATTTTTTTTTTGTAGTGTGCACATTTAATATTTGTGTATTCAGTATTCCCCATGCTTATCTGATCCACAGGCACTGAGTAAATACTTTCTTTGAGTGTGATCTACAGCAGAAGTCAAAAAAGACACCATAAAATCATAGAATCATGGAATTATTTAGGTTGGAAGAGACCTTTGAGTTCATCAGCTCCAACCATTAACCCAGAACTGCCAAGCCCATCACTAAACCATGTCCCTAAGCATCACAGTTATGTGGTTTTTAAAAACCTCCAGGGATGGTGATTCTACCACCTCCCTGGCCAGCCTGTTCCAATGCTTCACCACCCTTGCCATGCAGAAATTTTTCATAATATTCGATCTAACCGCTCCCCCCTCCCCCGGCACAGACTTGAGGCTGTTTCCTCTTGTCTTGTCACTTGTTATCTGGGAGAACAGACTGACCCCCCCCTGCCTACAGCCTCCTGTCAGGCAGCTGTAGGGAGCAATAATGTCCCCCCTCAGCCTCCTTTTCTCCAGGCCAAACACCCCCAGTTCTCCCAGCTGCTCCCCACAGGATTTGTGCTCCAGCCCCTTCCCCAGGCCCGCTGCCCATCTCTGAACACCCTCCAGCCCCTCTACGTCCCTCCTGGAGTGAGGGGCCCAAACCTGAACCCAGCGTTCGAGGTGCGGCCTCACCAGTGCCGAGCACGGGGGGACAGGCACTGCCCCGGTCCCGCTGGCCACCCTGTTGCAGACACAAGCCAGATGCTGCTGGCCGCCTCGGCCAGCTGGGCACACGGCCGGCTCACATTCAGCGGCTGTCAACCAGCCTCCCCAGGCCCTTTTCTGCTGAGAAAGGATCTCCTCTTCCTAAATATGGATCTCCTTTTTCCTCTACTTTTCCTTGGAAATTCAGGAAACCTACTTCCACTCCCAAAAGGCTTATGAATTTTTTTTTGCAGTTGATATTTTCAATCTAGATACTACAAATAAGAGCAATTTCTAATATGGCACCTGGCAGAACTAATGGTGTGTGTGTGCATAAACTCCTTCCTTGTAGCTCTGCTTGTTTTGAATGCAAGCAGTGCAAAGAGACTTTACCTCCTTCAGCAGGAAGTGGTGATCATGTAACACTTAAAAGTAAATCTCTGAGTAATAAAACCGTGACAATAGGAAAAAAAATCATACCTTATCTTACTGAACATCAGCAGGGGAGGGCAGGTGGGTGAAACACTTACCTATGAGTTGCTGAAAACAAGATCTGATGTCTTTAAAATGTGCTTTCTTATGTTCTAACCCAAAGCAGAAAGTGAGTCACGTTACTTTGAGATACCGTGGGTCTGAAATACATGAAACCCCAGTAAAACATCCCCATTTTGCAAAGAGAAACAGTTAGCTACCTACCATAGTGCTGACTTCACTGAGGTTGTGATGTATGAAATTTTGCAAATAATTGGTATATCCATAGTTCCTAGTCCTTTCAATAGGCTAGTGGCTTCATAGCTGCTCTTTCTAAAAACCACAACCTATTTCCTACCCTATCTCTGCAATGAACCTACAGCTAAGCAGTAATGTGTTGTACTAGTGCATTAGCATGGGCACGTCTGCAACAAATTAGGGAAAATAATACTGCTGGTAGCCAAGGCAGAGTTACAGTGGTCTTATTAATGGATTGCAGTAGGGTAAATAAGTAGAAATTGTCTGTGGTTCCTCTGTTTCCCTAAAGGAAAGGAATAAAATTGGTTGAAAAAAATGCAGTGATATTGTGCGCGTACTAAATTTTCTTGACTGTAACTTCTCCTGTTTTGCGGTTTGCTGAACCATAAGTCTTTCCTTTATTTTTGAAATTCTTCCAAAAGCGGAACACACAAGGGGAAAGTAAAGCTTGTATGAATGCAGACTAATTTTATTTAAGTCAGTGAAGTTATTCTACTAAACACTGGTAGGAAGAAGAAAACTGGTCCTGCAGACTGTTAGCTCTTTAGGCCAAGGATGGTTTTGTCATGTGGGAAAAACTACGCTAAGTATATTGTGTATGCTCCTAGAATAAACCACCGGGAAATCCCCCTTGGAATAGTCTACAATTAACAATAATTTGGAATGGTAAAGATTGTGGATTATTCAGTCTCTTTTTCATCTGGATTATGCTTTAGGTATAAACTTCCTTTAACAACCATCACAGCAAATAAAATCTTTGCTTAACCAGGAATGCTTCTCACTCTTCCATCTAGCTTCACACTTTCACTTGCTTAGACATAACAGCATTTCCAGTTTCTTCTCTACAATCCTGTCACACATGCTGACAGTCACACCGCTGGCCAATACTGAGCTCTAGACTTACTGTTGTGGTCTTTATTTGCAGACAAAAGGGTAACTCTAGCGATGGGTCTCTCTCTTATAAACCACTAATTAGTAAATTAGAAGGGAACTGGCAGCTTTTCACAACTGGCTGTAAGAGTTCCTTACAGACATCATACAGCTTCATTACTAATTTAAGTATTTTATCATCATTTATTATCTCTATTTGACTGTACTGTTCTGGGTTTTAGCCTGAACCAGACGTAATGAGACGTTGCAAGCCACTCACAGCTCAGAAATCTTGTAGGAGGTGGCCGTGAGCTTTCCAGCTGAGTTTAGCAGAAGAATGTGCTTAAGTACTTAGTTTAGCAGCAACAGTTGTACGGTACACACTGTGGTTTAGCGTGTAAGAAGCAGACACTGCTCCTGAGACAGACTCAGAGGTACCTGTGGCGAAATTAACAACTTTGTCAAACAGACGGATTCACCCGACAAATGCATGGTCCCCTTAGGACAAGGGGCAAAAGGGGGAAGGAATATTTGACTGGATCCTAGAGTTTTCCTTCTGTATTTAAAATGTCACTTTAAATTGTTTTGGTGGTGCTAATAAATGCATCCCTTGTTGTCATCCTTCGCAGTCATCTTCACTGATTTAACTGTGGAGTTTGTGTATCTATAAATACCAGAGAAAGCTGAATCTTTCTTCTTCTTCTAGCTTCTGTGATATCTGAAGTACTTCAGTACAACATTCTTCTCGCCATTCATAGTGCTTTGAAAATGCAGGGTGCCTTTGAATGCGTTTTAAATGATGAGCCATACTATAGCAAACTCTCTTAACCTGATCCTCCGTTTAGCTATTTTGCTCCTTGCAGTCATGGCCTGTCAACAATACTTTGTAAAATTATTGCCAGCTGGTAACTGATGCTGACTTCTGTCCATCTTTACCAAAGAATGGTCTAGTGCAGTTGTCTTCTTGCCCTGTATGTTTAAAAACAAAGCAGTGAAAGCACGTCGAGATTTCATTCTGACCCAGCTGGCATAGACTCAAGGTGATGGTACCTTTTGTGTATTATTTGAACTGCTTTAGATAGAAGCAATTTCACTGAAATCAATGGTGCAGAGCCAGGGCAACTAAAAGGGTATTCAGGTCAAAGGCAGACAGGTATTTTTGGAAAAGAGGAAGAATGCTCCTCACTACAGCACCAGCCAAACCAGTACGCAAGGCTCAGAGCCCCAGCTGGGCAGGGTAGGATGTGGGTGGTTACAACTCATGCCCTCTTGTTGCGCATCCACTTGGAAGAAATTTGACTTAAATTAGTGTTGCTTTTAAAAGTAGTGTACCCGGTTCAACGTAACAATTGAAAATGCGTCAGAAATAAATTCTCAGTGCTTTCATTATTATTTAAGGATAATTTGCAGAGATGGCTGAAAATTGCGTGTATTTGGACTAGCTGATTTTCTGCTTGGTTGCATCCTGAAGGAGAATTAACCTTTTCTCTCTCAAATTGTCCGCAAAGCTCAAGGAATCAGTGCAGATCTCCCTGTGGCCTTCACTTCCCTGCTAGTTGCTGCATTTTTTACAGAGGTCTGTTTTAAGTCCCTCTGTGTCCTGAAATAAGAATGTCCTGAAATTCAGAGAGGTTCACATCAATGCCACGATCTGAACAGACAGGCGATGCACCTTTGCCATTATGCTTAATTAACGTAGGACATTCTAGGCTTTCTCTCCAAGAACCAGTCTTCCTTTTCCCCATTGGTACTGTGAAGTCCCTCGGTGAACCTTGTTGTTATGACCTAATTTTCCTACAAACTGAGAGATTTAATTTGCTCAGGTGCCAGGCAAAGGGAACACAAACCTGGAATTCTCCTGGCTACTCTAATTTAGCTGCTGCCTAAGATTTGGAAAAGCAATAGGGGAATTACCTTGCTGTCTGCAGACTATAACTTAGTAATTAAAACAGAACTAAGAGGATGACATCAGTTTATTTAGGAAAACTGTGGCTTTTTCTGTGGGTCCACCCCAGAACTTGTGTCCTGCTGAGTTGAGACAGTGGAGCTGGAAGTGATCCCTCTCGCTAGGGACACCCTCTGTTACTGAAAGTGCTGCTGTCACTGTTTAGTTCCAAAACTAACTGAATAGCTCTTGAAAATAGTATTTATTCCTAACTGCATTTTCAGATGATTGTGTGTTTTAGTAATCTGTCCTTTTCAGGTTCACTGTTGTTAACACTTATGATCAGATAGTTTCTTCAGAGAATCCAGTGTGGTCCACCAAACACCTCTCAGGAAGTTAACAGTACTTACATGTACCTGCTTTATATACATATATAGACATATATGCCCATCATATATATAATAATACTGAATAAGAAGCCTTGTGCCATCAGTAAATCTGAGGAACTTCTCACTGAAATTACGCTGGCAGGTTCAATTAATGTGTGACAAAGTACAGAGTCTGATCGTGGATTCATTGGCAGCAGGAGAATTTCATATTGAACATCTTAGTGTTTCCTAGATTAACTGCGAACATCCTTAATGAATACTGTCCACTTTGGACTATTTTGACTTTATATTTTATACCACCATCCTCACCATTACACTCCCTTCTAAGAATCCTGTCACAAGAATGCCCTTACCAGACCTCAAAAAATACAAATACATAAATTCCTGCAAGTCCGTATAAGTAACAAATAGTTTGCAGTTCATCATCTTACAAATGCTTCATCACTTGCAGAGTTTGTGAATCATTCTCATCGTATACCATAGTTACATTCAATCAAACAACGTGCAAACTTAGGACCACAGATCTACATACATCTTGAGTTAAGCTGAAAAAATAACTAAAAAATACACCATTTGATACTTCTATGTGCATTAATGTAAAAACCAAGTAACTGCACAGAAAGCCAGAATACTAAATACACTGAATGTGCATTAAATGAAAATTGAAATGTATTAAATTGGCAGATGAGCAACATACAGAATGAACAACTGCCTTGATTGAATGAGCTGGCCAAAGCTGTTGTCCCATGAGGGACCATGCATTTTGAAGAATTATATGTTAAGGGAAATCCAAGATTCTTCATTTTGAAAATGGGAGGCTCTCAGAGAACTTTCCATTGTAATTTATTCTGAGGACCCCAAACGCATGATACTGACATAATTTATTTCTTGGCTGGTCGCCTAACTAGCATGTTACAATTCAATCCAAGTGCTGCTTCTCAATGAACAACAGCCATTCTTGACATTCACAACGTTCCCTTGACAAAATGATCATCTATGAAATTAATCTTTTTCATGCTACTTCTTTCCTCAACCTCCCCCCCGTTAATTGTTAACTAGTAAAATCTCTGCTGGTTCACATAAATGACAGCTTAAATGACTTGGTGTAACATTGTTGTGGTGCTCAAACAACTTAAAAATGTATTTCCCTGTATTTTGTCTGGACAATTCCATTCCTTTTCAGTGGCCCACCTTTGTTTAAGTCAATGTGCTGAGGAGGGTTTTCCACTGTTAGTGACTTAACTTTTGTTACTTCCATTTCCTACTGAGAGACCTAAATGAAAAGTTTACACGTGTTTAGCTTGCTTTTACTAACAGAAAATAGGAACAAATCACCAGGGAATGAAATGGAGTATTTCAATTTATGCTCCCTAGTGAAGATGTTGCCGAAATTGTCTAATACTACAGTGCTCTCAAGGAAACCCAATTAGGGACCGCCCTGGTAAGGGTAGCTGGCAGAAGCTCAGCCCATGTGTTTGCATAGCATTTGTTACTATGCACATCATTCTAAATGGACCAAACTTTGCCCTCTTATCTGCATCTATGCCTCTCACAGGAACAGGGAAAGAAACTAATTTGTGAGCAGTATTTGACCCCTGGAGAACTACACACATCTGCTTAAGGCCATTTTTCCACATAAAAACACTTTTCAGCAAAATGATTTAGCATGTGTTTAATTTTAATGATTTGGCTTAAGTGTCTTTTTGAGTGCTTTATCAAGCTACAGCAATCATCAGCTGCTTAATAAATATTGGATTAAAGTCTGTAAAGGGAACTAACACACGTATCAGAAAGACAAAAATGAAATAACATTGCCAGATACCAAGCTTTTCTCTTTACAATGCACTACTGTGTTCTTTGGGCTGAAGGACATTTTTCAATGATGCTGGACATTGCAACACCAGTATTATTTTTGACAATAGAAAAGTGAAACAGGGACTGTAATTCTGGCAGTTTTCTGGACTTACACAGTGAAACTACCACAGAATTTAATGCTGTTAGAGAAAACCACAGAAACAAAACTATTGGCCCCAAATACACATTAATAATACGTAGTTGGAATTCAGCAATAGTTTTGGGTATGTCCTGAAATGAAAAATCTGGCCTTTGCATTGGTAGGCATTTGACATGCCAGGATATTAGCAGAATAAATGTTCACTAATGCATAGAAATAAATAGGTTTGATTTTTAAAATTATCACAAAGGAAGCTGAGAAGATAACAAATAACAACTTAGCTTTTTTGAAGTGTTGCCACATGTCAATACATTGGTGCATTTTTCTGTTGCACAATGAAATAACCCTCCAGCAGTAAGGAAATTCTGGCACAGCACTGACTACAACAGTAAGTGCTACTGGTAGTGTCCAGTTGATTTACCTATCCTTAAAATTTTGAATTGCCCTGCCCAGCTGGATTGCTGTGCTTAATTTCCATCACACTGGGTCTCTGTGCCCTTGGGTTCGCTTCCTGTCAATACACAGCAGCACTGACTCTTCCGTGGTCCCCACCACCTTCTGCTCAGGACCAGCTCTCCCAGATTTTTCAGTGAAATCCAGCCTTTCCAAGCTATTCAGCAAAGTCAGAGCAAACACTGGGATTTGAAAAAAATACCACCAGGCTTTGATACTTGCCTTTGTGTAAGTCTTGAGTGATATGTAATGTAGTCCTAATAGCAAATTGCTGACTCTGTATCCGCTGAGACGTTCAGTGATTTATCAGTTTCATAACCTCAACCACAATTCATATGATGTACTACAAAGATCCCTGAGCAGTATTCAACAGATTCATTTTTCCTTTCATCCTCATAGCCACCCCCCACATTTGTTGTTCTTCCATCCTATATCTAAAACCACCCTTCTTCTGACCAACTGAAGACAATCTGAAGTTTTAAAATTTAAATAAATAATTGATAAAATTCATGTAGTCTACATAACCTGAGATGATTTGTAGTACGAGTACGGCTGGATATTGTTTCAAGCACAGGGTCAGCTCAAACTGCCTGGACTTTTACACTGTCTCTGCATATACTCAAGTGCAAAGCTTAGCCTAACTTTGGGATCACGAGGGGGAAAAGCTCATAGCCGTGCTTACCCCCGCCCCAAGGCATACAGTGCAGGCAGAACGGGGGTGCTGCACCCAGTTCTGTAGTGCCCTCCCTCAACCAGGAAGGCACAGCAGCCATGAGACTCATCCCAAGCACTGCCATAGCGTGTCTTCCAAACAGAATGGACTTCTGTAGGTAGCTGCACTGCGCATAGGCCTTTTATCAGTGCACCTGTTTTAAAGGCACTCAACAATACGTATCTGATCCCCGGTGCTACCGTATAAACATGGATCTGATTTGGGAAACATTTTGAGCTTTAACCCTCCCTCTCTCACATGTCTCTTGGATCTAAAGGCTTAAGTAGTTATCAAACAGCACCGTAGTGTAGTTATCAAAAGGCACTGTTTAGCATTACCAACAAACTAACAGTAGCTCTACATTAGCATGCAGGCTCAACTGTCCTTGAAATTCCACTACTGAAAATATTAAATGAAGCTATTGTTTCCATCTATAAAAATGAGAAAATAATAAAAGACAGTACTTCTTTCACTTTTCTGCCTTTTGAAAACTTAAAACCAGGAGCTGAAGACTGGGCAACATCCAGTCCATCATTAGTCACATGAGCTACGCTTGTATTCTTTGGTTCGTGTCACTGCGGTTACTCTAGTTCATAGGGACACGCTTGCAGATGTATGAATACACATGGTCTACAACACAATGTTTCTCCTCCAACATGTTAGAAGTGTAAAGACAATTATTTAATTGCAAGAATAGCTTGAACATCCATTAAAGAGAGTTTTAAGTATTTTGCTTTATTATTGCTCTTCTGAGTATCAAGACAAACATAGGATATTTTGATATATGCATTACGATTTGCTTAAACACAAATTGATACAGCTACAACTGAGAACTTTAAATTAGCAACGTAATAGTCATGAGTTAAAACTTTAGGTAAAATTACGTAGTGCTATGTTTGATATTAAATATCAACAGGTAATATTAGTTTAAGAACTAGAACTACATCACTGTCTCTTAATATTGCCATAGTAGGACTATTCACATGGGTTCTGAATAACGATCAGGAGATACTCATTATCTGCAAAAAGGGATAAAAAAATGTTTAGTTAAAATATTTTACCTTATTTCCTGATAAATACTCTTTATTAATCTATTCCTCTCCAACTTATTCTTTATAAAACATACGCAAAAGCATTATATCTATTTATATAAAAATCATCTAGAAAATGTAAGTACTTTGTACAAAAATGTGATTACAGATAAAAAATATCTGTGCCATAAAGTTTAACTACACCATATTAAAACTATTTCAGTAAGCAGTAGATTTGCTTTCAATAAGCTGTAAAGATGTTTAAACAAGATGAAAAAAGTCTCAAGATAAGCACCTGGAAGCTAGCACTTGTTATAATAAAAAACTTCTGACATCTGCAGCCTCTTCTGCAAGTGCAGAGAACTTCTTTCAGTTCACTAAGTAGTTTATTCAAAATTGAGAACCCATTTAGACATGAGAAAAGGAGAAAAGATTTGAATAGACTTCTACTATGAATAAATTCTAAGCATGCCAGACTTCGCCTACTAACTCTAAAAGCCCGGGGAAGTTTTGGAAACAATTTTAGTTAGATAGCTACTTAACATGATCTGTTTTAAATGAAACATTTCTTGAAAGTATCCAGTGAATTTACTAGGGTCATATCTGCTTTGGAGAGTTAAGAAGCTGCAGTCTTGCATTGTCACTTTCATCCAAAAGCAACTTAATATAAATCACAGGTAGTTCATTTGCCATCTTCTATTATAGTAAATCACAATCAAGCCTTTTGAACAACTGATCTCCCTTTAGCAAAAAAAGCTTCACATTTTATACCACTTATTTTCAGGTCAACAAGCTTTCATAGTTACTAGTCAAAAAGTCACCTCTAAAAATAAGTGAAAGGCAAATGCAAAATAAGAATCAAATGCATCAGTCTAAATCAATGAGCAAAACACTGATTTAAAAAATGCATTAGGTTTTTTACTCCAAAATAGAATCTAAACTGGAATTTTAATCTTAGTAGTGGCTGATGACTAATGTTAACACTTAATGACAGTGCCAGATTTCTTTCACACATACTGTTCTGTAGCAGCATCATAAATAATTCCAGTAAGGCAAGGTGACACATACCTAGCACAATACCCCTGTTCCACATTTGCTATGAAATCAGCATCAGAGGCCACCCCAGTGAAGGCTGTCCATCACTGCATGCTTGGAGCGAACATCCTCCCCAGCAGCTATGCTGAGGAGACCCCTGAAGCTTCCATTTCTGTCCTGTGTGCCTTCATCAGATATTTCTGTCAAAACCCTGCATACCATTAGTCTCTCAATTAGCTAGTGCACACATTAGGATCTCCACCCCAACCAATCACCTCTGCTTTGCCTGATTCACCTTGTATACTGGTCCTTGATCACAGCTTCACCACAGCTCATCTAGCTTTGTCGTCTATTTTAGAGCCACAACTAACAAATTAACATGTATTTGTATTTAACATGAGTGAGAAACTGGTTGCTATATTCCCCTGGTTGGTTTAAGGAAAATAATTATATCACAGTTACGATGTTGGTAATAATACTGCATATCTGTAACACAAAGCCCACCTATGGCTAGGAAGTCATGATAACATACCAAGTAAAAAGAAAAAAAATTAGAAAAAAAAAAGTTTTGCATGTCTTTGGAGCTGAAATGGATTTGCTGCCTTTAATACTATACACCCACGGACACAACTTGATAGATATATTTGTCCAGTTTTCCTCTGTGAAAACGCACTGAAACCAGACCATTAATCAGATCTAGACTTGTTTGGTTGTCTCCAAGCCTGAATACTATGCACTCTGTACATTAAAATCCTAACACATCTGGTTACACGGTGAATATATGGTTATATTTTCATACACTTGTTTTCAAAGTGCATTTTCTATGGTAGCCTTATTTGTGAAGAAATAAAAGAAACTTAAAAGGACGCACAATTCTGTTGTTACTTTAATACAAATATTACCTGGAGCTATCATAATTTCGTGTTTCTTTGATCTGATCCTAAGAAAGGTTAGATCATTCTGAGGATCAATATCTCTCACTGTGCTCCTAGCTTTCATGGTGAGCTGATGAAGAAGACCTGCATACTGGACTGTTGTAGAGTTATCAAGAGTTGTTCTTATTGGAATTCCTGCAAACAAACAATTTTACAATAATCATTCAGTTAAGTTGCATATTCTTCATACACAGCAGATCATACAAGAAAAAACCAGGAGTTCATAGGTTTTTTTCTGTTTTGTAGCAGAAAGAAGTTATGTTGATTTCAGGTATCTGTGTGCTTTTTAAAGTATAATTTATATTAATCAGTGGCAATTAAACATAGAGTTGCCTTATGAAACTTCTGAAAGAGCCTAATTGCTGTTTAAGGCTCTTAAATACCTATCAAATTCCATTCTGTAGTACTTAACCAGTTATGGTGCTTCATCAGTTTAAACACTGTCACTGAGTTCATATCTTAGCTGCAAGAATCTAACCCACACTTTTAACTGTAGCATTTGGCACATGCAGTGGTAGAAATTACACGTTCCCAGTGAGATACCAAGAGCAATCAAAGGGCAGAAGTGGCATGTTTGCATTTGGCAAGCAAAACCACCCTTGGAACAATCCCTTCCAATTCGTGGCAAAATATTGACAATTGGTAGTACACAGTGTATTGATACCAACTATTAAAAATATGTATATAAAAATATGAATATATAAATCAAGATTAATTTTTGATGATGTAATGAATCATTGTTTATCAAAGATTTGTCAAATCATGCCTTTTATATTAATAGGCTACCAGGTGAAAGTAAAACCAGGGTTCACAGTAATCCTACAAGTGTAAAACTGTTTGGCTTTAATAAGCTTGTTTCACTAATAAAAAATTTATTTGTCCCACTAACAAAGAAATAGATTACAAGCCAGCAAGGCAATTTTCTCTTTGCATACATTTGTTTTTTCTTGCAGATGGACAGGATATGAATGCAAAAAAATAGGGTCATATGACTTAAGTTGAAGAGTTTGATTATGAAAGAAGAATTAACATGCACAAATAGCGAATGCCAGGTAAAGAATTAGAGCAAAGGAGTAAAAGAGATAATAGAACCACCTCAGAGAGTAGGCTATTCCATAATTTTCCTAGGAAAGCATTATTCGAATCACCTGAAATCTGTGCTGTGACTTGAGAAAGAATTCTGCATTGGTAGGATGTGTAGTGTGGGAAAGTGTACAGAATGACCCAGTACATCCTTTGTGTCTAATGTTTATTACTCAGAGATTGAAACTGATGTTTTAATGGAAACAAACAAGTGTTCCCAAGCTCTGCATTAGCATGAGAATATCTATATAATCACAGCGTTAAATAGTAAGTCACTTAAAAGCAGCAATGAATTAGTGTCAAGTTTATATGACCTTGTATTTAAATGATTGCTTCAACAAATACAGGACTTTTAATGAAAATGGTAAATGTTAAATGATCCTCCAAGGTCTAATAATAACATGAGTATGAGTTGACACTAGTGACATCCTTAGATTAAAGCTGAGCTATGCTTACTTTAGGACAAATTCTCTTTGCCTCTGCTACCCAAATTAGAGAAAGGCAAATAAATCCTTCATTAGAAATGCTGTAGTGTGATCCTTCTCAACTGTGAAGGATAGCAACAGTTTATGAGATTTTCCAAATAAACAAGGTACACTCAGCATAGTGTTTCAACGAACAAATCAACTTTGAGCATTAAAAGAAATGACAGACAATGTTTGTATGAGGAATCTTTAATGTGCTATTTCATGTCCCTAAGTGTACCTACACTATTACCAAAATCTTAGTAAAAGACAACTGTTTATGTTGGTGAGGATTCATCTTCTTGGGGAACCTGAACAGCCTAAGAAAACTCACTACTGCACCACTGGTTCAAGTATTTTTACTGTGATTAATTTAAGATGTACGCTTGTTTGAAATGTTTCAGGATAGACAGAAATTAAATTTATTTTTCTGCAGAAAGATTTTAAGTAATTAGATTGATTAATTAGTGCTAATTATGGATATTTGGAGGTGTTACAAAAACTTACAAACTACACACCTACTTTGGGGCTTAGTTTGTGGAATCTAACTTCTTGGTACCTCAAATACATCCTCATGGAGAACGGGCTCTCTTGTATTCACATCTGGCATCTGGTGTTGAAACATTTCAAAATGATAAACTAAAACCAAAATTCCTGCACTAGACTTGTCCATTGGCTTCTAGTCTAGCCACACGTTCAACAGGTTTGTGGGGATGAGTGAGTTTGAACAGGATACCGGGAGACTTTATACCTTGCCGCGAATAGCCTGACGTGTGAAAAAGGGAAGTGGAATGTTCTTCCTCCTTTGCAAATCAAAATTGAGACAGAAGGAATCCAAACCAGCCTTTTAAAAAGCATGCTATTGTCTTAACTCTGCACAGCTATTGCTGAGCTTTCCCTTGGTACAACAACCACGGGTGAAGATGGACGGTAGTAGCACACCTGACCAGGAAAGCATACTTGACCAAAATTGGGCTAAGTTGTCAACTGTTCCAAGTAACAGAACATAAAACAACTGGATTATTTTTCTATTAGATTACTTGGTGTTTTTGCCTTGACAAATGTATTGGACTGCAAGCTCAGAAAAGATCATTTGTGTTATCTAAGTGCTTGATTTTGTTCACTTCTTGTTTGCAGCTTAGTCCAAGTGCTCATTGAATCAAGTCACATTTTATTTACTGAAACACAATACAGCCATATCTAGACACGAGCATGTGCGGGCGCAGAGCAGCTTTTCAGTTTCTATTTGCAAGGCTGTGCACTTTTCTCTTGACCTGCACCATCTATTCTGTGAACAAAGGCACATTTTACTTAACATGTCCAGGCACACAAATGAAATTGTCCACATTTTCTAAAGACTAAATAACATTTAGTCTTCCTTCATAGTGTTCTTGCCTCCTGTTGCTAAACTGCTGCTAGTGTAATAGATTTTTTAGGGGGACTGTAAAAATGAAGGAGGCCAACTAGATTATGGACAAGGTAAATTGAGTTGTCTTTTTTGTAAAGAAGTGATTAGAACAGATTAACCTGAGAAGCCAAGCCTCTGAAAAGTGATTTCTGTGACTTCTCCCTTTTGAGTTGCAATCTTCAGGATCCCAGCCAAAGCTGGCCTGATATGAAACTTGCTCTTCCTTCCATGACAACACACCATAGCACAATTTAAAGAACTTGTGACTATTTAGCAGGACCAAGAAATGGCTCCCACAGTAGATCAGCTTTGTTTAGTAGATACTTTTCTCCTGATCTTTTTGTTTAATTGTAACTTTTCAGAGGAAGAGGAGGGGAGTGAAATGCTATTGAATTTTGTTGTATATACAAGGAATTTTGGAGTAAAAAATGCCTGCAAAAGCAACAGCTTAGTGCCATGCGTTCTCCCCTTCTGTAACCTACCAAGAGATGTTCGAGATCTGGTTCTGGAAAGTAAAGTATAGTTTAATTAAACAAGGGGGATAAGTAAGAATGTGGAAGTCCTTAAGTTATATGAAGCTTATCATGCTTCTAGTTATTTCTTCAGAGAAGATGTCAAGGCTCTGCTTTGCATTAACGGAAAATTACATCATATGGAGAGCTTCAAGAAACGGTCTCAAACCAAACGTTCACGTCTTAAGATGAAACATGCTTTCTTGAAAAGCACGACACCTTGATGAAACGTTGCAAGCAGGTTGCGTTAACGCCTCATAACCTGCAACCCTGGGCGGAAGAGTTACAATGCTTGTTGCCGCTGCCACGTATGGAGAAACACAGGACTTTTACCTTCAGCGTTTATAACAATAGTTGCGACAACCCCTCTGTGGGCTTGGATCCTCCTCAGGGTTTCCTCTGCCTCGGCCTGCCAGGAGAGAGGACACCTGAGGGCACCCCGCAGCCACCACGGCGACGGCCGGCGGCGCCCCTCCGAGCAGCCCGCGGCGACGCCGCCCCCGAGGGCTGCCCCGGGACTGTGCCCCTGCGCCCCCCGCCGCCCTCCAGCGCCCCGCGGCTGCCCCCGGGCCGGGGCGGCGAGCAGGCCCGGCGCCATTACCATGGCCGCGCCGCCGTTGCCATGGAGCGGCGGAAGTGACGGCGGGAGCGGGCGCGGGAGCGGCGGCGCGGCCCGAGCGCGGCCCCTGGGGGGCGCTGCCGCCGCCGCCTGGCGGGGCCGAGGGCAGCCCGGGGGGGTGAGGCGGGACCCGCGGCGGGGCTGGCCGGGGCAGCGGGGGCTGCTCGGTGCTCCCCAGGGGCCCGCGGGCGGTGGTGTCATGCAGCTTCGGACGGGCTTGTGGCTGAGCAGTGGTGGCGGACGGGGCCTGATCGGTGAGGTGAAACGAACTCAAGTTCCCTGAATTGTTGTACTAGAGGGTTTTTTGGTTGTGTTGGTTTTGGTTTTTTTTTTTTTTTTCTTTTTTTACTTAGTTTATTTTGAAGCTGAGGCCGATACTGCCCAAATCCCAAACAGTTGCTCTTTCCACCTCCCTGTACACCACCAGCCGTGCCTGTGCGCCCTTCCCGCAGCGCGCCACGCTCCTTCCCCGGCCGCAGCTTTCCAGCCTGGCTCTACCCCGCACACAGGGGGAAACTGGCCTCCTCAGGAGTGCTGCGTGCTGTTGTAGTTTACTAAGTCGACTTTTCAGTTTGGTGTAGGCCACTTCTATGATGCTGTAGCGTGAATAAGTTATCTGCGTGCTTCTGTTACCCTTTGCCAAAATAGCAGGTGAACAAATTACACGTGCAAGACGTTTGAAGAGCCGCCGTTCTCCATGCACGCAGTCAATAGGACTGATGTGTTCAAAAGACTTGCATGTCTTTGTAAGAGAAGAGGCCAGCTTTATTGAGTCTTCTGTGTTGTACATGAAGCTGCCTGGGCTCTTTTTACTAGACTGACTTTTAGCCGCCCCGCTCTAAAGATCTGGTGAGCTCAAAAAGTTTGGTGTTTTGCAAAGCCAGCAGCCTCCCTGTCTTTTTAAAAGGAGAGCTCTTAAGACCAAATTAACAAGCTAGTTATTAATCTGCAACTCTTTAAGGACCCAATTGTATCTGAAACTTGCAACACTGTATCAGCACGTAACTTAATGCAGTTTATGGCCCTAGTTTGGAGAGAAAATAACTTCAGTGTGTGGGATTGGCCTATCTGTTGCAATAATATTATTCTAGGTATTTATGAAGTTTCAGACTGGCAGGGGCCAGCATAAATCAGAAGTGATGAAGTTGCCGTGTAGTCAGATAAGCATATAACTGAATTGAAACTCTGGCTTATGAGGGAAGAGAGAAATTATCAGAAATACCAGTATATTTATTTCAAAAGCTACTATTTTAGCCGTTAACCTAACATGCTGTGGCAGGCAATCAAGAACATTGCCTACAGCTGATCCTGGCCCCTGTGAGTCACTGCCTCAGCTGTGTGAAGTGTTTCACTTGTGAACAGTTGAGCCAGCAGTGAACTTTGCATTGATACACCTGTGCAGTTTTGTTACAATAAGAACTGTGGTGGTCAGAATTTTTGGAAGTGAGATATCTTTACAAATTTATTTATTTATTTTTTATTTTTGAACAATTGGAAGCACTGGTGCGTGCTTATTGGCTCTGACTGGAACACCTACAGGGCAATTTTATTTTAATACAGTCAGTAGATGGTCTTAAATGAAAACTTACAGATTAGACAATATAAACCTGGTCCTACTGTCAGTGTTGGTCACAGGAGTGATCCTTGCTGTTATAGTCCAATTAAAGTCAACACACTGTAGGATAACATACCGTTAGGGATAGTGGTATTCCTACCCCCAGTAACTGGGCGGACAAGTCCAGGGATTTAGATAAAATGAAAAAGCGTTTTTCCACTTACTGTGCTGCCCTGTTGCTATTTTTTAATTTTCAAGTCTTTTTTCAGGATCACTGTTTTCCTTCATGGATGCAAGATTCCTGTGTGTCTTTTTAAAACCAATAAAAATATCAACTCAGCTTTACAAAAAATGCTGAAGTGGAGCCAAAATGACAGCTAGAATGATGCAGGATTATTCTTGGAAGCATTATTTATGCTCAGCATGAAAGACTGAAACATGCAGACTTTTACAGACACTCAGATAGGCTTTGTCTCAGATTTAGACACATAACAACAAATGAAAATACTTCCTTGGTTACTTCAAATTTAACAGAGAATTCAGATTCCAAGCAACATAATTGCTTTTGATAAACAGTACTGAATGCAGTGTTAGCAACAGTGATACTTCTTGAGAACCAGAAACTCCACATAATCTAGGACTGGAATCCTGCAAATGCTTATCTGTGTGAATAAGTTTAAATATTTGCTGGTAAGAGTAGCAAATGAGAAGCTTAAAGTTTAGGTGTTTGCACTTGTAGTCTGGTGTTTGAACTAATTTCTGCATTATAGTTAAGGTTGAGGAACAAAATCAACTGAAAGATGGAAAACAGCTAAAACTATTCTTTTTCTTTTCTTCCAGCCCAAACTATGACAGATGACGTAATTCTCCATGTAGAAACTAGGAAGAGGATTTCTCTGGTAAGTACATAAGGATTTCATTCTTTCCTTGATGCTTGAACCTGGAGACCCAGGAAGAGGTAGGGAGGGGCTGAAGCACACTGAGGAACACGCAGAGGGACTTGAGCTACACTGAAGTGCTGTAAAAAAAAATCTTGATTTGCTGCCAGTCATTATGAAATAGCATAAATCAATTCAGGAAGAACTTTGCTTTTTATAACCAGTAATCTTGATTACAAGTACCTGTAAAGATCTGCCAAACTATTATGATAGCTTCCTTGCCCATGCTGTAGGATATGTCCAGTTTTCAGTTTTGTTGGCCTATAAGGTGGAATGAACTCATGTATGACCAGTAGTGATGCTGTTGGTGATCGTACAGTTGCTTCTTTCATTTTTTTCCCCTATGCTTCTATTTCTGGCCAAATAGTCTCCAAGGAAATTTGGTAGAAGCTGGTAATGTCGTATAGTAGTGGAAAGCTTAGAGTCCATTCTTAGCATACAGCTCTTAGAAATATCTGAAATAAATGACTGGTTATTTGGTATTATGTGGTTATTGAAATATCTGAAATAAATGACTGGTTATTTGGTATTATGTGGTTATTGAAATATCTGAAATAAATGACTGGTTATTTGGTATTATGTGGTTATTTTGACACAATACTGAGAGAAAGAGAAATGCAAGTTGTATTCAGGTGTACAAAAGTTTGAATTTTTAATGCAGATGTGTCAGTACAAATCATGCTGCTGAGTCAGTCACATATCATCTAATCAACTGGAGCTACAGTTTGGATTCATTGCCAATTCAGACTCTGTGGAGCAATCACATTGTGAATGTTCTTGGTTAATTCTTGGTCTTTCAGTCTCAGGAGCTGTCTGTTTTGTAGAAGTAACAAAATGGTTGAACTTTGCTATCCCCAGAAGGCTTCAGGAGCAAAAGTGTTATTTTGTGGCAGTAGCAGAATTAAGGTATGGGGGACAGTGTGCCAAGCTAAAACTAGCCAAAGTGAGGTTGCGGGTGTCTGCAGATGGAAAAAATAATGAGTGGGGCTCCTGGGCTGTACCCATCTCCCCTCTTAATAGTTCTGCAATAATGAGCAATCGCATGTTGTCAGCACCTCCTTCTATATGTCAAGTACAATAAACCCCATAATCTCTATTACTCAATTTAAAACCTCTCTTCTCTTTCTCCACTTGAAATTTGGCTTTGGTTTTATAAAGAGACCTCTTTGGAAAGGTGAAAATTAAGGAAGATGAAGTTAGTCATCCTTGCAAGGTTATGAACAAAACTGTAGGGAAGGTCCTGCCTTACTCCACCTGACAAAGATCTTGTAGCAAGCATGTGCCCTAGAGTAGATAAGATCAAGATCTTTCCCAATCTGACTGCTGATAGTTTTATTTGTTATCTTGTTACCTCCATGAATCCAAATATCATAAACTGAGAAAATATTTAAGAAAAACTGTGTTGTGTAGACACATATGAAACAATTTTAAAGTTATTATGTAGATAAATTTTAGAATGCAAATTCACTCTAAATGTTTTTTTGTGTAAAGATTTTTTTATTTTATCCCCACAACTGTTGAGAGTGGTTTTCCCGAGTTTTTGCCCCTTGTGCGAGGAATTTCTAGCTCAACTCCTCTAGATGGTGCTACCGCTACAGCACATGGAAGTGAACTCTCCCTTAGGTTTTGTGTCTTGCTTGTTAAAATGCCACTTCGCTTAAGTCACGTATCATACGAAAAGATTAACGACTTCAGCTACGATACTAT
The DNA here is from genome assembly GCF_023634085.1 of Falco cherrug. NCBI lineage: Eukaryota > Metazoa > Chordata > Aves > Falconiformes > Falconidae > Falco > Falco cherrug. The sequence continues at coordinate 17,299,327 of NC_073710.1, read as the reverse complement.
TTACAGGTTTATGCAAGGAGAAATCAGCACAGGTGGATTACCTATCCTCAGCTAAGTATGAGTAGAACGGGTTTTTTTTATAGATACAGAAGTCTTGCAGGAAATGTGTGGTCAAATTATCCCCTCATCTCTTGAAACCATACCTTGAGTGCTGACAAGGGCAGGGGTGACCAGCTGTAGCCTGTGGTGCTGATTAAGTGACAGCAATGAGCCTCTTAAAACTCCCAGCAGATGTTGCTGCTTTTGTATGCTAATGGAAGCTTCACAAACCATTTTCTCTTCCTTCTGAGAGCAGATGTAAGTACATGAAAATCGCTTTCTTATATCAAAAGCAAATTGATAATAACCTTGGTTCAGTTGTAAGGCAGAAGCTGTAGAGGCACTTTATCTGGTAATTGCAGAAAGCTTATGCAGAACTTCATCAAAATTAATTTTTTATGTTCTGCTAACTTTTCTTGTACTGAAGTAGTTAAGCAAAATCTGAATTGTGAGCAGATTGCTACCCGGGCTTTTAAACCATTTGCTCAGAGGCTTTCAGACTGGCACGTGAATCTGCTCTAGTACATTTGCCTTATCACCTCTAAGGTAGTCATGCCCTGCTACCCTGGTTATTTCAGTGGGTCAAGTTTAGTCAGAGCAGGCGTGTCAGCTTATCAGTAGTCTTCCTGAGCTTTTGGTGACCTAATATGATGCTTTGTGTGGTCTTCTGTGAATGTACAGTAAAAGGAGTTGTGCATCACAGAAGATGCCATGCTATATATGCTAATGTTCTACAGGCCTGCCTTGAGAGGAAATACTCACTGAAGGACTGGGTTTGCAGAATGACTCTACTGGTGGCTGAATCATGCTGAGGTTAGTGCTGTTGCTGATAGTGAGGGCTGTGCTTGTGACTAACTTGTGTGGCGGCACTGGGCTCCAGAAGCGTGAAAACGGAGCGGTGTAATCTATGAAGTGGTCTAACCATCCAGTCTCTAAGGGAGCCTTATGTTTACCTCAAGGGTATAGACGGTCTCCTTTGTAAGAATAAGAAAACTTGGCCATCTTTCTAAGACATCTGTAAAAAGTGTTTTCAGACAAAAATAAAGGAGTAGCCCAAGCCATGGAACTGCATTTAAAAACTTCATTTCACTTGGCTAATTGTGTCCTTTCTGATGTAAGTTGACACTTTACATTTTGTTTGCGAGGCTGGAAAAAATTTGGTCAGCATTTTCCAAACAAATAATTTAAAGTGCTTTTTGTACTTCTGTTTTATGAGATGAAATACTGGTCTCCACTTGACGCTGCTGAAACTTCTGTAATATTCTTCACGGAACAGAGAGTTTACGTACTGGCCAGATTTCATTTTAGGTAGCAGCAGTCTGTCCAAAGGTTAGCTCTAGTTTCTGTTAGATGTTGCAGATTCTGAGGTGACTAGTGAGAGCAGCTAAAGTTCAGAATTCTTACTTCCTGCCTTAGATGTCTGTTTTGTGTTGTTTACCCTCTTTAAAGTACAGCTGTCCCTCACTCCAGGAGTGGCCAAAGCCCAGCTAGAACTTAATCTGGCTACTGCTGTAAGAGACAGTACAAAATGTTTCTATAAATACATTAGCAACAAAAGGAGGGCTAAGGAGAGTTTCCATCCTTTATTGGATGTGGGGGAAACATAGTGACAAAGGATGAGGAAAAGGCCGAGGTACCTCTTGCTTTCTTTACCTCGGTCTTTGATAGCAAGACCAGTTGGTCTCCAGCCAAGTTGTGTGTGTGTGAGTGTTGATGTCCCCGAGGGCAGGGGGCTCTGCGGAGGGGCCTGGGCAGGCTGGGCCCGTCGAGGCCGGTGGTGCGAGGTTCAACCCCGCTCGGTGCCGGGCCCTGCACCTGGGGCGCACCAGCCCCCACAGCGCGACAGGCTGGGGCAGGGGCTGTGAACTGCCGGGGGGGACAGGGCCTGGGGGGCTGGCTGGTGGCTGCGAGCATGAGCCCCCAGTGTGCCCAGCTGGCCGAGGCGGCCAGCAGCATCTGGCTTGTGTCTGCAACAGGGTGGCCAGCGGGACCGGGGCAGTGCCTGTCCCCCCGTGCTCGGCACTGGTGAGGCCGCACCTCGAACGCTGGGTTCAGGTTTGGGCCCCTCACTCCAGGAGGGACGTAGAGGGGCTGGAGGGTGTTCAGAGATGGGCAGCGGGGCTGGGGAAGGGGCTGGAGCACAAGTCCTGTGGGGAGCAGCTGGGGGAACTGGGGGTGTTTGGCCTGGAGAAAAGGAGGCTGAGGGGGGACATTATTGCTCCCTACAACTACTTGCAAGGGGGTTGTAGCAAGGTGTGTGTTGGTCTCTTCTCCCAAGTAACAAGCAACAGAACAAGAAGAAACAACCTCAAGTCTGTGCCAGGGGAAGTTTAGATTGGATATTAGGAAGAATTTCTTCACAGAAGGGGTTTTCCAGCATTGGAACAGGCTGCCCAGGGATGCGGTGGAGTTGCCATCCTTGGAGGTATTTAAAAGCTGTGTACGTATGGTTCTTAGGGACATGGTTTAGTGGTGGACTAGGCAGTACTAGGTTTATGGTTGGACTTGATGATTTTAAAGGCCATTTCCAACCTAAAAGATTCTATGATTCTGTGATTCTAAGATAAGTGAATGAGCATAGCGTCTGTAAAGTTTGCATAAATATTTTTCATACTGCTGAGGCGTTTCAGTTTGCAAGAGCTGAAGGCAAAACCACAAGCTTCTGTGACCTGTTCTGGGTACTAAGTGTGCATATGCACATTCAAAAGTTCAACAAAGATAACTAGAAACTACATGGTTCCCTGCCAACCACCAGTTAAAGTTAAAATGCCTATTTTAATACCTTGCATATCTGCAATCTAGTGGATAACCTTGGGACACAGCAGACTGTCGGTGCTAATAAAAGGTGGGGCTGGGGGTCTTAAACAAGAACAGCCTTTTTACCACTCTGTGGTGTTCAAGTGTGAGATACAGTATTGGGGTGTCCTGGCTGGCTGCTGTTGCCATCTTGGGAGAAAAGGGATACAGCTGTGCTCCTGGCATTTTGTGTCTTTATACATAATCATCAGAAGCCTGGACCACAACTGCCAATGGATGGGAAAGCAGTATAGGATTGGGGTGAAACTCCTTATTGACATTTTTTGGACAGGAGCTGTATTTCCTATTACTCGAGCGTTCTGGGTGATCTTTGATGAAAGTCCCAATTAAACTACTGTCCAAAATGCAACCTGTAGTTTTATGATGGAATATTCTCATTTATTATTTTTTCACCTTGGTTTGGACAAGAACTAAGAGTTCCAAAGTATCATAAAGAGTCAGTGTTTGTAAACCAAAGAAATCTGAAAATACCACAACAAGTGTACACACCTAATTAGATATCATGAGATTTCTCCATCACTAACAATACCAGCTCATTTACTAGGGTAAGACTGCTTGGAGCAATTTTGCTATTAGGAGTTTCTCCTAGAGGCTTTTTTAAATATAAAGAAAGTTTGCAAAGTTAATTGTGAGAGTTGCTGGGACCATTGCTTATAGAGCAATGATGAGGAAGGTAGTTATAACAGAAATGAGTATGAGGCAAGTTAAATTTTAATTTGCAGTTATTCTGGAAAAATCAGAATTCCTGGTTTAAAAAAAAAAGGCAAATGCAATTGTAGAATTTATTTTACATTGCTAATCAGTTTGGAGAACATTTGTGTTTATACATGATACTGATTCCCTAAATGCTGCCTTTTCGCATAGCAGGAGAGTGCTGTAACCAAAAACTCCTAGACTGGATTACTTGAAAGCCAAGAGAAAGGGAGCTTTTGGTAGACATGCTTGTTCTGGGCATTCACCTGTTGTCTAGCAGAACTGGACTTGCTATAAGCTTTCTGTCCAGGGTGAAAACTGTGGGATTTTTGGTAGCTACTGTAATAATCAGTATTAGTGCAACTAGAGACTTGCTCTTTTGGTGTATGTGTTAATCTTGTATTTAACTCTCTTTGTAGGTATCTCAAGATTATGTGTTTGAGTCCAAAACAACAAATAAATTCAGTAGTAAGCTTTTAGCTTTTTGTAGAACTTTTTGGAAAGAGTAAGGATTTGTGCTAGCTTGAGTTTTATAACCCAGCATTACAGCCTCAACAGTTACATTCTTCTTGCATGTGTCACTGTAATTTAGTAAATCTTTAAATGCTTTAGTTACCTTCTTTAGCTAACCAGCAAAATGAGTTATTCAATTCAGTCTTTCTACAGCTAGAAAGCTTAAAAAAATGCCAACAGAGTGACAGTTCTAAAGGTATGCTGAAGTGGCGTCAAAGCAGCATCCTGTGACGAATTTCTGTAGTGCTCTTGGAACTGGCAAGCTCTCAAGTAAATGTAAATATATGACTTTGACATCATTAGAGTGGAACCAGAAGCCACAGTGAAATACTGTATGCTGTCTTTCATGTGGTGGAAATGTTTCTGTGAGGTGTATGTGTAAATTAAAAAATAGCCATTGGCACATGGTTTCCAAGTAACCGATGTCTAAACATGGGTACGCGCTGTCTAAACACAACTTACGTTACACCATCAATCATGATTCGTGGGATTCTGTGTTCTCTGTCAAGTGGACACTTCAGTGTGTCATCAATAGCAGTGATCCGTGACGTGAGGGTGGGAGCTACTGCCGAGTGCAAAGTATTGAAGGCACTCTTCGGTTTAATCCAGCTCCTTCCTTCTCCTTTGTGTACCTTATTAATGTTTTCTCAAAACAAATACCCCATTACTTGAATGCAAGTTCTCACTACAGCTTACTGAGTAGGGGGATTTATTTTGTTCCTTTGGTGAAGATCCTTTAGCAGTTTCCTTTAGAAATCGGCCTTTCTGAAGGTGCCAATTATCAGAATGCTTGAATAGATCCACAGGCAGGGATAGTGTATCCCAATATCCCCTTGAGCTCAGAAGAAGTGAAACAGGAAACTGAAGTAGCAGAAGGTGATGATGTCCTTCCTCTTATCCAAACATCCTAATATCTTTCCTGGATTTTATGCAGTATCCAGGTTCAACTCGTGTCTACATTTGAAGCAGGTTTCCCATCTTCTAGGCAATTGTTTTAAACCTATATTGCACCCTATGTTTTGTGTGGCTTTTCCCCAGTATCTCCTTTCATTGCTGTTTTACTTTGATGCATTAAATATTTAAGTATTTTTTTAGAAAAATTTTCTCATCTCATCCACTGAAATTGCACATGAATGAAAATTCAAAACTGCTGCCAGCTTCCTTATGTACAGCAGCTATTACAAGGAAATAAGTTCAGTAGCAATTCGGTGTTAAACTGTTATCACAATTTGTAAGTGATAGTGCAGAGTGCTGATATTTTCAGATTTTCAGGCTGTGATTCTCTTCATCAAAGAAATGATCTGTGCTCTGGTATGAGTCTGTTGTTCATCAGCATTTGTCACAGTGTTTCTTTCTCCTCTCTGACAGGGGATCACGAGCCTTTTCAGTTTGTGCAACCCGAGGATTTGTACTGAATAAACTCTGCTTGGAGACTCTCATGTCAATTAAACAGTTTTGATTCTAGACTTAAAATCCTTTTAAAAAATGCCAGTGGTAGTTGACAAACAACTGTTAAAAGGATACTTGAGAGGATCTTTCACAAACAACTGTTAAAAGGATACTTGAGAGGATCTTTCACATCCAAATTCTAATACATTTTTTTCTGACGCCAGACTAAACTCGATGGACGGAAGTGAGGTTTTGGTTTCAGCATGCTCGCTGTGCAGGTAGGATGCAATTCAGGCAAGAAGAACATAGTTGTTAGTCAACATTAGTGTAGTTTTTAAAAACCCAGAAATTAAAAAAAAAATTAAAAAAAAATCGAGTATAGTTTTGTTCTTAAGTTCTATCAGATGGTTATAATTTTCTTTAGAAAGTCAGCTTTTAACTCTTTATGCTGGTAACCTGCTGTTCTAATGTTTATTCTGATCTGCTCCTACATCTTAATCTGTGGAATTTTATTTTCATTTTGGTTGTCAGTCTTAGGATAGTTCAACTGTGCTGACTTCACTGGCTGTAATTTTGAGTGAGTGAGAGATGGGAATTGGCTTCAAGGGCTACCAGGAGAATGCTGGGGTGCCATCTCAGGTACTGATCCTGGGATGTTCTGAGCTAACTGCCCACAGTGCCAGTTGAAGTCTGTGCAGCTTAGATTATTTAAAATGTTTGGTGCTGTCCATTGAGTGTGAGTTGTCTTGTGAGGTTTTTTTCTGTCTCTGCTTATGGTGATGCAGCAGTCATTGTCCATGACAGCTATTTCTGAGAAGTGTGACAATGGCAAGTCCCTTAACTGCTGAATAGTGGCATTGATGCATTAGGGATGATGTTTAAATAGCATTTATTGGTCAAGCAAGACTGACATAATGTGGAGCCATGAAATGGTGAGGCTACCTGAAGAAGGTAAACAAGCATGGGAGGTTGTAGTTTGGCCCCATGTGCTGGGTGTGCCTTGTGTGATCCCTTGCATGTGCACATACATGTGCTCTGTGCTCCTGATTTATTTCCTCTTGTGTAATTTCTAAAGTGAGTTTCTGTACCTTACCCCTCTCATCCTAGATTATATGTAGTCCTGGTAAATTTTCTGTGACACAACTATCACCACACCTCTCATGCCTTCAGTGTGCTAGACTCCTTGACTCATGGTGGAACAGATTCATGGTTCTGAGAAGAATCAATGCTTTGAAGAATGTCCTGAACGTTTTTTACTGGAAACTTTACAATTTCTGGGAAAGAACGAAGTCATGCAGTGGTTCTTGCGGTTGGATAAAGTGCTTTAACGTGATATTAGATTAGGATGCTTGCTACTTCATGAATGACACGCTTGATTAATGTTCATTTTTGGTCAGAAGGACCTTTTAGTTTGGATTTAAACAGTCAGTTGTGCCACAACAGTGTAGCAGTTTCTGGCCTAGTTCTGTGCTAGAATGAACACTTCATGAAGTCATAAATATATTAACTTTAACCACATGCTAGGTTTTCTAGAAAGCATGCTTAAGAACTATAATTGCAAACTCTTTGTAAATGTCTAGTTAGTTGACCACTCTTTGGTAAAGGTAAGAGCTCTGAGGCAAGCCTGAATATTTCTGTGCAGCCTTTTAAATCCCAGCCGGGGCTGAAAGGTGTTTAACAAAAAGCCAGCCAAGGCTACAGATTGAAGCCAGTCTAATACAGATCTTCCACTGCTCCATCATCTGAAACTTTAAAATCTCTTAAGAAAAGCTGTAATAATTGATTTGGCATATTATGAAATACAACTGCTGCCACTGTAAGGGCTTTGTTCCGCTCAGATTTTAGAGAATAGCATTTATTTGGGGCTACCCAACATATACTTCTAACTTGGAAGAAATGTTATGCTTGCTTTGAGGTTTGAGCAAAGGAGGATAGCTATTTGAGGCAGTCAAGTCGTATAGTTCCTGTGAAGCTGAAATCCCAGTCTCCTTTTTTTGCACTGTCTCAGTTTTCTTCCCATTCAAATCAATGGCAGCACTATAATTTTAACAGGAACACATCTGTTCTGAGACCTGGTGCGAGTTTCCCTTCCAGCAAAACAGCAAATCGGTATTAGTATTTATAATGCCTGAAGAGGACTGGATACGATGTAGTGAAGATAGGCTGAAGACAGGCACTGTTTGCTAATGCATGCAATTCTTTGGTCAATATATGATTCTGAAATCTGCTTTCATTTTGAAGGCTAGATGGAGTATCAGCACTTCCACAGTGGATCAGTCCTGTGAGTATGCTAGACCAGTATCTTGTGTCTGACAATATTCAGTATATTGTGTCTTTACAGGTAGGTGAGGCACATTTTGCTATATAAATGTTAAAAAGAAAGTATCATTTTTCTGTGCTAAGAGTTCACATCTTATTGAGGATCTTTAGTTCCTTAACCTCATGGAGAACCAGAAGGTCTTGGCCTGTTAATGATGTGTTGTGTGATCTTGAGCAAACCACTTCCTTGTGCCTGTGCTTCCCCTCCCGCTCTCTTCTGTCAGTTTTCCAGAGCACTGGCCTTCTGCTGTGTGCTTGCTCAGTGTCTAGTACAATGGGGCCCTGATCTCTGTTGGGGCCTCTAAACACTACCACTGCGTAAAATAAAAATAATCCTTCTGACAAATAGGGATGTGGGCTGGGAATTTCAAAAGGGCAGAAGAACGAGTCAGTTTTCATGGTCTCCTTTAAAAAGAAGTCAAAGCTTTATGCTCAGATGCTTAAGGCAATTTTTTGAGACCAGTCTTGTTACTGTTGGCTTCAGTGATGTAGGACAGCAGAACAGACTCCAGAAATCTTCCATTATATCTGTCTACCCTTTTAGATGTCACAGGGGAGATTTTTAGTGCAACAGATTGAACCTCAGATAAGATTACATGCTGTAATTACCAGTGGGATTTATTCATCCAATTCTTTAAGCACTGAGTGGAAAAATGCACGTACATCCCTTAAGAAAAGGGAAGTGTGTGCATTTTTCCACTGTAAGCTAAGTAAAGAATAAGATGACATGTAAGCATGGATGGGCAAAAAGATTATAATAAAAGTCATTTATCAAAACAAATATTCAGATTTGCCCTGTCCCTAATATGAGTATTTGGAATAGAGTTATAGAATGTCTGTAAAGTTTGGATGTATTGTTTTCTAGGTTTTTTAGCTGTAAATGTAAACTCAATTAAACTGATAGTTTTAATTAAGTTTGAATTGGCTGTGGTATTACACCACTTTAAAAGCCACTGGAGACACTCAAGTTACGTTTAAAACCTAGTATTATAATTAGTGATATCTGCATTTATTGTTGTGGTAACTGCAGTTTCATAAACGTGTTCAGTACTAAACAAAGCTACAAAATCTAAACAGCTCTTAAGAGCATGTTGATTTCAGCTACACTTTATTCCCTTGGTCATCCACTTAGATGAACTTGGATACAAAAACTAATCAGGAGAAACTTTAAAAGTTCAGGGACAAAATTTAAATACTTTTCTTTGAAGTTAAATAACTGTGGATGGAGTCCTCTAATCCTGTCTGCCACACCTGTGTCTAAGGTACTGCTATACTCTCCATGCTAACCAGCATATCTTGCAGACCTTAATGTGTTTTTCCACATGGTGGTGTCCCAGGAAGAGAGGAGAGCATAGTTACTGTTAAAATCGGGGGTTTTTAGATGCAGCACCATCTTTCCATCTGTCGGATTTGCCATCTGAATTCTTTCAGCCCCGTGGAAACTGGGTACGGGGTGGGGTGGGAGGGAGGGAGGGAGGGATGGTGGTGGGTGTATACTGCCTTGTCATCTGAGTTAATAACAGTGCAAAATAGGGTAAAACTTGCTACTAATGGTATTGTCACCACCCCAGACGCCTTCATTGTGCAGCTCCTGATTCTAAAGGGAATTTTGTTTGGATTTCCCTGTATTCATGAGGCTCTATCAGTGTTGGCTGCACCCCCTGTGGTTACTTTCATTGCCTCACTTGGGATTTTCAGGGCATGTTTATTCATCTGGGAAAGAGTGGGATTTGTCCTGCTTTCCCTATCGTTCACCTGTGAAGTGAAGGAGGTGTAAGCATAAGGGAGTGGCAGAACCCATTTTTTTGCCACACTTAGCTGGGAAGGCCAACTTTTCTGTGGGAATATTAAATGGGATGTGGTCCCCTTCTTGATACAGTTCTGCCATATTAACTCTATGGGCTGCTTGACTGTTCCACAGAAAGGCCGCTGTCTCAAATGCAAAGTTGAAAAGCATTTCAACTTGTACTAAGCTGCTGGAGAGGTTCTTTGCATATTTCAGTTCCTAGCTAAGCTGCATCAACATCCTTGGGTTGTTTGAACTGCCTCGCTCCTCAGTTTCATGCCATCCTCTTCTTCCAGGTGCAAAGCAAGCTCTTGTAGGGTCTCAGAAGTGCTTTCCCTGGAGTTTTTCCCTACAGTTGTAATCACCACTTTAGGATTCTCTTATGCTACTTTGACCATACTATGCACTGTAAAGGGGCTGAGATTAGTGGAGAGGATCTAACTGAAGGTTTTGGAGTAATTTCTGCAGAACCATATTGATTTCATCTCTATTAAATTCATTGAGTTTTCCCATAAGGGCTTTTTAATTTAACTGTTGCTAAAAAATGCTGCACAAATTACCTGGCAAGAATGCTGTGGAGTTATAAGCCCTTCAGGCAGTCCCTTAAAGGCAAAGCAGTAAAGTTGGGTGAAGTATTCACAGCCAAGGAGTTTTTTTATTCAATGAATTTACCACTTTGTCTGTTCGCAGATTACTGACAAACAGCCACTGACTTTTTATGAATTTGTTCATTATCCCACATTATTCAATGCCTGGTTTATGCAATACAGTTTTAGCTTCAGGGCTGCTGGCAGACTGATCCACAAGTATTGTTTGAATACCACTGTTTGTAATTCTTACAGAAAAGCCCTATAAAACTCAATAGAGGCCTGGTGTTTTATTTCTGGGCACGTCTATAAAACTTAGCAGAAAATTATATCCTTACCATAAAATTCTACAGCTTGGTTTAAAGTAGTTATAATTTTCTACTGATTTCTGTATGTTTTTAGTAGCATTTATGTTAAAAAAAAAAAAGGTTTCTTTCATCATTGTTACTCAAGTTTTTGTAGTTTCTGAGAGCAGAGAGAGTTGATAACATGGATATAAATCTTTGGGAATTGACCTCTTTTACCTTTGAATTTGGTTACACTGCAATTATGCTGATGCCCATTATAAGACCATTTTTTGATATTGGAGTGTAAATGAGTATCAGATCCTACTGGGTTCTGTCTCCCACGAATCCTAAAATGAAAACTAAGGCATATAAAAAGGGACTGCCTAATATGCAAGTACATTAGATTTCTCAGTCCTTTTGAGTGGAATTAAATGGCCATGTCTGTGATAGCTCCTCAAGGAATGGGTTTTCATTAGTGAGAGTTAGGCTCCACCCAAATTCCAAGATACTGCTGAACTTCAGAAGTCTTTTTCTGGGGTCCGGACATGTACCTTTGATGTAGTGTGACTCTGTTAGAGACTCTGAACACCAGTGTTGTTCCATTGAGGTAAATAGCTTCGGCTGTTTGCTTGGATTAATTGAAAATATAAAATTCTCTTCTGACAGGTTGTGTTGGCTTTGATTTGTTATATTTATGTTGTTTTTAAACATGTTCCCCACTGGCTTATTCTGGTGTAAGAAGAAAAGGTACAGGTCCAAGGAATTAATTGCCTGGTATGTTTGGTAGACAAGACTGTTACCAAATCTTTCACTTGCAAATGTGCATAAGGAACCAGTAACTTACCTGATGGATTGTGCCGTACCTTCTTTTCACTTAGTGATAATGTTAGCAGTCATCTCATTAACTCCTAGTGCTGTGTTATCAGCATGCTTTAAGGAACCCTCCCCAAAGCACTGCCCATGGAGCAAGCCGGGCGTCACACCTGGTTTGCAGCCACATCGCTGCTGAAGTACCGCCTGAGGAGGCTGATTGTAGGTTTCGCTGCTTTTGCTTCTGGGACTTGCTAGTGTTTCTTTTATCTTGCCTGAAATACTAAATTCCAGCGACCTGTTGAATGGAAGTAGGACGTTAGTTGACCTGCTAACTCTATTTCTCTGGAACAGAGATGTCTGTAGCTAGTCAGATATAAAAAGAATTAAAAACATGACTGGATGACATTTCTATAATGCGTTGGTGTTTCTGTAAGACATAATAAAATATTCAGTGCTTGAACAGATGGATATAGCCACAATCCTTCTGAAGATGTTATTTTAAGGATGTGGATTATACTGGATTAATAGGCCAGTAACTTGGCAGAATTCAGCTTTTTGGTGTTTCAACTTGTAGAGCTAGTTATAATTTCCAATGATTTAGCTGTAAGTTACACCATTTACGAAAAATGAAAATTAACTTCTAAAATATGGATTACTTTTTTTTCCTTTAATGAAAATTCTATTTCTAGATAATTCTAAGAACCTTAATTCTTTTAACTGCCAAACTGTTTCCTCTGGGCTAAATTTTGACAGATACTTAGGATTATCAGGTTAACATGTAATGGATAAAAGATGGTGAGAGGCTATGGAAGAGAAAGCTGTTGTTAATGAATCAGTTTTCAGTACTGGGGTTTTTGTGTTGATCCATCAGAAGATATTACAATCTTGACACCTGTCAAAGTATTACTGGTCATGATAAATCGTATGGTTTTTAAATGCAATATTTAGCAACACTGGAATTCTGCTAAAGTGAATGGTATCTTCTTGTTCAGCAAGAAGAAATACAGGTTATACTTGGACCTCCAGAAACCCATACTACAATCGATCTTCATAATGGTGTGTATTTCTTGTTTTAGATTTGGAAGCTGGCACATATTGCCATGAGTTCTTCTCCAAAGTAAACTCTTTAGCCTTAGAAGAGTGGTTAAAAAGACCCAGGATGGTTACAGGAATCCTTCCTTCCATTTTAAAGAAGCAAGGTGTATGAAGGAGAACTAGCATCTTTTATTAGGCTGTCTCATAAAACAGGAAGGCATACTGGCTTGGAGCACCAAGATAAGTCTGTCATAGTAAAATTCTCCAGAGAAACCTTTTGAGAACTTTTTGCTTATTGAGATACTCTGTGGTGTACAGTTTTTTCACTGCTAGCCCACCGTGGCACAAGAGGTGAGAGCTGGCTAAAAGGGGGAATGGTAGTTTATATGGAGTCCGTTTTAGCTTACAGGAAAACTAGTTTAAATGGATCAGTTTTTTATTACCACTGCAGTTAAAAAGAATGTTAGAGACATTTAATCAGCATTAGTTTACTACATTATTAATAAAGTTATTAAAATCTCAACAGTTACTATGCAATGCTATTTGAACTATCACAGTTATCTTTTATACTGAGCATGGGAATAACTGCAGCATCTCAAACCGCAGTGTATCGTGGTACCCGCATTCTTCGGAGCTGGTACAAATCTGATATGTCCTCCTTGAATCCGTGGTATCGGAATGTTTAACAACTTCAGTGTGCAGACATGTTGGTTTCTGGTAATCTGGTAAGTCAGTGTAATGAAAAGATGGTCCATTTCCCTGTCACATGGTTATGAGAACTTTCCTTAATTCAACTTGCATATTAAAATGTTTTCAGAGATACCAGTTCTGGAAAAAAGTAGACGTGGTTTGTTTACATGGTTGTACATAAAGTTTTACTGTGCAGTTAATATTTCTCAAGTTTAATGTGTATTACCTTGAGAAGTCTGTTTAGACACTTGGAGAAAACCTATAAAAAGACTTAATTTCAAATACTGATCTCTTGAGATCAGAAGATGATACTGCGTAGCCAAAATATGTAATGACAATATGTTGAGGTCATTCATGGAGAAACCATATTTTATCCTCTGAGTTCATAAAGGATTTCCTGACTTTAACTTTTGTCTTTAAGTCTGAGTAAATAAACATATCTATCTTTTGCTGTTTTTTGGTTTGTGGGGTTTTTGGTGGTTTTATTTTATTTATTTTTTTCTTAATATGTTTAACAGGACTAGGTGTTTTGTGGTTTGTAACTGTGCCCTTGCTAAATTAAGGTAAATGTAGACCTGCACTTGGCGCTTTGGCGAAAGGTCTGGAGATAAACTGGTTAGAGAAACTTACATATTGCTGTCGGGGCAATGTTTTATCACTTGTCTTCCACAGTGCATTTAGAACTACATCTCTACTACATGGTGTTTCTGGTGTCCTACCATAAAATGGTAGGTAAAATACCATAGCTTGGTGGAATGTTTAAAAAAAGTATACAGTGGCCTGTTATTGAAACAATCTGACATTAGTTGGTGTACATGTCCTTCGTGACTCAAGTGTTATTTCAGATGTCCATGATAATGCACTAATCAAAGGATGCTTCATGTGTTCTTAGCAAAGAAATCATACACCAATCTACAAGACTAGCCCAGAACACCAGTTAGTGTTCTTTTTGTGCTTTAAATGTGTGAGATGCTGAGTTTTCAGTATTGTTGTCAGGGGATTATGTTAAGAACATAGTGGAAAAACTGCAAGGACTTTGTTTTGCTGTTATTTTTTTTCAAGTCCTTGGGAAAGATTATTTGCAATGTCCTTGCATGCTCTGTAGCATCTTTACATGATCTTTTGATCATTTTTGTCAAATTAATATGCCTTTTATTATCACATTGAAGAGTGTCTTTCAGCCCACAGAGCATGTAAATTTTATGATAATGAGGAGCTCTTAGTGAGACTAGTATGCAGCATCTGGAAGCATTATAAAAGGCATTAAAATGGCTGAAGACACCTACCCCCTCTTTGTCCCACCTCAGTATGAGAGGATAAAAATTTAGCACTTGCAAAACATCGTGTCAGGTCTTGTAAAAGTATTTTTGTGAGTTGTGACTGGTATTGCATAGCAGGAATGCCATGCCAACAAGGAGTGCCATCCTGTCGGCTCTGTCTGTAACGAGGAACTTTCAAAAGAGTATGTGTCATATGCACTATGACCTCAGTGCAGACAAAGTTAATCCCGTTTTAGAAACATTTGCAAGAGCGCAACAAAAAATTGCCATTCTTGTCCTATCCTTTTTCCTGTGCTTTCCACATGCAATCCAGCAAGTCTTCTTGGTTTAGGATATATACCTGGAATAGCTCTCACTTGAGAACTCAGTTTACATAGTCTTGCGTGAAAACACTACTGCATCAACCTCTGGGCTCACCACCAGAAAAATGCAGGCTTCAGCACTGGATCCAGTAGAATACGTTTGGGGACCTCTGCCACAGGAAGGAAATAGTGTTCGATCACTTCTATGTCTGATTTACATCAGTTAAGTCCACAGCATGTCATCCTTGCTGGGATACCTAAACTGGTTGCCTATATTTTTGTTCTTAAAACACATACCCTCAGCCAAAAAAACCACCCGCCAAACCAACTAACCCAAACCTCAGAGGTCTAATTCTCCTCTCTGAACTTCTGCGCTCAGTGTTGAATGATTTCACTGCATTCCCTCCTGCTGTGTGCTGAGATAAACAGGAAGATCAGGCCTTATGTGTGTTCATTTGTTTCTTGATGTGATTTATGCTGCTTACATCTATTGCTGACTTTGGCCTCATGCTGTGTGCCAGCACAGTTTATGAAATGTAACTGAATTGTTGTGTGTTATTGCTCTCCCTGGCTTCAGCTGATGGCTACTTTCTTTCAGAATAGCAACTGAGAAACTGTTCATCTGCATGAGTCCGTCACTTGCCTTTCCAGTCTTTGTTGGAAATGGAATCCTTCTCCCTTTGCTAATCCTTTCTGAAGCTATGGAGGCCAATCCTGGCTAATCTTCTATCATCATCATCTCTTTTCTAAAAACCTGAATTATTTTTACTTCTCTCTGATGCACCTTTCTGGTTTTACAAATGTTTTCTCTGAACTAAATTAGAATGGATGATGCTTAGATTGTGAAATTAGACTTTGTTCCTCACAAAAATCCTAAATAACTGTAACTGATTTATCCTGCACCTTTATTTATATGTTTCAGTGTCTTTCATCTTTGCCTTCTTGTTCTTACCCGAACGGTTTTCTCTGGAAATCTCTCTGCTAAGGAAGTAAATTCCTAGTGAGGAATATTGAGCTGATTCTACTGTCAATTTTCCCAACTCCATAGCAATGTAATTTCAGTAGTTTAAGCTGAATTATTTCTGTTTGCATTTGGTTCTAAGATCACATTTGAATCCATTCCATACTTTCTGATTTATGTATTTAATTTGGGTAAGAACACTGGGTTCAGCAGTGAAGATTGACCTTGGCTATCTTACAGAAGGTAGCCTGGTAAACGGGATTCTGTGCTGCCACAAACTGTGAGATGCTGGGCCAAGGCTGGGACCTTCTACTGCTGGGCTCTGTTAAAGCAAAAAAGAAAACCCCAAGCCAAAACCAAAAACTTCTGCATCAGCACTATATAGTGCTCCATTTGTGGGTAAATTAGCAGGACAAATACATTCAGGAATCTGAGCCAGTTGTGTACTGTGGCATTTCTGACTTAAAAATTGCTAGACTGTCAAAGTATTATGATTTCTTGGGCATACCGCTATATTTATTTTCTATCTTTTTCTTTTGGAAAGTTTTTTTACATTCATGATGTGTTCAAAGTGAGTGGTACCTCCTTCTGAGGACTTTCTAAAGTAAGAAGCATAAAACCCCCTAACACTGGGGCTGATTTCCAGAGGACCCCACATTAATCATTATGGAAATGATTTGTCACAATAATTTTTTTCCTCTTTTGACACTGGAAGGATTAGTTACCCAGACTTTTCTCAAGTGCTCAACAGATTTCTGAGAATGCAGCTCTTTTATAACCAGCATTTCTGTATCTGTCATGTGAAAAATCATGCTCGTGTTTCTAACAGACTAGAAGATGTGGATGGGGAAGTATCTGGCAACTAGTAAATGAGTCATCTTGTAGAAATAACGTGTATCTGTCTAAGCTGACACCACCTCACTCAGAATATACTTAGGGTGATGCTTCATGAAGATATATGTGCTAAACTTCTGGAAGTTCCTGTTCATAGTGTGTCTTTTGAAGCTATTTAGAGGTATCTTTAGAATTAAATTATGTTCTCGTGAATTTTGTCCTGTGGCAGTTGCCCTTCATTCAGACATCTTAATCATGGAAACATTTCTGAAATTTTTGTGTCAGCAAAGTCCATTCAAATTTATTTAATCAATGAAGGGAATGTTGGTAGAAGATGTTCAGTTATTCCACTGGGGAAATGCCTGTTGCTTGTATTCCAGCTCTACTTAAGGTCAAAGTTTCAGACACTGACGTAACCAAGGAAAGCCAAAGAGCTTAAAATCTAAGTTACCTTGATTGATGGTTTTCTTTCTTTGATCTTTCTCTAGTCTTTGCTAGCGAGGCCTTCTAAGGATCAGTGACATCCTTAGGGGTGTGAATTAGGATTAGAAAACTTCTCCTTAAGTGACCAGAATATATTGTTTATACTTACATTTTTTTCTGTTTAAAATGTTACACTTCAGAAATTGAAATCTATCCACTTTCACAAAATAGTCCTGAGCTATGAGAAACCTCATCCTCTTAAATAACCTCTTTGACTTAGTTTCTGCTTATTCTTTTTCCCAAATATATTTTTGAAGAGTCATCATCATCAAAGGCTTGCTATTTATCAGCTGATTGCATTTTTCTGTATATTTTGTTTAAAAGGACAAATCTCAGCCCTTTCTTCAGTAGGGCTGAAGAAACTGAGTTCATTCATCAAGGCAATTCAGAATCTTCTTACTGGGTATGTGAGCTCATGCCAGTTAGGAAAACTAATGCTTAGTGCCAGTCAGTATGTGAAAGATGCTTCATTTGTCCATCTCTCAGCCTCTCAGGAAACATTCTGACCTTCTCAGACTGGAAAAAAAAAAAATGTTCCCTTCCCTGGAATACTGGACAGCTCTGAGATGGGGTTGAAATGAATTCTCACTGGATCAGAACCTACATAATGAGGAGACATTGTTGAGGTTTGTATTCCTTTAAGGAAGATATTTTGTCATGTGTGGCTCTTCAGGAGAGAAAAACTGCAGTTGCTGATTTTTCTATGGAATTTCTTGTTCTCTTCATACTTTTTTTGAAATTTACTGTACTCTATATTTGCAGAAAAAGGTACAGTCCAAAAAAGATCAAACTGAGCCCAAATCCTCTGCTTTAGAGTGTGATTAAAGACTCACATTTCCCCGAAGAGCCATGTCACAAGATGCCAAGTGCAGAAGGCATTAATCATCTGTACCTTATCTCTATGAGAAGCCATCTTCAAAGCAGAAAGGAGGAGAGTTGTACCCTCCAGAGATAAATGGCATATCGTAAATAGTGTGAGGCACTCAGATACTGTGATTATGAGCTCTATAGAAATGCCTATAAATAATACTAGGAGATGCCCAGATACTACAGCTTACTTATGAAAATAAATAAACCACATAAAAATCTGACAAGATGCAAGCTTCTCTCCCATATGAGGACACTTCACTTTCCTTTTCCATTTTCTATTCTGAGAGCAGGACCCGTTGTGCGGGGACTAGGTCCTCATCCTTAACTTGCAGTCCCTTGAGAAACAATGAAGTAAATCACCATGTCAAATAGCATGAAAGCATCAGGGTTGGAGTACTCTTACAGGCATACTTAGCTGTGCATCCTTTCCAAATTTTGAATCTAAAAGGAAAAACATGCAGCCGAACAGAAACTTTGAGAATCTGAAATTTGAAGTATTTGAATGTGAGATTGCAGTTTCTGGTATGACAGAAACAAAAGGCAGATTATCTGTTGACTTCAGTGGGATCATTAGACACAGGTTTCACAAAGGTGCCCATAGCAATAATGCATTAGCTTCTGGTGACCACCCCGCTTACCTGCTGAAGAGCTGTAGCATTCATTCAGCAACATCAATATCTAAAGAAAAAAATCCCACATTATTTGGAATTGCTTCTTTTGTATGTATTTTTTTTTCTATGTGATTTTGAGCTGTTCTGGTTAGTTTTGCTTTCTCATCAAACACTTTGCTTTTAATATTACTTTTTTCTGATAGGCTGCAGGTAATTCTTGGTGTCATTCACATCATGTTCAGGCTCATTGGTGAAATCACTGAATTAGTCTCCTCTGTTATCAGCAATGTCAGTGAGCCTCACTAGTGGGGAAATTCGGTTACAGTGTGGATATGTGAGAGCAAAAATAAAATATAGCGAACTGAAGAGAACAATTTCTAAATTGGAAATATTGTTTGAACAGAGATTGCTGTATTTGCCTAGCTTGGTGTGGTATGTTTCTAGGGGAGCACATACAAATCACTGTCTCATGAGTCCTGTCATTTTTACAAAGACAAATGCTTTACAGTAAATTGCCATGGATTTTTTGCTTTCAGGTCTTAGCAAGTGCTTTTATTTCTTTCTTCTGATAATCCACTGTTTCATTTAAAGAAAATATTAATATTTAATTAGTATTTAGAATAGGGAAGGAAAGCTTGCTTTCTTTTCCATCATCAAGTTTATTTTGCATTGTTGCTCATAAATGAAGAACTAAGGTAATGGCCAGTGCACAAATCCAGTTTTTTAGTGTTCTTGGTTGTGTACAGTGCTCTGGAGCATCCTAGGGAGTAGGGTTCCCCTTAGATGATTGTTTGGATCATGCTGAGAACATAAGTGTTCCATATAGGTATAGCACTTTTATTTTAAAACTGCTGAGTTTTGTTTTTCTTCTTCCAGCTTCAAAGGTGATACACCCCTTAGGTTTTGAGGAAGAAGGTAGATGTTGCTGAAGAAATTATGATTATTAAGTTTTTCTTTCTGTTGGAAATAAACTAGGCACAACTTTGAAGTATGTATGGGATTTTGCTGGTTCTGTGGCACACTCACTGCAGGTTTCCTCTTCAGGATATAGCGCTTAACCTGTGGCCGTGTTCTGCACGTGGAAGGAGTTGCACACACTAGACAGCACAAGGAACAGGGTGCCTATACTGTCTGGTTTATCAGTGTAGTCTTGACATGTCCTTCACTTGGGTGAAAATTGAAGTGAGACAAAAATTTGAGCTTGCCAAGTAGTTAGAACAGGTTTATTTGTCGCATATGTTTTTTCTTAGAATGATAAAGTGTAAGATTTTAAAAAGGTGTTTGATTAGATGCTCCTGAGATTTGCTTAAGCTGTAACGGTGAGAAGTGAAAATATGTGTGCCTACCCATGTGTATTTTATCAATTTTTTTATAAAAAGAAAATCTCAAAAACTTGTTTTGCTTTAAGCTCCTGGGTGTCAGTGATGTGCAAAGTTCACTGAATTCCTGCTGAAGATAATGTGAGTTGTTCCACACCAAAACTTATATCCAAAAGCAGTCGATCAAAATTAAGACTTGAACCAAACCATCTTCAGCAGTTTTGGATTTCCATTTTAGTCTTATCATGCTGATGCTATAAAACCGTGCTTTAATTTTGGGAAAGCTTAGGTGCAAAGCAGGGATTCATAGCTTTTGCAAGAAGGCATTTCTTCTGGAAATGATTATTAAAAATTGTAGGCAGGTACACTTCTGTAATTCTACAACTGTAAGGAAAAAAGTAAAGCTCCTGTACCTTAGAAGCATCTCTTTTTTTCTATGAGTAGTATTAATAGGAATTGACAATTGTAGTGTGAGCAGCACACTAGAAACTTCCCTCTGTGTGGTACTCTAAATGCTAGGAGCAGTGTGAGGTTGCCCAATAAACAGAAAACCTCACAGAACGAGGAAAAGGGGCTGTGTGAGGGTATTTAGGCTTGGGGCTTTTGTAAGCCTTTTGGTTACGCTGCTGCGAACATGAAATGGTTTGTAACATTTAAGTCAGGCCAGATTCTTTACTCCTTAGTAGCAGTCTCATAAAGTAGCTTACTGTGGCAAAAGGGTGAAATTTTGGGTCTTGTCAACATCCAAGTAACCTAGCATCCAGTAATCTGTGGGTGAAGTACTTCTGCAAAAGCCTTAGTCTGTCTTGAGCTTTATAACCAGGATGCCAGGTGGTAATTCACTAAGCACAGAGTAAGCTTCCAGTTCTGCACATCTGTCCCATCTTTCCAGAGCTGTTTGATTCGCTTTGACTGACACTTGGCATGACATGTACTATTGAACGGAACTCATTGACTCAAAATACAACTCCTTGATCCTGTATCTTTCTCCTTTTTCTATAGAAGATGACTGACATTTGTGGCAGTGCTCACAAAAGCTGTGGATCTTCTATCACCAAGTAATTTAATGAATGTCTTTCTCTTTCCCTCTTTTAGCCTGGGTGGCTCCACTGTGTGCATGGAGATTTACTTGGTTAGTTATTCTCAGAAGTAATAAAAAGTTACAGGAATCTGGGCCAAGTACTTGAATTCAAGTGTGTTTTATTATGAAGTTATTTTGGTAAAGGTCACTCAAAGCTCATTCACTGTTTCAAATGTCTAATATGTGTTTTGAAAAATAGAAATAAAAAATGAGGAAATACTGGCTCACTGAAGTATTAAATATTCTATTCCTATAAACTATGTCATAAATCAAGGAGACTTTCAAATCTATAGTTTGATTGTATATGGATGGATTGATTGATTATACTTGTTTTAATTATATGTATAAATGTCGAGCAACTTCACTAGATGGTAGTCTAGTGGGTATTTGTTATGACCAAATACCGACTTGGAATAGCTTACAGTTTCAGAGCAATCATTCTGTGTCTGATGGGGACTGACAGGGCCTTTGCCACAAAATCTTCCTATCCATGTAGTGGAAGTATCCGTTGAGCCTTGTGTTCTACCGTAACAGTAAACGCTGTTGGGGGAACAAGGTCTCCCCAGTGGACCAGCTCTTTAGAACTGCGTATTTGCAGCCGTATGCAAAACCTAATAATTATGAACACAGTGTGAGATCTTTGCTATCGTTTGCAAGTGCAGTTCCCGCAGGTGGTATTTGCATGCGGTACTGATAGATGTGTGTACCAAACAGGATAGCTTTGTGCTTCAGGTTTCTGCAAATGTGGTCTCATCCTAGGAAGTTTGAAAATTAAGTCATTTGTATGTTAGGATTTGCTGTTCTGTAGATGTGTCCATTTCTTGATATGGGCTATTATGAAATGAGCCAACAAATTCACGAATTCGTTTAATGACATAGAAAGAAACCTTGTGTGTAACAGTATTTTTTCTGAATTGTTTACTGTTAAGAGATATTGATATTTATACCTTGATGTTTTTCTGCTTTAGTCCTTGGTTAAGAACTACTCTTATGTGAGGTTATTGCTGCTATCTTTTACTGAAGAACCTTAGGAATTGTTCCCATTGTTGGTATCTAAGAGAAGGTAAAACTGGAAGAAAAAGGAACATGGAAGTTCTTAATCTTTGACTTAAGATATTTCACTAGCTGGGTCAGACTGTCAAATTGCTTGATGGATCCAAAACAAAGAGCAATGCTGGGAAAACATGTGAAAGGCAAAAAAAGGTTAAAAGATTTTCTGAGATCTCTGCACATTGAATAGTCATCAATTCTGTTACCAGAATGGCTCCTGGAATATGTCTGAAGATTCTAGTGAGAGCATGGTCTCCCTTCTAATCAAATTCTCATCTTTGCCCAAATGGTTGAAAGGGCAACTGTCTTAAACCTTTGAACTTTATTTGTAATACAAAGCTTCAATTAGATAAAAGACAATAATTAGCAAATCTTTTATCTTTGGGCATAATTAAATCTTTAAGGAAGGACATCTTAATCAATGACTTGTAATGACAAGTTCATAAATAAATTAATTCTTCCAATGAGTGTCTGGCAGAAATCAATGAGTGTTAAAAGAGATTCAGAATGAGGGGACACTACTATAGAAACACTGTAGCTCGATTACACTTGGTTTAAAGGTGCTCATCTATAAAGTATTAGCTTGTTCAAAAGATGATGTATTATTTAGAGAGATCATTAAAATATTAACCTCTGATATTGTATAGCATTTTTGAAACTTCCGTCTTTATGTAGAGATGTATTTCACCATGCTTTATGATTAGCTGTTTGTATAGGTTCTTTACCAAAGTATATAGCCAGTTTGATGCTGTCCTTGTTGAGTCCTGGTGACAAGTCTCGTTACTGAAAGTAAAACTTGTCTGAGCAGACTAAATGTGTGCAGCCTCATTCACTTTACTGGTAAGGATTACCTATCCACGTGAAAACTTGTATAATTAAGCTCCACGTATTTCAGTGTTCATACTCAAGAGATTACTACATTTCTATTCATTTAACATTTTATAGAAAAGTACATAACCATTAACTCAAGGGTTTTCTATTGGTATAAGAATGGTAAAATGAAGAAATAAAAGGAGGTCACGATGGGATCTGGTCCTCTGTGAGCTCTTCTGACCAGGGTGTTACTTGCGAGGTGTTAAGCCCTGGAACCTGCCTCTTGCTGCAGGCAATGTAGCCATGGCATACTTGTTACAGAGGAGTTAGTGGAAATTAGACCTTTTTAATATTACATATAAGTGTTGTTCCCAGATGGCATTGTTAAGTAGATTGTTTTGCCTCCTGTTTCTCACATATTCTGACCTTCTGGTTTTAGCTGACCAAAAATGGCAACAGCTTTGCACTGTTTTGTTTGTGTGGTGTTCTTACTAAATCACCCGTCCTTCCTTCCTTGTTTAAATATCACATAAGTGTTTGTTGATATGTTATTTTGGTGCAACATTGGGTACCTCCTTCCAATATCCTTAAAGTAAACAAAAAAAAAAAGTAGCAGGTATTGCCAGCTGGCTCCCTTTTACAAAGTTCTTCCTAGGTTTTGTAGCATTTAGAGTTATAGTATGTCTGTAAAAACTCAAATTTTGAATGTGTGTATCTGAGGTGTGAGGATTTCGCTTGCTTTCCTTGTCTTTCCCTGTTTATTTCCTGCATTCTCTTTCCACAACAGCTAGCAAGAAGTTTGATAGAGGGAAGTGCAGAGTTAAGTGCTATAGCTCTTGATAAAGCATTATCACCGTTGGCCAAAAGGACTGCAAACTGACAGGTGCTGAATCACAATTGTTGAATTTATCTTGGTTTCTTAAGGAGACAAGAATCATGAAGGAGCACTCTTTCCTAGGTATTTCTCTTCTTTGTATCAGTTGGGCTCCCTGATTACGAAATCCAAATACTCTTAAGCATGCTGAGTTTTTCCAGCAAGCCTGGACTGCCCGCGGGCTGGGAGCTGTAGTCCCCCGGAGCTAGCTGGCGGACATGCCGTAGCTGGAAGGCTGCTCTTGTGTTTGGTTTGCCTGGCGGCCAAGAGGAAGAGCTGTTTGGCCAAGCTGCATGCATAGGTCTGGTCTAGTCGCAGCCAGCGTTGTTCCTTTCCATCTGGAAGATCAAGCAAAACTAGACTAAACATGTGGAGATACTGTGGTGGAGACAAGCTGGGAAAGAGAAGTTAGGGTGTTGCAGTGGAGAAAGATCCAGGACATGCCAGAGCTTGAGGGTACAGAGGCAGGGAGTAAGGCAGTGTAAGTAGAAACTGAGGAGGTTGCATTTAAACCAGAGGAGACAAAAGCATGGAAAACTGGGCTATGTTAGACTGCTGCTTTGATCTCTTTTCTAATTTAGGGAGTGAAAAATTCAGTAGTTTTATACTGCCCAACAGTATTAATTAAATAATTACAGTTTCTCATAGTGTATTAATGAGCTGCACTACAAATGTGTGTTGGTTTTGAAAGGTGAAAATATGCAGCTTGTGGAATGACCGATTCTGTTGTCGTGTAGGGCACCAAATATCAGATAAAGTTGAAATGTTAGCGATTTCTGATCTGAAACTCGTTAAACAGCACAACAGATGGAAAGTTCTGTTCAGGTTATGAGCGTCCAGATCTGTCACTGATTAAAAGAAGGGTAGCATATGCTGGTGGCTGGTCTTGATAGGTATCTCTTTAGAACAGTAAGACAGGTTTCCCATCTTTGTAATCCAGTAGCCCTGCTGCTGACAGACAGTATCTGCTGCCCCTCACGCGTTGTAAAGATCAGTTGCTATCTGTGTGAAACTGTGCTATAGCTCAGAGCATCTTTGGACAGATTTGTTCACAACCTGGATGTTGCTGTTCTTCAGAAGGGTGATAGGAATCTAAATCTCTTGCCTCTTCAGATATATTCTCCCTTTCAGAGCTGTCAACCGGGTTGTCAAAACTTATCCATAGCAAGTTTCAGCTTTAAAGGTCCTCTTATCAACACCACAACATTCCTGTCCATCCTGTTATGCCTTGTCAATGAGAGCCTTTGCGTATTTCATTTGAAGCAGCCTAGGAATCTTTTGCTAAATTCCTTCAAAGGAATTTAACTAGTCCTAATGACCATATTACCTTACAGGCTTTTGAATGTTTCGCCAGCTGCTTGATTCAATGCAGTATAAATTGTAAGCCTTTCCGCAGTAATCTCGGCGTTTGTTTGGGAGTTAAATATTAACAGATTTTTTCTTTCCCTCAGACAGTAGGCTCTTGCACCTGCTTAATTCCCTGCAGGGTTTGTTAGAAGCAAATGTTGCTTTCCTTTCAAGTGTTCTGGGTTTTGTTCTCTGTATGTGCTTTACATGAGATCAGTTTGAAGAAGGCTTAGACTGATGGACCTCTGTACGTCTTGCAAACATGTATTCTGTCCCAGCAGAAATCTTGGTTGGTGAAGGAGCTCCCAACTGCATAGATAAACTCTGCCTGAGCGGAGGATTTGATGCAGATTCAGTGTGATGCCATTTACAAGGCTTCATTCTACCTTACTACTGTCCTGTTTTTCAGCATGCTGGTGCTTTAGGTCATTCAAGAAGAGAGGAAAAAGCAAACAAAAAATACAAACAAAAGGAACAAGTTAGTGACATATATGGACTAAATATTGGAAGCAGTGTAAGTGGCTAAGCCAGTACAGGAGAGGTATTTTAGGTATTTGTCTTTTAAAGACAAAGACGGACTGCTTCCCACACATTTCAAAATGAATCTCAAACACTTTTTTTTTTTTTTAATTTACAATGACTTCTGTCAGAGAATAATGAGATTTGATGCCTAGGGTACTTAATGTTCTGTGGTGTGTATTGTAATAGCTATTTTAAGCATAGGAAATACCCTAATAAGAACCAGTTTGCTAGTATGCTGATCTAGTTGATTCTTATCGTAGCATTCTCTGTAAAATAATAATTGGAAGATATGACAATAAAGATGTCTGATTAAACTGTTAAGCATCTGATAAAACTTGGGCAAAGTTAGAGAGATCAAGAAGAACTTTTTTTTTTAAAAAAAAAAACCACAAATCCTCAATTTCTAACATTTCTTTTTTATGTTACCTTTTATTTAAAATATTTTGTGACCTTTGCTAAATAAAGTAGTTGATGAATTGAAATGCTCTGAATCTAAATCAAAGAAAAGAAATCCCAAAACATGTTAAATAACTTTTAGTGAAAGAAGTGTATGGTGAATCAAGACTGTACTTTTAAAGGAATATTTAACTGGTTGTAGATTTTTTTTTTTTTTTTTTACTTAAGTAACTAACAAAAAGGTGAGTTTATAAGGAAACTCCTCTTCCTAAACGTCCTGGCTTCCTCTTTCTAACCTCTTCCCCCCCGCCCCCCCCCCCCCCCCCCCCAGCTTCCCCCCCTGCCCTCCCCAAGATGGACAGCTGTTTTGTGTTCTGCCATTCCTTCCCCAGTTTCTTGTTTCTGGCAAGGAAATTTTAGTTGCAGTGGCTTCTTGCTTTCCCCTTCTCATTCAGCGTGTACTATTCCGTCCTTAATCCATAGTGCTTGATATCCCTTCTGCTTTATCTTCCTCAGGTCTTTTTTTTTTTTTTTTTTTTTTTTTTTTTTTTTTTTTTTTATATTCCTGTACTCACGAGTTTGTTAGACTTGTCTGCTTGCTCATGTAACTTCATTTGGTGTCTGTCCCACATACAATGTTACCTTTCTTCCCTGTGCTTGTACTTTCTTGAAGGATTTAATTTATTATACTTTTTTACAAGCTCTAGTTCAGCAGAATTCTTAAAGAATCCAGTCTCATCCTGAACAAAGCTACTCCCTTTCAATTTTCTGGGATTCATGAGCACGTGACTTACACAGGAATTGTATTTTACTTTTTAACTGACTGCCTTTTCTTTAGTAAGATCCCTCTGTCAGCCATGTTATCGATCATATTCCCTCCCCCCCCTTTTATTACCCGATAATTTAATTTGTATACATTGGTTATGGTTTTGCTGTAGGTTTTTTATAGTGCTCAGTCTCTTCCATTGAATTTTGATACAGTTTTTCTAAAGCAAATGCCGCATTTTCCTTAAGGAAGTCTGTAATTCCAAGTTGTCTTCATCCCATGGTGGCAGACCTTACCAGAATAGTCCGTAAAAGTCTAATTTGACTGGCAATATGCTTTGGTTTTTCCCAGCCCGGCAGTAACTAACTCTATCACGTTGCTGTAAAAACTCTGACCTCAGTGTTTCCAAAACTCACTGCAACATGTGGCCAGGTATACAATATAGAACTCCTGGTGCAGAGATTTAAAGCCTCTATGTCGAAAGTAGTATTTCTGAAAATAATTTCATTGATTCCCTTGAAGTTTTTTCTCAGATTGTTAGCTGCTGGTATTATGCTGAAGCTTCAGTTTTGTTACTGGAAGGTTAGGTTGTGCTTGAAACTGCGGTTATTGTAAGCTTTGAAGGTGATAGAATCTGATCCAACCAAAGAAAAGCCTGTTCCAACTTCAAAAAAATACTGTTTTTTAAGATCCTGTTCACTTCAGTTTTCAAAAATTGGAGAAAACTTTTTCAGAATTTATTTGGTCTACGGTGAGCATTGTAATACCAACTCTGGTAAATTTTTACTGGGTGTCTTTGTCCATCTGAATAACTTCTCTGAGAACTGACTCTTTTGGTCTTGAAGTCTCTTTTCACCATCTTTAGTTCTCAGTCCTTACCTAGCTTTGTAATAGGTATGTCTGAGGACTTACCTGAGTCCTTAATAGCTTCTAGATACTTTGGATTTTGGGTTTGTGTGTGTTTGTGTGGGTTTTTTAAAATTATTTTTTAATTCTAGAACCAAGGATCTCCAACTCTGCAGTCAGGCCACTGGGGTGGCTGAGCACTGAACGTATTAATGTAAATGATACAGTCACTGTGCCAGCAGCATCAACTCTGATGAATGTCAGGGAGTTACTTTCCTGCCAAGTCTTAACTGAGGACTTAGTTTTCATTTGTGAGTGCAGGCTCTGGAGCTTCTCAGGGATGTTATGTGCTTTCATTTTCATTTGTCCAGGATGGGAAATCAGCACTGCTTGGAAAAGGGGGCATATTTAACATCCCATCCCAAATTACACAGGTACCAACATAAGGGAGTCGGCTTAAATACATCCTCCCCCTGACTACTGATGGACTGTCACTAAGTGTCTGTTTCAGCTTAAAGGGACATATTGTTGAGATGTAATCATGGAATGATTTGGTTTCAAATTTTCTGTTCAGTGCATAGTTTTCTGGCTGGCTGACTTGGCTCTGTGTTTCAACAGATACATGTATATACATGGTTATCTAGTGGTCTACATAAAATATAACATTGCCTTTACATATTATTAATATGCATTTACAAATGAATGAGTAACTTAAAACAGTTCATTGCAGATGTTTCTGAAATGCTCCCACTTAGAAAAAAATAAAGAGATATGTAAAAACGGAATGTACTTCTATTTATTTGTGGGCTTTCCTTGTGTTTTTAGGCTGCTTTCTGGCTTTGAGAGTACCCTCTGCTTTTGGTGCTTTTACAGTTGTGCAGTGGTGCTGTACGCTACCACCGAACAGGCGTGAATACAGCAGAGTGGCTTTTTGAACGATTACAAAATCGTAGTATGTTTTTCTAGTAGAGAAAAGCTAGAGTTGTTGGGTGTATAGCTTCTTGATGTTCTGTAATGGCCCTCTACATTACAACTCCACCTTCTGGCTCTGTAGAGTAGTAAATTGTTAGGGCTGGGTATGTCACTCGACTCTAGAAGACGACATTTTTTAAGAATGGTTACAGCAAGGATAGAAGAGAATTTAACTTTTCTAATATTGAGAAGTCATGTTTCTTTTTGTGAGTCTGTGCATTCATCTTCAGTCTGAGCGTGGCAGTGACCTGGCCTAGCTTGTCAATACATTATCTGCAAGTTTGCATAATGGTGTACAGATGAAGTTTTGTAAATCACTTAGAAGGCTTTGACTTTAATTCTTCATTTAGGATCTAGCTTTCCTAGCACCTATCCTCTTCAATATTGAGAAATGAAAAAAAACCAAAAACCAACCAACCAAAAACCTTGAGGCATCCACACCTCTATCTTTCTACAGAGCACAATCAAATTGATACAGTCATATTTAAGGAATTCAAAGTCTCTGATTACTGGCATACAAAGGGTAGTCACTATAAGCAGTTCAAGATTATGTTCATTGTGATATTTACCACAGTGGGACTCTAGCTTAGTCAAGACTTGAGGCAGCATGAGAATAAATTTATTATCTTTATAGGAAATTATGAACCCGCATAAGGAAAGCAGGCCTTTAAATTTGGAATATGTAGGTAAGATGACAACAGTACCATTGAGACTGGTAATATGGCTGCTTGAGAAACACCTGATTCAAAACTGGTTTTCATTTTTTTTTAAGTATTGGCTTTATCCATAGTCACCTTGCAGTCTTTCTGCCTGTTTTCTTGTAGAAAATAACTGAGCATGTGGGAGGAAAAGATTAATTGAGAAGCTGAAGTCGACTGTCTTGCCTTTTCTTTCACAAAGAATGTATCTGTTCTCACTTAAGCCAACCAGCAATAGAGACACTTTCCCAATTATGCTCCTCATGCAAGTGATGCTATGGCTACCACATGGCTGTGCTATAATTGTGAGGTGATGATTGTGTGATGCCAACTGGGAGGCAGAAATGAGGTTAGGCAATGCCGAACTGGAGGGGAGTGGTACACTGATGCAATCTGCTTATCGCCTTGTAGCTGGTGAAGCAAGGTAGCCTCCTTTCAGAGACCTGGCGTCATGGAAAAAGTGCTGCTGTTGACTTTCCAAGTAATAAAGATATCAAGAATTAGCTTTGGGGCAGGTTGTTAGCTAGCCTGCTTTTTGGTACAGCCCTGCTTCCTAGCTATAGCTATATGCCCTGATGGAACTGAAGGGAGCTCAAGTCATTGGCACTTGCCAAGAAGCAGAGGCAGTGGCTGGCATTGCAAACAATTCCAGCTCAGTGCTTGCCTTAGCACCTGGGAAAAGGAATAGAAACAACTAAACTTCAGGACTAGGTTTATTTTTAAATGTATTTCCAGCTTCTTTGGAATCCTGTGTGTGGTTAAAAATATTTTTATGGTATAGTTTGAGTAAAATTAGGCGTTTTTTTCCCCTGCAAAATATTACTTATTTCTGTAATAAGCACCATCTGAAAAGACTACATGCATAGCTATAAGAATATTGGAAAGTATCTGCATGTCTAGCAAAGCTGGTAGGAAAGGAGGGGATTTGCTGAATAGCTTTTGGGATTTGGCCCCTAATTTTTTATTCTTCAAAAATTCTGAGAGAGGAAGGATACGGAATAGATGTATACTCCCCTACAAGAGACCACAACAGGATTTTGAGGTGCTCATCTCTGAAGAAGGTGCTGGATAAAAACCTTTTATTTGTTAATGTCCCAATCATCTCTGTATCCCCTCCTGAAATAGCTCATGTATGAAATACTTTCCTGCCACTGTAAAAGACATACAGGTTAGCTGAACCATCTGGGTTTGAAGTAGATTTCACTGGTAAATGATGTGAAACTCGGTGGCTCTAAACCAACATATTAGTCAAATTAGAATTTACTAATGATTAGGAGTTGCTAGAATACACAGACTTTCAAGACCTACAGACCTGGGCATCTCTGACTTTATGGGTTCAAGCCAGGCACAGATGCAATTACTGAAGTGGGTCCAAGAGTTCATTACTTGGGTATGAAATACGGACACGAAGTTTAGGTAGAGGATTACTGATTGTAAGATTTACAGTTGATACTACTGCACACCCAAGTCTAAATTTTGGAATTTGGCTCAAATATACCCCAACTCTAAATAAATATTTAGGGAAGTGAGCTGGTGATGTAGCTGTAGTACTGTAAGCTAAAATCCTGCGATTGGGACTGCTGCCATTGACTTCAGCGGAGCCAGAAAGTATTTCCTCATCCTTTTACATGATAGCTGGGATTGGCCAAGCAGTCAGTCCTCCGTCTGCATTAAACCTTGGGGCCTACACTAACACCAGCCACGTCTGTGTGGCTCCAGAGTGGTTCTAAGATGTATCCCAGGTGCGCAGCGAGGGGGCCCAGCTGCCCGGGGCATTGGTCCGTAGGCAGCCATGCTTTCAACCCTTGCGTGTGTCTGCTGGTAGGAGGAAGGCAGGGGACAGGACCAAGCGCATTTAGGGACAGTTGAACTGCAAGCGTGCCACAGCAGAGGCTGACCTATCTGGAAGTATTTCAGACCTTTCAGGGCCAGACTCGACTGTTAGAGAGAGCTGTGTTTTGGAGTTTATAATTGGTCTCATGAGAGCGATGATGCCTTTGATGTTGGCCCTTACTATCAGTGTGTGCTGATAGTGCCTGAATGACTTGCCTAAATTCATGTAGGAAGCTGGTGGTGCTGCAAGAACAGCTTTAACTTAGATCGTCTGGGATTTTAGGTTAGTATTATAACCCCAGACGTTGCTTCCTTGCACTTTCTTTCAGGCCATGTCTTTTATCAGTGACTCCCACAGCTGGCTGAAAGCAGGATTTGCGCAATGCTGAGCTATGTTTTAGTATTTGTTGTCACTTTTTGAAAACCTCAGAATTGTGATTTTTTTTCCAACCAAGTAACTAGAGATGTAAAAATCAACGGAGGAAACAGTTAATAGACTTCAGGGCAATCGGAGGGCTTTGGCTTCTACTGCAAAATATTAACGGCTGTAATTTGACCTCTGAGCCAATTAATTTTGGCCAGTGTAAAATTCCATACACTAAATCTGTTTACGATACTTCACTATTCTAGGCATCTGATACTGTGCCAAGACCTTAATATGTCTCTGAACAGAGGTCAAGTCATGGCCTTAAAATGAAGACTTGAAATATAAGCTGTGTGTGGGTGGGTAGCCTTATGTCCCGAAGGGGCTTATGAGTTCCTTTTCTATTGCTGTATGATCTGAAACTCTGGTCACTGCTCTCTGTATTACCTTCTTGTATTTCTTAATCAAAATAAATCCATTTTGCAGCTCAGAAATGACCTCTCTTTTTCGCAGTTTGTCTGTACCTTTATGTTTTTTGCACATGGCTTTGGTTAAGTACGCTAGCAGTTATCTGTTGTGTGTGTTGTACATCTATTCAAAACCTCATCTTTGTTAGATTTCCTTGACAAGTCTAAGCTATATCCGTCTTGTACTTCGGGGTGAAACAATTGCATCCTGGTCATTCTGCCTGTGCTACCCAGTCATTTAACACTTCGTTTTCTGATCTTTGGCTTTTGGGCCTGAATTTTCCTCTGTTAAAGTCTATGAATGCCAGTGAAGTAGACTGATTAAAAACAAATACAGTAAAAAATAAAATACCTGTTTGTTTTTCCTTCCAGTTTGCAGAGTTAATAGTATTGGTTGCTGCACAGCAACGTACTAAGAATACCAAGTTATGTTAGGCTCAAACGAGTGATGGTTACTTCTGCATATATGCTGACTAGCTTAAAACCTCATTCAGTTGCTGTACCTGATACCAAGCTGTACATAACTGGTGTTTGGTTATGAATCTGATGAACTGGGACGCTTAAATCCATGTTGTATGAAACACAGTGAAGCACCATATTACCGGTGCTAAGGAAATGTGCGTCTCCTGGTACGAGGCTCAGGGCGGGGAAAATTTGAATTGCATCAAATTCTGTTAAAGGTGTCAGACCTCCAGGTAGAGGGCTGGACCACTGCTTTGTTCTCAAGAACCATTTGACGTATGTTTTATATCGTAATAAAAGAACGGTTTTCTGAGATACTCTTTACTACTTATGTACTTGTTTTAAAGTCTACTGTTGGCATGTTCTGAACAGTTTTTTTGCAGAATTGAAATGTGCACGGTAAATTAAAGATGTGCCAAGTAGTCTGAAAATAATGAAAGCATGAAGTGGATATCTGCAGTTCCACAGGCCTGGGTGTGCCTGAGACCTTGAGAAGCTTCTATAAAAGTGAACAAAGCCTAACAAAATGATATGTCAGTGTCCAAAATGTTTGAATCTTTAGATGATGAAGGAAAAATGTGTCGTCCTCCTTACAACTGTTTGGATTGTCTTCTAAAGTACTTCAGTATGTAGGAGCCCTGAAAACAAATGGTAATCCAATTGGAGTCACTCAGTGCAGAATGCAGATTAGGATTAACTCCAGAGTAGGAACGGCAGATGACTGATAATTACCTGCCAAGGATTAGTGTGCCCTAGTTAAATGGCAAAGTAGTGCATCCATCAGGGACTGACCTAGATCTGCCTGCACAGCACCTGATACAACTGCTGCTTTAACAGCAACTGCTACAATTATTTGTCTACTACACTTTTATCTGTTGGCCATTACAGAAAATATTACTCTTTGAAAGATGAATTTTGAAGGTTTATAATGAAGAATGCCAGTAATAAAGCATCCTAACCTAGTACTGGGAAGTTAAAGAAACTTTGAGGCCAAATCCTGGATTTGCTTAAACCCGATTTTTATTGAATTTGGTGGAGATAAACTGGTTTGCCAGAAGTCTAGTCCTTGACTGAAAGGATTTTTTTTTTTTTTAGATGGGTTAGGAGATGGTGGTGAGGGGGATGGAGAGTAAAGAGACCAAAATTAAAAAAGCAGAAGAACAAATTGCCTAGTCATTTCCATTTTGAATTTACTTAGCCATTAAAACAAATGAGATTGTCTTTGTCTGTGATATATAGTTCCCAGCTGATGTGAAGGGTATGAAAATAGTTAATGACTTAAAGAAGAGAAACAATAGGGTTTTATATTATCTAAGGAGATTGTCTTTGTAAATCTGTTCCCTGGGTACCGACAGGTGGTGTTGAATTTTGCATACCTTGTATACTTGAAAGAATAAGGTTTTTAGAAGGAAATAAATTACAAAACCCTACGCAGCAAAGGTTGCTTCTTGAAGTGGGGAAAGGTTAGTTAAATTTTCTAGCCCCGAATGGAGCTACATAGTGTGACTGGGGTATCAGAACAGAAGCTGGACAAACTGGATCGTATATCTAATTTAATATATATATATTAAATCTGTTTGTTTTAGGGGTTATTTTCTAACCTCTCATGGTAGAAAGAACCAGTGAAGCTTCAACTGGAGTGTGCAGCCTGCAGTCTTGTATATCTGGGCTGGTAGGGCTTGGGAGGAGTGTTCCAGCTCAGCCCCATCTGTCAAAGAAACCTCTTCATGCTGAAGCCTTGCTTTGCTCATGCTGCTAAGGGCATGTCCAGCAAGCTTCTCCCACCTTTACAGCTTGCTCCGTTGTGAAGTGAGTGCAACGTGCAAGTAAAAACTCTACTGAATGGATCTGTACAAGGTGTGGGCTCTCCCAGCATTTCAGGATAGGATTTAGTAAAATCTTTTATATGGTGGCGGTGAGGGAAGGAAGGGGGAGGAACCGTGCAGAGGATGCATGCTTCTCTGATTTGAATATTTGAGGTTTCTTCAGTCCTATGAAAAGAAACTGGATTTTCCTAAGGTATTAGGCCAGAAAGAAAATTCTATATTGGTTTTTCTTTCAACGTGACTGTTTTTCCAGTCAGACCACCAGATGGTAGTGTTCCCTTTGTAATAGAACTGTAAATTCACAGAAACAACTACTCTTCTTTGGCATAGGTCACTCAAGGACTGCTCAATATGTAGCAGAATTAGAGAATTTAAGTAAGGAGCAATATTAGCAAAGCAAAAAGGAAGAGGGGAAGCCCATTTGTAATCTTCAGCCAAGTGAGACAATAAAGGACGCAGTGGAGCAGAGGCTCATGTCCTGTGTATTACAGATAAGCTGCTTGCCTGGAATCGCAGAAATATCGCAGGTGATTAAAGCAATAAGCCATGAGACAACCTGAAAATGTTCCATCTTTTGCAATACTAAAAGTTACTGTTCAATGGCAGTGCTTTTCAGAAACATCAGACATTACATGATTTTGTGGTTTAAATGGGATGCACAGTATCTCTTATTGCACAAAGTTTTGTTGGCAAGTGGATAGAGCAGACGTGATGGATTTAGGGGTCAAAATTATCTGGTGGTGTCTGGTCTTGGGCAGCTTTCTTCACTGGGGTCTGCCATGCGTTCTCTTTTTTTTTCCAGGTGAGAACAAGAGTAATGATAATTATCAGGTTCTTAGACTGAACTAAAATAGCATTCAAGAACACTGTATATTATTTCAGCTGCACGTGGCTTTCATTGACTGTTTCCAATAAAATATTTGGGACAGTTTGCCTACATATTTTGAAAGGCCTCATTTTATTCAGCCTCAGAATTGGAAAAATAAATTGCACCGTACAACATGACATTTAACAGGAGTGGGAGAAAATTATTTTAAAGGCTTTCCTAAAAGGGAGCTTCATACCAGCAGTTTTTGATTCTGGACAGAAAGCAATGGAGAAGTACTCCAGAAGGTTACAGTGAATACTTGTTTGTTTTTTAAATGAATTAGCTTAGCTCTGTGTGTGGTTACTTTTTTCTTGCTTTGTTGGAATACTCTCACAAATAGTATCAGTTTTGGGAACTCATGTATGTGAGGAATTTTTAAGAGGAGATACCTGACTATTAGTAGATGATATTTCCAATTACCGTTCCTAAAGAGTTACGGTGGAAGTCTGAGTCTGTATATGCTATGATCATCTGCACAGAACAAGGAGAATGGCTGTCACACCAACCTGTCTCAACATCTGGGAGTAAAAAAAAATATTTATAGACAGTTATTTTAAAATATACTGCATACCCAGTAAGCTTCAAATTAAAAAGAGTATTTGCAGAATTACCTTGTGTGGGCAAGGGGAAAAACTTTATACGCAGAAAAAATTAAAATGGTTTCAGATGATTTACCCAAGGTGAAGGAAAAAAAGAAAGGCGGGGGGGAAGCACCTCTTCTTTGGATTCTGTCATTGTTCAACTGTGCCACTAACAATTTTAGTGGAAGGTTGGGTTTTTTTTTAATATTTTCATAGAACAATGTCACTCTATGCAGCATAGGTTGTCAGAGAATCTTGGCCCTAGTTCCCCAGGGGAAAACCCCAGTATGGCCCTGTTTGTCTGTTGGGTTCCTCTGTTGCACCTCTGACCTGCTCCTCCCCTGGCCACAATTCCGCCTACCCCTTATTAAACCAGTTGACTTGTCATCTTCTGTCTT
The DNA here is from genome assembly GCF_023634085.1 of Falco cherrug. NCBI lineage: Eukaryota > Metazoa > Chordata > Aves > Falconiformes > Falconidae > Falco > Falco cherrug. The sequence continues at coordinate 17,263,535 of NC_073710.1, read as the reverse complement.
GGTTCCTAAAAATTCTTCTTTTTTTTGCCTGAGGGACAGATGCATTTCCACTGGAAATGCATTCTGCACCTGTGAGGATATAGACCATGTAATTTCTAAGCTCTGGGTCTGCAATGTGTAGATTTTCCTTGCAGTGCTATGTAGGTGAATGCAACATAAAATGTGTATCACAACAATAAAAAAAGTTTGCTTTAAATATGATGTATGCTTGTGAAGTAGAGTCCTACAGCTTTTGAAGTTTACTGGTAATTACAGAACACAAGACTTGCTGCCGAGTTTTCTTTAAAATCTATACTTGGGATGTTTAATATTTCTTTAAACCAATGTCTGTGCTATGTGTATGGGGATCTAAAAGGACATGTTTGGACACTTGACACAATCAACAGCAATGTGTGCTCACGAGGTTATGTGGCACTAAGATGTGCGTAAGTAGGCAAAGTCTTGACCTTGGGACCGAACCCTTACAATGTTTTGGAATTCTGGGAAGATCCAAAAGCAAAACAGCAGCAACTGTCCAGCAAAATGAGCTTAAGAAGTGAGCAGGTAAACTCAACAGTGAAAATGTGTAGAATACCTGGAACTTGCTGCAATTCTGGCTCCTATATTGTGTTCCATATATTCTGGGTATGATTACAGCACTTTGTGCATCATTTTTAAACCACTGAAAAATGAGCTATTTGTATAGGCAGAAAAGACTTGAGAACAGAGAGCTGATGCTACTACCAAGTGAGGAAAAAAAAGTATATTATAAGCATATCTGCTTTTAAGATTTTTTTATTAGAAATGCATTTTAGCAGTGTTTAAGGAGTCTGTTTTCAAGCTGCAAATAGCTCATGTAGAATTTTGCAGAGATAACTAAAAGCCATTTTTTATTGCAACATGCCTCATTTTCAATTAATCATCTTGATTTTCTTGTGTTGTATGTTTGTCACTCCTCACAGTTCTAAGATTTTGTCAGCATTTATCTTGTAGCGTTTAATCAATCATTTGCTGGTCTCATACAACAGAGAATGTTTCAACTGCGTGTTCAAACGCTGCATTACTGGTACAGTACTACTTGTGATGCTTTGGTTTTTTACTCATTTTTAACTCAAATACCAAGATATTAGCTAGGAAAATAGGAGATGTAATCTCCAAAGTTTTAACTTTTATTTGTTATTTTAAAATTTATCTGATCAATATTTATAATCATTTTTTTCAATTGGGATATCCAGGAGATGCAGGTAGTGTTACATGTATAGTGAAAGACAAGAGTTAAGTTCAATTAGATGAGCAGAAAACTCTTGTCTTTATACTTTCCAGTTTTATGGTGTGTGTGAAGCACTCCACTTTCTTCATTTAAAATATTTCTAAAAAAAATTTACATGTTGCTGTTCAGGAGCTCCCAATTCTGTGTAGGCCAAGCTGATACTTTTGATTTACAGTACAGTATGTATCTTTAACACAAGACAGGTTTTAAGATCCCTAAATAGAATGTGGTAGATAGTGAATACTGGACCTGTAATCCATGCTTCAATTAAAACCAAACATCCAGCATCATAGAAAAGCAGTCTGTCTCTCCTCCCCAGGCACTTAAGGCTCTTGATTGTATTTTTTTTTTTTTTAGTGGCTAAATGCAAACTATTTCCAAAAATTTCTCACTATTTTGGTTTAGTAAGGTTTTTGTCCTCTTCAGAACGTAATGGCTTTGATTTAATTCTTTCTTTTTAATGCTATACATCTTCAACCTGTTACCCTGCCTCCCCCTCTCGAGTGATGGCCGTACACACTGACCAACACCTCGACAAGCTTTTTTCCTGTGAATTCCAAGGAAGGGAATGTTGCAATGTTGCCTCCAGCTGTCTTCCTTCTGTCTGAATTACTTTTCTAAAGGTTATGCTTATGTATGATTCGGGTGTGCAGCACGCTGGGGTATCCTTAGGTGAACAAAAGAAAAAAGTTCAAGTGTTAGTATTTTGCTAACATTACTTAAAACAACAGCGACCTTAGAATCAGGACACAGTGAGCACTAGTCACTGGCCGGGTTAAAATGTCCCTTGTAGATAATTTTAAATCCAGAATTCCTTGGCAGTGATAAAACTTATTAAATGCTATGCGGTGGCTTAATAATAATAAATCTGTGGAGAAAGGAGGATAGTGTGCTCTAATAGTGATACTAGCAGTAGAATACATAGTTCTGGAAAGGCCTACTGAACATCCTCATGGGGTAGACCTGCATCCCCACTGAAAGATGAGGGCATATTGCAGAGGGAAGTTACCCTACCATCACCTCTGCTCTGTGCCGTCTTCTCATGGGGAAAATAGCAAATGAGTTGCTACCCCTTATCCTGGGGCTTTGTGTGTAGTGAGGAACTTGGTTACTGTGCAACTGGATTAACCAGGGCTGCATTTGTGCTTGGGGAAGGGAAGATGGATTTGTGAAAGTAGCCTTTTCCTGCCACACAGTTCTATTGTAAGTTATATTTTTTTATAATCTGGACATACAGCTATAACCCAATGGCAAGCAATTGCTTAGTTTTCCAGAGGAAGGACAGAAAATGGTTTAGCTGTCAGTATTGACAGAAAAAAGTTTTGGTTTTCCTTTTCTCATAGGCTGAGTTCAAGTAAGCAAATCATGGCCATTATCCCCTGTGACTTAAACAAATTACACAAATCTTTTGCAGGAGTGAGCTGCAAGGAGGGACCCCAGGAGGAGCTGTGGTCAGGGCAGCTGGCAGGATAATTTATGCCCATCTCTGTCACAAAAAAAGTAAATGGTATTTGAATTTGGTTCTGTCGTAACCTCTTGAGATTGATCAGTCAGAATTAAAGAAAAATGGGAGCTGATTTCCAGTCTCTCTCACTGCTTCCCAACCTGCTGCTGTCAAAATGATTCTCCTTTTTCTTATTTTTTTTCCTTCAATATGAGATGTCCATCACAGGCCTAAATCTCAGAAATACCGATTTTGATCAGCTAACCCTTCTTTATTTTCAAATAAGTTCCAGTTGCTGTACACATTTGATTGGCGCTTTTCCCCAGCAACCTAATGCTCAGTTTGGAGTAGTGGGAACACGAACCATTAATAAAAGATTAAAGAAAAAGCAAAACACCAGGATTTAAAATTCCAAACATATCTCTGTAGACTGTCTTTATAAAAGGCAGTTTCTTCAGCAGGCATTGAAATGCAATTCTTCCTACACATTAAATAATAAAATCAGACATGTGAACTTTCAGATTGCTGTGCTGAGCAAAATGGATGTAGTTCTTTTAAGTCCATAAAAGTAAGGAAAATCAGATTTTAAGAACCAAGATCACACTTGAACACAGTTGGAAAACTACAGCATGTTACCAAAATCTCATTAAGCTGTCATAGGCTTTTTTTGTGCATTTCCTTTCCCAGTCCTTTTGATTGCCAAGATATTTGTGTGTAAATACTCTTCTCTAACTCTATTCCCCCTCCTCCTCCTGTGATACTGTTTGTGACAACACAGTGGTTACCATGGGGATTGTGACGTATGATGTCATATGCAGCAGTGTGACCTCGGTGAGCCAGTGGATCTGATGAAGGATGGAGATGGACAGAATAACTAAGGCAGCAAAAATGGAAAAGCAAAAAGGAAAAATGAGTGAATTTTAATAAGCTAAGAATAAACCACTGGTGCATGGGTTTTGTTCTTTTAAAAGTTTGCTAGAATGCACCTCATGGCTGTCTAAAGCTTTTCTGCTTTTGGCCTGAAACTCGCTGGTTCTGGTTTTGGAATATATGCTGCAGTGCGTAGCTAAGGAGAGACCTTTCCTCTACCAAGACAAGCAATATGAGGTAAGCTTAGAATGAGAATTGTAACTCTATCCCAGCTTCCAGAAAAGGGAGCATAAATCAGACACTGTAATTGCTTAGTGCTTCTCTAATGCTTAACACGTGGAAACGTTATTGACTCTTCACAACACCCCAATATGAAAAGTAAGCAAGTGCTAGCATCATCAGTTAAAAATTGGTGAATGTGTGACGATCTAAGCAGTAAATGAACTCTCATAAAGTGACTCATCAAATCATTGGCAGCAATGGGATAAAGATCTGGAAATTCCTATCTTTATAGTCCCATGTTTGTTTCTCTGGATCAGATTTGCCTTTCATTGAAAACACAATTTTCAAACTTGACCTGTTCAATTAAACTATTGTCTCACTCATACCAATATTGTTATACTTTAGAGACAGGTAGGCCTAGAGTTAGCACAGCATATTCCTATTTGTTAAATTTGGGCAGAAGATTATGTATGGAACTCATGCAGATGCTTTTCCAATAAATGCATAAGCTGAATGGAGCTGGAGTGGGATCACCCTTGAATATGTGGATATCTGCAAATTAAGCATCGTGTATGCAAAGCATACTTTATTTATTTATTTATTTATTTTTCCAGAACCTTGAGTCTCTCCTGCTTCTCATGCATGCCATGTGTGCGCTAACTCCTAATTTATATCACTTAGCGTGAGAGGAGAATCAGGGCCTTTGACTTGTAAGTCTCACTCAAAACATACTTTTATGGTCAGGGTTATAATGGAAATACTGACAAACTCAGATATTTAACTATAACAGCACAGTGTGTGACACGATAATAAAAATACACTTTACTGCCAAACTGTCTTGTGTAGACATTTGGGGAATGATGCTTTTTAGTTTCCCTGTTGTAAATATACATGCTTTGGCAAGGAAAAAGTGTTTGCCAGGTCAAAGTCATTGCTCCGAAAAAGAATGCTATAATGAAATAATATAACCAGTTGAGGACCCAGCACCTCCATTAAAAGTTACCAACTTTGAAGACCAAACTGCCAAATTGTTATTTTTTATGTTCATGTATCAAACATAGTATATCTGCACACCATTAATTCAGTGTCAACAGTATTGATTCTCTATGCATGTAACTCCCATTGAGATCGTTAGTAGGTCTGCAGGCACTCATGTCACTAAATTCTATGAAGTTCATATTTGTAGGGAGTCATTTCCCATGTGGAACTTGAAAAGAAAGACCCTTCAGTGTTCAAAAAATGTATCTGCAGCCTTATCAGTGTAAAAAGCTGCCATTTTTTTCAGTCTGGATCAGACAAATGAGGCTTTCATCTGGTGATGGGTTTAAATTTAAGGGAAATAGGGCTGGCTTTACTCCTAAACATCTTTTGTAAATAGGACCCTCCACTATTAGAGCTGAATTACTATTTTTGAGCTTTTGTTTCCTCTCTTCCGTAGTGCTAAAATAACGGTTTCTCTGTTTGAAGATCTTTCTAAAAATATATTCTTTTGTTAAAGCCAGAACCCCTCTACTCCCACCCCAGACCTGAGACTGAGTCAACTGAAAGTTGAGCTTAATGATGGGGAGAGTTTCTTTATTTTTTCATCTATTATTTTTTTGCCAAAACGTCCTTTGCTATCTACTCTACTTTCTCACTTTCTGTTCCTCCCAAGAGCAAAACAGAGGCTTATTTGCTATAGTGACATTTCTGAAAATCTGCATGGCAGCATCGCTGTTGCCTATGGAATAGTCATCATGTTCAATTTTGTTGATCCTGTATTTGTTTGCTGGAAAGCAAATCCATCTATTTATCTTCAAAGTCTATTTTCCCAGGTTTCCGTTGCTTAAAGAGCTATACCCAGCTACAGCAGAGTCCTTGACTGCAAAAGCTTATGATATTAATGTTTTGCTCTGCTGTTCTAATGATCAGTGTGATGTTTTGAAAGCGTTCTGTCTTGTCAGCCCTGTTGTTTTTGCAGTCTGTGTTGATTTGGATGTCAGCTCTGTTTCCAATAAACTTCTGAACCCTGAGTACTTTCTAGTGGGGAAGAAAAAAGATGCGTTGTTTACCATGCTATGAAAATTAAAGACCAAGGACTTTCAGAAATAGGAGCCTGCAGTTAGGATCCTTAGCCTGTGTTTAGATTTCTAAAGCAGTGGCCTAATTTTCAAAAGGACTGTGCATCCAGGAGCTCCTGTTTGGGGTCAGTACTCTCTGGGCAGGTTTTTAGATATCTCATATGAGGAGGGTTTAGTGTTTAATATAAAATTTACGTACTTGTAGGTATTTGGTGTTGCATGGGACTTTGACAGAGTGATGCAGCAATAGTCTGAAATCACAAGGCAAACACAATGCAGTGATTGCACCCCACAGCTGGGTCACAATGCAAATGTGATGCCCTTTGCCTGTCTTTGCATGCTTCCTGTTGTGATGCTGGGCGTCCCTGCTCTCTGGGTAGGAATATGTGGGTTGAAGGCAGCTCAAGCCTGTTGCTTTCTTCAAAGTTCACTTTGGTTGTCCAATTAAACCCTGAGCTGAGCCACATATACACTTCCCTGTGCTGATCTGGTTGGTTTGGGAAGATAATACTATCTATTGATTATTTTAAGGAAATCCATTTACCAGTTGACCCACTCAACCGGTGCCATCTTTTTCTAAAACAAAGACCACCCTCCAGTCCTCTTTGTGTTCAACTTCCTTTAAGACAGCTGTGGTCATTCCCTACATTCTGTTCTGAGCTTCATGAGCACATCAACCTTGCCTGTTTTTTCTGAGCCACCTTCCATGGCAGGGGTTCATCAATTGGTCACGATATCCCACTGGGACTTCTTCAGCGTGAAGTGGACTGAGGTAGCTTCTGCTGGTTCTTAGTGTGAAGTTGGTATTTCAAGGACTTCTTAGTAGCAAAAATTGTAAAGGCTGGCTGGGGACTCAGTTTGGGTTGTGCCTCTCTTTTCTGATTTTTGCTTGTCATTTTTGGGGAGCCTGGAAGGTAAGGGCTGAAATTGGGTTTCTATTTTGAACAGAACTCCTGCACATTTTTTGGAATATTTTTTTTCTGCTGTGTTTTCAGACAAGAACAAAACAAATATACTTAAAAAAAAAAAAGTTGGAATTAATTCCCTTCATTCTATTGAGTTTCGTTTGTGGAGAGATTGTTGGCATATGGAAGTTGCAGTAAAATTTGTCTGGCCACGTTTTCAAGCAGAAACAAAGGAAATAGTCTTTACTAATAAGTAGTTGGAACAAATTGTTTTGCTTTCAAGCCAACAGGGCAAGGGTAAAAGGAAAGAAGCTTATGATGCTTCTGACTGAAGACTACGTTTTCTTTTATATATGGAAAAAAAGGTACTGGCTAATTCAGCTTCTAAGACAGATGAGCCCAAATATTATATTCAAGTCCTTCAAAGCCTTGAAGGAAAACTGGGTAGACGTGAGTGAAAGCTCAGGTATGTCTTCTCAGTTCCCAGGCTGCAGCAGAATTTGAGATTTGTCAAGGGTTACATGGCTAGCTCCAGCTTCTCAGGAGGTACCTGTGTACAGAGGAGAAAGTACTCTTGCATTCTGCTTTGTGTGTCTTCTGGAGCTGTTGACTAAGCCAGTCCCCATGCCTTTAGCAAGCTCTCCCACTAAAATTCACCTTCTGAGGAGATGCATAGCAGAGAAACACCTTGTTCTGGAGCTGCTGGACTGGAAGTGTCATCTATTAGATCTTCTGCTCCTGCACTGCTCTGGGGCTGGCCCCAAGGAGCACCACAAGTTGCAGTGTAGCATGGGCAAATCTGCAGAGCATTCCCCCGGATCTAGCTCCTATGATGTATTGGTATGGCAATAGCTTAGAAAAAAAAGTGTTAAATGAAATGATGTAGAATATAATGAACTGCTTCTGGATGTTTCCGTGTCCTTTGTCTTCCTACTAGCAGCTGCAACCCAACTTGTGCTTTGCTATTTTTAATGTAGAGGTCAGTCTTAGAAATGTGTCTGCGACTGCTCTTTGGCAAGCCCGTGCAGCTAGGTGTGCCAGTGGTTAAGCGGGATTTCCTAGAAGTTAGTGAGAGTCTAAACGAGTCACCTAAAAGTTAGTGCCTGAGATGGGAAAGGAACTGTGGAGCCCACGCTGCTCCATCTCTTGCCATAACCAGTAGGCAATACTCTTATTACTAATTTAAGCAAGAGGTTCAGAAACAAATAGCAAATATTATCATATTCTGAAGAGTTTCTTAAGAATATACCAATTAAGTTCATTTTTTCTTTATTTTTTAACTATGGCATATGCATCTACCTTTTTGAGCATTAATCTGGAGGTCAGAATATGCCTTTTGGGTATTTTCCTATTAATGAAGTAACTTGCTGCAGAGATGCCATAATATCCTAGCAATCTACTTGCTCTCTGGCCAAAGTACTTAAAGTTTTAGCTGCTTCTTGAATATGTTGGTTGGAAACATGCCGTTTTTAGAAGCTAGATATTTTTTATTGGATTTGATGGGAAATATAAATTGGGTTTGGAAAAGGGCTAACCCTTCAAGCCCTCGATTCTCCCTATTAAGATTTTCCTTGCAACTTGGCCTCTTTTAAACTCCCATCTCGTGCATACTCTTTTCTAATCTGATACCTCAGCGTACATATCTAAACACGATCAGTGACAGTTTTAGCTGCGGGGTGAGACTTTCTGTGACAAGGGCAGTGAGCTCTGATTTGAGACCATTCATTGCAAGTGACTTCAGCTGTCTCTTCAAGTGACATCCAGCTACTTGAGGAATGGGGGATGACGAAAGTTCTTTGGACAGAAAACTTTCACTGACAAGAAGGTGACAGGTCCTTGCACAGCTGGTCTCTGATATGCCTTGGAAGAGGCCTACATAGTTACTAATTTAAGTTTAGCGGTGGCTGCAAGCATGGAGCAGACAAGTTCTTGTAGGTTTGTAACTCATCTGCAGGAATGACAGGAGTTGGAGCTACACTTACGGTGCTTGCGTTGTTGTATAACATTTCCAATACCCCATGTTTATTTAAAGAGCTAAGTAAACTGAACTGCAAGCTATTCTCATTCTCATTAATGCTTCTTAACATGTACCTGAACATGGTGTATTCAGTTAATTTGTTCATATATTTAAAGTAGATACTGACCTTTTTTTTTAATGGTCTGTCAAATTATAGTAATGGTATCCTCACTTTTAGAGCTGTCTGTTCAGTCCTTTTTTTTTTTTTTTTTTATTCTTCCCTGTCCTAATTTTCCCCAATGTCTCCTATCAGTTTTTCAGCTCTAGTGGTTATATCGAGAATGAAAACTCTAATGTGTGGTAAGTGGGTGGCTGCTTTTTTAAAAGTGACCTCTTGCCTTGCTCGGGACAAAGGCATGCAACTCCTAAATCGCTGTGCTATGTGCCCACCATTGCTCCCGTTGGCAGTAACGCTGGAGGGAAATCAGAAGATTCTTCCAAACCAGGAGAGTGATGTGCTGGCCTGAACATGCGCAAGCAAACTCTTTGCAGAGCATGAGGGTAAGTGCTGGCCATTGCACAGGCAGCTGTGATAATTTTTGACATGTTTGCTGTCATCTAGTTAGGAACAGGGGTGTTTTCATCCCAGCTCTGCCACCAACCACTTTTTGGCTGCTGTCAAATTGTTATACTATGGCACATAGTAACTGCTGATTGTTTATATATGTGTGTATATGCAAGAAAGCTTTAAATGTTGAAGGTGTCCACAATGATAAATCCTTACCTGCAAAGGAGGTGTTTACCCTTTAAATACCAGGTAGTTCTTGGAATAAACCATGATGGAAACCACAAAAGTTAAAGGCCCATCCATAACCCAAAGAAATAAGGTGATTTATTGCTGACGCTTCAATAATGCTGTTGTGGCAGACCTGATTTCAGAGGCTTGTCCTTTCCCACCATCACTCGTGACTCCTGTTCCCACTGCCTACTCTCCCTTTCCTGTTCAGCTTTTTGTGTGGTCAGGCTCTAATTCTCCCACAGTCAGAATATTTTATTCTTGGAGAGTATCATTTCACATACCTGATATAGCGTGTGGCCATAGAAATGGCCAAATTAGCACAATGGAGAGGATGGTCACTTCCAGCATGTGGCAGCGGAGGGGTGGATCTGCCAAATGCATCAAACATGCTGCCGACACAAGAGTGATGCTGAAGCACTATCTGAATGGACTGTTAAAGAGAAGATAGAAGAAGTGAGACTAATTGTTACAAAGGAAGTAGGGGAGACCACAGCAACACAAACACTGGGTGGCCCTGAGCTGAGCTCCAGGGGAAGTGTGGCCGTTTACGCCACTTGAAAACTTGTCCTCTTTTGTGTATGTGAGAGTATTTGTCACCCTATCAATACAGTTTCAGCTCTCCTGCAAGGCTTTTGCTTTTTGTGTCTGAAATATTGCCTGGTTTACATTTGAGATTACAGAAATATAATCTGTTTCTCAGCAGTTGTGTTTCAGTCCACAGCTGGTGTAAGTCAGCAGAGCTCAACTGCCTGCATGGGAGTCACACCATTTGCAGCCACTGAGACTGGCCCTCAGTAAATAAACACCAGTGTATTATTGCACAGATTTGACCTCATTTGTTTTGTTTTTTCCATCTCCTTGACACATCATTGAGCAAATTGTCACTGAAGCAAGGGAGTAGGAGAGGAGATAATTAAATATTACATAAGGATAATAAGGTGTGAGTAAAATTATTTCTATGGTTTAACATGTATGTCTTTTCTAGTCATTTCTTTGCTAGTTGGAAAATATGAGCTCTGAGTAATGCCAAATAAACAGTTTACTGTAGATATTTGAAAGGACCAAGTGCACCTCTTACAGATACTTTGTTGACAGTTAAAAAATGACGTATCTATTATTCATGCTGAGCAGTCTGACAGGAGGAATGTTGCCCTAACTTTTGCATGGTAAACGAGGAAAGTGGAAAGCAGTGTAGCAATCAGGTTTGTTTAAAGGAACCCTGCCTTTTCGGTAGCCTGGTTTGTAATATGACTGAATTGAAACTTGGTGACTCTGCACTACACTGGCAAAACTTCTTTTGATTTCAGCAGGACTATAGTTTGGCTTTGTGTATCCGTATTTATGACTAAGGTCACAGATATGGAAACCTGATGCAGACAAGGATTTTATTATTTTTTCTAGAAGTCACTATCTGTAAAGGAATAAGTGATATTCAGAAAGCCAAGACTTTCTGACAAAAAACCCTTTGGTTTTTAATGACTCATCTGCATGAGCTGATAAAACACTTCATGTTCTGAAGCCCTTTCCTGAAAGGTTGGCTTAGCAGAATCTCATGTGAGAGATGTGTAGGAACAAAAAAAGAGCATTTGCAGGTGTCTTGGGCTCTCCTCTTGCTTAAACTGGTATGCCATTTTTTTTTTTAATTTTTTCAAAGTTATGTGTATGCATAAAATAACAGTATATTGGGAGATGTCTGCTTTATACTGGATGATTTCACATTTCTTACCGTTGAAATGTGATATGGGTGTTCTGCACCGAAGAAAACTTGTTTCCTTTTAATGATGGCTACCTGTAATGTGAAAAATGTGCAGAGAACCCATCTTAACTCACCTAGAAAGCAAATGAAAGGCTCAGTCATTAAGATCAGTGTGATTTCAGGTTTTGCAGCTGCTCTTTTGCTTTCAAATGTACATCCCAGGCATTTTCTCCCTTTGTGTTTTCCCTGTGTTTTTAGGATTTTAATGCAATGTGCATAATGCAGAAGTGCATGTCAATGAAAATTGTTCAATTCAACCTTGCAGTGTGAAGGAGTAAGATGTGGGAGACAACCCTAGAAAGTACTGGTAATGGAAAATACGGGGCATCTCCTATCAGAGGAGTGGGTACTGTGTATGGGTTTGCTCTGAGTAAAGCCTGAGGTGCGCTCGGTCTCCAGTGGGGTAGTACTCGTCCTCAGAAACCTTGGGACTCTGATGCAGGGAGCAATTCCCCTTAAAGTGGGTGCTCATCGCAGGTGCCGCAGGCATCGGAGTCTGCCCTTTGACTTACTGCTGAATAAGCACATGTGAAAAGAAAAGGAACTGCAATAAGTGAGTCCAACTAATGATCTTTTTGCTGACTTCTCCCACACTGTTTGCTCTCAAGCGCAGCCTTGAAACAGAGGCGAAGGCTTTGTGTGGTGCTCGGAATCCCTTATGCTCCAAGGACATGAACGAGGGAGCCATCGGGTTGGTTTGGGCCATCGGATGGTTTCACATCTATGCCTGTGAAGGGTGACTCAAGACCTGCCTGTGGTGGTCTAGGTGAGGCAGAAGTTGCTTCGTGGCTGCCTGTACCAAGAAGGGGATAAGGAGAAGTGGGACTGCAGTATTGCCCAGGTCTGCATCGCTCTGCAGAGCACCGTGGCTCTGAAAGGTAGAACAAATTGTGCAGGACAAGGGGCATAGCGTAGTCTGTATATTTAGCCCATCTGGGAGGACTCTTGGGACGGGATTGCATCTTCAGACCTGGTATTGCATCTGACAATTGCTAAAAGTCACAAGTTGAGCCAACAATATTTCATCACTGCATGAGTTTTGTGGTGTGGAAGTAGAAGTGCCTAAGGCCTCGGATTTATCTGCAGCTCGTTTCTCAAGAAACATAAGCATAGATTTATCTGTATAAGGAAATTAATTTTGTTCAAGGGAGAATTTGAAGCAGAATGTAGAAATTATTCTGGAATAAGGCAGGTAAAGTTGTTAATTAAATCAGCTCCATCCCATGTGATAAACAGATCAAGAAGCTGGACAATTTATTGAATAAATTGTCCAGAGATGCCTAAATTATTTGCAGTGTCATTTTCACCTGAGCCTGAGGAATGTGAGGCCAAATTTCAGCTGACTATATTGCATTCCTCTCTAGAGCCAGAAATAGGATCTCAGCTGTTATAAATTGATTAATGAAGGTATTGTTATTTAGACCAGACCCTTAGGCTTGTAATGCTTACGTTTTAGCATAAATGACCAAACCAAGCCATTCTTCAGAAGGCATAGCTTTATAAGCTATTTGTCTAGTTCAGAAGCAGAAAATACAATGACTTCCATTGTTTCAGCACTTTTTATTGTCTGTGTTGCCTCCCAAAATGATTTACTTCCCACCCGCCCCCCCCCCCCCCCGGCCCCGAACCTGTGTGGCATCATATTAGCATGGCACATGAAGATCCTGAGGTGAAAATAAATCCAGAAAGATAAATATCAAACTTTGAGATGCTGTTCCATGTAACTGAATGTTTATCTGAACTTCACACACGGCATCCAGTTAGATAATTTGCCCACAAGGCAAGTTTGTTTCATTTTTCACAATGTTCTGCTACTTGAGATTATTTATTCACTGCAGCAGAGCTATGGACTAGCCTGATTTGTTAAGCAAGCACTGTGAGGATAGATACTGCAGTACTATCTTTCATGGAAAACTTCGGAGTGAGAAGCAATGCACTATTGCCCAGTGCAGCATGTTCCAGGAGGGGCTAGAAAAACTGGTAAGGGTGCAGCTGCGGAGGTAAGAGGAGAATCCTCCCTTTCCCTCTGATCCCTTCTGCTTGCCCTGTAATAACCTTGCACCAGTATTCCAAAACTCTTGAGATATATATATATATTTTTTTTTTTTTTAAAACAAACAAAGAAAGAAAAGATCAAGAAGAATGTGAATGTCTGTAGTTAGCTTCCTGGATGTATGTTTAATTAGCAAAATAGAGAGACGTGGTAGGTATTCCACCAATAAGCACAAAAACCTTATTTGAGGCTTAACTGAAATTTAAGATTTAGACATTTCTGTACACTTAAGAATCATTCCTGCATGAATGTGTTTGACAAGGGAAGTAGAGCTCATGTGCTGCATTAATTGTAATATGTCTTGAAATGCATTGTCACGGGAGTTCTGTTCCTTTCCACCTTTGTGTGTATGAAGTTAAACTGTCCACTAAAAATTTAGCAAACTTAAACTGCAGCCAAAGAAAACATCTGCTTTGGACATGACTTTATTTTCTAGCAGGAGGGCTCCATATATCAGTGCCTTGCCTTGTCTAATTTCATTAATGTGATCTTGTGTCCATCCTGTGGCAGTTTAATAGCCATTATTTGTGGCCTCCATCAAATAAAGCGTTGACCATAAATCCAACTTCACGTAAATGAAGATATAAATGTCAATCTGCATTACTGTATAATATTTATTATTTTAATTAAATAAAACTGATTGTGACATTTATTAGATCACAAGTTCCTTGTTAATGGCAATGAATAGCAAAAAAATTTGCTTATTTTAAAATGGGAAAAAAAAGCTGTTTATTTTATATAATTTTTAGAAATTTTCCAAATGTTATTGTCTTAGGTTATTGGAACTAGGGATCTGTGTGTGGAACACAATGTTTGTGCTGCTTTTTGGGACATAAACTAGTTAGTGATGCCAAACATGACATGTACTGCAGAAATATCAAGGAACAAATTCATTAGGAAGGTGAATGCACTGCTTTTGCTAGTCACTTCATAATACAAGTATTTACGTTAAACTGAGCCAATTTCTTTCTTCTCCTCTAAGTAGCAGGAATTATCCAATCTTAAATCAGATATTCTAGGTTTATGCTGCTAGTACTTAAACTTTCTTCAATATGAGGATGATACAGTTTGTGGCTTAAATAATTTAATTTCCAAAGTATTGTGAAAAATACAGAAATTCTATGATTTTAAAATACTGAGTTCCAAGTCTGTGTAGTTTAGTCCCAAAGATAGAAGTCCATTACAAGTTAGAGGCTGTTCTTATTTATTCTCCTTTGTTTGTTTTGTTCTTTGTGCTTTTTGTGTACAAAAATAGTACCTGTTATTTGTGTTGGATATAGGAAGGGGTAATGGATACAATTCCATGCTCTTGATGCTGGCAAAATTTCTTATTATGGTAAGTCACACATGTCAGTAAGTAGTGTAAGAATGAAGGTTTGATATCTGGTCCACTTCTTCACTTGCAAGGAGACAGATTTGATCAAAACTGAATTTACAGCAGCCTATTTAGAGTAAGAACAGCCTTTGTATGTCAAAGGGAGGTCATCAGCTTCTCACCAAGCAGACTGTATTCAAAAAAGCACCTGCATGATGGAGATGTTAAATTTTGTTCAGGAAACAAAAGAACTGAGTTATAGCTTATCATTTTATATCAGAAAAGATTGACCCTGATCCTGTTGCTGATGAAATCAGTGGCAAAACCCCAGTTAACTCAGTTGGAAGTGTGGATACCTAGGAACTCAGAATTAAAAGATTTCATCTTACTGTATATAAGCCTCACTTGTATTTGTGTGTTTCACAATGATTCCTTGAAAAATGAATAGAAAAGTTCACACTGACTTAAAGGGAAATTGATTCACATCTTCAGACACCTGAGACTGTTTTCAGAGTAGTTTCTACTGATCTGTAGTATCTTTTCACAATGAGCCTAAAAGGTTTTTAAGTGGGGAAGCACTAAATTGTCTATATTTCAGATCACTTTTGACTAAAAATTTTTAGAGTGTATTTGTAACAAAGCTGGTCAGGAGGTTCCTGTCCGTATCAAATCCTATTGCTCAGCTCTAATTTAATTCTGTTAAAGAGGAGAAAATACTGCTTTCTAGTTTATCCTTTTGGTCAGTATTAACCATGTATATTCCTAGCACTCTTTATTACTAGATACTATCTTGTCAAGCTAAATGCCCAGCATTATATGGCATGACATAGAAGAAAGATTTAGCAAAACCAAAGCTGAGAAGCTGCTACAAAAGAGAGAGTGGAATCAGAGTCTAAGACAACACTTCTCCAGGTACTGCTCTCCTATATGTATTTCGAGACTTGTTTCCTGCAATGAAATTACCAAGGAAACGCTTTTTCCTTTACCAAAAACCTGAAAAACCCTCAGAAATTAAGCCAAGAATGCTTCTGGGGTCCACTTGTAAGTTAGCAACTTTATTTCAGTATCCTCCTTTTCAGCAAATACTTAAAACATTTTTCCATGATTTTGTGTGCAACTGTGTAGAGACGTAACTATGTAACGCATCTGTATTCCTCCTGAGTTTTCTGTAATGTATTCTTTCTTAATTTCCTCTTTATTTATAAAAACAATCTGTGCTTGTGTGGATTTGTAGTATTTCCTTTAAACCTTTCTAGGTGCTAAAACAAATCTTGGACTTGTATTCATTTCCTCTGCGCAAAAAACTTTTTCTGTGTTGCAGCAAAGCTGTGAAAACATTCTTCTTTCTTTTCACTCTTGAAATGAGAATTAGGAATATCGAGGTAACCACTGGCAGTGTGCTCCACTGGTCTTACACTCCCTGTAGCTCAGAAGCCTGTGAGATTTGTACAAACACATACTGTGAGAAAAATCATTTAATTGCCAAATGCTGGTCCTGACCACAAACTTTCATGTTCAGCATCTGCTGCTGTGCCTCACCTGAACGTTGCAGCACTATGCCAGAGTCCTCCGCCCCAGAGTCTTGCTGGCTGTCAGATGAAGGTTGCTTTTAATGTATTAGAATATTAATGCTTCGTAACATGGTTGGTTGGCCCTGTTCACACCCTGTAACACAGTCAAGGTAATTTACTTGCAGAGTCATATCTTGATATTCAGTCATATTTGCTGAACAGTATCTTTCTTTTGTCTTCATGTAAAAAACTGAATTCTTAAGTATTTTCAGAAGCTGTCTTTGATTACACTTATGTTCTTTCTTATATGTCAAGATTGCTCTGATTTCCTGAAACTATCCTAGCCATCTTGAGTTTCAAGTCCGTTCCAGTGTCAGATTAGATTGTGTGATACCAAAATGATTTTGAAAGATTCTGTAAATATTTAGCCTTTTGTTCTAGAAATTGAGAGGAGTCTATTCCATCCGTAAGTCTTACTAGTCTTCAGTCATTCTGATTTCTTGATTCCTTGTTCTAACATGATTTTAATTTCCTTCTGTGTTTGTTCTTCCCCTGGGAAATTAATCTGAGTTCTGACATGTGTTCTCTATCTTCTTTGCTGAATCTGTGAGGGAAAGAATTGATGTTGTTCTTGGTAGTGGCTATACCTCCTGCCAATAAACTGCACTTTTTGTTGCTTTAAGGCATTATCTTTTCTTCTGTTGGTTCTTGCTTGTGTATCTAAAAACAAACAAACCCTGCCACTCTCCAAAAAAGTGGCTTTTTGTTTGTTTTTCCTCTTGTGCTCTCTTCAGTCTCCTCTGAGTGTTCTGCTTCTCTGCTGTGGCCTGATCCATCCAACTCCTTCCAAAGCTGACTGACCCTCTCATTCCATGTGCATCTTTCCTTTCCTCGGCAAAGTGTGAAGGAGTCTGGCCTTCTAGGCTCGTTTTCTGAAGTGTCACTGATTTGTTCTGTTACTTTGGGCAAGTCACTTAATCTCACTGTGGTGCAGTTTATCCACTATAAAATAAGTCTAATAATCCTTGCCCGCTTTGCTGAGCCCTGAATCTTGTTTGCCTTCTTTACATGTGCAGTCCTAAGGGTATTATAAAGCTTCAATTATTAATGTTTGGAAAGTGCTTTGAGATCTTTGGATGGAAATCCCTGTATAATCATATTTAGCACTTAGCATTTCACAGCACAGTGCAGACGCTACGTAATCCTCAGAATACTCCTGTGAGACAGAATTACCTGTCAATACAATTATTATCCTCACTTTACTGGATAGTGAGGCAGAAGGATTAAGACCTAATCTTGCTTCTCTTCAAATAAATGGGAGTTCTTCTCTTGACTTCAGCAGGAGCTGGAAGAAGTCTTCTGTGACACATCAAGTTTTGAGCTCAGTCTGGGATGCCAACCCACACTCAACCTCATGGACCCTCCTTCCTCTCCATAGGACAGAGTTTGGTATTTCCTGGTCATGTTATCTAGACTTTCTTGCATGACTAATTTTTAATCTTCCTCTTTACTGCTCTGTTTTGGTTACCTTCTATATTATTTTATCTCTCTCTCTCGCTCTCTTTTTTAAATATCTTTCAGAGTCCCAGTGTATTTACATCTTGATGCTGCATGTAACCCTGGAAGATATTTCTTCCAGGGTTTTTTTCCACATCACCTTTGCAGTCCTTTTCCTTCACTGATTTATCTAGGCTGGTTCTTTTGCCTCTTTTTAACAAATTTATTTTCCTGCTGGATATGTTATTGCAAACTTAACTGCTGTCTACTGGAACGCTGCTACTACATAGTTGACCTTATCAAATTCCTACTCGAGAGAAATTTTAGGTCAGTTTTCTTGTTGTGAGTATGGTACATAGTACTCTATCTTGGTTATAATAATTTCATGGCTGTGATTATGCTAACCTGCCCTTCATTTCTCCCAGTTATGCTAGTCTGTTCCATTAGTAGGCAAAATAGAGTTGCCTCACACTGTGGATGCTCAGGATCCACAGTCTTCCCCTTGAAATACTAACCAAAGCATTGCTGTAAAAAGACTGCAAAACCCAAGTCTTTAAAATCTGAATTTAAAAATATTTTAAAGAATCTCTTATGTGAAGGAGAGTTTGGATGACAGACCATGGTAAGTTCATTCTCCAGAGAAATAAGTTGAATTGCAACACTTTTTTTATTAAAGAAGAAAAATAAGTCTTTCTGAGTTGCATAATGCAAAGATGTAAGAGAAGAAATTCCTCCTTAATATCAGATACTGACACACACTCACAGGATGACCAAAATGGGCAGAATCTGTCTTAAAATAATGAGACAATTTCTGTTCTTTCAGGCTGATGGTGCTTCTCTATATGTTGGACAGCTTTGTTCAAGGGACCGTTTTGGAGTACACTGCTGTTCGATGTAAATAAAGATGTTGCCATCCATACTGATTAATTTCTGAAGACACCCACAATTTTGAGTAAAGAGACTCAAGGAACCTGATACTGGTGTCTGTGGAAGGGGATGCAAGGCTGTGCTTGGCTGCTGGTCACTTGCCTGTCTTCAGCTGAGGAACTTTGGAAAACCTTGTTCCATACCGCCTCTGTACAGTGCTGGAAAAGGCATTTGGACTGAAGCCAGGTTGGATGCATTGCCATGGGTTCTCAGGGGCCAGTAATACCTCTGGTAAAAGCAGCGTTAAGCTAATTAAAAACTAGCAGCAGTAGCACCATGTTTCTAGCAGTTTCTTTGCTTGAAACAGCTATTATTGAGCATTAAAGGTAAAATCAATTCTATAAAGGTAAACAGTTTTGCAGTAATGTGACCATGACCTATAAAGTGACAATCTGACATTAATTTTTAAGGATCATATATTCACATATGCTGTCATTGTAGAGCAAGTAACATGACTGGAAGTGGGCCTATGCATTTTGAGAATGCTTTTACAGTTTAACATGCTGTTACAAATGTAAGGAGGCTCCCTCTCTCTCCCTCTAATTTTTTTTTCACCAGCTTGACAGTTTTTCAAACATATTCACTGTCAGCCCTAACAACCTGTCAACAACTGCCATTATGTGAAAATTGCAAAGACTTGCTTGAGCACTGTGAAAACTGACAGACATGCCACAAGGATAAGTTCCTCAGAAACAGAGGGCTAAAACTTTTGAAAGGTGCTCCAGCCCTTCCAAGGCAAAATGAACAGTCAGATATCAGGGGAAAAAAACCATACACTTGTCACATCTGATATCTATTTCTTTTCCTCTCAAGCTGAGGTGTATGTGAAAGAATAAAACATAGATTATGACAAACTATGCAACTTACTAGAGTTGGTGCAATTTTTCTTGCTGTCAAGTATATATGCAAGAAAGGTCAAATTTATCCAATGTGTAAATCCACCGTCTGTGTGGCTGGTACAAATCCCAGGGAACGTGGATAAAAGTCACCCTTGTAGAAAATCTGTAAAGAAAATATTTTTTTGTGTGTGTGGCTTGCTGTAATTCATACATTTTTTTGGATGTTTACTAGAACGTCATGCTCAGAAGTGATCCTGCAGTGTGCTGAGCACCTTATAGGGCTTATTGTTTTATTCTGTACGCAAGCGTTAAGCAGCTGCAGTTCTGCTAACACCCATGGATTTACTGGCTTCTGAAACTGGTGTAATGGAGAGCACATATATGCTTCTTGTTGGAATAAAATGGTCTGATCAGGTTTGTGGGGGAAGAATAAACGAAGATGATCCTTAGCTGTGAAGAGCAGTGTTAGAGCCTGTCCATTCTCTACGCTTGTGCATGGTGTGTGACTAACAACACATAGCCAGTGAAATCTTTGGGAATTCTGCTCTCTGAACATCTTAGGGAAAGGTGGCATCTGAACTCTCCAGTATAGCCAGTTAATGGCACAGGGAGATGTTTAGGATAGCCAAACAGTCAGGAAAATTCTCAAACTATTAGTTTTGTGCCTTGCCATTATTGTGTCATTCTGGGTGGTTTTCCTAAGCCATGAGCAGTGAACAGCCATTGAAGAGGCTGATTCTCAGTCTGTGCACCCCTCCGTTGGTGGGTGTAACTGATGGGCTCTCAAGTTGTATCGCTCTTATGTCTCCTCGTTTGAAGCCCTGTATGATGTTACTAGAAGGACTGTGAACTGAACTTAATTAGAAAATTCATGTATGGTTAGCTTTGAAATATGTCCCATGGTGCTGAGCTGCTGGAAGAGTTTTAAATCCTAAACAGTCTCCGTTTTTGTCATTTACCGTCAGTCCCATGGGAGCATATTTGTACCTTGATTTATGCATTGATTCTAATGGGATTTCTGTACATAAACCTGTCTGCGCAAAGAAGAAATTTGAATATGCCTGTTCCTGTTGTTGGAAAAAAATCACCACGCCCCACCCCACCTCACCCCACCCAGTACACTGAAGTTTCTTTTGTCAAATGGATATGAAATGGGGTGTATATGACTAAAAGAAATTGTAGGCGTGAGGCTTCTGTATTGCATATGAAATTGCAGCTAATTATAGCCTTATGGAAAAATAGAAATACTTTTTTGCTTTACCATATAAAAATGCTGTAAAATAATGAAGAAATGTTTACCGTCTAGTTTATAAGCTGTGAGTTTCATGCATTTGAAGTCTAGTGGGAAAGTGATCACACTCAGTGAGTCTCAGAAGATGCTTAGCACCTTACTGATATACCCAGCAGAAACTATTAGTGATAGTGAAGCATATTCTTGTGGTTCAGCATCGAATTTTCAGCTCTTTTTAAGCCATCAACTGTGATGAAAGGGCAAGTAATTCAACCCTTTGGTCTGTGTTTCCCAGCTGTAGGACAGCACCGCAATATTCCTTTGCTGTTTGGGAGCTGAGAGAATGAAGTTGTAGTTGAAGGTGCTGAGGTCATCCAGTGATGAAGCAGTAGAAATGCCTAGGTAATTAGGCAGGATGATTGCTTTGTTTGGATGCCTATCAGAAAGGGAGGACTATGACTGAAAAAAACCCCCAACAAACCCACAAACAAGGACAATAGCAAGACTTGCTGGCAGAAATTGCTTCATTGTAATTCACTGGTAGGATATGGCTGAGGTGGCTGTTGTGGCTTGGGCATGGCTTCTGTTACGGTTGTCTTGGATATGTGCTTCTGCAAGGCCCCATCTGTGGTGGGGATCATTAACTTGGGAGGCTGTATGCAGGTGGGTGCAGGGTTCAGTATGAGCTCCTCTTAGTGTAAGCTATGTTCCTTACAAGGCCAATAGTGTTCCCTTGGAAATATCTCATTTTCTTTAAATATTCAGTAATGTGAACTTAGAAAACTCCTTCTAAAATATGCTTACTAATAATTATCTAAGAGCAACTCATTTTCTGTATTACCAAACTGCGTAGAAGAGAAGCCTCTCCTGCATTTTTATTTATTTTTAAAGAGCTTTTTATTGGAAGATACTTAATTCCCCATTATCCTTAAGCTCAGGTTTATGGCATATATTGTATTGTGGTCCTCTAAAACAATGTTCCCAGTAGAGGAAGGCACCATAAGTGGCCTAAAATAACACAACTCTAAAAGGCAAAGAGGCTTTATGTTTCTGTTTTAATGTCTTCTATTACATCTTTGTTCCCCATGTTCTTTTTCATTTGCAATTGTAAAAATAAGAGTAATTAATATTCATAGCATACCCTTTTCAGGTAGATTTTTTTTTTTGGGGGGGGGGGCATTAAAAATATTTCAAGCATTTAACAATACTTACAGTAAATAATAATAAATACTTACGTTTAAGGTAATGCTTTTTTCCTTTTGTAGTCCATCATGTTAATTTTCTATATAGGCACTCCCTGACTAGTTCTTGGCTTTTTTTTTTTTTTTTTTTTGGTTTGTTTTTGTTAGTTTGGTTTTATACTTCTGAGCTACACAAGGAAACGGTGTCCTTTGGTTTAATATTTATGTAGTGATCTAATCTTGGGTCACAGATGAGCTTAAATAAAAACTTCAGTGATATTTATCTAATTGAGTCTAAGTTGTGGCAGCCTGTTGCAACATTGTGGTGAGATCTGAAGAAACACTTGAGATGGGCATCTGATGCTCTGGTTGCAAGGGGTTTCTGTCTTTTGCCTTGATTTTATTGCTGTTCTGAAGATGGAGGTTATTCAGGTAATACAGTTAGCTGAAATAAGATCTGTTTTTTATTAAAAGGGAGACTGCCTGTGTATTTTGAGTGTCTTTCAGTACATGTGGGAATATGTAAGGTTATAAATCACAGAAAGAAAACACCGTAGCACTTCAATAAAACATCCTGCTCTAGAGTGTCTGGGACAGAGAACATGAGCGTTTTGCTACTTCCATGGAACATAATAAGTCACTCAGAAGACAAAGTGCTTGTAATTTTTTGTTCTAATGTCTAACATGCTTGGGCAGGATTCCCATTCAGGGCTACTACCTAAAGGCAAAGGACCTGATGCTTCAGAGTAATCTCCCTCCTCTGGAAAGTACTCGGGTTGAAATTCAATTATTGTCCTGTATCAGGAACATTCTTGGTCTTGCTGTTCCGCATCACAGAAAGTGCTTGTAATGACGTAAAAAAGCTTCCTTGACCATCACACAATCAATTCAAAATACTTTTCTCCTAACCTCTGCTTCTTTCTGACCAATTTCTGTGGTCCTGTATTCATGTTGACTTGCTTGGTCCACAAAAAAATTCCACAAAACTCAAAATTCTTGTAAATAAACTACAGGGTACCAAGACCTGGTGAGGACCAGAGAAGGACTAATATGCATTTCCTACAAGGGCTTTCATTTGCTGAGGACAGGTTTCAGTTGTCCATCTTCACACATCTGTGAAGAAATATTGATTCCAAGGATTCCAGAGACATTTGATGGTTTCAGGAAGGAAGGAAGGCTCATGTTTTTTTCATTCACCACCATTCCAGTTCATCTTTTTTTAAACCCTGCTGTGACTCTGGAGTTCAGGCACCAAGCGTTACTTGTCTGCCTCAGCCAGTCACTTTTGACATCAAGTGTACTTGATCTGGGGCTGGTAGTTTACTTCAAACATTGTTCATATGAATGGGTCTGGCAGCTGGGAGACTGCAAAAAAAGTGCATGAACAGTGATTCTTGTTTTCTGTCTTCAAAACAGATCTATTGTACTGTTTCTGCTGGCTGTTTTGAAGAGTCTTGACTTTGAAGCTGGAGAGAAATCATTATCTAAGTCGCATTCATTTAAAGTTGAGGCCAGTGGTCTCATAAGTAATCACTCACATTAGCCTTATGAACCTTTTCCATGGATGGGCGAGAAGAGTATTGCTTTATTGTAAAGTGATTTAAATAAGAAAAAAAAATCTGTGCACTGTGAATGCACATGGTATATTACATATATTTATACATTATGCATCCCAAGTCCTATCATTTGATTATAGATCATAGCTGTTTCTTTTCTCTCTTGACCTCCTTTAGCCTGTGGCATGCTCTGCTATCATTCTCTCATTCTCCTAATATTTTCACTAATGAAAAAACTATACTTTTCTTTTTCTCTTTGTCAGGTATTTGGTTACACCCCCCCCCCCCCCTTAGAGTTTAAACTCAGAAATTGAACTTTTTTTTTTTTTTTAAATAAATAACAACCCGTGTTTATTTGATTTTTAAATTTATGTGTCAGGTTTTTCTCTTAACACTCAGGTCTCACCTAAAGCTTTTTCCTAAGGGTCTAAAAATGCCTTGCAAAAAGGTAAATCTGTTTGTCTCGATTTAAGACAGGGAAAACTGCAACACTGAGATTGAGTGCTTTGTTTAGAGAGAAAGCAGATCAGAGGAAGCATAAGCACAGAATGGGCAAATGTAGTATTATTCAGCCAGGTATGATGACCATTACAGGGGAAGTTTCTGTGCTAAAATCACATTGAAACTTGGACCGTAATCTGGTCATTACAGTTTGCAAACTCTTCCCTTCTGGGATTTAAATGGAGCAATTCAATACTTAGAGGTCAAAGCGACACTGGATTTGGGTGGACAGTCGGGGCAGAGGGTAAGACCGGAGCAGCAGTGGAAAGGATGTAGTCACGTTAATTCGTTGCTGCTTCACACAAGCAGCACAAGGAAATTTGTAGGAGTGTTTTTGAAAGAGAAAAGTGAGTATGATAAATGGAGGAAGCCAATGACAATTTGTGAAATTACACCTTTGTGTCATAGTCTATCAGTAATTTCCTCTTGCTATATTTGGATGAGTTTCCAGTAGCAGTAAGAGGGATCGAATGGTGACCAACCCCACCTTTCTGAATTGCTAATTTAGGAATGTAACAAGGGAATTGGGCTGCAGTGTGTGAATCGTCCCAGATAAAGGTCGATTATCAGGGACCTTTATCAGAGTTACTGCCCTGTTCTCTCTTCCCTCTAGCTGAAGGTACTTCAGCTTTTTTAAAAGTTACCTAATAACTTTCTTAGTGCCTAAGAAGCCTGGGTAGAATTGTGAAAACGCAAGAAAGAAGAAACAGTCTAGCAAGTCAAATGAGTGATTGGAGGCAGTTGAAGTTTTGGTAACACTGCTGCCCTTGCAGCAGCCAGCAGTGCCTGGAATCCCATTTTGGGTGTCATCTGTAGCAAGATGCAAACAAAGCATTGCAAGGAGGAATCAAGGAACAGAAACTGGTACGAGTTTGCTATCCCTGCTCAGTTTTGTTGATTGCCTATCATGCCTCTCATCTCCGAGAAAAACTCTGCATGGGATTCTGATTTTGATTTATTTCTTTTTATGGGTTATTAAACCGTGTGGACATTTAGTTCTTTTTTAAACAAATAAGCAAAAAATGTATCATAAAGTAAAAGACTCTCCCCTGAAGAATTTCATATTCTGTGGCAGTGAGATACTAACCATTGGGATCAAAAGCAAGAGCCCTGGAGATACTTAGCAAAGACTTTCTGAAGGAAAAGTATGAGATTTTGATGAAAGAGGAGGATGGCTTTTTAGTTTGGAAGAGCTTTGCAGGGTATTGCTGGAACACCTCAGACAAGGAAAAGGTTGTGTGCAACCCACTTCTCGCTGCTGTGTGCGGATACAACTACTCATCTTGTGGAGCAATTGCCCTGTTTTCAGTATCTCCCAGTGATGAGTCTCCGAAGAAATAGTCTGGGTTTTACGCTGTTGTACTAACGGGTTTTGACTCACTACATGAAGTCCATTAAATTATGCATGAGATGTGCATTTTGCCCAGTTTGAACTGTCCACACTAATGGAAGCACTAATGTTAGATGAATGGTGTCTTCAAGCTAATGTGATTCTTAACTGGCAAGCAGTGTGCTGTCAGTGTGAAGGTGCAGGAAACCTAAATACATGGCCACGTCATGAAAAAGGGTGGTGGTGTGTACATAGAGGGGGAACTTGTAGTGTGCTGGAAAACAGATAACTACAGGCTCCTCTTAGACAAAGAAACAAATAATAAAAACAGCCACTTCCTAATTTGTTTGATTAATGGATGCAGAACTATCAGTGTGTAATGTAGGTAGAGGTAAGCTTTGTCTGGTTCACGCTGTGGTACGGTGCCAAGAAATGAAATCTCAGAATCTCCTACCCTAAGATCAAACAGAAGACAGGTTCTGACCGAGCCCAGGAGACCTCAGTACTCAAAGATGTGTATTTATATGCCATATAAAATAGCACTTGTTTTCAGGCTTTGAGGGACTCTGCTGGCTCAGGCCATATGGCAAATGGCAGCCTTTTGTTTATGAAGAACAACAACAAAAGGCATGCCAGTGCTTAGAAGCATATTGGGCAGCAAGGCCATATGAGGGAGCCCAAATTGCTGTTAAACAGCTGTTTGGACCCCTGTTTACAGGCGAGTGATGAGATTAAGAGCAGTTTTGTATTTTCCTGTAGACATGTGCTGTTTCAGGATTGCCACAGGCAGCTTGTAATCGGCCGTGTGGTTTGACAGGCTCCCCTGTTTCGCTCTGCGCAGTTGTGGATGTGTTGGGCTGTGTTTATTTTGGCTTTCTTTCCTTGCACGCATGACCTGTGAGGTCCCTGCATGAGACCAGTTGTGTTTCTTGTGCAGGGGCACTCAGCAAACTGAAAAAGCACATCTGGGAACTCTTCAATACTTGTAAACTTGCGTGCCCTCCTTCCCTCTGCTGCAAGGATTTCATGTGGAGGGAAGAGAATCAGAAGAGCAAGTGGTGGCTGAAACTGTGTTTTGATCTCTCTACCGTTCTCTTCAAAGTGGGTCTGGGTGAATAGGACAGGGCAGAGAGAGGGATCGTTATAGGTGTTTGCTGTGTCCTGGAGGCTGCTTTCACCCTTAGTTTGCATAAGCTTATGGGCTGAGGTTGGAGCTTTCCCCAAGCTTAGGCATTTGGTCCAGCTGAAGTGACTGGAAGTGTTATTTGTACTGATAGAGACAGGGTTGTTGTTCTGGTCACTCCGTGTATGATTATGGTTGGTTGTGTAAAATACTATTGCTAACCCTATACAGTAAATCAACTGTTCTGCAATAACATTATAAACTTGGATTGTAACAAATCTTTTTGTCACTGTTGGAGAACTTTAGTATTGTTTTATATTTATGATATTTCCTCTTGAACCACTCCAGTTAGAAGCGTGTTTCACTGGAAAAGGAAAGCTGAAATTCTCAGCTGTAGCAGGACTCGAGGAACTAAAGCTTTAAGAATCATCCCGAATGGCATAATCCCCGCAGCGGGTATGGGAATTGTTTGGGAAGTCCTTTGTGTGTTTGATTCCTCTCATGTCCTTTCCTGTCTTTTTTAGTAACATCAGTATTTACTTCTGTGCTTTGTTGTTAGAAAAGTCTTAATTTGATTATTTTATAACAGTATACTTATAAACAGAATCCCTAAAAGTAAGAACTTTATGCATAATGAATTGTTCTCAGGTCCTGACATTAAGAGAAACTGGTGCCTCTACCAGCCAGTAGTACAAGTCCTCTCCCCACGGGGTACTTCCTCAGTTGGACCAGTTTTCCGAAATGGTTTATTCCTTTTTTTTCCCGTATTGGTCTTGTGTTTGTGAGATACTTCTTTAGGGTTGTGTCGTGTGTGTGTCCTCTGCCCCTTTTCTTCTTTTTTTCCCCACCTGTATCTTAGCTTTGAACAGGAGAGAATTCTCAGAAATATGGTAACTTTGATTAGTTGATTTTCAGAGATTTCCAGCTCCCAGTGTTTCTTAAATTTCCTGTAGAAGAGACTCTACTATTCTATATTTTAGTGGGCTTCAAACACACCTTCATGTCTTGGGAAGGCTGGGAGGGGAGATGTCAGACATACAAGAGAGTTTTAAAAAAGAACTTACCAAGAAGATTGACTGGGTGATTTGTAGTTGTATTTCTGAAAGATAACCTACATGGTTCAGAAGGGACAGGTACTAATACATGTCTGAAATTTCATGTTCACTGATTTTCTGAAGCTCTGAGGGAACACTTTGCAAATGTGTGAATACAGGACTGTAGCTTTTACTGTCCCCTAGTAGAATTTTTAATCCTCATTCCTCAAATTACTTTGAAAAAAATGTTTATAACCTAAGTGTATACAATACTTTGATATTAAATTAAGCCAGCCTTTATAAGTACATAAAGGTATAGGTATGAGCTTTTAGTGCTGTTGTGCAGCTAATCAAGACCTCTAAAGACAATTTCCAGATTAGCATTCTAATTTTAGGGGTAAAAACAGCAGAGAAAAATAAAGTAGTTTCTATTTCCCCTGTGTCTTTGGACTGTAAAAAGCAGGACTCCAAAGGGAGATTGCAAAGTCCAAGGAAACAGTTAAACCACAGTTTAAGACATTGGTCACGCTCTCCTTATTCTGTTTTTGTAACCTTGTATTTGTACTTATTTTTTTCAGCTGCTTTGCTTTAGAATCCCTGAGATAAATAATAAGAGGTGTAGTAATATCCCTGCTGTTAAAACAGTATCGGCAAATAACCTGTGTGAGTCCAGCTCTTTCCTTGTAGAGAATCCTGAGTTTGGGGGATAGCAAGTTTATACAGCTCTGTTACTCATAGCAACAGTTCATACATGTAATACACCTAGAAAGACGGAATTTACATCTGAAGCAAGATCCTGTTAGTGCCTGAAAACAAGACTCTATTTCCCTTCCTTTGGGAATCTCAGCAGTTTAAGTAAAGCAAGCAAATGCAAAGTGCTCTGATGACCAGCAACTAAAGAAGTGAGCCCAAAAAACCCACAAGGATGCTGTGCTTCTCCCAGCAATGATACAAGCTGGTTTTGGAGATTGCATTGCGGTTTAGAAGTATCAGTGGACAGACCTGGGTTTAAATAGATTTTTTGGAACTACTTACTTTATTGACAGGCTGTCGTAGTCTAGAAGGGGAAAACAGAGAACCACTGTTAACAGCAGCAAACCTAAATAAACTGCTGCCATGCTGTGGGTCAATACTACCTATGTGGTGCTTGCAGTAGGTTCTTGAAAAGGTGGAGAAGGGAAATGAAATTCTCTATGATTTGGCTGAACTTTGGGACCAGGCAGATCACGGGCTTGTGGAGTTCACTGTAGCCATTTATACGAAAGGCTGTTCTAGAGCTCTAGGAGGGTGGAGGAGGGGATGGACTGTCAGCACCTTGTGAGAACAAGGTCCCTGCTACACAGAACTAAACTTTTGGTCATGACCTTGTATGACAAACAGATGTGTGTGGATGAAGTTAACTGTGTAATGAATGGGTAGCTGGAAAGAAAAGGGTGGAAGTAATGGATAGAGAAGTGGCCGGGAAGGAAGAAAAGTATTGAATTTCATGAGCAAATGCATGCAGTGATCATGCAGAAATAGGTTCTTCTGGTTTCGTTGGGTTCCTGCATCACAGAAGAACTGAACTTTCAGAAGGAATTTGACTAAGATTGTGAGAGTCTATGAGCAAGTTCAGGAATGACTTTCCAGGCAGACTAGCACTGCTCTGTGCTGGGAGTGTGGGAAAGGTAGAGTTGGCATTATTTGGCACATGATATACCAGAGCTGTGCAAGAAGCAGGAGTAGGTAAAGTTTTACAAGTATGGCAATGAACATTTGTGTGTCTACTCATAGCATCACTAATAGGCTTGAAGAGCAGAAAGAACAATTCTGCAGGCGGTGTTCTGTAGCTCCGGTAATCAAGGAATGCCAAAAATTAGAAAAGTTCTATTAGTTCATCTCCCCCTATAAAGGGATGTTTCCTTTGTTATGTATGATAGTAATTAGCTTGCTTGCAAGGGGAGGGAAAATGGAACAGAAGAGATTTAAAATAGTGATGGAGAGCCCAGAGCTGGGAGGATGAGACTGCAACAGAGGATTATCAGGACTGAGAGCAATCATTTAGTACTTTCCACCTCCAAAACATTGCATAGTTATTAACCAATTAATCTGCACAAATGAGCCATGAAAATGATCAGTGGCTTTGTTGAAGTCCAAACAGTGAAATCATGTTTCAGATTTAGCACTTAATGTTGCCAGTCTTACGGCTTAGACAGGAGAGAGTCTGAGATTTCAAAGAGCTGCTGACTCTAGATGAGTATCCACCACCACCATAACTTCGCCCAGGGGTGTGTGGCTGGAAGATCCTTTCACAGATTTTAAAGGCAGCAAGGACTGCCTACTCTGATGCAAAATATAAGCTATACAATTTCACTGGTGATTTTTTTTAAAGTTCTTGTGATTGAACCGGAGTTCACCTGTTCAAAAGGAGGTTTTGGGTTTAGTGTTTTAAAATATAAATAATTTGCCACATTACTTTAAAACTTGTTCCAATAATTAGTTTTCCTCACACTCTCCTTTTAAATAAAGAGACAGTAAATGAGAGATCTTTAAAGACTGAAATAATTGTTCCTTTCTACATGTATCTAGAGTTGGGTTTTGTTGCACCTCTACTGATTGTCTTGTAAGGCCAAAAATATAAATACTACTTTCTTGAACTTTTTCCAAATGTCTTTTGTGCAATCCAGAAACATTCTGGGTTCTCCCAGCATTTTAAAAATTATTTTTCAGTTGTTATGCTTATGCGGCAAATAACAGGTGTGTGTGTTTTCAATTCTGGGATTTGCTCTTGGAGAAAAATAATTAACACTGGCAGGAGTTTGATTGCATTAATTCACAAAAAGAAACACCCAAACGATAAATCCATAGTGGGAGAACTGCCCATATGTTACAGATTGGCTTAACATGGATGAGGCATTAAATAAACTAAGTCTGAAAAATAAAAACCTTATCAGCTTTATTAGCGTTGAACTCTGTGGCTTCCACTGGGGCTGACACACTTAATTAAAGATGCTCTGGTCTAATTAGGTTGCACATCAAAAATACAAATACAAGTTAGGTTTTTTAAAGACCTGTCTGAGCTCCAATTCCCAATGTTGTGAATATTTATTTTATTCTGTTAGTTTCCACCTAGACCAAGTGTTGTTAGGTTAGCTGACACAAAAATACAGGGATTGTAGTATTTATATTTCTTGCACTGAGTGAGGCTGGCTCAGATCCTGAATGTCTGTGTATCTGAGGAAGACAAGTGTGGGCTAGGGAGAAAGACGACTTTATTTTGAATTTTAAATCATTATCTGATTCTATTTGACTGGCTTAATTCTATTGGTGACTAGCTCATGAAGAAATCCATTGCCTTCATTTGTTTTACTACCTATGGGATTGATTCCCTTGTGGGTCCAGTCCAACCTCTATCGAGGTCAATGGGAAGACTGCCATCGATTTAATAGAAGATGTTCAGAATCAATGGGAATGCTGCATGTCAAAATGGAGGAGTGTTCCTTCTTTCTGCCATCTTCTGTGCTTTTGAAACTGAATTGTCCTTCTATCAAAAAGGACAGATGGATCATACTCTGTGGTATGTTCCCATGATTTTCTCTCTGTGGGCAAGGCTGAGCGTGGAAGACTTTGATTCAGGCCCTCTAGTTACTATTCATGGTTGGTTTTTTTTTCCTTCCAGATTGATATTGGAGCTTTATAACCTTGACAGCCTTTTACTGCCATTTTTTTTGTACCAGATTTTGAAGTGTTTTTTTTGTGTTTTTTGTTTTGTTTTTTTTTTTTTAATCTGTAATAAAATTGCCACCACCTCTGACATCAGTGGTTTGGGATGATCTTATGTTCAGGACAGCAGGTCTGAACTTAACCTCCCATCTACCAGCGATAATTTTCAATCCTGATGATGGCGTTTCCAAACGCACCATCCAAACGCAACGATGATTGGCAATTCCAAACCATGATGAACAAAATGCTTCTATTTCTAATGCCTGTCTAACCTGATAGTTACGGCTCAGCCAAACAGGTACTGGCTGGGGGCAGGTATAAAATGTGAGCGTTTCTAAACCTTTTCATTAATGGAAAATGCAAGCCCGTCCATTGCTTTTCAGAATCTGTCATTGATTTCTGGTGGTGTTTTGGTAGCTCTAAATCTTAAGTGACACCTAGACCTCCCTCAGTGGTAAAAGAGGGTTGAGATGAACAGCATGAGGCCCGTGCCTCTCGCTGATTTTACTCAATTTGTGAAACCTGAACATGTGTTGGAAAATGGACACCTGGAAATAAATAGTTGGCCACAGTTATAAGTCTGGCCTCATTTAGAACTGTGAACACAGTACTATTTCCCAAATATTATCCCTGTCACATCCTATTATGGAGTTATTTTGCTTTTGCACATTCAGTATGAACTTTAAGTTTTCTTAGTGACTAGAAAGTGCACAGACTATCTGCCTTTTGCAGTTTGCTGTAGTAGGGTTAGTTACTGGATTAGGATTTTGGAATAATTTAAAACTATTTCTTGTAGAAAGGAGACAGACATTTCAGATTTATTAAGAGTGACTTAGTGTTAAATGGAGTGCAACACCAGGCTGCCTTGAGCTATTCTGGCTTTATTTCCTGCTTTGCTCATTGTATGTGTGTATTTGTGTGTGTGCATCCGTAAAAATTTAAATGCCACCCCAGAGCTGGAGAAAGCAACAGTCTCATTGTTCAAACAGTGATCTACCTAGAGATAGCTAAGTACTATGAGTAGATGTGATGTCTCAGTGGCTGAATTTTGGTAATTTCTGCCGAACAAACCTACAGTAATGATAATGATCCACAAATTTGCCTCATATTTTGTGTCCCATAATTGAGAGCATTTCCAGAATCCACGTTCTCTATTATCTGTTTGACTAAAGACATAGATCCAGTTATGATAGCTACTGGAATGCAGCAGTGAGCAGAGGAGAGATGCTTTGCTATGAAGACCATTCCTGTTGACACACTGGTTAGCTCTGTCTGGGTCTGGTCTGGATAACAGGAACCCTGACAAGCAGCAAGGGCTACCTGTGTGAGCAGGTGGTGGGACCCGCCAACGTGTTTGCTGGTGCTGCCTCTAAGATCCTCTTTGCTTGTAAACCAGGCTACTGGAATGATTTTTCTTACACTGGATAGCATTGAATGTCATGCATCTGTAATCTGTGGGGTGATTTGCTGCTTTTCTCAGTGCACTGCTGTCTTCAGGCTCTTGAGAGCGAAAAGGTTTGATGCATAAATTGTGAGCCATGACAGAAAACGTGACCTTGTATGTTTTACTATTACTATCGGCCATCTCTGAATGGAGTGGCAGCTTTATCAGTGAATATCCAGCAATTTTTTTCAGATGAAGTTAGACATTTAGGAATAGATGCACCTCTTTCTACTTTCTGAACATACATTTTGTTATGACACCTTACGGAGCTCATTTTAAACCCTGCTCCAGGGCAAAAATATTTATGGCATACTTTAAATAAAACATATTATGTATTTTGTACAAACATATGTATCATTGTCCCCCTAGCTGGAGCTGATATAATTTCTGACACCAAGTGCTATGCCTCATGCAAAATTCATGACATGTCATTGCATAAGAATGAATGTGTTCCTTTAAAATACAGGCTTTCCAGCCATGATAACCACTTAGTTTTCAGTTTCAGGAACCAAAATCCTTCCTTGCTGTGACTGACTGAGTGCAACACTTTCTCAGTGACTGGCAGCCTCAGAGTCTAGGTGGTAGGTTGATTATGGTTTTCTCCTGCACATGGTCTTTACGTCTAAGTCAACAGTATTTGTGGGTCTATATTCAACATAAATCATCTCTTAGAGGTGCAACAGGGATCTGTAAGCATCCCCTTGTTAAAAGCTTTGAATACTGAAAAATTTTAGTTTCTGATCTTTATTGATAAAGAGAGGGGTAAAGATTGTTGTCAACAACATACACGTGGTGAAAATTATCATAAAGTCATAATGTACGGCTGCATGGATGTTCCAGGGATAGAATAAATCCGCTGTGTGCATGGCATTGCCTAAGCACAATGCAGACGTGCGCCCCAACCTCATGGCTGCACAGAATGAACAATTAAGATGGCACAAAGATAGTGGGGGTAGAAAATGCTGATTTGAGGGGAAGAAAACCAAAACCGACAACAAACCCCAAAACTTCAGGGGGTGGCTGGAGAGGAGCTGAGCAGTGCCAAGCCTTGCCTTCTGGCTAACACCGGGAAGCACCTGCGCTGCCCTGGCTCCTCCGCTCACTTCCCAGGGGCGAGAGGCTCAGCTGGGAAGGGGGCTGTTTATTCTTGTCCCGTACCTGTGGAGCCAAGGAGCAGTGTTTAGGAAGTTATCTCTGGTCTCCATCAGCTCCTTAGGAGCTACGTTTCTCTGCTGGGGAAGAGGTTGCGGAGAGTCTTCCCTAGAGGTGACTTAGAGGCCACAGAAGGACACGATTACTTTTTGAACAGCTGAGGGGGTGATTAAAGCATAACTTTAAAAAGGAAATATTAGTTAAAAATTAAAGCTTGGAAAGTCAAGAATAAAAGGGTTTAAAATAAAGGCAGTGTTCTTAAACTGTCCTGCACTAGCCATGCTGTTTGCAAGGGTGTGCATGCACGACGTGGCGGTTCTTGGAAGAGCCGTGGCACACGGCTTTCTCCCGGGGGCAAGTGGCTGCCTCCAGGGCAGAGGTGAGGCTGGCCGTGTCCATGAGGATTTCTAAAGACCATGTTCTATAGCACAGCGAAGGCTTGGTACTGTGACAGCTACTGCCCCTGAAAACCACGCTGGGATGTTGATGAAACACAGCAAAGCCTATTGAGTCCTATTAGTTATAAAGACTGGAGAGTGTTGTCTCTTATATTAGCACTAACATCATCTTCTTGCGCAGAAAATCACTGCTCTGACACATGTGGCTCCATCTCCCTGCCATTAAACCGATTAATACAACAAATGGTATTTTATAATAAATACGTGTCACTTTCATGATTTTAACTGGTCTTTTGATTTGTTTCCTATTTTATGTTGTTTAGACAGACTGATTTAGACAGTTAAAAATCCACTTAACCATGATACATTGTGGCTGCCTGACAGACAATAACATTGATATATATGACTAGATGAATCTCTAATTAGATTTTGGCAGCACTGTCACAGTCAGGGAAAGTTTCTCCAAGTACTCCATTGAAATGATATTTTATGCAACCTCATGGAACAAAGGCCGTTTTTAATTAAGCAGGTCCCCTCAAAAGGACGTTAAACTTAATGTCATTTTTTTCAGTGGCCTTTGCCCTTGCAGGATCTGCCTTCTCTAATATACACTTTGGTAGCATGACTTAAAGTGTCTATTAAAAAAAGTACATAAAGCAGATAAAAATAGGATAAAAAATGATACCTGAAGCTTGCCCTAATGCTACATGTAAGATTAGTTGTAAGCGTGGAAGCAACAGTCATTTGATAATATATTATTGTTATTTATATAGGAAACAAAATAGTTTAGAACAAGAGAATGATTATATGATTGCATAATAATATCAATATTCTGTAAATCTCAGCTTTTATGAACACTTCAAAGTAACTATAGAACAGAAAGGACTATTAAACGAATGGGAAAACTATTTCCAATAACATCTTCCTAAAATATTCCAGGTGAATTTCAGAGCTGGAGAGAGGCCTCTCGGAGGTCTCTGTATACTAGTGCAATATAAATGTGAAATAAGTAGATACAACTGTGCTGCAGTTAATGGACATGTACTTCATCTTACTTTCTCCAAACCTGCAGCGAGCTAGGTGTTAAAACCTGCATCGCTTCACTTAATGCTTGCCTTGGTAGCTGCACATGAGAGATGTAAGAAACAATCAGATTTCCTCTTCTGGACCTGGACTGTTCAGGTTTCATCAAGACTACAGAGAGCAGGTGTGAGCACAAGATCTGGAGTGCTAACCTGGGAGTATCTTACCGGCTCACTGGCATGCAAGTAAAATAAAAGCTTTCCCTGTGGATGTTTACAGCTTAGAGGAGAAAAAAATCCCAATAAATATATTTACAATCCCTCTATCCTAACATGTAGTAAGTAAAGATCTGTTTATTCCTAAGTACATATTAAGAAATCTGTAATGATACTAGTTGGAGTTGTGTGTGTGGATTGCTATACATCAAGAAAAAAAGGAGTTGAAGAGAGTGGTACTGTGGGAAGGGCCAGAATGGCCAGGGTATGTTGAATGTTTTCCAATCCCATTGATTTCAGCGGGAGCAGAGCATTGTATTTATTTTTTTTATCCTATAAAGATGAATCCTTTAATTAGCAAAACAAGGGCTGTTGGACAGTCATTGATGTCTGTAGCAATTTTGCCATTAATTGCAAGAAGTGCAGAATTCGACCTAGTCTACTGAGACCATCTATACGTATCACTAAGGAGATCATTCTGTGGATTTGCCTATACGAAGAAGTTAGCGTGATACATTCTGCCTTGACATTTGAAATTATCACACTGATGTCCTGCGTGGGCATGTGTGGTGCCCTTTAAAGCCAGGGTTAGGCTACGGCTTATTTTCATATGAAAATAATACACATGAAAATACAAGTGGGCATTTGCTGTTCTCATTCCATCTGTATTAATTCCAAAAGTAGATGGCAGCTGCAACATTTGAGAAGACTTGCTCCTCTCTCATGCCAGCAAGCAATTTTGTACAAAAACTATCCTTTCCATATAATTTTGAGGACCCAGAGTGTAGTGAACTGAAAAATGCGTTAATTTCTTTGCAGAAACAAGTTCTATGGACCTTGTAGCATGGTGTGATCAACAAACTCAAATACTAAGCATCCCAGAACTGCAAGAAAAAGGTAACTACTTTGTTTTGGGGGTTTTAGGTTTTTTGTTTGGTTGGGTTTTTTTCCCACAAATTAGTATTTCTTTTTTCTAGTTGCGAATTTGTTTGGAGGGTGTATAGTTAATGACTTTTCATTAGTTGAATGCATTTTGGCTTTGTACGAGTACTTGGTGAGATGTTCTCAGCAACTTTGGACGAAGAAGGTAATTTACTTACCTTTGCTCTACCCTGTGATCTGTGAGGAAGGCTTGGTTTAGATCAGCTTATCACTCCCAAGCAAACAGAAGCTTTCCATACACGATCTTTATGGGAGTACACTGTGCACCTACTAGCTTAATGCTGTCATGGTAAGCCTTGTCAGGAAAAAATACACTCCAGTGCAGTTTCAGGTGACTATTTCTGGGATGTTTAGCTAATGTTCTAGTTACCTCCCTCTGTTTCCTCCTTGAGCTCTAAATTTATTTGCTTAGGCATTTAAGTCCCATTTTAAGGCAGGAGCTTATATTTTCCTCAATAAGCCCAATTTGCCTGAAACAGTAGATCTGATAACTTCTCTACTGATGAAAAAGGTAGGAGGCTGTTAGCACTGATACTATTTATATTGTGCTAATGGGTTTTAACCCTCTCACAGAGCAGGGCTGATGGTTTAAAATAATGACGAGGCAATAAATTTTTACTGGGACAGGTGTACAAATAGTACCAAAAAGAGAGTGCTGCTCGGGGTCAGGCTATGAAAAGAATGGTGTCCCAGATCATAGTGCAAGATGAAACTGTTTTATTTGCTGGTAAGACCTGATGACACATGGTTTTAGCTTTAGCCACTAAGACTTATTTGCTACAATTGACAAGATCCACGTGTATCTAATATTCAGACCTGCTCGAGTCACAGTCATCTCAACTTCTGTTTTCAAAACTATTCCTCTGAAAAGGGGAGTGTCCCTACCAACCGTTGACTTCAGTGGGAACCAAAGTTGCACCCAGAAAAATCTTGGTGTTGCACTGATTGTTGCAATCCTCTGCCATTTCCAAAACCTCCATGAGACGCCTGGAATTCCTATCATGACTCTACCAGATGTGGGTAGTGGGAAGACAATTAATTAACCCTGACTTTAATGTAGGACAGCATAGCTAACTTGTGCTAATTTGCCATGATGTCCAACTGTTATACTGAGTATTGAGTTATTTGATAGCAATGTTTTTTCCATCAGTGGTGACATTTTTAATAAATATTTTTTCACTGGAAAATTATAAAACAAAACAATGTTTTATTTTCCATTTTTTTTTCAGCTCTACACTTCAGTTTTCTTACTACAGAAAGTCAGTTTTGCTTTTTAGCATTGAATAGGTGTTCACACTTAACCAGCTCTTATATTCACACTGCACCATTTACTTTCCCACAAATAAGACTAAAATATTTTTCAATAAATGAATAAATTATATAGAGCAGAAGGTGGAGAGTGGGTAAGCTGAAATAAGATGTAAAAACTCATGTTGAAATAGTGATTTGCAGTATGAGCAAAAAGGTAGTTCTTTTTGACCTGAGTGCTTCATCACCTGTTTAAATCACTAACCAAATTTAGTGAAATTTCTGTACCTAGATAATACTGTGCTGGTATTTGCTAAGTTCATGCTACGTGAATGTGGAAGAATCCAGCAGCATTCGTTTGGTTTTGAGTTCTATAGTCAAATGGGAGCTATTACAGCCTTGCTAACGATAGCTTTCAATATCATACAATCAAAACACTGTATGCTCTTGCTGAAGATAGCGGTGTCATTGTAAAGGTTGTATGTTTGAATGCTAGTCTTAAATACCTGTTTTGCACATCCTTTTTTCCCTCGGGACACTAGGCTTGTAAGATAATATATACAGTACTTCAGAATGTAGTAAAAGGCTCATCAACTGTCAAATGTAGAATTCACCTACCCCATGTTCTACTGTGGATTTAGGCCATCTGATTTGGAGAAGCAATTAAAAACTCTCAAGCTCACATTCAAATAGTCCTATTCTGTACTTGGTTATCATAGTGTCAGAGACAGTCCACCAGTGGAAAAGGTGTCAGTCTGGCAAAGCATGTAGTTTACCTCTTGGAAGCTGCAGTGCTTGTATGTCCTTCCAGATATCTTTTTTGTTTGCTCTTTGTTATCCTTGTACAATAGTGAGCATCACATGACTAGTGTTTGATTTGGTTATAATGTTTTCTTTCTTCTGGTTAAACTGTAGAGAGAAGTAACTGTTCAGTCCAAGGTCTTGGATTTTCAATGAACAGCTAGTTGTTTCTTCATTCATCGCTTTACACCTAAATGACAAACCAGGAGCATGAAAAAGGGAGGTAACACAAAGGTCTTTGTCAGCAAGTAGGGACGTACTTCAATTTGTAGCTTTGCTAAGAGTACCTGGCTGTTATAGAATATCTTCTACTCAATAATCCAAAGCACTTTACAAATACTTCTATTTTAAGATTCTTCACAGTCTTGTACAACAAGGAAATGTTACTTTCCCATCTTGCAAATGAGTATACAGAAGAACAGAATGTGGAAATGGCTGAGTAGCTTTCTCACTTCTGGGGGTATCCCTGTAGCAGGTGGCTGGTATGTAGGACAGGTGCCAGGATGTTTGCAGTTACATCAGAAACCTATGTAAAGGTGGACTCCTCAGCTTCATTTTGTGGTTTACCTTTAAACAAGGATGTGACTGGAAGCATTGATGATGAGCAAAACAGTTCTGTTCTCAGCAGCTTGAGGTGGAAAACAAAGGCAGAAAATAAGAGATGCTTGAAATGATGTTACTGTCCTTAATCTTCTTTTTCCATCAGACTGTTTATTGTGGTTTCTTTTTTTTCTTTTTTATTTTCTTCTTTTCTTTTTTTTTTTTTCTTTTTCTTCTTCTTCATTTCAGAAGAAAATTATCTTTAGGGGAAATCAGAAGGAAGAGAAAGAACAGGAAGGGTACAGCTGTTTTTCTCCATAGGGAACTGTCTTGGGGTAGGTATAAGGGTGAAAAGAAGTAGAAGAAAAAAGCCTATCCTTATGGCATCATTGTTGCCACTGTGGTGGTCAGTGGATGTTTTCCATGTTTTCCACTTGTGTACGTGAGGGCATCAAGGATCTTAGAGCTTGTTTTTCTTCAATGTGCAGCACAGCACGTTGGCCTAGATTTTATTGCTGTGACCTGAACTCATCTTTGTACCATAGGGGAAATACT
Source organism: Falco cherrug (assembly GCF_023634085.1). NCBI lineage: Eukaryota > Metazoa > Chordata > Aves > Falconiformes > Falconidae > Falco > Falco cherrug. The sequence continues at coordinate 17,224,155 of NC_073710.1, read as the reverse complement.
TGCAGTGCTTTACTGATCTCGGAGACAGTCTCATTTTCTCAGCACAGAGCTAATATATCAAGCTAATTTACTGCCATGGTGTGTTGCAAAGCCTATATAATATTGAGTAAACATTGTTGGCTTATACATTAACTGTAACTAAAACCCTGTGCAAACTTTATTCTGGCTTCAGGATTTTCCTTGAAGAAAAGAAGGGTAGAGGTGTTTTTTATTTTTTCTTGTGTGTGTGTGTGTGGGTTTTTTTTAACCATTTTTCACAGTGTGAAAACTTTACTTTTAAATTTGGCAGTTCTGTTAATTCTAGGTCAAGTGGCAGGCATGGTTAGGAGCTTTCTGCATGGATCACTCAGTTGACTTCTTTTCTTTGCCAGGATCCCTTAGCAGTGTTTAATGTGGTTTCTCTTTCCTATTTGGTGTGCAAATATAACTGAAGAAAATAAGAATCTAGATGTCTGTCTGCTATGGAAACTTAGCATTGCTGCTGTGCCTTTGTATGGCTAAGAATTATAATGTTTTGGATGATCTTCTAAAAAGGAAACCAAATATTTAGTTCTTTGAATTTATGTGTGACTCCTTATCTGGGATTCTAACATGCTTTACCAGCACCAGGAATTAATTAGAAAATAATTATTATTATATAATTATTAATAATATTCCTTATGTAAGGAATATCCTTTAAAAGGGAGGCAGGACACCACCAAGAAACTATTTTATTTGGTGAAAAGAAATACCAATGTTTTTCAGTATATTGGTTGTATAGCCTAAAGCCCTTAAAATTTGATTTTAAAAAAGTTTTTGTGATCATTTGCTATGGTTCTTGGTGATCTTGTATAGATGAACAGACTGAAGCAGTAGATCTTAAGTAACCAGCCCAGTATCAGACAAAAAGGCAAACAAGCAATGCAGGAATTAGTAATCCTGATTCTCAGAGCCCAAACTAGACAAGAGTGCTTTCTGAATGCAAGCTGCAAAAATAATACTCTTATCCAGTAGATTAATAGTGCACAACTGCCAAACTCATCAAGCAGTGAGTGAACTGAGGGGATCTGCTGAAGGTGTTGGTTTGATACCATAAAATTCTGACTATGCTCAGACCCGCCCTTACCGGAACAAAGCATGTGTTTGGATTCTGTTTGAGGTTTGCTCAGGTACTTTGTGACTACTGAAGTAGTAAGGCACTGATGAGAGAAAACAGCAGTGGAATGACTGTGCAGGAAGCTCATAAATCCAGTCTCTCGGAAGAGGTGGTAGAAACACCATTGCTTTGGAAATTTAAGAGTAGTCTGGTTGCTCATGTAGAAAGCGTCCCCGAGGAAACCTGCCCTAGAAAGGTGTGGGCAAAAGCATTTTCCTGTGCACGATTCCTATGAAACTGTTTTTCCCAGTGTGTACATTTCTATTATTTACAGTAACCTTATGTTCTAGTTTTACTGGGACTTTCCCAGTTTCTTTTGTGATACTGTCCCTGTGTCCTGGGAGCAAGAGATAATGTTAATCGGAAAATATAAGGGCTTTATTTGTATTCAAAGCATGTTGCTCTGCTGAGTAAAATTCATTCTGGCTTAACTGTGAACAAACTTTCTAGTGGATGAGTGTTAATCTTATTGAACAGTGGTAGAAATGAAAAGCGAAACATCATCAGAGCTGTTGTTTTGCTCAAAGTGAATAATAATGTCACCTCTTCTGTGTTTCATGATAAACTCTGTTGGTGCGTTACTGGAACAAATTCTGCCCCATGAGAAAGAGCCAAATGTCACTACTAAGAGAGATTCTGACAATAGGGGCATGAGCATTTATTCTTGACAAACAGTCCCATGTGTCTTCTGCAGAAGTCTGGCAACCCCAAAATGAGTCACTAAAAAGCATCCCATTCTTTTGTTTCTAAAATTGAATCACTTTTAAACACTCTAGATTTCTGCTACGTGGGGACACCACTTCGGTGGAAGGAATACTTACAAACTTTCCTCTCAACTCACATTCCTTTATGTCTTCTTCATAGGGGCTTACTGCTGCTGAGGCCTGATTTGAAAGTGTCACAGTCTGTGCAATATGGGCTGTGATGCTTTTTGAGTTTGCTACAAAACAAAAGATCATTTTCCAGTTTTTTTTGCACTGGTGGGGAGGGAGGAAAGCAGCCTCTGGATTGTTTTCTGTTTGTTCTTCAAAGAAAGCCAATTGAATTGCGTTTCTTTTTCTTCAAGTACAGTCAGGAGAAGATTCTTTCATGGAGGATGGGTAAACAGATTACACAGAATCCCATTTTTACTTTTTTTGAGACGTGAGTTAGACTTGGACCTGAATTTTGGTATTTTTTGTATACTGCTTAATTTTCTGATTGAGCCTGGAGGTCAGGTTTCTACAGTGGATCAAAAGTCTTTTCTGTTCCTGCCTAAACCAGGAAAAAATGAACACTGTAGGCCTGATCTAAACCCTGGTGAGGGCAGTGGAAAGGCTGCCATTGACTTTGGGGTTTGGATCAGGCACCTATTAGAGATTGTCTTTTCATATACGCAAACAAAATCCTGGAAGAAAAATATCTGTTAGTTTCAGATTTCATTACAAACTCCAAATTTGTACCATTCTTTTTAGATCTGGCTTTTGGAAACTCTTATTATAGTGTAAGAAGTACAGACAACACTAAAACCCAACACTGTACTTACCAGCAAGGAAAGACAGACAAGGTGGCTCGTCACGCGCAGCCGTGAGTCTGCTGCATTTCCTTCACTGAGATTACTGAATTTCACAGATAAGCTTTCCCAGTACTTGGGAATCTAAAATCTCCTATGGTTTTATAACATTTTTAGTAAGTTCATGATTGGCTAAATATAATTATCATTTTATTCCATGCATGTTGAACAGTTCACCCAAATGTCTCAAAATCCTTACTGGGTTGAAAAGGGCCTTTGAGAAGCAAAGTTATGCAGTGATGGAGCTGGAGTGCAACCTGCATGTTCTCTTTCCCTGTTCATGATTTTACTCATTCAGCCACCATTCTTCTCATCATTTTATGATCATCTAGCAACCTTTTTCAATGCCAATTGGATTTTTCAGATAAAGGCACTAATTTCGATTGTACAATAGAAATCAGCTTTCAATGGTATTTCAATTAACCTTGCTATTAAAGAAATTGCTTTTTGCCAATACTCAATGGTTGGTTGACATTCAGAGAACACATGATGCCTTTAATACAATCTGTATTGAAAGAACAACCTGCATTTGTTGTCTTTGAACTAGCTTCTTTTAGTTTGGGTAGTTTTCGATATAGCTGACATAGAGCAGACAAAAAAAATGCACAAAGTATTTTGAATTAAAAGCTTTCAAACGTTCTCTGCTGTATTCTATTCCATTTGGGCATATATCGTGTTATTGCATTGCAAGTCCTTTTTTTTTTTTTTTTTTTTTTTGTAGATTATGTAAGTTATTTGCTTAACCCACCGCTGAAAATCATGCATGTGTCTCAAGGTGCAGACAAGCACACGGTGAGGCTTCGTTGATGGTTCTAATCCTTTATTGCTGGTGGAGGTCTCAGTAGGCAGAGGTGGTAAACTACCTGCTCCAGCCTGAATTCCAGCCTGGTGTGCAGTGCCAGGCTTGGTGCCAGTTTGTGTGCGGGCTGTGCTTAGCGCTAGGAGGAAATAAACTCGGTTGGAGTCTTGCCAAAGGTTTTGAAGTTCAGGTGGGGTTGCTCCCCAGTAACCCCTGGTAAGAGCCACCTTGTTAAGATGTGCTGGAAATACCTTTGCAGGGAATCATGACCCTGTGGTTGTCTGGCAGGAGGGAATTCAGAGTTCTGTTTTTCCCCTAGGGCAACGGGAGCTGACTGTCTGTCTTCCCCTGAAACGTTGCTCGTGACTCTCTGAAGGCCAGGGCGCTTTGCAGCACGCTGGGGTTACAAAGCCCTTTGGGAAAGCACTGACTGTCCTGGACTGGGACGTACGTACAGTGGGGGTCCTGCTACATTGCACTGGTTAGTGCTAATGCATTTCAGAGGAATAGGGAAAGTATAAGAAATCCTATGTATCCTCCTTGATACAGATTACACTGCTATACAAGCGACTGATAGGAAGTCAGCGCCACCAGTGCAAATCCAGGAAAATGATTATATGGATGAACAGATGAACAAAGCATTTTAGGGCAGATCCTGAGCTTTTTTTCACAGCAGGAAAAAGACTGAGGGTCCTGGTGCTGGATTTCCTACCAGAGGATGGCTTTTGTAAGCACACTGTAAATTCTAATCATGCCTTACAATGGGAGATACTTGGAACGTATTGAATATGGGGTTGCAGACTTGAGATGATTACTTCCTTGTGCCTATCCTTCTATTTAGCATAGCATGTATCAGTGAGGGTTTTTTTTTAAGTACGCTTTTTGTTTAGCAAACTATTGAATAATTAGGGCTAAACTGCCCAACATGCCCATATTCTGTTGTTTCAATAGTTTTTCTATAAAGATTTTAAGTACCCATACTTGCTTTTGAAGAAAAGTAAGCACACAGCGTCTGATGTTAGACATGAACATGTGTGAGTAAGCAACTTGCAACAAGGTTCAGTCTATGGATGACTCTATAAAGATTGCATGTAGGGGAATGGGAAAATGCATATGGAGATCATGCACATTCTGCTCATGAACTTGTTCATGCAGAAATCTGATAATCCGGCTCCAAACATTGTTCAAAGGATTTCTGGTTGGTGTCTGGCTAAGTGGAGTTTGTCAGTTGCGTTCAAAGCAGTCCACTCTGCTCTTAATGTTTCATTGTTTGTTTTCAGACTGAAAGTCAAACCCTCTGCCTCCAATTTGCTTTTTCATTCCTGAAGACCCCAAATGTGAAAAACATCCCAGTCAGAAAAGTGGGCTTTTCTACTTTTTACGTCTTTAATTGAAATCTGAGCCAAAAAATCCTGCCAGCATTTGAGACTTGAACAACTGAGAAGTAAAGACTGATCTGAAATTATAGCAGATGATAGAGTAGAGCACTAAATAAGAATATAATGAAATAATAAAAAAGAGACAGCCAAGTTGTCAGCAGCATAACAGTATTTTAGATAATCCCCTCTGGGCCATTTTCTTAACAGCAACCAGTTGTGTTTATCTGAAGATTAGTGCAGAGACTTTTGATTTTACAGTGCATGTTCCCCATTTACTTTTAAAAAAATATTTATATGCCTTTATATATATCGCTTAGTATTCCATGTGAGGCAAATAATACCACATTGCTTTAGGTTTTATTGGCAACACATTTAATGTTTGGGATGGGGTCTGTAGTAAAGAGGAAGCAAAATTATTTGGTCCTGTAGGCTGTTTAGATGAGGATTACAGCCAAAAGTTTGGGTCCCAGGAAATTGGCCAAGCCTGGATACTCACAATGTCAACTTGCACGTACAGTACATAGTTTAATATTTTATAATGAGTCTTTTTTTTTTTAAAGAAGCTGTTTGCCATTTCAGCTCTGCTCACAAGACAAGAAATTGGCTGAATCAATTAAAATCTTCGTTTAGCTTAATGTGACAGTAGAGTTTTGCCCAAATAGGAGTAACAGATCTGCTGTGCTAGAATGGGAGAGATTGTGAGAATTGTGAGAATATGGCTTTCACATTGCAGCCCGGTCCTGTTCCAAAAAGGAGGGAAGGATTTGCCAGCAATTGCAAACAGAGGCTTGGGTTTCTGCTTGCTTTTAAGAGATTTCTCTCATTTTAATGAATGTTTGAATAAAAATGTTAGAAATGAGCTGTCAGAAAGGATTATTATTTTTGCATCTGATTTAACCTTGTTTAAACAGGAAAGTTGCATTAAAACAGTGGAAACCCTGAAATAAGAGTGGCTTTATCTGAACTCCTTTACTGGATCAAATCCTTGATCAATTGGAAACAGGTGTAAGTTAAAATGAAGCAGGAGTGTTCACACTGAGATTGGCCCTGGTTTAATTAAATTGATTTTCAGATCAATTTAAATTGAGCTGATGCAATTTGCCCTGTTATTTAAATTAGGCCTGCAGGAGTAGTCTTGGAATGAGGGACTGTACACAATATGGGTAAGAGTATCTGAATCAGGACCATTATTATTATTTACGGGAATCAACTTGTCAATGAATTATTTTTTTCAAATTAGGGGGTAGCAGCCATAATAGGCCACTGGTGTTGGCTCCATTGATAATTATACCATTTTTCTTCTTTTCATAATTGTCCTAGTATGAACTGTGCTATTTTAGCAGAAAGTGTTAATTATTTTATCAACAATTGGCAGACCCTGCTTCAATTTACTGGTTTCCCTTTAACCAAAACAAAGATTACAGGCCCTGTTCCATAGCTCAGCTGCTGAATCTTTACTAAGAAACTTGGGAACCCCTTTCTCATGAAACACTGTGTAAAGCTTTAAGCACTCTTTGAAGCTGAGTTGTATTAAATGATAGACAAAAAAAGCCCTCTGAAGAATTGGTGCTTAATTACAACTTAATTAGCATAATTATGCATGCTAATAGCATCTCAAATGAATAGCAGTTGTCAGGAGGTTGGGACCATCTGTAAGAGTGTCGGATTAATACATCATTTTTTATTTCTAACAACGCTGTAACTCTTTCCCTGAAAGTGATTTTCATTAATCAAGTTCATTTTTATTATATAGAAAATTTGGCATTTTTCATTATGGGCCATTATCCGTTTCCCCATGCAGTCCTAATACAATACTAATGAGACCCCATGTGGCTACTCCACACTGACAATGGTAGTACAGGTGTATTATTATAATTGTTACAAACAGCACATTGTACCTCAGGACTAGTAGAGTTCTAATCTCAAGATATCAGGGTTTCCACTTGGTACCTTCCCTTGGGTCCAGTACAATTTCCAGAGCTTTATGAAAAACATACATGTTTGTGGTTATGAGGAAGCAGATTTAAAGAGATAGAAGCATGTTTGTTTTAGAGGTGGAAAACTTCGAAGTTCAGTAAGCTGTTTTGGAGATTTTTTCTTTTACTGGCTCTACTAAGCTTTGAGCTTCAAAGAAATTGCTTGCTACAAAGAGCTGCTGAGGGGGTCAGGGATGATGCGGTGGATACTCTAAAAGCATCAGTATTTACTTAGCAATTTGTGCGGGTGTGTGAGATCAAATTCCAGAAGTAGTATTCACCATAAGGTTTAGTAAAAAACCAGCAGCGGCAAACTCATCCTGGATAACTGAATTTCTGCAGAAGAAATGTATGCAGCCAGGTAGTCGAGTTCTAGTGGTACACAGCACGTACATGCACATGGAAAGTGGCTTTTGAAAGTTTAGAACAGCTTTTGTGTTAAACAATTGGCCAGCCTCTGCTGTCAGGCTCGCTACTGGGAATCCGGAGCATGATGATTTAAGTCTATGGACTTAGTTCAGATTTACAGTGCAGCAGCTTAGTGCATAGCTGACCTTAACGCTTGTGCTTTAGCTTTAACTAATTGGTTAATGTTTGCTCTGTAGAGTCAAAAAGCTCTGTGTAAGCTCTAAAGATTATTTTTATTTGGTGGCATGTTGGTATACTCATGCCTAATGTTTGTATTTGATTATTTTTTTTTCTCTGAATGCACTGTGGGTTTTTTTCAGATGAGATTTTCCCAAGGGATTTTTTCTCTTTTTCTTTTACTTTCCCTAAATAGCCTTCTGAAAACTGAAGGCTTTCCAGTAAATTCTGATTTCCTTTGGTGGCCTGACTATAGAATGAATGGAGCAGTTTTGAAAATCCATTTTTAAGGAGAGGGAGGGAAAGGGAGAGGGGAGGAGGACAATCAACAAAGCTGCTGTGCCTGTATTTATCAGGCTGCCAGTGGGAGCTGCACAGTTCAGACTGCACTTCTAATCAACCCTAAACAAAAGAACATTGAAAATAGCTCAACTGACACAGTCCTCACCATAACTCAGGACTCGGTGGCAGGCACCAGTAAATCTCTTGTTGTTGTTTGTGAATACATTTGTGCATATAAACCCCTCTGCAGCATCTACCGGGGTTAGGCATCTCCATGGAACAACCCCATCAACTTTTCCCCCACTGTGCAATCAATCTAGACTGGAGACAAATGCCCGGTGGCTTAGAAGCAGGTGGAAGTTGAAAAAATAAGGCCTGGCCAGGATCGAATGAAGATTGCATGTAAATTAGCAGCATTAATATGTAAAACAAAAGCTCAGCCAGGACTATTTGTTCTGGTGTACAGCTGCTCAAAGCATGGTACAGAACCTTGGTAAAATATCAGCAGCATTCTGAGATTAAACCTCTCTCCCCATGTCTAATGTGCTTGAATATCACTTTACACTGAAAATCCAATGTAAACAAGCAAGATGGTATTTAAATAGGAACTAGAAATTGCTAGGGCAGTACCACAATTTGTGTCTCCTACTGGTCTGCTCCACAATCTCCACTTCAGAGTCCCAGGCAGGGCAGGGAAAGTACTCTGTGGTTCAAGCTGTCTGCGTGGTATATAATCCTGCTATTTCTAAGGTACCAGCACAGCCTGTCTGCCAACTCATTATCTGGGGTGTCTGGTTATTCAGTTAGCCTGGTAACTGCTGGTTTGTTACTGTAAAAATTGAGAGAGATGAATCCATGCGTGAACTGAACACCCAGAAAGACACTGGTGGTGTCCACAGTGAGGGCAACTTTAAGCAAGTGAAAATCTGAGTCTGTGCAGAATTGCCCCCCACCAACCTGGAGGTAAGCGTGGGGATCTGACAGCTCTATGCCGCGCATGTGTGCTCAGTGCTGGACTTCCTTTGTTCAGGGATTTTAGAGCAGGCTTAATTGTATTGCTTTGGATAATGTTTTCTGATGTCATTAAACATCTACTGGAGAGCTAAGAATAGAACTTCAAAGTAATGTCACCTGTAACATTTGCATTCAGATTTTCTAAAAAGAAACTCTTAACGGTTGCTACAGCCCTTGGATTCTGTAAGTTACATTTAACTCTAAATTCCCTGAGCAAGGCAAAAGGTGAAGCTCCTTAAAAATCAATCCAACCTCCCCCAAAATACCGAAATGTGAAGAAACTAATAAAAATCAACAAACACCTTTCCTTCTTTCACCTTGATTTTCCTCAGTGTTGGATTTAATCATGGATTTCTGTGGGAGGGGAGGATGCATATGAAATTTTTAAAGTCTAATTGTTCCAGTTTGACTGCTCAGTGCTCAAAGCCTTCAGCACCACTTCTGTCTGCTGCAGATTTTAGATGCTGTGCATCCGCGGATCCTTTTGCAGGTTGCTGTTGGGTGGGCAGCACCTGACCACGCAACAGAACCAGAAAGAGGTATTGCAACGCAACCTGAGATACGGTTATCAAGTGAAGCGGTGCACCTGTGGCTCTTCAAATACAGTTGTTATGTTGCTGCAAAAAATTATAATACATAATACGTAGGGAAACACAATGTTATGGGTAATATAACCTACAGAGGACTGTAGAGGTGGTGAAGCCTGTCTGTGAAGTGAGGTGTGCGCTGAAGTGCTCTTGAGCAACTTGCACAGCACCTGTCTTGGATCTGGGGTACCAGGCTGAGATCTGGGGTACCAGGCTGAGGGCGGTCTCAGAGGAACTGTGGCATCTCATGCTGTTTGGATCACTGTGGGGGAGGGTGAGGTGTTGCCCTTGTGGCTGGGTGGATCTCAGAGAGGGAAAGGAGAGTGCCAAGGAACTTGGCTGTGTCTTAGGGACATATGACTTGTCTTTTTTATCTGTTGGAGTGATACTTTTTTTTCCTTCTTGATTTTTTTTTTCCTAATGTCTCAGTCCTCTAAAAGATCCTGACCCTCAGCTCTAAAGATAATCCTGGAACAGTGCCTCTCTCCCCTCTTTCTGTGGTTCCTCCTAACCTTTTGCTCTACTGCAAAATGCAGAGGGATTAATTTTCACTGATAGCACAGAATTTCATGTTGGGGGACAATCGAACCAAAGAACAAGAAGCCTTATGCTACTGAAATCTTAGACGGCAAAACACCACTCTGCCTAAGCCTGATGCAGGAGAGCAGCTTTCCCTATTGTCATCTGTTCGTTTTGCTTCAGCTGGCTTCTATATCTGCAACCCAGGGTTTGCAGTGACTACAGCAAAGAGTGGGTGCAACGATCCAGCTGTGATAAAGTACTGGCACATGGGAGCTGGTTATTAGTTTACAAGAAAAGAATCACAGGGTGGAGGTTATAAGTGGAAGCAAAATATGTGCTGCAGATGGCTGTCTGTTGACATTGCTACGGACAGATTATGCTTTCCAGAGATAAAAGAGTAATCATAAACTGGATGTCCTCCCAGGAGGGTATATATACTTGAGTAATAGACTTGGACTATGGGGTTAGTCTCCAAGTTCATATTAAGTATGTATTTTCAAGAAATTTGTGGATTCTCAGATTCAGTATTTTGTTCATTGTAAAAAGAGCTCCAGGCCATAAAGCTTGGGCTGGAATCCAAACTTTTGCCAGATTTAGCAGATTTGGAAATTCTAGCATTTCCCTTTTGAGCTGAAGTTCTGTTGATGATGATGAGTCTTAAAGCAAGAAACAAAGCCCCAAAGATCCATCTGTTGTGCAGGCTCCTGGGCTTCTGAGGGCGCTTCTGTACCACCTTGTAGTTCAGTGCTGGTGTGTGCGGTGTGCCAGAGACCAGGCTGGTAGAGCCAGAAGAAGATACCGAGCAGTACCTGTGGGAGTGGGCTCTTCCATGCTGGGAACATAATTTGCTAGTTGTGGGCCCAAGAGGAGAGCTGCCCGGCAAAGGGATCAGTAACACTCTCTGTTTTGCCCTGTTCTTTTTCAGCATCTGTGCTGAGCTTGTCTCGTGTTACCGTTTTGACTAGAAGAGTCCCTAAAATGTGGCTTTTAGGTTAAAACCTGGCGTATGACGTCCTCGGCAATATTTGTCTGACAACAGTGATGGCATTTTGCCAGCGGATCCGTTGTATTTCCTTGGAGGTTAGAAACATGTTGCTGGAGTATCTGAGTGCATTTGAAAGGGTTCTCTACAGCTGGGGAAAAGCACACTTGTTGTGCTAAAAGACCTGTTAGTTGTGCGGTTAACAGCAATCTTATTAATGCATAAAACTTCCATTGTTTCTTCATTTACTTGAAAGGGTTGTTTAGCCCCTTAATTGCCCTATAACAATATAGTGATAGTAAGTTAGATTTCAATCAACATACTCATGAATTGCCAGTATTTTAGCAATAAATTGCTAGCTAATAAACTTGTAGCTTCCTTTGTAAATGCCAGCTAAAGGCCTAAACATTCCTCGCAGAGTTAATTGCACATTTAGTGCTCATGTAATTTTGAATTAATTACATGCCAAATGGATTTATGTTGTATGTACTTAATAAACCTTGGTAAGTGCCCTTTTAACAATCAGTTGGTATTTAGGATCCTATTTACGTAAAAAGAATGACTTACAACACTGGGTCATGATGTTTCTACCACATGCTTATGTGCTGACTTTAGTGTGTGGTGGTTTGTACGGGATTCAGGACCAGAAGCTGCAGAATTAAGTAAGTGCAAATATGAATCCAGTGGAGGCTTCTGAAGATTTGCTATATCTCGGCTTGATCCCGTAGTCAGGAGGTGGAGTCTCTGTAGGCTTCTGTGATCCAGAGCACGTGGGAGGGAGCAGAATGGTTGGTGTTGGTTTTATTTTAGGTTTGGGCTGTATTGCAAAAGTAGAACAACTCTGGAAGCAATACCTGGCACTGCAGCAACAGTAAGAACCAGTGGCAAAAAGAGCAGCACCCAACACCCTGCTGAAATGGAAGAGAAAATCCATACCTGACTGCTCATTTGCCATCCTTTTGTAAAGTACTATTTTGTCAGCCTCAGCCTAGTAACCTATAAGGAAATTTGCTTTCTTTCCCAGCTAAGTATTTAATGTGTGACATTTCAGAAAGCTTTAAATCTGTCAATGCTAGTAGTGCAGACCTATATTACAAACACAAGCAGCATGAATGTTTAGGTAAAAAGACAGGTAAATTAACTTCCCATGCAAAAATTGCTCCCAGGGTTGATATTTTTTAGGTCCTTTTGCTTTTGAAACATTAGGCATAAAGAAGTTCACTCAAAACCTTGTGTTTGTGTTGTCCTGAAGTTCTAGGGGCTTTATTTTGTTTTTGACATGCCAGGAGCAGCGTGTAATGTGTTTGACCTTGTGGCTTTACACATATATGCATTCGGGGTTTTTTATCTGAGTAACAGGAACCCATTCCTGAAAGATTTTGCAACCTTTAACACACAAATGGTGACCTGTAGGCTGCAGGCTTTTAAAAATTTAATTATTGACCTTTATTCGTTTCCTCTCTCCTCAGCAGATAACACATCATTTAGTGCCTTTTAATATGTAGTGAGTGCTCAGTATTTCAGGGAGATATCATTGTCAGGTTGTAGCAATGTTGGAATGTTCCTGTGACAGGAATTCCTCTTCAGAACCGCACACCGAATAGCAGGCTTTTGCCCTCTTTACGTCGAGATAAAGGCTGAGCAACTTGGGAATACAGAGGCAGGTCAGGGTGAAGAGAAAAGGGCAACAATAAAATGAAAAAGCAGTTCCTTGGGGCCTGAAGTGGAGTTCTACATAAAACAGAATTGTATAAGTTCTTCCACTACTGTGAAAATGTCTGATTTCCCTTGTTGTCAAGAGGTCGGCAAGGCAGGTTTACAAGCACCAGATAACTGATGCAGCAGTATTACTAAAGATGTTCCTTTTTTTTTTTTTTTTTTTTTTTTTGGTCCTGCTGAGTGCCATTCAGTTAAATTGTTACACTAGCAGACTTATCTAAATAACCAAGGCATCTGGAAAAGTGCCATCTCTTACTTTGCTGGATATGGGAATAACTTCAGTATAAATTTACTGACATTATACTGGAAAAATACTTGCTGTGTTTTGAAGTGGATGCACATTAGACCATGAGATATTGGTGACTATGTGATTAAGCAGCAGCATATTGGGTAGCAGTTGTCACTGCAGGATAATAGACCACGCCACTAGTTAAGCGTCCTGAGTAAAGCAAAGGTAGTTGCAAACTGCTAAAATCAATGATAATTTGTTAATGGCAGTTAAAGCCAGGATATCAGGTGTTGAATTTTGAGTTGAAAAGCTCTCTGTTTATTTGTGAAACTCCAGCAGATATGAATGGAAGAAGAGATCACATCTTGGTGATCTTACAGCATACGTTTTTTATGAAATGGGGGAAGTGGTCCTACACTACTGTCAGATGCATTATAGCTCCAAGCTCAAACTCATGACTAGGATTGATTTTGCTTGTGCTGTACAACATGGAGAAGCAGATGTATCACATATATTAATGAGCAGTTCTGCCCATCAGGGAAGCGATATTGCCAACCCCAAATGCTCAAAGAACAGAAGATTGAATGACAACAGTAATAATAAACGCAGAGCTCTGTTTCACTCTCACATTTCTAAGCACCTTGATTTTTTTCCCCTCTGAGTCTCTGTACCCAAGTGAGCTAGAAGTTAAGATTCTCTGGAGCTGAGTAGCTGTTTTTAATTAAACGCCACCTCTTCCAAGATGTGTGGCAGAGTTGCAAACTGGCGTGTTCTAGCGTTAGCAGTACTTTTTAGGCATTTTCCTAGAGGCTTGTTTTATATTCCACCAAAGTAAAGCTTCTCAGTTAAAAACTGCTACGCACTAATCTGCAGGACCTTTTCCTGGCTTGCTTACCGAGGAGGGCAGGAAGACTTATCTGTCTGCTTATCTCTGTAAAATGCCCCATGGAAGGACACCCATCAGGCTCTTCTTACAGTTGTTATTTTCCTCTAGATGTTGCCCTTGGAGGTGATCATTAACTAGAGAGTTTTCCTTGTCAGAAACCCTTTCCTTGCTGCGACTTCCAAAGAGGTAGGGTGGTGGTCCCATAGCTGGTGGGCTCTGATGTCTGTACACTATGGAAGGTATATTTTAAGCCTAGTGCTAGGGAGACGTGTTTCTCCAAGCCTTGTGGTTTACTGTGGTTGTATGGGAACCATACATTTGTAACACTTTGGTCATTTAGATTTGGGACACAATGAAGTGCTTCCTACAGAAAGTTTTTCACCTTTTTTCCAAAAATGTGTTTTTTTCCAAAGAGAAAAAAATATCTCAAACTTCCAGATGGGGGGGAAAAAGTTGAAAAACTGTGCCTAGATATTCTTTTTTTTTAAGTAAAATGTTTCTTATATAAATGCCAACATTTTATTTTGACATTTTCAAAGTAAAACAGACTTCCTGGGGTGGGTTTGTTCAGTTTGCTTTTTATGCTAACCAAAAAACTCACCCCAAACCCCCTACACTAGAAGAGAAAATTACTTGAAAGTGCTAAATATTTTCTATCATCCCCAAGTAAATTATTTTCTCTTTGTTTCATTCTGAAAAGTGAATCTCTCCATAACTAATGCAGTGACAAAGATCAAAGAATAAACTTGTGCAGAGGGAAATTTAGGGAGAGAATAAAAAATGTGGGACAGTCAGTGAGGTAAGGAGATAAACAAAGCTGTTCCCTGGATGGCAAAGGTTTTACAAAGGGCCTTGCATTAGTTGTGCTGGCATTATGCATAGAGATTTAAAGAAAACTCTGCCAAATAAACAAGGACACACTAGAGTATGGACACCAGAGGAGGGAGCAAGTTGTATTATGCTCACAGATGTAAAGGTGAGAAAATTTGAGCCAAGTCCTAAGATGTAGAATTTTTTGGTTGAACATGCAAAATACTTAAATACATTGTCACCTGGAAGAAAATGTAAGTACTGACCTCCTCACAGAACTGAAGGTTTTGAACTGCACTAAACTCATGAAGCACTGGGTTACTGCCCTTCCTCGCCTGAACCCCAAAGACAACCACAATGAAGTTTCAGAATCTCCAGTTCTCCAGAATCTTCATTACTGGTGTTTTCCTCAGTGGTTCTCTTTGTGATTAAGCTTGGCGTATTTGTTTTGTTACCTGGTCAGTGTCTGAAGGATGTGCTCCTTGCCTGGGTACGTCTGTCACCAGGATTTTCTTTTCAGAAAGTCAAATTCTGCAGCCCGTGGAGGGCCTTCACTTCAGTGGAGCTGTGTGCGGTGTCTCCGTGGTAATTACTACAGATGAATTTGCTGTAAGAAGAGGAAGGAGACGAATCCCTTTCCAGCAGGACTTCTTTGGGCAGGATGCTGTTAAAGTTGTGTTAAAGCAGCGAGCCATGTCCATGAAATGTCATGCCACGTCTGTCCCCAGCCCCAGCAGACCTTGTCGGTCTCTCACCTTCCTCATCAACCCAGAAGCAGGCTGGTGCAGTGTAGGTTTCTCAGCCACTTGCCAAGCAGACAGAAGCTGAAGTCAGGGACCTTGGATGGTTTTGCCATTTCAAGGCCTAATTGCTGCACCCTGTGTAATGAGCTGAGGATCTGTTCTCTCCTTGAAATCCATGAGAAATCCCTCGGAGCAACAGTCCCAAGGAGCTTGGATTTACCGTGCAATTTTCCTTTGCTAAATGGCCTAGAACAGCAGCGGATATCACTTCACAAAAGTATAGTTAAAATTAACAATGCAAGATGCTGCCCAAGAACTGCAAATGCTAGACAGGGACCCAGCTGCAACATCTTATGCTACTCAAAGGATTTCTGCATGTAAGTTAGGTTACTCACATCATTAAGCATTGGCAGGAACATTCTCTGTATTTATACATCATCAGCCTTTATAATCTTGTTAGTCCTGACCCCCGGAGCTCTGCTTTGTGTTCAGGTGGGCAGGCTCAGTAATTTATCCGATGCAGGCACTTCATGACCCAGTTGGGTGATGTTCCGACTTTTCTGTCCTCAGTACAAGCAGCAAAATGGCTAAATGGTGAAAACAAATGAACTTGCTGCACGCTGGATGCTTTCTGTATCTTGCAGCTGGAGCCAGACTGAGGAGCTGAGGACTCTGGTGAGCAGGCTCCAGGTGACCTGATCTCCAGGTGGTCTTAGAGTCAGGCGATGCTAAGATGCTAAGGCGAAAACTCACTGATAGGTCAGAGAGGACCAGAGTATTTATTTTGGTATTGTTTTGGAGGATTTTAGGGAAGTGGTTTCCTTTACTGTTTCTAACACACTACATGTCTGTATTTCTTTTGCGTGTACATCAGGCCAAACAGAATTGCTATGTATCTTAATTAGAGGATGGAAATAACAAGCAGCTCCACCTTCATGGAAATTTATCATGCAGAACAAAGGCAGATTATAACCCCATGTACTTATTTTCTTGTCTCTGCAAACTGCACAGCTTTTTTGACACAAAAATCACCATTTGGAGAAGGTCTGAGCAAAACTAGTGTTTCAGATCATTTCCCTTTATTTGAACTCACAAAATTTAGTGCTATAAAATAAGACTGGAATTTTTCAGTCAAAAAATTATAGCCACTAACATGGAATTTTGAATTTTTAGAGTTTAGTTTTTCTTTTATTTGTTTTATCACTATACACTTTTATAATTTTTCTGTTTTTCTTTTTATCGTGGTTTCCTAAAGGCTTGTTTATCACTCTTTTTAGTGTGCATATGTCTGTTGCATCCCTTCCTGGAAACTTCAAATTTGGGGCCTTTTTCACAAAATTTGACAGATGACATGGGTGTCGAGTTTAAGTGCCTTCACGTTTTGTGAAAACAGATGTGTGAGTGCACTCAGCTGTCAGTAGGCACAGGAGAATCCATTCTGGAGGTCACATTTGAGACCCTGGAGAGGGTATAAGGTAAGCACCTTAAGTTTCAGTGCTCACAGGATCACTCTACTAAAAATGCTCCTTTTGATCTTGTAATTTTCCAAACTGTTTTGTGAGAAAGCTATGTGTGGCCTAAGAAAGAAATCAAATGGAAGAATAAACCCCCAAACTTTTGAAATGATTGTTTAGATTTGCACAAAGATAAGGGAGAGAAAGAATGTAAAAAGAACAAAGGAGGAAAAAGTATTTTTGGTAATTAAGAAGTTAAAAATATTGGAAAAAAATCGCAGTGGAAAAGTTTTAAAGGTGAAAATTAGTTTTAGCTATGGCTGGTAGAAAGCACTCACATTTGGCACTGTTTTTTTTTGTTTTGTTGGTTTTTGGGGAGTGGTTTTTGGGGGGGGTTGTTTTGTTTGGGGGTTTTTCTAATTGGTTTTTTTTTGTTTTTTAAATTTTTAACTGGCTGTTGCTTAGTTGCATCTCCCTGCTGTACAGTGTGCAGCCCATATCATTATACGTGCTCCCTACCTTCCCAAGTTTTTGAGCAAAACACATGCATGGACATGTCAGTATTCTTGATTCCCCAAGCAAGAGCTGGACAAAACCCATGAAAACTTACCATGTGGGTAAATTTTGCATCTTTTTTTTCCTTCGCTCACTTTGTCATCAAAGCACAGTTTGATCTTGTAATTGAGGATATTCCTGGGAGCCCCCCTGTCTTCTTTTAAAACAGAAGGTGAGTGTGAGCTGTGGAAGTAAACCTGAACTCCGTCTTCAACATCTGGAAGAATTCAGCAGCAGATACCATCATGAGGGCTGCTGCAGCGCCCACAGAAAGGGAACATTTCCCCTATGTCTTGGCTTTTCATGATTGACATCTCTCAGTGTTGCGGGTCTGACAAAACTCCCAGAGGCGAACACCCTCACTCTTGTATCCAGAAAGTCAGGGTAAATAAACTTGGCATTTTGAATTCTTATGTCAAGGAGTTGTCAATAATGTCTACTTGTACTTGAGCCTGTCAAATCTACTGACAAATTAGGGTGAAGCCATCTCTCTTTTTTTTTTTTTAAAAGTCAGCGAAGTCCCCTTATTTATTGTTCCCTCAGCTCCATCACCATCATAATGTAACACAGCCTCACTAGACTCAAGCCTAGTCAGGGTACGTTTGTTTTTAGAAAAAGCTTTTGAGACTTAGGAATTTGTCCTGTTGCTAGAACGGAAAGATTCAGTTTGTATTCCCAGCCCTCATGTTAGCACGCTGCTATCGGGTAACTTCTTGTGCCTGTTTCCCACCCTAGACCACGCAGGTGATCACATCGGCCCCTCAGCATCCAGCTGAGCCCAGTGTAACATGCTGCCGGTGGAACCTTTCTCGTGCTCAAGTGTCGTACTTCCATCTCAGGGAACAGCTGGAGGCTCCTCTGCCGACGGGAGCTTGAGCTCACCCGCTAAAGATGCTCCCTTTGCAAGGAGGGGAAAGTATCGTTATTGACTAATATTGTTATTGGCTTTAAACTAGCTAGCTTGCTAACAAAACTTGCTAACATACGTTCATAATTATGCAAGGTTCCACTGTAATGGATGGGATTAATTGTAAGAACAGGATACATTACAATTGATTAATATAATTAATAGTGTTTTATTTATGTTGTATGTGGCAAGGCCAGAATGGGAGGGAGATAAACGATGAACACTTTGAAAGGCAAGATGAGATTTAAAGTGAATCCCTTGAAACAAGGACAGTCCACATGGTACCGCTGGGTTTCATTCATAGGTAGTACTGCAGGCATAGCAGTGATGACTATCTGCTGTGATGTCTTAAAGCAGACACGAGGTATTGCAATACAGTGCTGTAGAAGTTTCTGATTTTTTTTTTTTTTCTGGCGGCAAATGGTTTTTCTCGTTTGCTGAGAAAGGGAGAATTTAATTCACATTCACTGCAGACAGCTTCTTCCTCTGCTTTTGACATTTAACCCTACGCTAAGGGGCCCAGAGCCTGCTAAATCTACAGCCCCCCCAAGTTAGCACTAACGTATCGTATCAAAATTCTTGACTTCTAGCAACCAGGGATTAAAGTGAAACAAAAGTTGGAGAGAATGAGTTTCTCACCATCTTTGTCCTTCCATTATATTCAAGCCACACTTCCTGCATCTGCTATAAATATTTAAAGCAACAGTAGCCAACGTTTAAAGATTGGGACGGAAGCAGAAATCTAACCGTGTCTGCGTCTTCCTTTGCAGCATGCGGCAGTGCTGCGCTGCACAATCAGCCAGAGGTCATGTGCATTCTTAATGAGGTCGTCTGCCCTCTGCTTACACGGCAAGCAATATGAAACTTCAGTGAGAGTTTTAATTGCTAACCATGGCTTATAGCCTTGGATGAGTTGGAAAAAGCTTTATAATAATGTATGTCCAGGCTTACCGGGCAATCATGGTTGTATAAGAGGGTGTAATTAGTAAAAAGGCTGGAAAATGTGTCGCCATTTCTAAAGCTTCCATACAATAAATCCCAATACAGTTTCCCAATCTGAAATTTACCTTTATCTCTCTTTTGAGCGCCTGTTACTTCTGGAGTGACAGCTTTTTTAAAAAAAAAGTTAAAGAGAGAAAATACTAGGAAAACAGGGAATTAAAGTCTAAAGATAAATTCATGACAAATCCAAGCATTTAAAAATATGAAGTTCCCAGCTAATGTTCCTGAACTGATCTACTTTCCCCCCATTTTGGAAACAAATGCCTCTCTTCCTCCTTCAATATCATGCTAGCTACTTTCTGAGCAGTTAGTTTGAGCACAAGAATTTTGCTGAGGAATTTAGGAAGTCCGTTACCTCTCCTTGAATTTCTCAGCAGCCACTTTAGAGGCAACACAACTTTTAATTATGTGTACATCATGACACTGGTTTAGAATAATCTAACAACCTGTCTTCCATGCATGCTGAAAAAGTACTCCCACAGACAAACATGACAGCCTTGTTAAAGTGTTACCTGTTTTTGTCTCTACTTGATGTTTTGGGATTCATTCATTTGAATGTCTTTTACTGAAAAGTGGAAATCCTGCAGTGCTGCTTTTTTTTTTTTTTTTTTTTTTTTTGTAATTACTGATCAACGGTTGGGCAGGGAGGAAAAGAGCATACAATGGAGAGGAGCATGTGTGTATTGCAAAATAATTATTCTCATGCATGTGAGAGGTAGTAGAGAGAAAATTAGTTTTTTTAGAAGTTTCTCCCCCCTTGTTTATTACTCCACTTAGAACTGAAAGCATTTTGTTTGAGTTCTGGCGCCATGGTATGTGAGGCATGAAATGGGACTGTAAATGCCAAGAGAATGATAACAGCCTGGACTAACTTTCAGGTCTGTGGATTCATAATCCAGATCCTTCTGTGACAGACATTTGGTATCGCACTTCTCATCCACACCACATACTTAACAGGTGGCTTATTGCTACCTTTAAGTGTGTCCAAGGTTTCCCTTGGGCCTTGGAAGAGCTCGGATTTGGACAGTGTACGATGTCAAGGTCTTAAAGACCGATCAACGTGAAGTCTTGCTTTTGGAAGACTGTGTTGTCTTGTCTGGTGAACAAGCTTCTTACTGTGATTTTGTTCTGGATAAAGAGGCATCTGTAGTAACTCAGTGCAGCCTGAGAGAGGCTCCTTAGGACTTTTGAAGATGACATTTGATTTGCAGCCAGAATAGCAGAGTTCCACTTAGACAACACAAAAGCTTTTTTTGCTAACGCTCTCTTTGGGAGGAAAGTATCTTATAATAAATGATTTGAAGCATTTCCTGGGGCATTTAGTACCATCTTTAAGGACCTGATTTAACCGCTGAGAGGTCAATGGGAATTTTTCCTCTGACTTCAGTTTAAGCAACAAGGCATTTCTTTTCTGTTCTTTAAAACCAAAATCTCCCTGACTATTGTTTGTATTATTCTTCCTTTTTTTTATTTCTGCCACTGAACTCCTCTCTGCTATTAGTCTTTTCATCTCCACAGTAAAAAAGAAAAGGAAAAAAAAGGAAAAAAAAAATTTGCTGATAAGTGGAGACTGGACAGCGGATACATCAGCTCCGTGATTACCCTGCTATATTTGGACATTGAAACCGAGAAGTTGCTGCCAATTGCAGCCAGTCCATGGGGACTGGTGAATTCTGTCAATGAATGTTGTTCGATTGCTTTTTTTACTAGTGGCTGTCGCTATCTTTTTGGACCTACTAACACCCAGGTCGATAACTGAAAGGCTATGTGGATACAGAGATTTCCTCTGCTTCCCAAGTTGGCAGCAGAGGTTATATGTTATAAATCATATGCCATTATGTGATGAATCTGGATCATAATCTAAAGGAGACATACAGTTGGTGTACTTTTCCTCAGCTGCCCTGCCTGGATTAATTATAGTATATTTCTAATCGATGCTGCTCTTCAAAAAGAAAACCATGAAAAAATTCCTGTTAGAAAAATGTTTGACCCTTAGCCCTCAGTTGTCTTTTTTGCAGTGAATGTAAATCAAGTGGCATAGCTGGTCCACAGAGAAAGCCTCAGATCGGCCAAAGTTGCAGAATCAATCTCTGATTTTGGAGGATTCATCTAAAGTGTTCCATGCCATCCAGATCTGAAGATGTGGTTAGGCTGCCTATAAAGCTAGGTACCTTTAATTTGGGTCAGGATTGGGAGCTTTCTTAAAGTTCAGGAATATTTCTGTGGACACACAGACACGCATAGAAACCCCTGCAACAAGCTACTTGTGCAGTCGGTGGACAAAGTTGATTGAATTAAACCTGAGTCCTTTCATACTTTCTGATACCAGGAGTTAATGAACTGTTGCCTGCAATGTTTAGTGCTGTGTGTAATCAGTCACTAATTGTAGAAACAACTGATTTCAGGAGTTCATGGCAATTATGAAACACTTGTAATGGCAGGAGTGTATTAAAAGGAAATAAAAAAGACATGCTTTTTTCCTGAGCAAAACCCAGCAACCCAGCAGTGAAGTGTCTGGGGTTTCAGGGTGAAAATGATAAGTCTCTTCTTTGACACTCAGTAGCATCAGAAAGTCTTAAATATCTGTGTCAAAAAAATTTGGTAGTTGTTCCTTTGCAAGTAATGTTAATCTACAAACTTTGGAGGCAGTATTGCTTGTTTTCAGTTTTGAAGGAGTTTATGCTTTCAGCTCACCTGATGATATATCAAAGTATTACCCTGACAGTGGGCGTAGATGCGAGGAGAAGCCATGTGTTAATTTCCATTCCTTTATGAATCAATCGATAAACAAACTGTAATGTCATTATAAATCTTAGAAAAATTGTGTGTTAAGAAGATGTGAACATTTTAATGCAGTTCCTGCTTTCAGAAGCTTGAGCAGAGGATAGCCCTGAAATATACTGAGGGTTAAATCAGCAATGCAATCAGTCCGACTGGCTTTGCCTTCAACATGCAAATTTAATATCACTGTAGGATCTCTCTTTCTTGGCCCTGCTGCACACTGACAGTGCCTCAAAAAAGGTGGTGAGGCAGCACATAGTACCTGAGTGTGCTGGTGCACTCTGCTTCTGTTTGATGCAGATTTATCACACTAACAGGCTAAACCTCACTAAGCTACAGAGAGCTTTTAAGACAATTATACTGCAGTGTCTCCTTTCTGCAAGAGTCACAGTCATAATCTTGCTAAGCAGCACTGGAAGAGCGAGTTGGATAATTAATCTGCAGTTTTTGCCTTTCATTCATAATGACTTGCTCACTTTAAAAAAATGTGTCTCCTAGGTGGCTCACCTTCTTCCTGTAAATCCTCGATCTGTGGATTTTTGATCTGTGTATTTTTTCTTATGTTTACAGATAACTACACCTATACTCATAGGCATGGGGGAGGCTGAATGCCTGAGTGTGTACTCAGTATTTCCAGACCTGGGATCATAACCGATTCATGCAGTCATGGGTGAGGTGTTCAGCAGCCTCCTGATGTGCTGAAGTGTGCGCAGCTCAGAGAGAAGGGATATACAGGAGCTCGTAGCAAAATGGGTAAAGCTTGGGCAAAAACCTTCTCTGTTTCCCTGCTTCTCACCATCTTGAGTGTGTGTTCAACCCCAGCCCGGAGAAGATGTTGTCATCTGTGGTTTTAAACACAGTTTTCTGTCAGTGGAGATGTGGGGAACAGATATATTATGGTGTTAGATTATCATGGTTAATCCAGTAGTGCTTCTTTGCAGTTGGTTGCCACGTTGCAAAGCTGCTCTCTTCCTACCTGGGCTGTAAAACTGTGTGCAATGTCCTGCCAGTTAACAGGACTTCATTTTCTAGTGAATGCTTGCTGAGAGAGGAAATACTGTCTGAAATAAAAAGGTACGGAGATCCCTACACAAGACAACATGCTACTGTTTCAAGCAACTATATCAGAAGAATTAACGTGTGAATTAATTCATACTGGGTCAACAGGAGATAGCAAGTTAAAACCATTTATCTGCTGGTGGATCTCTGTCAACCTGCTGATCCAGGGACTCATATCCTATCTGCTGTTGCAAAAATCAGTAAGGAAAAGGAAAGAGCTCATAGAAACTGAGAGGTGCTGTGGCAGTGCTATTTGTACAAATGCTTTACATGACTACTGACCTGTCGGCAGGTTTGTTGTATTTTTTGTTGTATTTTTCAGAGGTTTGGGGGAAGAGCTCAGCTGCACGAAGTGCTAAAGGAACTATGACAGTTTCTGGTAGCTGATGGTCTGGTGCTCCCAGATTTTAGAGTGGATAACTATGTTAATTTTAGCTGTGTTGAAGAGCTTTTCCTCTGGTAGCGCTTACAGAAAGGAAGAGAGAAAAGGGAGAGAAGTATTTATAACCTTCAATTAAGTTTATTTGGCATCCTTACAGACAGCATCACAAGATGAGACTGGGGCAAGAAATATGTCAGGTATATTCTAATGTGATTTTTAAAAGAAAAAAAAAAAGAAAACTTATTGGAATTCCCCCTTTTATTCCCTTTTTTTCTCGAAATTACAGCAGGTCCTGATCATCTGCAATGTTGGCAGCTCCTAGCGTCAGTTAAGGTTTTCAAGGCTGTGTTTATCCAAACCACTGCTAATAATTTTTTAGTAGACTTCCTGTGAAAATGTAATCACTAAAGAAATGCAAAAAAAAAAAAAAGTCTTCCTGGGTCTATACCATATAAACCACAGTGGTTTTAACACACTAAAACTGTTGGATTAGTTTATGGCTACTGAAACCCCAGCCAGCCTGGGTACAGGAGCCAGAGCTGTGTGATGCTAGCTGGGGGGACTGGTCTTGCACTGTGGTGCAGGGACGCACGGGCTTGCAGGATAGACGAGGGTGGGTGTGGAGACACACTTCAAAGCTGTTTTCTCCCTTTCTACAGCCTCACTCATACCCGACGAGCTGTGGAGCCGGGTTTGCAGGGGTGAAGGGACTGGAGCCATGCCGTTGACTTGTGCGTGCATTTGCAGCTAGGCTGAGGTCAGAGCAGAAGAATGCTGCTGTAATTATGGCTGCAGGCAAGGGCTAAGCATAATGGGAATCAGGGTCTGGCTCAACCAAAGATTTCCTGTATGATCCTGGTCAAGTCACTTAATTACTTTTGCCTCATTTCTCAGTTGTACAGTGTATATCCTAAGGCTTCAGTTACCTGCCTTGTCTATTTAAAACAAACTCCCTTTGAAGCCAAGAGTGTACAATGAGACTATACTGTTAATTGGAGTCTCTGGGTGATAGTGTAATTGTGTATAGTGTAATAACAACATTTCCCTGCAATTTGCATCAGCTTTGCCACTGAATCAGACCTCTGCAATGCTCACAGTTTCGTCCTGCTCCTGTTGAATATCAGTGCAGAAAACTTGAACGCTGGCCCATTAAATGTGGGCTAATCCCGCTCAAGAGACTTATCACTGAGTTCTCTGAAGTCAAAGGCAGACCTCTCATTATTTTTGGGGTCTGGGATTTTCCCCTAAATCCCTTCTCATGCTGGAGAAGTGGAGCAGGAGGTCTGCTGCCATGTCCGCGTGCACCGTCCCTGCATCCCTGGCTGCAGATGCTGTGCGTGGTGTAACGTGGCACTAGCGGTTCCACACAGTTCTTCAGGTTTAGGGTTAGCGGACCTGTGCTCACACGGTGAACACTGGTTCTGCTGCATAAAGCTTTGAGGTAAGAAGTTTGGAAAAAGTTAAACCAATCCTTGCTTTTTCCCCTTAAGAGAGTGTTGTTTTCAAAGCCTTCTTGCAAAATAAATAAACAATTCAAGTTTTGTTTGATTTTAAAAGAAACAAGCAGAACACAGAATTAGCCAACTAACCTTTGCCATATAATTCCAGTGACATTTTGAACAGCATTTCATGATTTGGGATGAACTGTCCTGACAGAAATAGCTGTTTTGAAACTGTAAATACTGCTGAAATCCAAGCTTATGTAAATATTTTCAAATGGGAGGAAAATAGACAACATGTAATGCAAAGTTTAGGTTGATTCTGGTGGAGATTGGATCTGCTGGAGTAACTCAGATGGTGTGATATGGTAATTCGGACTGAAGTGAATGGTTTAAGAACGGATTGTTTTCATAATTTCACGTGGTAGCGTGTGGTAAGGGAGAAATCCAACCCTGTGTAAAGGGCCTGCATGAATGCCATGAGTCTCATATATCCCACTTAACCCCCTCAGAATGGGGCTTAAATGGGAAATTAATCAAAGAAATCAATACAAGGTCAAATGGTGTTTGTTTACCCCCGGAGTAGGCAGGAGTGAAAAATTTATCTGCAGTGTAAGTCTATGAAGTTGAGTGGGTTTTTCTGACTCTCAGGATGAATTTGACTGGGAACCCAAGTGAATAATGAGAAGACACAGACTGAGAAAGTTTACAATTTTTTATGTTTTTTGAGCAAAAGCCTCAATTTTCTCAAACATTAGAAATACATAGAAGACTTATACAAAATTTCTTTTTAATTTTTCTAGATGGGAATATTTAATCCATCAGAGGAGCCATAAAATTCCTCATATTTAAATATATTTCAGGTTTGTATGTGTATTTTTTCCTTATGCCAAAAGCAAGAGGTGAAATGTTTTATTATGGTAGAGGACCTGGAAAATGAGACAAGTTCTTGCCTGTTGCAAAATGCCCCATTTTAGCCTGGGTACACACTGGGTAAATTCTTAGCTGTTGCTTAATATCTTCTTTCTGCACCTATTTAAATGAGCAGAGAAAACTCTTACAGTCACTGATGGTGGGTGAGCAGTTTAAGTCTGAAAATAGCATACTACAGTTTAATGCGGAAAAGGTGGGGTCTAAAGCTGCAGATAATCTGCAAGTGCCATTAATCTATTAATTAGTCTACCTACATCCTTGCCACCTCACAAGAACATTTATAGTAAATGTTCCTCCATCTCTTATGTGTGTGCATAAAATAAACGTGTAGAAGCAGCTAAGAATTTGCCAGGTGCACCTTCTATTAATAGCGGGGAGAATATACTCCTCCAGCACATCCTCTGCTCGCTTCAGCTAAAGGAGCTGTGAGATACTCCCTATATAATGGGCTAAACCATACCCAAGGTATTCAGTAATAAAAGTGAAACTTTAAGTGAATATGAATTTAAGTGAATGCATAATTCAGTAAAAGAGCTGTGTAGGTCCCTGTCTTACATACACATAGACAGGTATCTAGACAGTGTCACGGATTAATTGCAGTGGTGACTTCCTAAGATGAGGCCACGCGCAGACAGAAAGGAGCAGATATTCGTTGCTATCTCTGAACTTTGGTTTATGAGGTTCCTGTCACAGTCGAATGAGGGGAGGTCAGTGCTGCCAGAGGATAAACCAAAGTGCCCGAACAAGTTAGGGTATTAGCTTTTTCTTGTAGCAGCTATATTAGGTGGTGAAAATGTTCTCTGAATTTCAGACACGCTAACGTTGGTCCTATTTACATCTGCATCATCTGAAAAGGTAGGATCTGTCTGCTGTAGGATGAGACAGACACATGGCAGTACTTACATCTCCTAGGTCCACTAAAACCCTGACTTGACTGAACAGAGTGCTTTAATAAGTGTGATGGGTTTTGGAGTCTGTAGCTTGGAATTATTCCTTCTTTTCAGTTACGCTAATGCATCTAATAAATTAACAAGTATAGGGATACCTTAATGCCAGACAAGGAGCCGCTGCTTCATGCAGTCCATTGACATCTGTAGGTGCTTTTGATATTGTTGGGAGTTTTGCTCTTAACTTGAACAGGGCCAGGATTTCTCCTCAGGAGAGTGTTCCCACAAACTAGGACAAGTTGCATGAGTAAGAGCATCTGGACTGATTTGTGTGTATGTTTAGACTTCCTCTCAGCACTGTTTGAATGCCTCAAGAAGTAAAATAAATGCCACTGATGCATTCATGTCCTTTTCAATTTGTGTAACACAAAACAATAGTTCCCACTTCTATTGTGTGATTTATGTTTCCATAATGCACAACCGGTGCTTTGACATGCTGCAGAAAAGAATTTGTTGGACATGGTAATACTGATAGAAAAATGTTCTCTCTATTTAGATGTCATGACTATTTTCTTTTTCAAGTGAAAATTCTAGTGTCACATACAAATGTTACCTTTTCCCCTGATTATCTTGTAGAAAGCTAATAGTTTTGGAATAGATACAGATTTTTAATGCAATGCTATGGTTCTGGTTTATAGAAAAATGGATCAATTACCAAGGCAGGCTTCAAAGAGGGAGACTGCCCTAAGTTATAAATGGCTCAGTCCCTTAATTCTGTCATAATCCTATTTGATATATAGTTCTCAGTGCTGCTGAATCCTTTTAGGGCTCTTTGATCAAGTGAGTACTTTCAAATGTGATGCCTCCTGTCATCTAACCCCCTAAAAATAACACAGCTTGCCATTTAATTTCTGGAAACATTAGTTTTCCCTGCTTTTTTTTTTTTTTTTTTTTTTTTTAATAGAGAAAACAAAAAGCCTGACTTTCATATTAGCTAATTTAAGGAGAGAAAGAAGTACTACTGGAAACAATACTTTTTTAAAAAAAACTATTTATTTATTTATTTATTTATTTATCTCCAATATTCCTGCTTAGGCTGGTGGTCTGAGCTCTAGCAGAGACAGGACCATACCACTGGTACTTACGTATCAACTATTAGGTGCTAATATTCTAGGCTTTACTGAGGACTTAATTGATTGGGAATATCAGATGTGTGAGAGATGCTGGAATATCACAGAAAGCTTCAGTTTTTCAGAAATAATGAATGATTTAGCATGTATTTGGGGACATCTCACTGGATGCCTTTGAATTCAGCTCTAAGGAGCAGATCTTTGTACAGTGCCTCAGGTCTGGCTTTTTTCAGCATCCTGATGAGTCTTTTCCAGATCAGGTCATGGGACGCATTAGATATGCATGTTTGACATAGATCCTTTTCTTCCTTCCCACTTTTAAAAGAACACCAGGAAATTTTACAGTTACTAAGCCTGAGTTAATATTTTTTTTTATATTATGGCGATCTGATGCCAGAACTTCTGCTTTTCTGCTGGGCACTATAACAGCTGTAACTGCTAGTCAAAATCCAGCTCTGTAAGGAGGAAAAGTATTCATGTAAATGGAAGGTTTGATACTTGGCATATGAGAAGGTCTTTGTTCTCCTTCTCCTTTGCAACCGCTGCCACTAAGTTACATTCAGCATTGGTATTCTTTCTTCCTGTACCCAATATGCACCCAGGTGAGCAGATCCATCGTCTTAACAAAGGCAGCTCAAGAGAGTGAAAGATTGTAGAATCAAATTGTCCAGCCTTGTGCAAAGTTTTCAACTCTTCTAGTTGGAAATTGGCAGCTCTTGGAGCTATACTTGGCAGTTTCCTGCAGGAGAAACTTGGTCTGGGGCACCAGAATCGCAGGAGGAAAATGTAACCTGCATGCAGGAATGGCTAGCTCAGCACCTCTTTTTTTTCCCAGCTAGTCATGTTTTCCAAGAGATCATATATACCCTGGAAAGGGAAAACACTGGAGGAATGTGCTTGAGGTGAGTCTTGCAGACCCCTCACCAATGTGAAAATTCATTTGACCTTTGTACTTTTGGAAGCTGTGGGGCAGTAGGCTCCGTGCAGAGCCATGGCTCACGCCACGCACAGCCGGCAGTGGCAGCTTGCAGAATTTGGCTTCTCTTCTATCTTTGCACCTCAGCTCAAACACCAGTCTGCTCCAGGCTTTCTTACACAACTGCGACCTGTCTTCCCGCAGACATCTCCCTTTGAAAGGTAAACTTCAATTTCATTGTAACTACTCTTAAAAGGTAGATTAAATGTCTGTGCCTGTCCTTAAAGCAATTAAGATTCGGATATAGCCTTCCAAATGAAGCGATGAGGGCACAACAGCCAACTGCTGTCATGGTGGAACTAGGCTGGCTTGTACAAAGGGCTATGCAATGATGCAGCTGCCTGTGACCATAGAGGACTGGATTCTTTCTCCTATAGAAATACATTATCCCAGCAAATCCTATGTTCCTGTTTCAGACCGGCTTTCCCTCAGCATTTAACAAGTAGAACAGACCATCCCAGACATCGTTCCAACCTGTTCAGATGTTATTCTGCTTCTGCCTACAGGTTATTGTACATTCAGCTGGAAACCCGAGCATTTTGAACTCCTGAACCATCATCTGCTCAATCTATACAGTCTGTTTATCAAAGGGTTTAAGTGCACTGTAAGGTCCAAACCATGTTATGGAGCCCTGCCAGCTGAAATGAAATATTAGTTGCTGTATATTTTGAAAAACTGTCGCTTTGTAGGCCAAAAGAGCTTGGAGATCCCAGCTGGTAATCAAAGAGCAGTGTCACATTTTTCATGGTTAGGGGCTCCATTGGTCTCCAGATTCTTTAGAAACCTAACTGATGAATTAGCCAATCAAATTTAGATCTGAATTAAATCCAAAATGCCATCATCAAAGACCTGTATCGCCACCAATAGCAACACCTGCAAAAAGTCAAGCCTGGTGAAAATAAACAACCAAAGCATCTGTGCAGGATGTTTAGCTTCATGTTCAATAAATCCCTGCTTGGGAAACAAAAGCTGAACACAAGTGTGGTCCCTCAAGCACTTCTTCCTAGGCAGGGACGTCCTGATCTGTCGCCTTTAAGATCGGAAAGGGCTTGCTCTCGATTTCTGTGGGTTAACTGCTAGGGCTCCTCTCAGTCCCCCCAGTCGATGGGGCAGATCACTGTGGAAACAAGAGGAAGGCTTTGGGAGGCTTCAGTCCTTGGTCCTGTAATGCATTTAGTGGCAATTAAGTCTGATTCTGCACCTTACTCGGTGCTCTGGCTATAACCCAGTTAGGGCGACACTCTGAGTGCTGCTGGGATGGATTGCTGAGCCTTGGACCTGACCTTGCGTCAAGTGAGAAACTTAAGTCTTTTAGACCTTTTAGTGCTCTGGATCTTGTGCTGGCAGTGTGGCAGCAGTGGCTTTCACCACCTCCGGACCTGTGGGAGCCACGTCCAGCTTGTCTGAAGATGGGGTCAGGTATGCGTGATTCAAGAGCAAGAACAAGGCAGAGGTGAGCGCCGTCTAGCTGAGGCAGTGGTCGGGGAGGTGCTTCCTCCAGCATCTTCCTAGCTTGACAGGCCGCGTGTCCTGAAGTAGGCATCTCATGGGAGGTCCTAGGAGGTGAGGATTGGGGTAGACAAGGGGAGTTATAGCTCTCTCCCCCTTTCCTGTGTGCTGCTTCTCGCAGTGAACTGCTGAGGTAGCCTGGAGCGTGTGATGCCTACTGCAGTGCTTAGTCCTTCTGGCCGGAATGTAACTCCTGGTACTTGGCAGGACCTCTGCGAGATCAGGCCCTGGGGTCTGGAAAGAGAGGGAAGGGGGAAGCAGGATTACTCCTGAGATGAGCTCTGAGCACGCAGCTGTCCTAGCTGAGACACTTGCCAGCCTTCTAAAATAAACCCACTCAAGCCACTCTTTTCTGATCAAAGAATGAAGTGGCTTAAGCTGGATAAAGCCTGTGTTGGTGACAGACTTCACTGCTAGGGCCAGCTCGTGCGTTTCCTTCAGTTAGCGATGGCTTTTAAGGATTTTGACTTAATTCTTTGGATCTTAAACATAAGCAGAAAATTCTTATAGTTAATCATACATTTTTCTTTTAATTACGGAGTTTGGCAGCTTGCAAATTGAATACCATCTCTGCGGTGTTTCCTGTAAAATGTTCTATTAAAATGTATTGTTCTGTCTTGCCTTCTCTTTTTCCTGCAGCTGAGTTTAGCACAGGATAGCTAAAGAGACCACAACAGAGAGCAGTTTGCTTGTTACTTTTCAAGGAGAATTTGTTTTGAGTGAATGTATAATCTCCAGAGCCCCACAACACATCTGATTTCCCCTCACCTCTGCTGTGACTTGTCCCGTGACATGAGACTATCGATAATATATGTATCTTCTTACTGTACTGCTCAGTACATTCTCCTGTAGGTAGATCTGGTTAGAAAGCACTTGAAGTTTCCTTACACATCTGCCCTTCCCCAAGGGATCAATGTCTTGATGGATCACATTCAAACACATTCAACATCTCACGGAGGGTGTGTGAAAGGACAACAGAATCACTTTCACTCTATCCATATCCATTTCCTACTGCACTCCCCGTTTTACAACTATTGGCATGCCTGGAGGGAACAGCACTTCTCAAGGTCACAGGAGGTGGAAAATAGCCGCTGTTAAGGTACAGAAACTTTTGAATCGGGGTAGTAAAGACGTGACCTTTTCCTAACTCCAAGGAGAAGTTAGTGGGAATGGTTGGTGGTGGCAGCGTGTCTCTGTGTATAGTGGGGTTGTGGTGGGCTGGGGATTTTTTAGCCTTTGCAAGTAAGGTTAAGTGCTTATTTTTAAAAAGATGATAGTATTCTTTGCCTTTTCAGGGTAAGAATAATTTTCTAAGTTTCTTGACTTTGCGTTATAGGAGTGAAGGAGAATAAGATCCCAGCATTACCACATTTCACCCTCACTTTTCAGTGGGATCTGTACGTGTGCCTTATAAAAGTGCAGTGCAGTTTTATGCGCTGACTGCACGCTTGTTTCATTGTTCACTATTAAAGAGGAGATTCTGACATACCTGGAAGTGTCCAGCAGTTAGCAGTCACTTGTAAGATGAGTTTTTACTGTGACTCTTGCAGGGGTGGGAATTAAACCTGTATATTCCACTTCCGAGGTGAGAGCCCCAGCCATTTGGTTTCAGAGAAAGAAAAGAAGCAGCACATCACTTCTGTGTAGCCCTGAGATGGACCGTCACGTCCCCATGAACCTGTCATGGCAGAATCTCTCCCAGGTCAAAATGATGTTCCTTTTGGCAGATCCAAAATGTTTGTCAGTGTAAATGCAAGTCACTTCTGTTATGTGTGATTGAGAGTGAACACAGACTAGGCAAGTACATGCAGCGTCCCACAAGGCATCCAATTACCACTGGAACTTTCTACCACAGATTTTTCTGTTTTATTTTTTTTAATAGAAAACATGATTTATGGAATTTTCTGAGAGGAAATTTCATTATTGTCACAAAAATGTTCATTCTCCATTGGGGAAAGCAAATGAAGTATTTTGTTTCCACTTGGACTTCTTGAGTTTGTGGTTTTCAGAACCAAATTATGTTTTGGGTCCCATTGACAGTAATCGGTTTCTACCCTGGCTGCCAGGGTGTCTTGTTGGAGTTGTAATTTTCTAGTGCTGCATGTGCCAGAACACCAAACTTCATCGTCATTAAGCCAACCTTAATCTTGTACAGTCTTTAGCTGAACTAGTGCTTGTATCACCCCTGACTGTCAGCTGGGTACAGGGGATCTTTAAGTCAGATCTAGTGTCCATATGCCAGAAAGGCCATATTAAACAGGGAACAGCTGATTCTGCTCTGCAAAGACCCACAGATTTCATAGTCTTGTAAAAGCAGGAACCAGATGGATATTTTAATGAAATTTAATGAATTCAGTATTGGGCTGCCAGCAAGGGAGGGAAGCAGAGATGATAGGAACCAAACTGAGGTATTTATTCATTTCTTTGCAGAATATATTGGGTCAAAACCAAGAAATATTTAAGCTGAACTTTTCACAAGGGGTGTAGGTTCCCAGCTCCCACTGACAGTCAGGAGCTGTGGGGCATACTCTCTCTTGATTTTCCTGGAAAATCTAAATGGCCTCAATGGCTCTCCCTCCCCCCCCCCATTTTTTGGTACTTGAAGTGAAAAGTGTGTGGTGCTCATATGTGATGGGTAGTTCTTTATTCCTTGAGAAAGATGGTTTAGATAATGTATAGCATCATGCATAACACTCTTGAAGTGCCAGTCCTAGAGCAACTTAGATGATTCCTTAACTTTAGAAATGATTTTACAGCAGCGATAGCATTCCCATTAGCATGTGACTCGGATGGTGGGAGGTGCCATACAGATTAATAAAGAAGTGGTGTTTCTGTGAAGGCTTTATAGCCTGAACAGATCACTGCATACCGTATGTGAGGAAAGCTGCTTAAAATCAGCCTGCCTCTTCTTCTGTGGAAGGTGACATTTCAACACATACGGCTTTGCCCAACTTACGCTTTTTTTTTTTTTCACTTTGCAAGCGATATTTTGTAAATATTTGTCAATTTGCCAATGTTTGTGCCTCTTGCAGCCTTGAACAAAGCTTGTTACTGTTAGTGAACATATCTGCCTTTCTTGGCATCTTTCCATTTCATTCTTAGGATTCCTTATGTTTTTAATGTACTAAAAATAAATTCTTATTGCTGTTAATTATGTTGACCCTTATATCCTTTTACTTCTCTTATAAGTTTTCTACAGTTTTTACTTTCTCATTTTTATCTGCAGTTTTCAATTTTCTCCCTCTTTCCACCCTTATTTGTTATCTATTTTATTTATATGTACTTAGCATTCATAAATAGCTGTTTTTCCTTCTCCCTCCTTCTTTCCTAATTGTGTCTTTCTGAGCCAATTAGTAATGCTGTCAGTATCGGTCGCAACTTTCTGTTTACATTCTTTCTACTACTGTAAGTGGCAAGGTTGGTTTAGCCAATAACTTCACAAAAGCAGCCAGATCCAGGACAAGTGACAGGCCAGGACAGAAAGAAATCTAAAAATGTACTTTACATTTGACTCGACTCTTACTCGGACAGAGTGCCCTAGGATGGCGACTGACAAATTTCCACTTGTCCTTAGGATGACTGGGGTAGATATAAATAAACCGTGACATGTGACCTAGCAAGGAGTGTGAGGGGTTGAAATCCCATCCCAAATAATCAATCCCACTGCAATTTCCTAAGTAAGATTGGAGAAGGGGTAAGAGTCAGCTGTACCGAGCAGCAGTGATTAGCCTCATTTGCCCTGAATTGCCAAGGAATGGCGAAGTTTATAATTGTGTAAGTGACCAGCTGAGCAGAGGCATTGGAGAGAGGGGATGGAATGAAGGTCTGGGTTTGTTTCTAGACAATAGGAAGCAGTTGGCCGAACTGTGCAACTCTCGAGTTTCTGTGCAAATTGCTTCTAGTTTACTAGTCATTGTCTGCTCAGTGCAGAAGTTTTGTGAATGGAAGGGGCAGCTCCTTTCTCAGGTATTTACATATATTTTTCTTTTATTTTCTGCCATATTATTGCAATAGCCATTGGTTTTTCTTCTCAAATGGGAACCTGTGTCTTTCTGTGCTGACTTCTTGCAAGCAGAATTAAAAGCACGCCTAGGTTAGACTGAGATGAAGAGAAGCAGGTAACCCAAGCCTGATCTGTAGGATGCTGCTGGCTCACCTTGTGGAAAAGTAATATATACTTTGGCTTGAGAAGCAGGCTCATGTTAGGGGACCTGGCAGCAGAGTAGCAGGTGTAGCTGGCTGCAAATGAGTTCCCCTGGCAGGGCTGTGTGGGGATGTGTGCCTACTGCTGATCAGTACTTTGCCTGGCTTGAGCTTGTTCTATCAGGCTTTGCTTTTCTGAGCACTTAAGATCAATATAAATTAATAAAAAGAAACCCGACAGCCCATAAACAACATTAGCTATGGAGCTGTTAAAATGCAAGCAGTCAAACTGTATTTAATCCACTTTCTCACATTAATGCTGTGCAAGGGTGCATATTTAAAATGCTACTATTAGATTAGTAACAGATGTTGCTTAAAGGAAACAATAAATGATTTTTATGGAGAATTATTTTGGAGGAGGCTTCTTTGGGGCCATCTGAAGAAGTCAACTGGCCATATGTGCGCACCGTCCACTCAGTGCAGAATGACTGTGAACTGTGTGCACAGCCAGGGCTGACCCCCGCAGCCAAGAGCCCTCCCCTGGCGATGCGCAGCCAGCCCAGCTGCCGAGAGCAGGGCAGCCGAGCTGTGCAGGCACTCAGACCAGCGCTGTGCTGGCACCTGGCTGCTCAGGCCACCTTTCAAGTTGTCAAAAAATGGACTCAATTTCATTATTGCTCTGAGATCTGTTCGTTCCCAGCTCGGCCCCTGCCTGGCTTCAAGATAGCATCTTCATAGTTCTCTGAAGTTCACAGGAGATGTCCATGCTTCTGATGAAATAACTGTGTTTAATACTAAATGATACATCCGTGTCCTTTGGGAAGTGTATCCTCTTGCAGGGTTTGTTTCAGTATAGTCCCTACCTCCAGTGTTACAATTTCTTTCTTGCTTTGTGTGTCAGACTTGTCTGGTCTGACATAATTGTCCAGTGTTAATTATTGCGTGAGTTCTGGCATGATCTAGCACAGTGCTGAGGTATCTCCTTTCTGCTTCATTTCTGTAGAGACGTGGAACGATCCCTTCTCCAGTAATAAGGCTCAGCCTGGTCACTCAGGTTCCAGGGAGTTTCTGAAAGCACGTGTCTCCCCACGCCTCAGCTGCAGCATCCAAAAAGTGAGTAAAAGCATGTGCTTCCT
This sequence comes from Falco cherrug, assembly GCF_023634085.1. Classification (NCBI taxonomy): domain Eukaryota; kingdom Metazoa; phylum Chordata; class Aves; order Falconiformes; family Falconidae; genus Falco; species Falco cherrug. The sequence goes on along the minus strand of NC_073710.1, from coordinate 17,188,662 downwards.
TCGTGACACACAAAAGAAGTGCTACATTTTGGTACATACAGAGTGGAGCATCTGCCTTGCAGCCTCAGTGTCGCAGAGCTGGAGATGGTAGGGGGTAGGGGGAAGGGGGAAGGAAGGACATGGCTATACTTCGTACATGTCTGGTGCGGGATACTCACAGCCTTGCTACCCCATCCTGCTGCAACCCTTGTGTCTCAAAGGAACCTGAAACAAGCATCTTGACAGGGTAGGACCTCCCTGCACAGAAGAGCTGTGTGGAGAACAGGGAGAAGCTGAGAACACCTATTAGGACAGCAGGTTTGAGGCTTTCTTTGGGTTGACGCAGAGACCAGGCTTTCTCCTCAATAGCCTATATTTCAGGAAAACATCCTCCCTTCTGCCTCAGGTAGCTAGATACATGCATATTTAGACCTTTCTTCTTCTCTAATACATGTGTATGCATGGGTTATATACATATATATACCTGTATACCGTAACCACTCATCCCTCTTCCTTTTGTAATGTTTTTTAAACATTTGTGATTATACAGCATCTTGTAAAGAATTAAGAAGTTCATAATTATTTATAAAGTTAATACTTATAATGAAATGGTTGCACTTTGATGTCTGTATATGTTTTCTAAGCTAGGATGACCTATATTGTAGAGGTATTATGTATACTAGGTGATGCAGGGATTGGCTTGGGAATTACCCATGTTTAATGAACACTAAAATTAGAATTTGACTGAAATCCACATAAATGGCTCGACAGCAAGTTCGGCTGCCCCTGGGGAGCTGTGGGCAGCTCAAATTTACCCACAGGCATTTTTGAAAATGTTTTTTTTGAATCAGCATAGTGTGCTTTTTGGAGCAGAGAGTGCAGCTTGCACTTTAAACTCCCTTCTCTTCACCTTGTCCCCCATTTTGGTGTTGAAAAGCCCTCCACGGAGAGTAGAGCACGAAGTATGTTGCAGATATAATACATGCTACACTGATGCTTTTTTGCACTACTTGCCATGGGAAGATTTCTGCTTTCCCTACTTAGTGGCCTCATTGCTTGGGCACTTGCTACTTTAAATTTCTAAATATTTGTCCTCTTCTGTAGGTATGTGTATGTTGGATAGCATGAAACCTCGTCTAGCATGAAACCTGGTCTAGCTGTTCTGTATCTTGCTGTGCACCACACTGCAATGCTGAAAGCATGCAGCCACAGTGAACCCTAGCTCTCAGAGATGAGGCCTTTTTTTTCGTTTTGTTTTCATGTTAGTGGCTTTTTCCTTAACTCTGGGGAAAGGTAAATCTACATGCTGTACCTTCCTTTTACCATAGGAAAGGAGTTTAATTATCCTTTAGGAGGCCTGTTTATATCATGACTATTAGCCTCCAGTCACTGAAGGAAAAAAATTCCTGGAAGAATAATATGCGGCGCTCCCACTTTGCACAGGCCTGGAAAAAAAGGCAAGTCTTACTTGCACACATCAAAAGTGGAGTCAAGAAACTTGTTATTTCTGTTCAGGAAGGATGGGCAGATGCAGGCAGTCCTTTGCTCCTTTTGCTTTGTCCTAGCAGCTAACAGGTGACACGGGGCTGTGCCACGGCCATCACTTTGGGGTGCCTGGCTTGTACGTGACAGCACAACAGACCCCTTGGCTTCGGCTGCACAGCCAGGCAGAAGTGGTTAGAGCTGATGGCCTGTTTAATTCACAGCCCAGTTGTGCAAGTGGAAAAATATTGCAATTGTAATTGTCGCCCACAGTCAGTGTGAGAATTCTTCATAAGATTCAAGGAGAAAATTGCTAATTTAAGAAGCCAGTGTTCTTCCAGAGAAAATCTTCAGGAAAATGAATTTCCCATGTCACAAAGGGAATACATGATTTTATCGGTGGGCTCATCTGTAGGACTTTGGTTTGCCTTCAGAGGCATATATCTCCTTTTAGAATGTATCTTTGAGGAAGCGCTAGGTAAAATGGAAACTGGCAGCATGGGTTTTGAGCTGTTTTATTGCAGTTTGTGACATGTCGTGGCTGTAAAGAACTCAGTCCACCAGTGCCTTCTTAACTGGCGTACTCCAGATTAATTTTTTTTTCAGCTTTATGCTCCTAAGCCTGAACTGTAGCCCAGCCTTTTAAAACTTCATTCTACATTGTTGCTTTTCCCCGCCTTTCTGCCTTTCTTTCTTTCTGCTTTCCTCCCATTTTGTCCTGCCTCATAGCTGTAGGATGTTGGCTGGAAACAGACAAGCCTTTTTATTTCTTTTGACTGCTTCTGCAAAGCTTGATGGGGAATTTACATAATCAATGAGGTAACCCTGTCACCCCAAACATGGAGTCTTTAAAGAGAATAGTTTTATGCAAATTAGATATTGATGGTGTAATGATTAATTGGCCCCCAGCCTTTGTTAATATGCAATTGTTGTAGTGTAACATGCATTTGTAATTATTTTGGTTTGGTTGTTCAAACAAGTGGTGGGCACTTAATTGCTTGCAGCAATTGAAAAGACAGGATATCAGGGAGAAAAACAAAGGGCTGGTTAACTCGCTATCTGATATAACATTAGATTTCCTTTGTGTATATTGTGTTACAATGGTCAGATTCTTAGGTGATAAAAATCAGGGCAACTCTCTTGGAGGATATGGAACTATTCTGACTTCCAGCAGCGGAGGATGTGATTTGAAATGTTCCCAAAGTCAAATTTCAGTGTTGTATTTGGTGTTGGCTCACCTGGGAGTTAAGATGGTGAGCTGTGTTGCTTATTGCTGTTGGTTGTTATTATTAAAAAGGAACCACTTTGGTTCCAAAGATTGCAACGAGTTAGAAGCATGCATTAGTGAGAAGCTGCTTGGAAGATTGTTTCAAGCAAACAAATAAGTTTACATTCTACAAGGTGCTTATCTGCTCTGTGCGGCTTTCCAGCTAGTTTGATATCTGTTTTCCATTCCTTTTGCCTCTAGATCTGCATTTAACAGACTGAGAAAAAAGCCTGTGTATTTGGAGGTGAAGAATCCTACATCTCCATAAATGTACTTAAGCAATCGACTGCATCAGTTTTCTATAGCTAGTGAAATTACTACATTTTTGCTTGGAGAGTGCTTTAAAGTTGTGAAGTTTGTCTCCTAGGATAAAGATAATTTGAAGGGGATAGCAGAGGGATCCATCTAGGAACAGTGGACATAAAGGGAGCCGCTGCATATTATTAAGATCTTCTAAAAATGAGCTCTGTTAATAATTATATATAGAAGTGAACTCTGTATATAATTATATAATTGTAGTTATATAATTACGATACCTTCATAGCAATAGGGCATGAGAATAGAAGCTAAAATATGGAATAGAGACAAGAATGGGAGTGAGTGTAACAGATGCTTTTTGGCAGACAGATAGCAAGATGTTCTTTGACTCAGCAGCAGCAAACAGAATTACTTAGAAAGGATACACTTTTTATCCTTTATTCCAGCAAATGAGACACTGGAAGTGGGAGGACTGAGTATGTGCCATGGGTAGGACTTGCCTTAGCAGTGATGTGCTGTTAGGGCGCTGAGGCTGCAGTCTTTTGGGTTCCTTATTCCTGCTTTGGTCTGTTGTTCCCCTGGAGCTCTGTCCCAAATGCCCATGATATACAGCTTTTTCTTGGTCACTCAAGTGGTACAAAATCCAAGGAGAACCTGCAGCCAATTTTTGTCTCATTTAATAGGTTATGTTACGATATATATGCATTGTCCTGAAGTTGGTGCTGGAGTATAAAATAATATCTGTTTTTAAGATAATTATTTTGCATAGTCAAAATGAATATGCAGTTTTCCCCAAATGATTGTTATAGAGTTGCTGATGAGATCTGGATTTTTTAAATTAATGGTATTACTTCTAGGAGAAGGAAATGTAGAATGTTACTTTAAATCACTTATGAATTCTCTTACCTTACTTCTGTTTAAAACTACTTATGATAGTGGGGATTAATTATACAGATCCACTCTGCTTTGATTAATGTCCTTTGACCTAATGGTCAAGTATAAAATGTGTCCTGTTGTCTTTTGTATAATGTCTGTTCTGCTACCCACATATGAAAATGACATGTAATCTCATAACGAATTCATAGTCAACTTTTTTTAATGTAGACCTAATAGGCAAGACAACAAATGAATGCTTGTATCATCTAAATAAAGAGTTCAAGCATATCTTTGATCTTTTCATTCACTGAGAGGCATTGGCAGTGAATGGTTTTAATTTGAAATCGAACATGCTAAAAAGCTGCTCAGAACTGATGAAGCTCAATCATTAACCTGTGCAGCATCTTCTTTACCACCCATTTGAACCTCAGGGAAGTAGGCAGGTTTTCTTATGTTTGGGTAGCATCAGCCACAAATGCTACACCAAAACTTTTAATCACTCTCAACAGAGAAGAAATTAAGTATGTAAGAAAAAAATGGTGCCTTGAGTTGCTAGGAAGGTTGAGTCAAGAGCAAAGTAAAAGAAGACCAGGCTAGATTTTGACCTGCAGGTCCTGAGCAGGTCATATTTTCACTGTAAGAGAAAGTAGTATCAAGTGGCCAGAAATAATCACAGATTTCAAGAGGGAACTTCACAGGTTCCTCTTGAATTCATCACTGATCATCTTGGACATTGTGGGCTGTAGGCTAATTTCTCAGCCAGTGGGCAGCTTGTTCAATAAATCCTTTGTAATCTTTTTCTATACCAGCCAGTGATAAGGAACCTTCCCTTATCTAGTAGATAATAATAATACCTAGTAGTTGAGGGGCAGCAAAACTAACAACGAGAGGAAGTGTGCATGACAGCAATGCTGACCAGTGTTACAGAAGTCAATATCTGTTAAAAAAAAAATAATTAAGTATTAAAAGCAGTCCCAAAGCTAGCAAGTATCTCAGCATCTCCTGGCTCAGACGTGATATTAGAAAATAAAGAAATAATAAGACCAATCATTTTACAGGTGTCGGAAAAAACCCCAATCTGATGCAAGCTGGGTTAGGGGGCAATGATGTCCAGGAAGAAATAAAGTCACAAATTGGCACACAAGTGATTGCATTGACCAGTTTAAAAGAGATCTGGTAATAAAAAATGTACATCATAATAACTTAAAAAACAAGTGATGCCTTTTCAGCAAAAAGAAATTTCTGTCTTTTAGTGCAAAGGTGAAAGCAGGAGATCCAGCAGCAGAATAGCTAATTCCAGACATGTACAGCAGTAAGCATCTCAGGAAATGACTGAATATTGAGTGAAGTGAACAAATGCTAAGGGAGGTTTCAGTGCCAAACCCAGATCTTTAGGCAGCATTTCATTGTGTTATGTCCCGTTGTGCCTCTTGGTGCGAAGAGGCTGTAGCCGGGTCATCCCGAGGCTCCAAGCAAGGCATCTCCTCCTCTCAGGAGACATCCCTGTGTGTAAAATTGCACCGGGGAGCAGACACAGCTGTTGGTCACGGCTCCAGTTGTTTCTGCGGCTAAGGCCTGTTAAGAACACCCAGTTTTAATGTAGTATTTTTACACTAAATGCAATGCATATCCATAAATTGCATCCTAGAAAGGATATAATGAACATGTCTGTCTCAGACCATAAACTGTAACGAATCTACAGTCCTATCTTAGAGATACTACTGTACATCTGAAAAAAGTTATTGAAGTGTCTCAGTTTACACTGGCCCAGAAAACCTAATCCACAGTCTTTATTCTCTCTAACATTGCACATATATTTAAAGTATAATATATAATTTCAAACTGTATATTATTTATCCCTAAGAATGTTTGTAGGAAAAATAAAAAATTTGCATAATAAAGCAGACAAGCAATTCAGAGATGTTCTGGTCTCCTGGGCAAATTTGAATTTAAGCAGGTATTGTTATGCATTTTACAGAAATGTACATTGAAAGAAGAACTTTCTTCAAGTATTATACCAATACCTCAGAACAGTTATAAAAATTTAAGCTTCATAAACTGCTTAACTGGTGTTTTCTTAATACTCTTGTAGTTTAAAGAAGCTGAAATGTTTTATTATTATTATTCTTTAAAATCATGTTCTCTTCAACTTCTCCACCAAACTTCAAGCAGACGCTTGTGAGTAAGTTACAGAATAAACCCCAAAAGAAATGTTTTCTCAGTGGAAACACAGACACACTATTTACTGTGGCAATAAGGTACACTCAGCTCCAATGCCACATTTGTAATCAAAATGACAGCCAGCGCCTCACCTACCTGGAACATAAGACATGAGGATGACAACTCTGTCATCAATCTTTGGTTATATTTCATCAGGACAAGGCTATTGTCTGTGCTTAAGATAGTCTAGGGAACTACAATAATTATTAAAACAAACCCTCATATATTGCTTTCTGCTAAAAGGGTAGTGACAGGTTTTCACGTAAAATCAATCTCCAGATTAAACAAAAAATCATTATAATAAAAGAAGAAAGATAATTTAAAAAACTGATTATGTGCAGGTGGTATGGAAAACTTATCTTTCCTGTTCACGCTCTTAAGTAGCTCTATAGGAAATAGGTGCAATGTGTGGTCAAATTGTTTCAAATGCCAGACTCTCATCTCCCCGAGACAGGCTGGTCGTGTCTTTGTTTTTGTCACTGTAGCTGTTAAAAAAACGTAGATAGCCTGGAGAGCTAACGAAGATGAGACTCTTGTGAAGTTCCTTGTGGCAAAGGCCCACGATAATGAAAGGGACAAAACTGGGAGTGGGGACTAGATTCCAGCTGCAGTTTGTTTTTGCCTTTGTTTTCAGAATCACAAAATCAAGCTGCGTAGTTGCTTTCGTGGCATCCTGCTGAGCAGTAGATGCTGCAGCACGAGTCAGGAATGCTGTGATCGCTGAGCACTTTGTGGCTGCCTTAAAGAGCAAGATCCCACTGGTCTGTGTAACGTATTGAAAGCCGTGATAGCAGGCATGACCTCTGAAATGCTGGGACCCCTATGTGCTGCTTGGGGCAACCGGCAGCATTTGGAGCCCTTTTAGTAGTCCATTATCATTTTCCTGGCAGGACGAAATCCAAAAGGTCTGATTTCATCCATGTTCCAAGGAGAAATGGGAGGAACGAGCAGTTCAGGCCATAGATATAGCAGTATCAGCCTATGCGGGGTGGATTATTTTAGCTTTTTCCATCAGAGACATTCTCCTCAGGGCTGCCTTTCAGAAACGTAACAGTATGAAAAGTGTGTGTTCTGAGCTAATATGGGCTGTATCCCCACGTGTTCTCATGCAACGGAGAAACCTGTGACCCTGTTAGAAAGTTACTTGCTGGGCCAGATCCAAAAGTGACATCTATGGTATTGCAAATTACGTGTTGGTAGGAGTGTCTAAGGCAGTCTAAACGGGTGGAAGTTAAAGCAGCTATAAACAGAGACCTATTTTGACATAAACTTGTACCCTCTTAATAGCTCCTTTTTGCACTTCCTCCCTACCAGTTTCCCACTGCGTAACGGGGAGGTTGGGAGTCATGGCTTGAGCCGTCTCTGAAGCTGGTGATTTACTTAGCCGTACACCTCACCTTGGGTGGCATCCCTAGGAACTGGTGTCAGTCCATGTTCTTCACCATTCCCAAAGGGCTCAAGGGGTATTTGCTTTGACAGGGAGCTCTCGGAGCAGGAGTACCTGCCGTTAAACTGCAATGCAGACTCTGCTGGTAATACAGAAGGTGGACAGGTCGTTGTAGCATCTTGTCTGTAATAATTTGCTCTTGCTGGGGAGAAAAAATGTAACTGGGTCCATTATGGTGAACACAGAGTAGGAGACTAAGCATTTAGTTTCTGATGGATGACTCTGTAGATGTGATAAATGTTAGAATGGTTGCAGCAGTAATGATTCTGTGTTGTCCAAGAGGTTGCATTAATTTAATTAGATTTGTACTGGAGTCTGAGACGACCTGCCTCTACACAATGTCTTAAGCAGCCAACATGCACTGGAGGTGTACAGGAGAGAGGAGGTGTGTGTGTGGGTCTGTCTTTTTTTACTTCACAGACAATAAATTCTAGATCAAAGCAAAAACAAGCAATGATATGTGTAATTTTTTAACAGAAACTCTATAAATATTCAGTGCTGCTGTTTGGCAACATTAAGAAACCACTGAAAAATGCAGTCATTGCTAAATGTGTTCATTTGAGAGGTTTGCTGTTACAAATGTGAATCTTCAAAGACCATGAAACTTAACAATAGCTTTTCAGTATTAGACAGAGAGTTAATTATAACATCTATCACACAAGCAAGGTAACTAAAACAAATCCGTATACCTCTTTAGTTTTTGTCTTGTTGAGTGAATGCTGTCAGAAGGAATTTGCCTCAATGCATGTGCTTGGTGATGTTATCAAAGTGTCTGTCAGGGAGAGCACTTTAATACTGTTCAGAGGCTTGAGCGAGCTCTCTGGGATTGGCAGAGACAGTGACAGAGGTGACTACGGTAGGTCCTGACAGTTTGAATACAGAATTATATAGTGCAGTGACAAAGTGTTCAGTTTATTTAGACTGGGGAACACAATGTGCAGGAGACAAAGGAGAAGCAAAGAAAAGGTTAAGTTACTGAAATTTTAATTGAGCTCTGAGTGACTGTTTTTGAATAATTGGTTGTGTCAAAACGTAATGATTACCGGCTTGGGAAGCTGCAGCCTTTCACCCTTAGGTCACTGGCTCAAATCTGGACTGTGCTGGTTGTAATGACTGATGTTCAATACTGGCTAATGTGAAATGAATTGCTGATCTCTGCCCAGCTTCTACTGGATAAGCATCTGCATCACCAACAGCATGTGCTGGGAGTCTCGGCGAAAGCAGCGTCCAGAAGTAATCTTCTCCTTTTTACCCAAGTCCCCTGCTGAGAATTGGTTCTCTGGTATGCGAGATTTTGCGCTATCACTACAGTAGCTTTATTAACACAGTGGAAAGATGAGAACTTTGCTTCTCAAGGTTTCCTTCCTGGTGACTTCCGTGTGCATTTGGTAAAATCGTAGCAATCCATCACTAACTATAGGGAGCCTTTCACAGCACTAACAGGACTACGGCAACCAAGGCATCAGTATTAATCACTGAAGATTGTTCTCTAGGGTCTGGACACAGTCATTTCACTCCATATTTAGGACTATTTTTGAGTCTTCGTCTTCCAGAGACAGGGAAATAAAAATAATAGCCATTGCACAGACAACATTAACCCACACTATCACTCCCCTTGCTTGTGTCACAAGCCATTTTTCCTGCCGCTGGAGCTAGTGTGAGATCTGGTGCTGAAAGTCTCTCAGAACACATTGAACATTTCTAAACACACCTCTCTCTGTATAGGTCTGGCCCAGAGCCACTCCTCCCCAAAACATGCCATTCCGCAGGCGGTGGGAGCTTGGAATAGGGATTTGCTATGATGCCTCAGTAGATCAAGGCAAGATCCAGCAGTCACTGGGTTTTACCGTCTGAAGTGTATGTCCCTTGGAACAAGCAGCAGAGGAAAAGTTTATCTGTGCATCCCCGAATAAATTGTAGAAAGGTACCTCTAGGCTGCTGGAGTATTTCTATGAATACAAGATGATAAAATGACTAGATTTTGTTGGCATCCTTAAAAAATTCCAAATCTTCTGGACAGGCAACCCAGATGAGAAAGACTCATGAACTTTTAAGTTGCTGTTGTTTCCAAAGAAACCAATTCAGCTTTAGCAGCTTAAAGCCATTCCTGGCTTGTTTATCTGGGGAGAAATACCCTTCCTGCTGTAGTTTTGTCATTGATTTCAAAAGTGAAAGAGGTTTCTCCACTGACTCAGCAGGCCTGGAGAGGACTTTGAATCAGTATTAGTTTCACGAGTTCATGAAATCTTTTTTCTTATTACCTGAGTTTTTGGTGGTGAGTCACTTTATACTCTTCAGTGAGAACTGAGGAGGGTGTAATAACGCACGTTCTCCGATTTCCTATTCCGCTGTGTTATCCAAACAGCTGGATCTTCATGCAGACTCTCATGGGAATGTCGAAGGTTATGAACCAAGCTGTTCAACTGGTTTGTGGGTCCTCTCCAGACACATTCCAGCTGAAAGCTCTGGCATTTGAATGAGAGAAGGTCTTGACATCTTAATTCTGGACTAGCAGGTATCACTCCCCATGCAAATATAATTTCTTAGAGCGTGAGCAAGTAACATATGTCCAGCCCCTGCACTGCAGAAGCCCCAGGGAATGGACAACTGAAGTCCAAAAGCCAAACATATTTCCTGATTAATTGGGCCCTTGAGGCTTTTGGGTGACATTAAAGAATCTGCCAGTCATTTCCCCTCCTCTCACCTCTTCTTTTAGATAGTAAGTAATAAAATAACATAAAATCTGCTTTCAAGACCTCATTACAATGAGGCACTTCAGTCCAGATGCTTTGTATCTTCTGTAAGACCTCGTCCTATAAGGGGAGGGTGCATATCTTGAATGCCTACTTCAGCTACAGGAAGAATACCAGCTCAGCTGCTTTTCTTCCAACCAGGAGTAGTGGCTTGCACAGTGCCCACCCTGTTCTGAAACTGCTGGAATGTGGAGATGGCTTTTGGGATAAAATGCTGGAATTAGAAAGGGAGCCATTTTCTAAAGACAGAAAATATCTGCAGAATTAAGAGGTTAGTGGAGCGTTAAAAAAGTGTGATTCTAACTCCCTCTGGCTCACTTCAGGGGGAACAACCTTCAGATGTCAGTGCTTTGGCACTCAGAGGTCAGGGAGAGCACCGGAGCAGACTTTTTATCTCCTCTGGACCTACAGTGCACAGCATGAATGCAAAGCAGAGTGCTTAGTGTCTTCCACCTTTGGTCAGCATGGTTGTGTTGGTGAGAAAGGACAGACCCCATCTCCAAGAATGCAAATGACACCGTATTTTTGTCTTTTTCCCACATAATAGATAATTTTCTCAGTGTGGTCTGGCCCAGGAGTGGTGACTGCCTAAGCAACAATTCAATGTTTTTAAAGTGTTCTATATTTTTATTTATTTTTAACTAGTAAGGGTGGTGTGATGGATTACAAGCATCATGTGTGATGAATCTTGCCACCTCCAGCATAACTTCCCCAGAGAAATCACCTGTGTGGGTTCAGCAGACCATTAGGATTCAGCCCCTGACTGCTTGGCCTTTCCCCACCCAGGATGAGAAAGAAAATCCTAATGAGGTATCAGCAAGGACCATGTTTTTTTTTCCTGTTGCCTTTGCCATGGGATGCAGTGCATTTTTACATGAGTTGTGTAAGGGGGAGCTCCCTGATGAGGAATAACGCTGGCGTGCACCAACAAAGTGACAACCTCTTGGTATCCTTGTAAAATTCCACCCAGTTAAAGGGAACCGGAGAGGAGATATATGGCTATTAAAGTAAAACATAACTGCCTGTCAAAGAAAAGTAGTGACAACACGCACCAAAAGCTCCGCCATCTAATGCCTGTCAGCAGGAGCGGGTAGTTTTTAACATCGTTCATATTCCTCAACGAATGTGCTTGAATTGGCAGAGACAAGGATGGAGTTGACACGGGCAGGTTCTGTCAGCTCAAATCCAGAGGTGAACTGTGTGCATCCGAAACCCGGTCCTGACAGCTGCATCCAGGCGCAGGCATGTTTAGGAAGCGGGAGCCTGGGAGGGCAGGGGAGGGACCAGCCTGAGCTTCGTCTTCTCCCAGAGAGGCAATGTCCGCTGTGAGCAGGAACGGAAAGGGGGCAGGGAGAGAGAAGGAACAACACAAAACAATGCCTATTATGTTTCATGTCAATGTTGCTGTCATTAGGTAGTCGGAAAGATTTCAAACAGATAAACTCCCCTTTGGTATGGCAGGCCGCCTTGGCAGCCAATTTTAGGCCTTGATTTGATTGATAAACTCTTTGTGACAAGGAAGGATAAAAGAGGCCCCTAGTTTGGTACATATAAATAGGAAATTAGCTGGCAAAGTTGTCAAAGATAATTAACTCTCTGATTCTGTGTGTCTATTCAGGTTGACATACTGAAATTATTTAGAAATGCACATGTCAACGCTCTGACAGAATTTGGTGCTGATCAGATAAACAGTTTTTGAGATGCCTGATTGTAAAATGATGTAAGAGCTTAGCTGGTGGTTTTATCATTATGCATTCTCTTAGCAGCAGCAGGTATCAAACGGCAACACCATCCTTTAATGTGCTAGATTCAGAGATCAGGAGACAAAGTTAAGTGTGCTACTTCACAGTACTCCGCTCGCTTGTTTTGTTCCTTGCCCCAGGTTAAAAAAAATACTAATAACGTGCTAAATTCCTGGGTGTTCATCTGCTCCTCATCCTTTCCCCAGGCACAATTGGAAGCAGAAAAGATAAGGGTCTATGAGATAAGAGGTCTGAAAGCCATGGCATTTTGTTACTTCTTCAGAAGAGATAAACTACCCACTGCTATAATCCCAAACTCAAAGATTGGCAAGGTTAGGAAAGTGCAATGGGAAAAAATCGGTGGTGCTGAACAATGTCTTTATAGTGGCTCCTATTAAAGCAATGACAGAGAACAACAAATATATTTAGCATTGCAAACTCAGCGTCTCACCCACTGTCCCTTGTTTACATCTTCTCTGGAGTGGTCGGTGTAGCACTACAGTTGCGATACGTGTCTGGAGTGTACGTCTGAATGGGGTTTGATTTCCAAGTCCCGTCAATGTCCTTGGAAAAGTTGAAATTGATGTGTGCATACGTGTTGTACAGCAGATGTGAAGGCACTGTAATCTTTCAGAGTAACTTTTACTCATTCTTGGAGATTTCCTCCATCTGAAAGTGTTTTTCAGCCTCCAAAAACAGCTGCTCCTTGGCAGCGTGGAGGTATAGGCACTGTAACATCTGTCTTGAACATGGCATTGATGGAACAGAACTGGCCTTTGCTTTCCTTAAAGCATTAGGAGCTTTGTGTAGCTTGTAGGCTGTAATAACTGCCAGAAAGCAGCATTACCCCAGTTCGGTGAGTGAATGCTGTGGCACCGTCCAGTCAACTCACCATGCTGCTCTCAGCAGATTGGGAATTTTAAGCCTCCAGAGTCTAAACTCAGTCTGGACACCGGCTGCCAAGTTTTGCAGCTTTCTGTCACATCTTGAAAGCTGGCAATCAGTCCAAGTTTTTACTGTGGGATCTACCCTCTAGATAGGCAGCTTTGATTGAGTGCTCATCTTTCAAGAGTCTTGTCCAAGGTGTGACTGCTTGATTTGGTAGGGGGCAATGGGGAACAAGTGGAAAGAAAATGAGTAAAGGGTTGGTATGACATGCCGTCGCATTTACCTAGGGGGTAAAGGAGGCAATGCTACAAACCACTAGAAAAATAACAGGTATCTTAAGTGCAGTATCTGTAGTGCAAATAGCTGGCCCCATAACCTGCTCGAACCATTGCTGCTCTCTGAAGTACTGACCACTGTCTGCCTCCTGCCCCTTTTGTGCCTTTCCAACCACGGCTTCCCAGGCAATGTGAGCGTGTGAAACGTCTCTGCCACACAGACAGCAAGAGCTCACACATTCAGGTCGTTGCCTCTCTGCCAAACCTGGCTTGATAGACGCAAGCCCTGGCTTTGATCATGTTGATGAGGAGCTCCAGAATCTTCCAGAGATCTACCCCAGAAACAGACCACGTACATGACCTCCCACAGGATTCGCAAAGGGTAGGCACAGGTTCCCTGCAACTCAATACTGATGAATACGCTACTGTCCTTGGTGTCAAAATGATAATGGCACATGAATTATTCTCCCTGAGAGCCCTATAGTTCCTTTTTATCATATTTTGCACTCATTTGTACAATGAACAGTGTCTTGCCTCCCATCACTTACTCACCCAGAAGCTTTTTGTCTGTTTATAAATAGGATCTCACTTGACATAACACAATTCATGATATTATTTCCTCATCCATAAGCATTTCTGTAGTGCTCATTTCTGCATTTACATTCTGCAACTATCTTGTACAATAGGTACCCCAGGGGCCAGGAATTGGGCTTTAGCAGTAAGATCTTATATTTCTCTTTTTTTGCTATTCATCTTAACAAGGGAGTTCAAGAGTGATGAAGGTCGGTAGTGGTTAATAAGGGAATGGATGCAGGTACTTATTCTAAGTGCAGGGACAGGCTAGTGCTTTATAAAAAGATGTCCTAAACACTGATGTCTTTGCTTTATTATGTTCATCATGTCTAATTCATACCTCCCAGCACATGGCAGTGGGGGTCTGGTTCATAAAGAAACTGATATTCTCATGTATAATGCAACATTATCTAACCTTCCATATATATCACTGGTTTAGGATGAGTTATCTTAGAGCTGCATGCCCCTATGTGGCGTGGTATCTATTTTACAATAGGTTTGTAACTTATCACAATTGAAACCAAAGGAATAAACTGGAAGCAAATGTACTTTTCTCTTGAGTGGTTCTTGTTAGGGCTTAGTTGAAATGTTGCATCTTACGGAGACTTCATTTATACGCAATTTGATGATGAAGGCTCTGCTGCAGGCAACCTGGAAACGTGAAATAGGGATTTAATCATAACACTTTCACTTTTCTCCATTGGGAGCTGTAGGTTTGCAGTGCCTTGGAAGAGCAACCTGCTTTTATTTTGATGCCAAATATGGATTTATGTGCCTGGCCGTAGATATGCAGATTTGAAAACAATGTCATTGTATGCCAGAGCTACCCAGAAGCCAGAGATCTCACAGAATGACCTGGGGCTCCTGGTGGATCATCAGTTGAACGTGAGTCAGCTCGATGCTTCTGCAGCGAAGGCGGCCAACAACGTCCCAGACTGCATTAGGAGGAACCTTGCTATCAGGTTGAGAAAAGTGATTCTTACCCTTTACTCAGCACTGGTGAGACGCATCCAGGGTCTATGTCCAGACCCAGGCTCCCAGTGCAAGAAAGACTCGGATGTGCTGGAAAGAGTCCAGTGAAGGGCTACAGAGATGGCTAGGGGATGGAGAGTCTGGCATATGGGGAGAGGCAAAGAGAGCTGAGGCTGTGCAGCCTGGAGAAGAGAAGGCTCGGGGGATATCTTGCCAATTTGTATCAATATCTAGTGGTGGTGGAGAATAAAGGAGACAGAGCCTGACTCATCTCAGTGCTGCACGGGTTGAAATACAGGATGTTCTGTTTAAATGTAAGATACTTTTTTTTTGCAATATAAGGGTGGTCAAACACCAGAGCAGGTTACACAGAGCAGTGTGTGTGGTCTCCATCACTGGAGATACTCAGAACGCCACAGAACACGCTCCAGAGCATCCTGCTGTAACTGACCCTACTTGAACAGAGGGGTTGGACTAGACTGTGTCCAGTGGTCCCTTCCAGCCCCGTGATTCTGTGACCCTGTATTTCCATTACAACTGAAAATCCAACTCATAGACAATGTAATTGTCTTTTCCACAAAAGACAAGCATTCTTCTAAGGAGAAGTGCATAGGTTATTATGTCCTGGAGCAGAAGTAACTTCCTCATGACTTGTTGGCAGATGCTTGACACATCTGTTTGCTTTAGACTTCCACTGAAAAGACATTTCTGTTCCTGCATCACATGTGTCAAATTCAGCTTCTGGGGAAATGTACAGATGTTCACACACAGGGAAGAAGAAAAAAAACATGCCACAGGAGTAGGTCATGGTCGTTGATACATCATACAATGTACTAATGAGGAAAATATGTTTCCTTTAATTAAAACATTTTGCCTAGGCTTAAGATATGTTGTGATTTCAACAGGCTTTTATATGTGTGTGGTTAAACAAACATGTTGGATGTGTGGGTGCGCAGTGATGCTCACATGCCACTCTTTCCATCTAGCTGTAAGAATGAGCCCACTGTTGATGGTGAGGCTGTTGTGGGGATTTTTTAAGGAAACTGCATGCCAATATCGCAGTTGTCTTTCGTCTGCTACTTCTTTGTGTGGTTTTGCTCAGGAAAGTAGTTAAGAGTACTTATGGAACAGTCTGAGGCTTTTTAGGAATTGGAAGTGGCAAGTGTCTGAAAAACAGGTAAGTGCTACGTGTGCTGTGAGGGCTGGGAAGCAGGGGGGTACTCGGGGAAATAAACGGGGTGAGAAAGAGGTCTCTCGCTCGTCTTCAATTCATTGTTTTTGCGGAACTTAAAAACCAGTAGCTATTCAGTTTGATTCCATATGTTGGCCATATGATTGTGCTGCCTGTGCATATCGCTCTTCCATTTCTCCGTACTTGATTTCCAGGCAGAATTCTGTGTATTTCAAAGGTGCAGTAAATTTTACTGTTAGTGGGTTTGGGAGTTTGAGTCTTCGCTAACAGAGTGTGTAATTGTTTTTATACCCAATTCCAGACAACCTTCCTACCTGTTTTCCTCCTCTCCTGTGATAGCAAGTTTTCTCTTTCCATCAAATAGGACAAAATGGGTGGTCTTGAGTGATGTGAACGGGGATTCTCCGATCATTCTGCTTCTGCAGTCACAGCATCATTTGGGGGTTTTGTAGTCTCCTGCTCTGCCTGTAGAGCCAAAGGAGTTCAAGCTGTGAATAATTAAGTCATCTTCCAGTATTATTGAGATGCCTGCTACTAGAAAATACAGGGTACCCTTGTGGTATCTGACTTCAGTGTCATCCATGCTTGAATCCTTATACAATTCTAGGGAAGGTGGTGTCCAGTTCCAGGCTCCAAGGTCAGGATCCAAGCCTGAAACTGCTCTTTGACATGACTTGCAGGCATCTCCAAGAGCACGTCTCACTATCTGAGATATTATAGCTAAATCACATTCCTCCCAAAAGGCAAATATTGAGGTACTTCAGGTATCACACTCTGGTAACTGTTGGCATATACATTTCCTTAAGAATTCTGACTCACGTTACACAGAGGGAACAAAAATCTCAGAGTTCAGGGCCCACATCTGCTCTGCAGCTGCAACAAACATCAAATTTATCATCGGTTTTTGTGATGCAGGGTAAACTGTGTCTTCCTAGATAATTAATTAAAGATCTTGGGAGTATCTCAGCTTGAGAAAAGGAATGCAGGAATGGAAAAAGGGAACGACTATGGAATTTTTGTTTACAGGAGAAGGAAAAAATAAGCCTCAGTAGCAAAGAAGAATAGAAAATAGATTTCCCAAACTACTTCTAGAAACCGGAATTACAAAATCAATGGATAAAAGGCAATTTGCTGGGTCTACTGATGATTTTAGTAAGGCATTTGATGTGATTTCTCATGACATTCCTGCTTGCAAAACAAGTTTACACATTGGTTTGGGTATAAACATTGTGTCATGAGGACTGCAAACTGGCTGAAGGATGATTATTAACAGCAACATGTCATGTTTTGGGGAGGTGTTTAGCAGAGGCTGGGACCAAGATGGGATTTATGTTGATTCTTAGCTACTGCTAGTTATGTGGAAGAAGGCTGTGCTATTAAAATCTTTAGATGCCAGTCACTTGGGAGATTGAGTAGACAGTGAAGCTGCCCAGATATGTCCAAGTAGACCTATAGATGATTGGCATATGAACAGAAAACAGCACAACGCCATGTAATGTGAAAACCAAGAAGCTAATACTTGAGGAAAACCTCATTCTGTGGGAGAAACCTAGAAGACCACTTTGCTGACCTGAGGTGATGGATAACAGGAAATGAAATATAAATCTGTGGTGCCATGACATGGCAACAAGCAAGTCTCAAATGGGATGGAGGCAGGAATTTTTGACCAGAATTAGAACCTCTTGTAGGACAGTGTGCTCCGTTTTGGGCACCTCAAGACTAGACTTGACGGAAATTCAGAGAAAATCAGCAAGTTTATGTGTACGTGTGTGGATGAGTTCACGTGCACCCAACTGACAGTGGTCCAGTCTCTGCTGACACTGAGGGCAAGGATGTGGGCAGGTGGTGACTGTGTGCAGGAGTGTGAAAGGCATGAACACCATAGTGTTAGAAAAAACCCCACTGTATGCGGTTTTATTAAGAGGTTGCTAAGAATACAACCAAAACTATCAACTGGAAAACTGAAGCAGGATATTAACGAAAACATCCTGAATGAATGAGATAATTTAGGTTGGAACATTCTCCTTTACGTCTCTTACATTCAGTTTGAGGAACACAGCGCAGCACCATGGGGATGCAGTACTGGAGGGCGGGTGAGTTGAACTGTTTTTTAGATTGTATGAGCTTCTCGAGTCTGCAAGATGCCGTGCTTCCCGGGTTTTCGCTCTTTGAAGTTTTCCACAGAGCAAACCCTGTATCAACTCCAAGTGAAAAGTCACAATCGTCGTCACCATTTGGCCTGAACAGGCCACCTGAGGCCTCGCTGCGTTCTGTGCTTGTTGACATTTTAGCATTTACACTTTCAGAGGTCTGTGCAATGGCTGAATGGTACAAAATATGCAGGACAGTGTGGCCCTTCTGCAGATGGGTGTGCACTCAGGGGCCCATGCGATCACCGCGTGCAGAGACATAGGTCTGTGTAGACAATGCTGGGGGGGGTGCGGACAGACAGCTTCATGTGAATTGGTGCGCTTCGTTGGTTGTGCAGGGCTTGAACAATCAAATCCCTTCAGTTCACTCTGCTAACTGGATTGCTTATGACAAAATCACAGCTTTTTCTCCAACCCTTTTTAATCTCCATTTTGAAAAAAATTGGAAATGACATGGTAAAGTAAGACCAATTAACATTAACAATTGCAGTTTATTTGCTTCCACTGTTTTACAGCATGCAGTCTGGTAAGGCAACATGCATTTCTATTTTGGAGACATCAAAATAAATAAGTAAATAAATACATAACCCTGTGGGCTTACGGATTGAGTCAAAGAGCAGGAGATTATTCCTGGCACCGTACTCAGAAAAAATTGTTGCCTTTGAAAACACCAGACATTGACAGTTTTGCATCAGGACAAAATTACGATGAAGTGGAATCTCTCCATTCACATTGTGCCAATTCAGCAGATGTTTCAGACAATTCTGGAAGGTAAAAAAGAAATTAATAGAGACTAGAAACCAAAACCAAGCCCAGATCCCTTGAGACAAAGGTTACTATTTCTCCCCCTATCAACTCTCCTGTATATGTAGCGTGGTAGGGTTATGTAAGCACTTGCATTTGTATTGCAGTGCTGCGTAGCACTTTTATATAGAAAAGACGCCAAAGCTTTTACGAAAGAAGGTACGTGTCATTATCTCAATTTTACAGGTAAGGAAACAGAAGCACACAAAGGTGCTAAGACTTGCTGGCAAAGCACACAGAAAACCACAGCAGAGCCAAGCACCTGACAGATGATCGTGTGTGTTTGCCTTTGGGCCGTGTCATCTGTCATCTTAATGGTACAAACATTTTGGATTTAGTCACACTGGAAAAGCAGAGGACTTAGAAAAAAACCAACAACAAACCACTCCAGAAATTTGCCAACTAAAATCAAAACATCTAATTTAAAAACTTCTAAGAAATAGTTGTCGTGTTTTTGTTCTCTGTGAGGGAAATGCTCTTAATTAGAGCTTTATAAATGTTAAGCTATGCCCACCCTCATTCCACAAATTAAAACCAGCTACACTTGAGAGAAGCTACTAAGAAGACTTAGTCAGTAAAAATACCAGTGATTATTCTAAGATCTCATATTCTTTCACCAAAACAAAATAACATAAGCCTAGAGACTGACTGACTTCTATCATAAACATTAACATGCTGTGCTTGGACCTCTTGAGATCTGTCGAAAATCAAAACGTTTTGTCTCCACGTAGGTTTCTAGTAATGGATTTTCCATGCATCCCTTATTTCAGTTTCTCTTACCATGTGTGGGACTCAGAAACTCATTGCTGCTCTGGGCAGTATCAGTTCCTGCTACTACCTTAAACACATCAAGGGGCTGATCACACATTACTTTTTTATTATGCACTGTGTATTTCTAGAGGAGAAGGGAGCATTGTTTTCTACCATTTTAACTTAGTGTTCTGGGTGAAAAGGATATCAGATGGGGAAAGAGCAAATTTATCTTTCAACCTGTTACGTGCTATGCTGATGTGTCTTAAGTGTGCTCCTAATAGTGAATTTCAGCCTTTAGCAATACATTCTACTGGAATTGTATTTAACAATTTGATCCCCATTCCTTGAAGAGTACTTCACTGCAGAAGTTTCTGTACAATCTGTGAGGGAGGGGTAAAAAAACCAAACCAAACCAAAGCAAAACAAAACAAAACAAAAAAAAAAAACCCAAAAAAGGAAAAAAAGGCTATTACTGCCAGGGGAACTTCAAATCCCAATATAAGCATTGTCCTTGCAGGAGAGCTCATGGATGGAGCAATTCCAAGATGTCTTCTAGCAGCTCCTATGCATTTCAGCTGATTAGTTTTCAAGTGCTAGCCTTCCTGTTCTTAATTCATTTGTATTTAAGTATTGCTTGTATTTAAAAAGCTGCAAAGATTAAGCAGAAGACCTGCTTGCCCGTATTCTATCTGTACAAAACAAGTAACCAGACAAGAATGTAACATAGTCTTTGTAAAACATGGGAGAAAAATTCTCTTCCTTTAAGAGGACAGGTCTTATTGCTGCATCTTTGCCTCCTTTTAAGCCCTGCTAATTGTAGTGAAATGGCCCCTGATTTTCACCTGAGACATCACTTTGTCAGCTTCAACACTTTTAATTTGTTTTTTCTTAAGGTTTCAGAGAGAGTTAGGAACATGTTTTTAAAGATTTCTTTATTATTAGTTCTATTAGAGTTTGATATTTGCTTACCTTCCAGAAATAAAAAAAAAACCCTACAAACCATGCACCAGGAATAAAAAGAATAATGCTTATGAGATTTGTTTAAAATCATTGGCTTTTTTTACATAACAGCATTCACCTAATCTTTTCCAGTTTTTCTTTAGAGCCACAAGGACTAGAAATTAAAACTTAAGCAAAAGCCAACAAAAAAATCATCCAAGCTTAGGTTCTTGTGCAGTCTCTTGATTTAAGCAACACTTTTAAAAACATTAGCTATTGCAACACTCAATAAAATCACTAGAGGTTGCACCATAGAGTGGGGGGAGTGGCTCACCCGCTATAAATTTGCCTGCCTCCCCGAAGTCAGTAGAGCTAGGACTCTTTGCACCAGCTGACATGCCTGTCCCAATATATTTGGTCTTGCAGTTGTGTTTTTTGATTTAAGGGAAATGGTTAAAGTGAGGCCGTCTGGCTCACATAGAGACTGGAGAGGGAGAGTCTCTTTGGCTCTGTTTCCATTGCAAATAACTCAGCCTCTGAAGTTTACTCAAAATATTTAAAACAACACACAAATGAATAGAATGAAGTAACAAAAAATGCAGAATGAGTCGCTGTAAATGCAGAATGAGACCCTGTAAATGCTGCATGATGAAGTGCTTGTACATAAGATACAGTTATAATTACATGTATTAGAGCAATGTGTATCTCCTTTCAAGAAGGATGAGGACTCAGCCTAGGAGCAAGTTGTCCTTGAATCCAAGGGGGATTTGAGGGCAATCCAGAAGCTAGAGAATTGGTCGGGGAGCCCTGGTGCAGATAAGAAAGTATCTCGTCTGTAACGGACCCAATTTTTACACCGAGCGCTCCGTGGAACGTGGGGCACCCACTGTACACAGGAGTGCTTCCTTGCTGAGGCAGAAGTGCACTCGCCACCGTTAGTGCTTAACAGACCACTTCTTAACGATTAGATCAACCTCTCGCTGCCTATGTCTGCTTTTAAATATACACAAAAAGCCCCAAACTTCACCTAAGTAGGGAAATGCACTGACACAGGAAGTTTTTTTGGTAGAAGATTCAGGTGGAAGTGGCGTGAGTTGCCATAGTTACTGTGTTTGGTAAAGTCATAAACATTAATTCATCTTACTCGTGATCTTTCTTTCATTTCAGTTTTGACTGTCTGGTAAAGTTATTACTTGGTATAGTTTCATGATTACTGTTGCTTCCTCTGAATTTCTTTTTCTTACCAGCATGTGCTGTGCTCTGCTTTAGAATATACAGAATATTTGCAGTACGCAGAATGATGGATGTTCTAGTTAATATTATACAGCCCTCTGGTTTAGTGTGAAGTCTTGAGCCTGAGATTTTCACCTACCAAAAGTGGAGAATAATACCAAGATAAGCCATAGTTAATGGCACGCAATCAAATATCACAGATATTTTCATCATATATTAAGGTTAGATTTTGCCAGTCATATTTTTCTCTGGGTTTTTCTTACTCTCTGAGAAACCTCATTACAAGAATTAGAGCTCCTACGGGCATGTGTGCTTATCTGTGTAAATAGGAATGCAAGAATCTGGCCTTTAATACTACTGATACTTTCCCATGTTGTTACCGGTGTAGAAACATGTCTTATTCCATGAACACTGCACCAGTTCCAAGAGAACTGTAAGATACTGCTCAGTACAAGTAAGGACATTTGAGTCTGTTCCTAAATACTATTTGTTTGATGAACTGCAAAATATTTCCAGTATTTGTTTGTCATCACTGTCAGCAACTCTGCACCTGGCTCCTGGTGTTCCAAGAGGAAAACTGCTCAACTTTTTTTTTTACTTTTTTTTTTCTTCCCTATTTTTAATGCTTTTTTGCAATAAGTGAACAATGAGCTTCTCCTCAGACATCCAAGCATAGCACGGCGGCACTCTGCTCGCTGCTGCCTTGCAATCTGAAAAGAACAAAAGCCAATAAGCAATGATGACAACCATGTAATCCAGTGTTTTACAGCCTTCTATCTCAGGAAAAAAGCTACGTTCCAGTGCCACTCTGGCACAGGTGAATATCTGCTGCTGTCTGAGACTCGGCAGGAGGCAGAGACACTTCCAGGATGACTCTTTTCCCCTGCTCTTTACCTGCAGTTATGTTACAGGCCCTGCAGCACTGGGAGATGCTGAAGTTCGTTAGTATCCAAACCAGAGTAACAGTCCTTTTCCTGATATCATTCCTCAGTCAGAGGGGTAAGAGAAGCATTGGAATTGCTTTCTGGAGAGCACATGAGAGGCAGATGTGACACATTACTACTAAGGCTAGTGGGGACCTGGTGCATCCTCGTTGTCATGAAGTCGTGTACTCTCAGGGCAGAGCACAAGCCTACCTAACACCCGTTATCGGTCTTGAAAAGCTCCGATGTAGGACTAACAGATGTAAAAGGGAATGGATCAGAGTTTCATGCAGGGCCTTTCTTGTTTATTTGAGATGCCTGAATTACTTCTTCACGTATTACTTCCTAAAAACCTTAGCCTCACAGGACAGTTGACAGTTTAAGTGTTGGGTTTATCAAGGGATGCTGTGGAGAGCCAAAGCAGAGATCAGACACTCTTCCATTCAGCCCACGCTACCCAAAGGGATTTCAAAGTGCCCCAGTGCAGTATCCTTTTTGGCCAATCCAAAAACATTTTTCCTCATTTAAATGAGAGCCATATGACACCCCCCACCCCACCCCCCCAAACAGAGTAGTAGCAGCCAGTGTAGCAGCAAGTTGAGGTACAACTGTGTCTGAAGGGTGATAGTAAGAGATCTTTGCTTCTTTGTACAACCGGCGCTGAGGTTGCTCTGTTCCCATCATTGATTCAGTACAAGGTGACTATCCTTCCTGCGGATGGTTTTCTTCAGGGCAGAGGTAGCTCATAATCTGCTGCCGCAAAGGTGCTGTCAGTGAATATTCCCAAGTGTGTTTCCTGCCTTTCCCTAAGCAATAAAGTTGATTCCCTTGGAGAAAGGGGGAAGGTTTCATAAACAGTGTGTCTCCAGTTTTTTGTTCCCCCGGAGACTGAAGTTACAGGTTTCTTCCTGCTACAGAAAACTGGCAGCAGAAGTTCAGATTTTCTTGGGTGATGCTAACACCTCATTTCCACTTCTTTCAGTGCCTCTACTACTGGTGGAGTGCTTCATCCTATGTGGTTCTCTGCAGCCATTCCAGAAAGCAGTGCCTTCCCCTGCATTGATCTTTCTTGTGGCTTCCAAACGTCTTTTGTTCTCATTATCAGCACAGACCATTGAAGGGCAGCCCTCAGCCAACACCTGAAAATGACTTAAATAGCGGTGTAGACACCTGGTCTTTGAAAGAACAATGCCATTTTCTCCTGTGAGTCTAATTATAGTTGCTAATGCATTGACCCATAGGAAAAATGGTCCCACATAGTAACTGTCTGGTCAAAGGTGCGGAAGTAGTTAAGAGAAAGAGACGCTATGTTAGATTGAGACTCGTAGCACTGCGTAGCTGTGAGAGATCTCAGACTCCTCTCTGTTCTCCGTGTTGCTGAATTGCTGTTAGGCCTAACAGTTCCTCTTTGTATCAACCTATAAATACAGCTGTGTCTACTGGATTTTGCCCAAGGGCTTGTACATCATAGTTTGCTAAATTTTAATTATGCTTATGTTTGCATTTGAGTGGAGTTCACATGTCCCATAAAGCCCTTAATCCTCAGTTTGCCATCCCAGGCAAAATGCCCAGTCTCAGCTGAGGCCTTCCTAGCAAACTGCAGTGACTCCATTGACTCATCGCCACATTCTCTAATGCATTTATGGATCTGGTAAGAGCTCTGCTACAGATCTGCATTCCTTAGACCAGCAATATAAACTGCTGTTGATACCCTTCGTCAAGAAATACTATACAAGCATTCTGTCAAGCAACTGAAAATCATCCATCTCTCCTGGTGATTTAAAGAAAAAAAAAAAAGTATCTTCGTATCAGTGTGCAGGCACACTGACAGCTGAAAAATATTTTAACGCAACTGCATGGAAACAGTGAGTTTGTTCTAAGAGGTTTGAAAAGCACATTGTAATTATTGTTTGACTCCTTTGTATACAATGTTGCAAGATTACTCCCTTTTTAAAAAACAAATTAGTGGTGCAGTTTGCATCCAATTTCTGCATGCAATTACCATGATTACGTGTGCAGTTCACATAACTGCACATAGAAGCTGTCAGAATTGTCCGTTTGGATATGCGAAGTGGAAATGCCGTTGTCTTCTGCATGCATTGGTTTGGCAGCTGATTTGCAAATCTGCCTCTACTTGTGGCCTGCTTTCCAGAGCAAGGTACTTGTTTCAATTTAAATAAATGGCATCTCTCAGTCATTCCTTACAATTGACAATTATAGACTGAGGTGCATTCATTTGACAAGGACAGATCTCCTAGAACAAATTATTCAAAGGAATTTCATTTGTTGTTTCTTTTTTCCCCCCTCCTTTGATGTATGGTAGTACAAAGGAATCCAGGACGTGGCTTTTCAGAAAAGAAAGACTTCTGAAATATCCTATGGGCAGCATTTTATTCCTGTGTAGTTCTATTCACAAAACATTTCTTGAAACAGTTGCAGATGTGCTTGTTAAGATTTGCATGTGCTAACTGCAGTACATTGAAACTCCCACCACAATGTGTTTTCAAGTTAAAATATAGCCTCCTTGTGCATACTGCTCTGATGAAAGTACATGCAAAAATTATGACGTGCACAAGCCCAGGATCTGTCTCTGTAAACAGAGCAATTATGAGTGCTATCACTTTTGAAGCCGTTAAAGACTCAAAACAAACCAGCCAACAATATTTTATAGTTTCCATTCTGTTTTGCCTTTATTTTTATATTACAACCCAACAGCTTCAGGCTGCAGCAGAAACTGAAACCCCTCAGAATACAAAACATAAGTAAGAAGAGAGAGCTTTCAGGTTGATTACATCTGAAACACACATGTGAAGGGAATCTGTAGCTCAGAGAGAGACCAACTTCACCAACATCGTACACCAGGTACATCATACAATAAGTCAGTGGCAAATTCAGCACTGGAAATTAGGTCTTCTGGCTCGCAGCCTTTTGCTCTTAACACTGGGCCAATACAATAATATATTTTTTCCATATGTCATTATATATTTATTTCTTGATCCCTCTCTCTCTCTTTTTCCAGGTTCCTGTAAAAACTTTGGAAGTTATTGACTTTTTCTTGAATTCCCTAGGAAGCCTTCTTATATCCACTTAAATACCAGCACCTTTTATGCCCACATCCCTCGGCCTGTGCTAGCCCTCTTTATCTTCATCTAAAGCTCCAGAGGGAAATGCTATTCATCTTTATTTCTTTAATTTGTCTTTCTCTAAGAAGCTGACCGACGACTTCTGATTTCCTTTATTCTAAGCCAGATTTAGATGGTTCTGAAGCTTCAGAGCTGTGGGATATGGGTAGCACAATTAGAGGAAGCAGAATTTGAATTCCTCAGCGGAGGTAGTAATGGATGAGGCTCCACCACTGAATGTGGTGAAGAAATTACAAAACTACAGAAATGCTTTATGTCTGCTGACGCTGCTTAAACAGCACTGGTAAAAATAGTGTGTCCATTGACCGAGCAAAAATGGAAAGGATCATTTTTGATCCTTTGAGTCATATACCAAAATTTTCACATGATTACCTTTAATATATCACATTCCTCAGAGCTGAGGGTGTGAGAGGTCTGCATTGGAAATGGGAATTGCTCCTCAGAGATCCCTCTGATTTGCTGTGGGACCATGCCCATGTGTAAGTCCATCGGGGCACCAAGGGACCTGGCAATACTGAGCATCTTTTGACAACTTTCTCCCAAAGATAGGGATTCGGAGTGGACAGAAACCCTTGGTCTACTGCTGCCTTGCTGGGTCACACAATGAAGCCTGGAAGCTGTATTTCAACTGCTTCATACAGTACAGCTACTACAGGTTGTCCACTTCGGAAACGTTTGTTGAGAAAGGAGAAAAAGGAGCTCTGTGGTAATACCATGTCTCAGAAATTACTGTATGACTATTTTCTTGGTTGCTAAAACAAGGCACAAAGCCTCTGAAGAAAATATTTATTAAGCCACAGATGGCAAAGCTGAGCCTCTGATTTCCCTAAATCCTTAAGAGGATTGTGGTACAGCTTATAGGAGCATCTTAGTGGCTGGATGCTCAGCTTCTTATTAGATATGTCATACATATATACACCCAGAGTGACTTGAGCAGAGAAAGTGTTTGCATTCCAGCTTTGCTAATTACACACCTTGAATTAGGGTAACAGATAGCTATTTCTTTGTTTCTTTCTTTTTAATGTTTGTGGGATTCCAGGCTTTTGTGTACAACATGGCAAATTGCAAACCTGTTTTCTAAGTTTGATTTTAGATACACTGCATATATTTTCTTGATTTTAATTACAAAAACGAGAGGAAGCAATAGTAGAAAGGTGAATGATCAGGGTGGTCATACCTTTGTTTGAACAAAACATGGAAGAGCAGAGCATCATACCAGACATGTACAGAAAAATAAAGGAAAAGATGTGATTACTTTTATAGATGTCTCTTTTTTTCCGAGATAGTTTTACTTGCATTCCTTTGTTGTTTCCTACATTCTCTGAAATGCTTGTCTTTTGTTCTTCTGCTTTTATTCATCTTTACTTCTTCATATTTTATGGTTGTAGAGAGATGAGGACTGAAAACGTGATTGGGAAAGATCACAGTAATCTGTGTCCAATCTTGACACGGATGATATTCAAGTCCTATCGCAGTTGTCTCCATCATGCTCTCTTACATGCTGCTGAGATTCTCCTATTTTTTGCTGGTGTTGGTAACAGTGGCTTTTCAGCAAAATGTGCTTAGTCCAGACAGTTGACAGTACACCGTAATTTTGTTGAAGATTCCCTCATTCATACTATGACTTTTCTGGAAAACCCAGATCAATTTTTCTAGTGAATGGTGTGTGTGGGACAATGATAAATGTGATTTTTAAAGGAAAAGGCAGTGCAACAGATTTTGTTGTTTGTCAATTTTTAGATGAGAGTAACTTGCACGTTTTCTGAATGAAAGAAAACATGGGCCGATGTGAGAGGGAGCAGGAGAGAAGGCTTACAGCAGTCCTGTGATGCCACCAACCTAAGCAGAACCAACCTCTTTTGCTGGACCAGGTTTCTCAGGTTAGTTCTCAGTGCTGATCTCGTTTGCCGTACGTACATTTATTACTGAGAGTTTTTGAGTTGTATGCTGCCCAGAAAAGGGCTTGAAAGTTCATCCATATAAACCATCTTCTCTTATTTGATTTGCAGCTTTAGGGAAACAAAACTTTGCATATTGCTTGACAAAGATAAGCGGATTATAGGAAAGTGACACCTGAGTTTACATTAATGTGATCTTCACATCGAATTAGTAGATTCCAAAGTATTGCTAGCAGCCAGATCCAAGGCAGACAGACCCTTTATAAGCAATTATGAGCTAGATTTTGACAAATTGCTGTTACTTTTTAACTTCACCTTTTGCAACAGATTCTCAGATGAGTTTTGCGATATCCACTGAAAATTATAAGCAGTATGTTATAGCAGCTGTGCTCTTGTCTCTTCTGTATTCTGGAGGGATCAAAGAACCAAACCACTGCTTTTTTAGCAGTCTTTTGCACGATCTGGTGGTTCTGCTCCAGAAGAGTCCTAGAGACAGTCCAGTGTGGATGCAGAGTGAAGGATCACAAAAATAAGATCTTGGGTTGCAACGGGGAGTGAACAAAATGGGCAGTGTACATATAACTAGAGAATTCAGCAGTGTGAATATTAATTTTTCAATTGACGTGATACTAAACCCAACAGTAACAATGACAGTGAAATGTGATTATAAATAGCTGAAATAAGGTCAGCCAGTATAAAAATAAGGCACACTGTAAAGTGTATAGGACCGTGATTTTTCCATTCTGTAATCGAGACACACCTACCAAATTCATAACTACAACAGAGGAAACATTAGTTCATAGAATGAATAATATTTTCTCCATACTGACATACCAGACTTCCTAGTTCACACAAAAGACAGAAATACAAAGGGGTGGGGTTTGGGTGTTGACATTAAGAACACGCTCAGTTTTTTAGTTTCTGAAAATCCGTTGGAAAGTGAGTCTCAGTGCCCTGCTTTGGGTATCAGCTAAAATACATTGGCTGCCTGGAGAGGAAAGAAAGTGTGGCATACTTTTGAATGACGACAGAATTTTGTGGTTTCTGGTTAGCTCTGAATGAGCCATCAAGGATGAGTTGTTCCTTAATAACATGATCGATTATGTCATGAGAAAATATACTATGCCAGACAGACATCATCTGTGATACAAAGCAAGCATGCAATTACTGCGCTGACCTGCGCTGTGAACGTGGGCTGCTTTGCCAGCTGAAGGGAGAGCTGCTAAAGTTGTCATGGAATTTCAAGGCTGACTTGCGTAAGGCTGGATCCTGATTGCAAACCTGTTCTGTTGGGTAATTTGTGCTGTAGGAAAACCTTTGAATATTTATCGGTGGTTGCAGTGTTCTGGAATTGGTAGGAGGATTCCTAGATCAACTGCTTTTCAGCTTCATTTACATTTTTGTAGGGTAGTTTGGGGCAGTATGTGTTCCAGAACAGCTAGGTGAAACTGGAGCGTGCACGGGAAAGGCTTTGTCCCTGGCAAAGGTGGTGTTACAGATTTGCTCAAGACTTTCCTCCCTAATTAAATGGGTGTCTTCCTTGACTTTGATCTTGTGAGTCATTCATCTAGAAACTACTTACATTCTGCAAGACATCCCTGAATAAGTCCCTCATTTTATTTATATCTGTGGGATGATTTAATACTAAGTTAATGATTTAGGGACCTATCTGATTCCCAGAAAAGCCAGTCAGTGACTCTCACTGTCCCCATCTAACCAACTGGCTATAATACCTACTTACATTTTAATACCGTTTACATTTCCACAAAAGAATTTATATTGCTTTCTAATATCTTGGATGCAGAGCTTTTTATAGATTACTACCCCTTAAATTGTTAATCCTTACTTTGTAAGTTATCTTTCATTAGAAATGGAACAGAAAACAAAGCCACAAGTACAGACCTAAATGCTTCACATTTTGAGAGGTTCCAGGTTCAGGTACCCTGAACATAAACTTTGTTCTGTGGCTTTGGGCTCAGACTAAACAGAAAATAAGCTTATTTTCAGGTTCCAGTTTGAAAATATGGTAAATTCTTAGGAGATTAGTTGGCCTGATGGGTTTGTGACACTGGAAGAAGGTCAAAATCAGAAAAGGTAATTTCCTTCCTCTCTACTGAAAAGAAGTAAAATTGATTTGTTGCTGATATTTTAGGGAGATTTGTTTCTAGAGACAGCAGAGAAAAGTTAATTCAGCTAGAATGTCTTCCTGTTTTTCAAGACAAATCTGTCTCTTACTCTGTTACATTGCCATTGCCTTCAGCAGATGGGGAATTAGTAGCCAAGGAGTACAGGAGTTGCTAAGAAATTCTGTCCTTGACTTTAGAAATCTAATACATGGTAAATTCATTTTTGACTTGGGAACTGCTGTTTTATGCAGTCACTGGTGGAACATGCCTGCTTCAATAGGGAATCTGAAAAGAAACTTTGGGAAATTTGGAAGAGCAGCCTGTGCTGGGGTAAGCATATTTGCTCACTTTGGCTGTTCGTGTCACCGAGGCATCCAGTTCCACGGTGTGTAGTACCTGCCTCTCGGGAGTGGGTGCTAAGCTGCGATGATGAAAGCATGGCTTCTTGATGAACACATACGACAACGAAGATGATAATTAGCGCAAAGGCATGTAGTAGAGCATCTAGCTCACACTGAGGACAGTACGGAGCCATACCACCCACAAGGGATCTCTGGGATGATAGCTTAATTGAAGGGAATTGCTCAAGCATGTACCACACCTGGCAAGGAGTTAGAAACTTCTGCTTCAGGTAATGTTTTAACAAGTTGGGTTGTGGTTTTTGGTTTGGTTTTTTATGTTTGTTTGGTTGGTTGGTTGGGTTTTTTTTCTTTTTTTTTTTTTTTTTCTGTTGTCACCTGAACTGGAAGATTCTACTCCCTGCTTATTGATAGATACATCTCAGGTGATGCACCAAACCTGTTTTTTTCCCCCTTTGTTTTGTTTTTTAAACTGGTTTCATTCATGTGCTCAGGCCTCTTCTGCACTTCAGATCCCAATTGTAACAGTGAATGGGAGGATGCAGAAGAAAGCCACCATGAAAGCACAGGTGAGAGGTGGAGTGTTCTACTTCATTCCAAAGAACAGGAATCAGATCTGGTCAGTCAAGCTTTTATCGCAGCTCTAATTTTTATAAAAATTATCTGTAGAAAAAAATGAGCATTCAGAGTTAGGCTCTTAAATCTAAATAATACGGGCTGATTTATAACAAGACTCAAAAGCCCAGCACTTCCTTATCGATTGTAATTTAAGGTTAAACACAAAAAGTAGCAGTCATATCAATAACATACACCAAAGTAAAAAAGGAAAATACCCTACCCTGTCTAATGACTTCTCTTTCGAAGACACCCCTGCCACTTTTTCTTTTCTCCAGTGAAGAACATTGCAGCACCTGTCTGGGAAAAATAGCTAATTTAAGCTATTTTAGACAAAGAGGAGAGAATCAATTTCTGTGTCAGATTTCTTCACATGCCAGTGAAGTTCCTGGTTTAAGTATGGAATGGGCTGGAGCTTGAATATTTTGGGTGGTGTGCAGTGTGGCACTCTCTGTGGCGATCTGAGAGCTCAGAGATAGGCAAAAATTTCCTCCACTGCATGCTGCAGCTGGTGAGTTACTGGTCTGGTGTGGTCTGGCTCTACAAAGGGACCTGTGGCTGAGAGACAGTTGACACCTTTTGCACCACCTTCAGTTTCTGGGTAACTTCAGGATGGGACTCCCACCAGATCACTGCATGAAACATGGATCATAATGTCCAACAGAGAGGAAGAGTATTTTATGTCATTGTTGGTGGACACAAGTGAATAAAAGCTGTGGGAAGCTGGTTGTCCAAAAGAAATTGGGGGGTCTTACCAGATTCTGTGAATTGTGAAAGTAGGTGGCAACCAGCCTCCAGCATCTGGAGCAGAACTTAATGCAAGCCCTCTCTGGTTGCTGTTGACAATCCGTACCACTTCCAGACCTGATCTTGCCCTGCTGGGTGAAAAAAAGACATCCTGCTGTCATCCTGACATCATCAGAATTGAGGCTGTCTCACTCCTAATATCCTTGCGTGTGCATTTAATGAAAGGAAGCATAAGTCTGGAATTTTGTAAAAACCCCACTTACAGCACAGAAGAGCTTATAAAGGTGTCAGATAAGTACAGGTAACCTGCTAATGTCTGGATATCGGAGAGTGAATGTCTTTTCTTACCACTGCTTTAAGAAGAGACATTCAACCAATACAGTTAGCATAGACTGTATCATACACAGGCTGGTGCACAGGCTGACAGAGGTCAAGGTGATCTGAGCCTCCGGAATGTTGCTGGAGTGTTTTCCATAAGGGGAAAGACAAGAGAAAGTTTAAAGCAAATAGCCTATTGTCTCTTAGCTACTACTAGTCCAAACTGAAATCACAGGCTTGTTCCTTTATGAAAGCACACAATAGCGTTTCAGTTCAGTGACCCGGCAGACTGCTGCCCAGCAAGCTGACTCAAAGGTAGGCTGTATTCAGCCTAATCCCATGAGCCCCAACCACTTTTGGGAAAGTTAAGCACTGCTGAAAGCTTCTGCTATCGAGTAGGGAGCCTACAGCCATCCAATAAAAACCACCAAGCGCAGAGGCTGAGGGGCTCTGGTTGCAGCCCCTTGTGTGTTAAAGCTGCAGTGTCTCCAAGGACAGTCCACTTGGATGTAAACAGCATTCCTCTGCTGGGGTGGCAAACGATGCCTTCCTCCCTGCTGGGCCTCAAGATGTAGCCAAAACTTGTTTACTCTGTAATTTAGAGTTCATTGTAATCTAAATAGGGATTTTTGCAATGCAAATAGGGCTGTACAGAATGTAATACATTTTATTTATCGCTACTGTTTATTGTGGCTATATAACTTATCACTCATCACATAGACTGTATTGCAAAACACAATGTTTCAAACACACTTTAACTCTCAGATCATGATCAGTAAAGAGAATATATTATACTTCTAACATGCTCTTTCCCCCACAGTGTTTTACAATAGCTTGCATAAACCCCATTTTGCAGAAAAGGATTCCAAGAATGAAAAAACCCCCAAAATCTTGATTCATGTGCAGAGGTCGTTTCCGATTGCATAGAGTGGGCAGACAACTGATGAGTCCTTTCATTTGATTTCCTGAAGCGCCTGCTATTAACCACAAAATTCAGTGTTAGGTGATAGTCTTCCATAATGATCTAATGCTAACATAACTAATTGCAGTTCGCCATAGCTGGAACAGTCTGCTGGACTCGGTGCTCTTTAGAGGTGTAGAAGCTAGAAATGCGATGTACAGGTTGAGGAACAGGAACGTTAATGTGAAGGAGAAAGTCTTCTCTCTCTTTGGCCTGTAGGAGGTGATCTGAGTTTGCTACTTCTATAATTTACAGCCTGTCATAAACTAATGATCGGGCTCCATAAAAAATGGAATTAAAATAGTGCCCAGTGAAGTGGGATGAAGTGGTTAATGTTTGTTACATAACATTACGTGCTGGACCTTGATCTTCTGACAACACCCACCATTCTTCAGGTGACATTGCAGATAAATGGTTCTCTTCAGCAAGGAAAACAAGTGGTAAAGTGGTAAATGCTTCAGTCATGGTCGATGGAATACCATGCCTCTTATGCAGCTCAGAGATTAGAAATCTTTTATTAGCTGATTGCAGTTGTAAGTTAATGTATTTAGACTATGTCTAAGCAGCTGGTTCTGTGAGCACTGCTAACTACCCAGCTCCTCCTGTACCCCGCTGCATAAAATTAAAATTAAAAATTCCCAGCAGTACAGCTGGGAGCAGGTAACCCTGGGGGACCTGGAGCCTCCATCCAAGGAAGCTTTCAGGACTTGGCCAGACAGAGCCAAGTCTGATCTACAGTAAATTGGCAATAGCCCCACGCTGGGAGGAAGGTAGAACTAGATGGCAGCTGTAGATTTCATCCAACCTGTCCAGCTCCTTCCAACTCCCCAACTTCAATAATACTGTGATAAGTGCTGATGCATTCTAGGTCTCACACAGCACTCATTGCCATCGGATCTGGGCTGGGGTCTGTACCGCAGGGACTGCAAAAGCAGGAGCGTGGCAGGAGATCCTAGTGCCTCGGGCATCTGTCCTACGTCCCCGTCTAGCACAGGCACTTGGGTTCCTTCCCATCATAAAAGAGCAAGAGGATTAAGTTGTGATGTGTTTCTGGATTTTGGCCTAAAATAGAACTGAGGGCACGGCTGAAGAATATGAGTAGATTGAGGAAATGCTGCCAGTCCAGACACGGCCCAAATGCCTACAGACGCTGCTGATTTTAGCTGAATGTTGTTGCAAGAAGCTGTTTTTCGGCAATACTGTCAGTGGTGGGAATGGTCACCATAAGAGAGGGCAATACTGGGGCAGACACTGAGAAATCAGTGCAGGTATTTGGCAGACTGGAATGCCTGACAGTGTTGGAATTAGCAAAACTGCTTTAGCATTTCCCCTGCTTATATCCACTCTTGTAAATAAGAATTTTGGTTTTGTTTATGTAATAGCAATGAGCAAAATGTTTCATACAAAGAGAAGTTCTGTGAAATGTGCATTTCTACAATATTTTCTCTGATACCAGAAATAGTGGACTGGACGTGACATGTTCTGCTTTGGCTTACATTTAATTTGAGCAATATGATAACACGGAAACAACGTGAAAGTGGTAGCAAGTAGCCTGCATTTGAATATATTATCTTAGGTCTCACCAGCAGCAGAAGTTACGTTTATGTAGATAGATGGTAGTATAAGAGCCACCATTACTGACTGTTCCATAATGTAAATAGTTTTTCACTCTCTGTGTATAAAAGGCAATGCTTATTGGGTTAGGAGTACTAGCAGTAGCCTGGATTTTTTTTTTTCCCTTAAATAATAAAAAACCCAACAAGTCCAAAAATTATAGCTGCTGTGGAGTAGCTGGTGTAAGGATGGTAGCAGTAAAACTGTCATTTTTGAAAATGCCATTTGGGAACTTCCCCAATTTATTTGCTGAATGATTAGGGAGACTGTCGAAGCGTAAAAGATTTGGAGGTAAACTGTCCAACGTTCAAAGCTACGCGGCTTGTCACAAGAGCAGTTACACTGCAGCTAAATCCTTGGTGATGTAAATAGCTGTCAGCTCTCAATTAAACAGAGATCACTTCTTAACAGTGTTTTGCCCTACCTTTCAGATAAGTGAGCCTATTGTTTTCAGCGCCAGAGCTACTACCAGTGTACACAGCACTACTCATAGCATATTGCTGGTACCGGTTGTTTTCAACGCACAGAGTAGTGAATATTAACAGAAGAGAAAATGCCTAATAGTTGTGCTCTAGCTGAGATGTATTGCTGTACAAGGATCAGAAAAAACGCTCCTGGCTGAGGTGCAAGCAGGGAACAACCTGGCTCACCGAGGCCGATGGCCCGAGGGAGGTGTGCCTGCACCGGTGGTGCTGTGGTCTCTGTCTCCAGTTTACTGTGGGTCATGGTAGCATCTAGTAGCACTTTCATGATCTCGCTTGAAATGAAGCAGATTGCCATGTCTGCTGCTCTGTCCTCTACTTTTTCCCTGTGAAGTATACTCCTGAACATATTTAATATTTGCAACCATGTCCATGCGCACAGGGCAGTCTGGATTAAAACATAAACTGAACAAGCTTTACAGTACTTTCTCCAAGAATCCAATTAAAAAAATGTGCTTTCCATCACAAAGATGCTATCAACCCAAAAATCATAGTTTATATTCCCAGGACAGATCATTAATAGTATTTCAATCAAAATTTGATTATAATAATCCTAACCTGTTTAGTACAAGCCTTGCAGAGCCTTTTATTTTTTTAGCTGGATGAAAATAATAACAATGCCATCATCAAAAAGGAAAAAAAAAGAAGATGCATTTGATACTAAGGTAGTTTAAACTCATTTCAGCAGAGACTGTAGACTAGGGGCAAATGTTTTCTATAAACTGCTCTTTCTGAACACCAGCATTTATGAAAGTCATATCCACTAAATCTGTGGGTCTTTCTCATGAATGTTTTATCTAATTCCAGCTTTGCTAGCACGTCAGAGGGTTGTGCTTTTGGTAGGTTTCCAGTTGTCTGGTAGAAATCCAGTCGCTTATTCGTGGGTGAAATCTGAACAAGATGGAAGATATTGCAAGGAGTGGAATTACCTTTTGGCTTTGATGAGCTGGTCTGGAACTGGAGGGAGAAGCAAGATTTTATTATATATAATTTTCCCTCTCCAGTTTTATTTATTTCCTTTTCCTCCACTCCATCCTTGCACTTTTCTCTGGGCACTTGGCAAATCCACAAGTGCTGTTAATGTTGCTCCTTGGCTGAACATTAAATGCATATTTTTGAACATGACTGCTGACTCCTCCCTATCTTGCATCTCACTGACATGCCTGGATCCTGTTGGCCCAGCGCCTGGGATTATACATGTTCTTGGAATATCCCAAGGGAAATCCCATCTAACTTCTCCTATTCACATGACCTAATGGTTGTTTGAAAGTGCCTGGGTTTGCAGCTTCTTTTTTTAAAAATCAGAATTTTGAAGTTCATGTATTATATTGGCCTTTGGAGGACTTTACTTTGACCCAAGTAACTTCTTTTTTACCTGGGCATGAAAAACTTTACTGGAAACTATGTGATGTCCATGTAAATACTGAGATGTGGTTGCTCACTGGACGTTTGCCTTAAAGATAGAATACAAACAACGAAAATACACCAACCTTTAGCCTGCAATCATTATGTGCTGTACCTCTGCAACAGATGTAATGCCTTGTGCAGAGTTCAAGGCTTGCATATTTAAAGACTGAGGGAATTTCTTCCCACAGAGTTAAAAAGCAAAATGTTACTGATGTAGCTAAAGATAAGGCTATTTTTATTAATTTAAAATGTGTTGTGAATAATGTGAACATGTACAAAAGAACACGTACACAAACTAAGTCAATGTAGGATATTTTTATATACCGTTGCAGTCTACACCACTACTGTGTTAACCATCTTAAGCAAAAATATGCCAGACCATTTGGGCCTTAGTATAACGATGTTGTGATTTATTGCACTCTCCTTTTCCATCCTGCAGCAATTACCAGAAGAGCTGATAATGGTCTGCAATTTGTTTTCCAGAACTGGGAGTAGCTGCCAGCAAAAGCAGCTCATGGGGAAAGGCTGCGTACCTGTACTGCTCAGCCAGACCAGGGAGGACAGGTCAGGGACAATCCTCGGAGAATGCACAATGAAGTCCCAACCTGTTGAGCTGGTAGCAGCTGTTTCTTCCAAGATGGTGCAGTGGGACCCAATAGTGCAAAAACTGACTTGGTATTAGATTGCTATTAAAAATATGAAACCTGACTAAAATAGCGGACGACGAATCAGTCCTCTCCAGGTCATTCATATTGATTTAAGACATGTTCTTGATTCCAAGAATCAAGCGACACACACTCTATTTTTAAGAGCTTACCGCTCTAGGTATTGGTGGGGGTTCCTTATAATGGAATTTACAGTAAGCACTTGTTACAGTTATACGGAATCTTTATAATCCATGGGGGTAGAGAGGTGTTTCCTGTTTTGAACTGGTTTCTTGATGACCTTGGAGTCAATGTATGGAAGCTCAACACATTTTTCAGAACTTGATCCTGCCCAGCTGTGACAATGTTTATCAGTTGCAAAGAGGTGAGATCCTGTGAATTTCACTGCAAAGGACAGATATTCATCTTCAAATATAAGATGATTTCATATTTATTGGAAGCTTTTGGGTTTCTCTAAGTATCAACAAGGTTAGGTTAGTTCTGTTTTATAGGAAAGTGATTGCAGGCTAAAAAAAGGTAGTTTGGCAGAGGATGTGATAGCCTAGATCTTGGTAAATGTGCAGAGCAGAATTTCAGCAGTTAATCAACTGTGGACATCAGCTGATAAACAAATATTTTGCAGACTGAGAAAAAACTTTTTGACTTCTCTAAGAAAAGGAAAAAGTTGGTTTATACTTTGCACTGGAGAATGAAACTGATTTTTTTTTTAAAAGCTGCATTTGATTCAGCCTGTATTCTGTCACCTCTTCTGTCAGTTTTCCTTGTGTGTTTAGACTCCGCTCTGCCTGTGTTCAGTACCTGGTGTTTTGGATGAGCAGTCATATAAGTAACTGTGCTACTGAAACATAATAAATACTGATTATATTCTTCCACATTCATTAGGCTCAGAGTCTGAAGTTTTAGAATGGTGAAATGGGCTTCTGCTGTGCTTTATATAAATGAGAACAGTGAAATAATTTGCCTTCCTTAAAATGTACCGTATTTTTTCCTGTAAGATGGCTGGAAAGAGAGGAAGAATTCCTATCAGCGTTCTCATTGGTGAAAGGATCTGGATCACATGCTGTAAAAGAACAAAACCCAGTCAAGACAGTGCGACAGCCAGGTCATTGTAGATGCCAAGCAGCGGTAAGGATGGACTCTGCATTATTACTTCTTTCTTCTCCCTGCTTTCTTTCCCACATACATTTCAGTTTGTGAGCACTCTCTCCTGTGACCTCCAAAGTCAGTGGGGTTCCCACTAAGCTTTCAGCAAGAACAGGAATATCAATGGCTGCAGGTACTTTAAAGCACTTTCACTTTGGCAAGAAGACATAAGTATTTTCCCACCATCCTTCTCCACATTAGCAGCAGCAGTTCTTTTTTTTAGCAGCTTCTGCTCTTAAACACTTCCGAAAGGCTATACTTCAGTCACCCTTCAGTTGAGTAACCAAAATAATCAGGTATTAATTATGGGTAGGAACAAGGTCCAAAGTGTGACTCGTAGTGCTTTGGTTCATCTAGAGTAAATAGGAGCTTATCTGTGGGGCTGCCTACGTTTTTTACTTCAGTGGTATCTGGGAAGTATAGCTCAAGATCTTAGAGGAAACTTTGAACCCACTATACTAGTTTAAACAAGTTTGTGGCCTTTGGCTTTTTAATCTTTCCCTTGGTTCACTGTTAGATTTGAGTGATTGCCAAGTAGTGTAAAAGCCTGGAAATTGGATATTAAATCACGAAACACTTATTTACATTATTTTCCCAAGGAGGATGTTGCACATTAAACATCACCCATCCAGCTGGGCACAGAAGAATGTTTTCCACTTTTACTTCAACTCTTTATTCTCCATGAGAATGGAGGAAACTCATTACTTTGCAAGAGTAGACACTGGAGCCGCAAAGCAATATGAAGATGACTTTAAGTAACTGTATGTCTTATTCTAATAATATGGCTTTGCATTCATGTTAAACCTTTCCAGTAAAGGTATCAAAATGTTTTGCAATTTATAATTCACAAAGCAAGTATATACTTTTATCTTGTTATTGTGGCTTTACAATAAGCTGTGCTTGAGGTGGGAAGAGATCATGGCATCTAAATGCCCCAACTGGCCTAACAGAGAATATTAACCATTTGTCTGTTATTTTGGTCACTGTTACATTTCTACCACCCTTTTGAGGAAACAGAGGTTTGATTAATAGTTTCATACAGGATTGTAATGTGGAAAAAAGTTCAATTCTAGATGGATATTTATTAGTACTTCTATATTTTCTATGTAAGAATAACTTGGACTTAAGAATACTTTGTATAAAAAATAACTTTTTACATTGCAAATCCAGCATGTAGGTCATTTAATGCTTTTGAAAACTCTACCTTGCATACCAACCTTTCAGTCTTTTGCTCATGTAATCCCTGTTGGTTTAAGAATTCCAGGCAGTGCTGGAATTCAGCAGTGGCTTGATATGAAACCCAGACAAACAGAAGAAATTAATAATACAAGTGGTTCTTCCCATGTATGTATGCATACATAAATAATACTTAGGATTTGTGCCTGGTAGTGCTTTTTATCTTCAGTGTATGGAGAAAGTGGGTAGTAAAACCAGACCCTGTTTATTTAAATTAATTTCCTTTTTGCCTGTTTATGTAAGTAACAAAAAGTGGTGCTTCCATTCATCCACAGATAGATGCAGTGTCAAGGGTTTCTCAAGGACTCCAGAAGTCTTAAACTTACTCCTGCGTTAAGGACAATAACATCAGTTTTCCTTTCTGAAAGATTTTAGGATCTGAAGAGAGCTGTCACTGATTCTAGTACCTTGAGTTTGGTCCCAAAGTCAGACCCTAATAATTGCCGAGTTGGCCACACAGGGAGGCCTGACATAACTCGTAACTTGGGTGTGCACACAAAATTAGAGTTCAGCAAGGAAACCTGTGTATGTCTTAAATGTGGTGGGTATCTTCATCCAGTTCAGATCAGAGTAAGTCCAGTACAATTAGGTTTTCCCACTTGATTCCTTGAGTCTGTGCTGATTTACCCCTTTTTGGTCTGACCCTTTGCTTCCGATAGGCTTGCAAAAAGCCAACTCTATTTGCAAGTCTAATAATGTGGCTG
Source organism: Falco cherrug (assembly GCF_023634085.1). Classification (NCBI taxonomy): domain Eukaryota; kingdom Metazoa; phylum Chordata; class Aves; order Falconiformes; family Falconidae; genus Falco; species Falco cherrug. The sequence goes on along the minus strand of NC_073710.1, from coordinate 17,148,518 downwards.
AAACTGGTAATTACTATACATACTTCTGGAAGATCTATAATATAATTAGCAGCTGCTGTGAGTTGCAAGATGACAATAAGAGAAGATTTATGTGCTTCCTTTTAACTTAAACACAGTTTACTTCTATAAATACAATTCTGAGATAAGAGGAAATGCATATTGCATTGGCCAGTCTTCCCTGTGACACCGAGATATGTATTACCTCTTTGCTCCAATTATCCAAAATTATTGCTTTCCCTTTTTCCCTGCTTTGATTGCCTTTTAAAGTGTTCTCTACCACCCATGCTAAAGGGGTGCAAGTATCCCTAGAGGGCACCTCTTGATTTTGGATGGAGAAGTTGTGTAAACATGTTGCCAGTGTGGCGGCTTGGTGAATCAAGCTTTCTGCCTTTACGTAACTTCTTTCATTAAGAGTCCCACCTGCTGGTCTGAGGAAGCCTTGCTTGCTTGGGTAAGAAGATGACTGAAGCCAGTGAGCAGAACTCCAACTGTCCTGGACTGCGTGGTCCCTCACCATCACTGTGCTGCCAAAGCTTGTTGCTGGTCTGCCTCTTTCTGTCGCTGATGTTCTAGCGCAGAGGCCGTGTCCACTCTATGTAAGCGGCAGCCTTAGGATGGTCATTTACCATCTCTCTAGACTTCATTAAGCGGAAAGTGGCCTAAAGTACTAGTGAATGGGCTGTGATCAGGGCCTTGCTAGACCTTGAAACTCAAGGCAGGAGCCTCGCTGACAAGTCCAGCTCTCTTATGACCTCTCCAAAGCCCAGAGGATTTTCGGTTTTCAAAGGCCAGCTCCACCACAAGCGAGTGCACTTTCTGACACAACCTTAGCAGCAAGGTCTGTGAGAAGGCCCTTGCCAAAATTTTATCCCTTTCAGGCATAGTTTCCCCAGCAGGACCAATGACTTAAGTTCTTCTGCTGAAGTTTAGAATTGCAGAGCTCATTACAGGGGTGTAAACTCTCTTTTGAGGGTCTTCCTAGCTGTCCACCCACGTTTTATATGATGAAGACAGATTTAATCTCTTGCCTTTCAAGCAGTCTGTGCTCAGAAGGGATTAAGATTTACATCTTCTATTGCCCCCTCAAAGAAGGTGAAGTGAACATCAAACCAGCCATGCCACTGAAAGTATGACTGAAGGTAACAAAAACTTGTTCTCTTGAAACATCTCTGTTACTGAGCTTACTGCATGAAGAATACTTCTGTAACCTGCCAGCCTTCAGCCCAATTGTACTGATGCTGTACAGGTCACTGATTAGAAACAATACTAGTTGCACTTATGATAAACTCTTTGTTGGACCTCTAATCTCTGCATGCCTATCCTCTTTTGAAATGTGAAAGCAGACTACGTGCTGTGAAGCATCTTGGTTAGGTAATAGCTAAAATGAAAGGAAAAGATCACAACAATCATAATGATGACGATGATGATAAAAGTAAAATGATGTAACTGGAAAATCTCTTGTGTTACCTTTGCTAGTCTGAGCAATTCAGAGAAAACCTCCCAGTTCCCAAATATTGGATAGGGAAACTCCCAGACAGCAAAACTAGAGGCATAGTTATAATTTATTTAATAGTGGTTGCTTTTTGGGGAAAAAAGAGGAGATGCTTCAGATTTAAAACATTAAAGCTGCCTGAAGCACAGAGTGAGTGCAATCATGATAATGTGGAACTCTGGGTTTGACTCTTCAGAGGTGGAATGGGAGTAAACACTTGCTGTTGCAGCCATTTATAAAAAAAACATCCCTAGTTTCTTCATGAATGTTTCCCAAATGCTGCAATTTTAATCCCAATTCAGAAAGAATTGTTTTTCAGAAAGGGATTAGACCTAATGAAAGCTTTTCTGCCAATGTTGATAGGGCGTTTGAAAAAAAACCCAAAAGATAATAAGCTCTAACCACTGTATTTTCTGGTTTGCTCTTGTAGTAGTAATACTGTTCTCCCTAAAAACTCCAGGATGATCTGGGACCTCATCCAACTCATGCTGAAGTCTTTCCACTCAAATAGAATCCTTGGTGACAAAAATTAGAGGTGATTACTCAGTAAATATAACGCATCGTCTGTCATGGGTCTTTCAGTTTCTCTTGCATTTGTTCCAAAGCCTGGTACAGGATGCATAGGAGAACTGCACAGTGTAACAGGCCTTTTTTTTTTTTAATTCTCTCCTTTTAATTTTGCAGATTTTTTTTTAAATATAAAAAAAGGAGCATGAAATTTATGAAAATGCAGGCCATGTCAACATAGTTCAATTTCTCAATGTGTCATCTTGTCTCAGTTCTAACTGGAAGAGCCTGAAGAAGGCCCTATGGCCAACTTGTCAGCTCTAATCTCCCCTTCTACTCTTAGCGGATATTTTATTAACACTTTTTAAGACTGTTTTTTATTTATTTTGCAGTCTACATGCTGAGGCAGCAGCCAGTTTGTTTCTCTTCATCTTTTTCTCTTCTTGTTCTCTGCTGCTTGAGAGAGAGGTTGGCTCTTCTGCCATCAGAGTCCACAAATCACAGCAAAAGGGATTGTTGCAGTTTTCATAAATGTGGTGTTACTTGAAAATTATAGACTGCAACTGCTTATTGCAGTTCTGTGCAATGGCTGTAAATTGGGCCCTGTATCTTTCTGGTGACAGTCATTCCCGCAACAGGCCTTTTAGGAAATTGGAAGGGAAATTAAACAAGAGCAAGGGGTAGCTTTCCTTTTATCTTTGACATGCCTTTCTGAAATCCTTATCTATCATATTCAGGCAGAGATGTTAGTGAAATGGTGGTGGATTTAGATGTTGTCTGTTTCTGAAGCTGCAGACTGCTGATCCTGCATGCTCTTTGAGGCAGATCTGTTGACAGAGTCTAGATACACATGAAATTTTATGAATGATGGACCAGGTTGACATGGCACCGATGGATGTGTTATTTCTCCATATTCACTGTTCATTCATTTATAAATCAGATTTCTCAAGCCCATTTAAAAAGATTGAGCTAAAGATGCTGTGGCCATGGGTAGACAATGGTTTGCAGGGAAGGTGGACTGTGGTTAGTAAGGGAAGACTACTTGGTAACTTTTTTTTTCTGGTGCAGGAGATAAAGATAAACAAACTGAATGCTCTGTTGTCCCCTTTGTTGGCTCTCTGGACCATGGATCCAGGCATGCAGGAGTAAACAAGTGTATCTGCTTGGTTGCTCACTTCTTGCAGGAGGTACATGGAAGCGAGGAGAACTGTGATTCTCTGGTTGTCTTATTGACTGGCCTGATTGCCTGAGCCAGTGATAGGATGGTAGGTAGTGCGTAGAAAACTAATAAACTGTAACCCCTCCTTCCTATCCCATGTGAAGAAGGGAACTGCAGATGCAAGGTGCGTTTTTGAGACTCACTGCCTGCTGCTGGAAGTGGTGCATCTTACTCACCACTTATGTGCTGGGATGTGCCCAGTCCTAATCCAGCCCTGCAGCCCTGGCCTTCCTTCAAGTTTGGTTTGATGGGAAGGGCTCCTCACCTAACCTTACCTTTCTGTTCACCACAGAACTCGCCTGAAATGAACTCAGTGTTGACATTCATGTAGGCAAAAAGCCTCTGTCTGGAAAGGCCTTTTTATATCTGTTCTACAGAAGAAGAACACATGTTAATTCTGGCTATGGCAGATCCTCTGGGCCCACACCTCTGACACACCCAACATAAAGAGAGTTTAAGCAAGCACTTACCCTTGAGGGTGGGAGGGGATGCTCAGTTTTATCATCTTACCACACCCCAGATGCAGTCCTGGTTTCCTTCAGGCCCTCTTAGAGCAACCAGGTTCTTTCCCTGTGCGCAGCGAGTAGCCTCCGTGCTGAGGTTTGTGTCACATCGCAGCCTCTTGCTCCATGATGCTGCCTACCACAAGGGAAGTCAGGTACAACAGCACCTTCTTGCACAGGTTGGAGAGAATCAGTCAGTGCTATGAATGTATCGAACGATGGATTTAACAGCCTCTCACACAACTCAGACCAGACCAGAAATCTGACCTTGAGATCCCTGTGCCTCACCAACGCTCCGGCTGTCAGCGCCGGTGGAACAGTGCCTTAGCTGAACCTGGCGTGACAAACCCTCAGACACGCCTGGTGAGAACTGGCACAGGTCCGTGGTTGTACGAACTGCTCTGCCAGGGCAAAGCCTTTCTCACTCGCCGTGCCATGTTTAAAGGGGCGTGAGCAAATTAGAACGCACAGTTAAAAGCATGGATTTCCTTATCTTTGCTATTAGTATTCATTTTGATTGTTCTGAATGATAGATCCCAAGAAACCAGATTTCTTTTTGATCTTCAATACCACTTGCTTACATTTCACTAAGCCCAAACAAGGCAAACCTATAACTCAATTTTGATTTTGTCTGTCCCCTATTTGCTTTCATGTATGAGCACGTGCTGCAATGTTCAGGCTGTAGATGATGCCAAGGAAAACTGAAGTCCAAACCGAGAAGCTGCTTTCACTGGAATTTAAAAAAACAAATACAGAAAGCTTTCTGTTGCTCATTTTATTTCATTTTTGATAAATCTAAATTTTGGGTCAACCTAACCTGCCAGTGTTTATCTAAATACAGATGCAACAGTTGTGGGAATGAGAGCTGAACCTTAAATCAGAGGAGGAGGAGACTTTGATTAGTGTGTGGCTAGGAAGAAGGAAAGCATCTAAAGCAAGAGGATTTGAAGACCTTGCCATGTTCCCACTGAAATGTGTATAAATTTTATAAGTGCCTTTGAAGCAAGTAGATCAGATGCTAAATTAATGATTCTGCATTACTTTATAACTCTTACTCAAATCTAGTGCTTCTAGCTAACTTCAGTGTTTAGCTGAAGAGCTAACTGGAGGGGTTATTTCGAGTTGCCTTAAACCCATGTGCTGCTAAATGATTTACTGGATATCTAGATACCTATAATCCTGGAATTAGACCTACTGGGATATAAATCCCTGAAGCTCACAAGCAGTTAAATAAGGACTAAAAGGGAAAAGAAAAACCCATCTAATCCTTTCATGCTAAGGTACATAATAGCACAAAATTGGAAAAATCTGTCTTCCACACCGAATAAAGAGTGATTACAAATGAAGGCAAGAACATTATCCAAAAATATTAGGAGCTGGAGAAGTACTATGATCAAATAGAGCAACAAACAATTCCTGAAAGAAAAGGAAACTGCATAAATACCATGTATGTGTTTCAAACGGTCTGCACTGACACTAAATAGAGCTCCTTTTGCACACAGTTCTATGAAAATTGTTAGCGAACCTAATTCCATACCTTTATTGAAAAGTTTGCCTTTTTTCTGCGCCAGGAGGGCATATGCAAAGCTCTTATAAGGAGAGTGAAACCGTGTGCTGGATTTGCTAAGGCCTGTGAAACAACTTCTGCTTTATTGTGAGCAAGTACGGATGGAATTGCCGGAGGTGGAAGTTTAGCGGTCTGCCTCCAAAGCCTGCTGCGGGCGGGGGAAAACTGCCTAAGGACTCCAGTGGCCCAAGAACGCGGCCCTGTTAGTGTCTTGTCGCTCCGTGTTTTCTGCTCCAGGTGGGTTGGTAACACAGTTCTCGTTTTAGACAGCCAAACTCAGGAATGAGATCCACAGTTCTGGTCACATCCTGCCAGAGGTGAACTGCCCATATACGCTTTGCAGGGGTAAATACAGCTGCGTCTGAGTAACTGAGGCAGGAAAACTGATTTTGAAGGACCTCAGCTGGTTCAGTGCTGATACAAAATACTGCACAGCGCTGAAGAAATGGAGAACGAAAGTTTAACCTTATAGAATGGTCCTTTGCACAGCTGTTGCTGAACAGAGCGTGTGAGGCAGCGTGCACAGCAGTATCTCTTAGAACAAGGGCTATTGTACGCACTGCAGTTATCCTGTGGGAAAGTAAGTAATACGCTTCCATCCTAATTCCTGAAGTCTTCCTGGAAGAGCCAACTGATGAACCGACTGTGGTACTTACAGTACCCCGTCTGGCCATTCTGAAATTGATTTCAGAAATATTTCATGTGTGTCAGGTGGGCTGATGAGGAAGAGAAGGAATCTAAGAACAATTGATTCTACCCTTGCTCTGCTATATATCCTTATCACCTTAATATTGCAGAAGTCTGGCTGCGTCGTACAGTCCTGATGCTAAGTAATTAGAAGCAATTCCCTCAGTAATGTGACTGGCATGTGAATAATGACAAATACTGCAGGATCTGGCCCTGCACCGCTACTGTATAAATGTAATTTTGTACAAATAGTCACATTCATGTGCAACCAGTGGATGTATTACTTTGATCATTTAACAAAACGAGCAGAGGCAGGTAATTAATTGTGGCTAGTAAGTGTTTGCTCAGTATTCACAAGTAGGAGCGGATCATGCTTATTCTGCCTTGGGGGCTACCTTTGCATAATTTCCTTTGTTTGGTAACACAATGCACATTCCAGATGCCAGGAAAGAGTAATATAATCCCTTTATGGTGGAACCTGCGTGTTTACTAATACCCATGTATAGTTTGTGTGAACGTATTTGCGGCCAGTCTCTGCCCGCTGCCCTGGGTTGTGTGTCCATGCAGGAGGAGCAGTGGGCACCTATCCATTTCAGGAGGCACTAATAAGCCTTGGCCAAATGCGGTATGCTAAAATCATGTGCTTCCCAAACTGCTCCAGATCTCAAGGCAATTTCATGTGTTTTGCCCTTCAACAGATGATTTATGTTCATGAGCTGTGGAGTCAGCGTTTCTCTTGATAAATTCTATTCTACAATAGACATTATTGAAATGGAGAAGTTACTGGGTTCACAGACCAGTTTCTCACGTACCACGCTGCAAGGTGCGTGTCCTCCTACACTGGCGCCTCAGCGTTAGTCATTAATGACTGGCTATTCGGTGAGCCTGGAGGATGCATGGCAAAGCCACCGCTGACTCCAGCCCTTCTGAAACTTGCTGATAGGTCAAAAGAGCTTCCTTAGTGGTTTGGTTTTTTTTTTTTTTTTTTCTTCTTTTCTGGGAGATGCACATTTTAAGCGCTCCTCCAACAAATACCAGTGAGAGCAAAAGCAGATAAATGTTAAGCTTCCTTTGCATTCCACAAGAGGTCCCAGCTGGTCTTTCTCTTCCAGCAGCAACCCTGGGGCAGAAAGCAATGCTTTCTATTTCCTCTCACAGTATGCAAAACACAACCCTAATAAGGCTTGACATAGCTGTCCTCTATGTGTAGTTCAGGTTTTTTTTCCTAAAAATCAGACTGGATGCAGGGTGGCCTAAGACTTTCTAAGCACTTTGGCTGAAATTCTATTCAAGGTTTTATCGCAGGGCTTTGCACATGGATGATTTTCAACCATAGTTTCTATTTCACCTATATTAATGATTTTTAAGGCCAGCAGGAACCATTATAACCATCTTGGCTGACTCCCATAAGCCAGAGGATTTTACTTACTGATTCCTGCACTGAGCTTGTGGTAGAGCTTGAGCACATAGTTTAGAAATACATTCAACCTTGATTTAAAAACTCCAGCGATGGGGAGTTTGCCATGGATAGTTTACTACCCATTCTGGCTTGTTCTTGCGGATCAATTATCTGACTTACAGAATTTCGGCTGTACAAGGAAAGGGAGCAAAATATAGTGGTGTCTCCCCTCACAACCCCCGTATTACCTCAGATGAGACTAAGAGTTGCATTTATTGAGATGTATTTTTTTACAAATCAGTGCACAAGTATTGTTAGAATTTCAAAGAAATAGCAATTAAAACAAGCCACCCTGAGAGCTGGAGCTTTGTCTTTAAAATATTCATGGTGAAGTTCCTATATGTTATAAAACCCATAATTTTTCTAGCAGTTGAAGTGTTTATTTATATACTTGGAGGTTTGGTTATGGGAAATAGTGAAGTTGAAAAAAAATGATGCTGATTAGCAAGCCAACACAGAACTAAAAGGTGACAATTTGCTTTCAATGAAAATAAATCTGTATTGTTTGTGCTGAAAAAGGGTCTTGATCTATGTTGGTTGTGCTGCAGTCAACCTCTGACTGATTAGACATGTGTAGCCTTGTTATCCAGCCAAACCCCTGTGAATCTGTCCTTCTGAAAGTTTGTTGAGTCCATTGCAGTCATTCCTCTGTTGGTAAATGGGGTCCCAATATCCAGATTTCATATCTCACCTGGCGCTTGTTTGCTCACTATGGGAACACGTGGCACAACCTGTAGAGCAGTGGTCTCACCTTTGGCTGGCCCATTGGCAATAGTGTTTTGGCAAGCTGCGGGCAGCATCACCTTTTGTCTTCCTTGTTCACTTGGACCACTGTGGAAGCATTTCCTTTGGTCACTGGCCATGCTGAAGGGCTCTTTTGGTGGCATGCTGGCTCTGAGCTCTGAGAGCAAGCCTGTGCTCGCACTCCTAGGCATCTTTCAAGTGTACAGATGGAGCAGGGTACCAAAAAGTTATGCAACATTAGACAAGTCCAGGTTAAGGTCCTGTGATAATGAAGAAAAAGTTGCCCATAGCAGCAATCGTAGTCTTTAATCGTGTGTGTGTGTGTGTCTTACTCTGTAGATGTCTTATCAAAGTTCAGAAGGGAAGCCTATACTAATAAGCACGGGGAAGAAAAGCCTTATCAGCTGGAGCCTAAGTTAATATTTACCCCTTTATTTAAGACTTTGCTTGTGGATGAGAAGAATAATTACATCAATAGTAATTGATTAGCCATTAATATTGGTAACAGCTGTTAAGCCACTGTGAACTTGTAAATGGGATAACTGGTATGAAACTGGCTGGGTGCTGTTTGACTTCAACAAACCTTAAGCAGCCAGGAGGAGATGGTCAGGAGCACAGGAGTGTTCTGCAGGTGCTCCTGCTGCTCCTGTGTGACATGCAGAGCCCTTACCGTGGAAGCCAAGTAGCAAGTGGTTTCCTAAACTTCCCCTGTATAAAATCATAGAAAATTTGTGATTACAGGAAATGTCCTGAAAAAAATTCCCAGCCTCATTTTTGACTGGATCAGTTGTAATGATATCTTTGGGAATCATTACATTTCTTGGGAATCATTTCTTTGGAAGCCTTTCCTCTGCTTTTTTAGTCTGGTGTTTACTAAAAGAATATTTCTTTCCTGCTGAAAAATGGTACATCTTTGGACTACCCAAACCTGAACTGAATTCAAGTGTCTTGGTGTTTCATTGGCAAGAAACAAAAGGAAAAAAAAGATTACATCCTTTGTAGGTTTATCCATCACCTAAACATCCAGTATTTCAATATTTAGCTGATAGTGGAACTATAACATTTCTGTGTCTTTAACAAGGAGCATTTTACACGTTATGTAGGATACTTGCCTTTAAAGTGTTGTCATTTAATAATACAGTTGTTCTCTATACTTATATTAGAGAATATATGAATTGCCACATGATGTTAATTAATTTTTAATTGAGTGTAAATGTCCATATAGTATGTACATACATATGTACACAAAGTCTCTAGGACAGAAGAACATATTAACTGTAGCTGACTGATAAAAGTGAGAAAAATAGTCTTTATGTGGAAATAAGAAATGAGAAGGAAACCCCCTCTTCTTTTAATTTCAGGACTGATGTATGTCTTAGATTACGCTGAAACAAGATTTCATTGCCTCTGAAAGTGTTCCCTGCTGGCAATAAGTAGCCTTACTTTCAAGTTCCACAGCAACAGTCCCGTTGACCCTACTGGAACCGTGATTCCACCCAGTGCGCGTTGGTCTGTGAGATGCATGGTACAGCTTTTCTGCAGGTGTGATTCTCTGTGACCCATTCAAATGACAATAAGTGAGAACTTTCTCAAGGCTCAAATTATTTCCATCTGGCAAAGGAAGGATGCACTTGACACAGGTGTCTGCTGGCCTTTTCAACCCTAAATGGCCAATCTCCAACTGGCTCAATGGTGGGACTATTCACACAGGAAGGGGAAACATCCCTGCGTGCAAACTTCCTTTCACAGCTAATCCTCATGCCATGAAGAACCTGTCTGAGATATTTCAACAAGCTTCAGATCCAGTTGTTTATCTAGAGAAAAAGTTTGACACAGATATTTGCTGCCCATTTTATCCTGAGCAGCCTGAAGAGCTGGCTATTGTTTGCACTAAACTCTGAAATCAGGAGTCCCAGAGCAATGTCCTCTCTTTTTTAATTTTAAGCTGAAAAAAACTCCCGGCATGCTCTAGCTTTGCTTCTCAGTTTTTGCCCTTTCATTTATTTTTTTTCCTAACAGGGACAAGCCTTACGCGCAGGTGGCTGCTGTGGTTCTTTATTTCTGCTGATAGCTATTGACCTGCCAACTGGCTATTCTCTTGGTAATAGTAAACAGGTTCCTAATGGTTAAACTTCCTTCCATTTAAATTCTGTAGTCCAAAAATAATCTAGTATTTTATTAGCCAGGGAACGTATTATTAAACACATACATCATTCTTACCAGACTGTACCTCTGTAAACCTAAGTAGTTTTAAGTCAATATTTTAGGTTTTGTTATTTTTTTCTTTTAAAAATTTTAGGATAGGGCTCCAAACAATGGAAATTAAAAAGTGAATTGAGTGATTGGTATGTAGGTAGAAGGCCTGGGACTAGAAGCTGTACACAGTTTTGACAGTGTGTCTGAAACTACATGAGAAAATGTATGTGACAAGTAGCAAACTCCTTGCTGGTTAGGATAGACTCAGAAGTCAATAGTTGATTTCAAGGGGTGTATTTCTCTATATTATCTTGGTTTATATGACTTACGACACCTAGGGTTTTTTTTTTATTTTTTGCTATTTACATTACTTGATTACATTGTAAAAACCCATCGTACTTTTTCAGCTGTTAAAAGGAAGGTAAGATCTTCCTGGCATCGGCTAGATGACCCCTTGAGTTAACCGATTGTGAAAGTATCAGAGCTTTCATATGTTAATGTGATCTGGGCAAGACCCCTTCTGGTATAGCCAAACCATATGGAATTTATATCTCAGTCAGTAAATGGGGAAAGGATGTTATTTACTCCAGGATATAGTAGTGCTCTCATTGACTTTCTGAATCTTTGTGAATGAGTGTTAATGCTCGTGGAGCTGACAGACTGCTATCACAGGCTCGGCCGAAGTGCAATCCAGCGGGCTCTGGTCAAGCTCTTGCACACGCTGCTCTGCCAAAGGACTTCAGCCTTCACTACAACACTCTTGTTTTTCCATTACTAAGACTTTCCTAAACATACAGAGCCAAAGAGTCATATTAACACATGCATACATGCCAGAAGGCACAGCATGTCTCTGTGACCAGGAAGCACACTCATTATTTAACAATGGATAGAGCTATCTGCATTTGTTTTCCATCTGAGTTAATCTTAGCCACCTTAGCTGATATCATTTAGGTCACCTAATATGTTATTTAAGTGCTGGCCAGCATGTCCAAACTTCCTTTTCCCACAATGATGGGAAAAGACAGCTTTACTTTTCCTCTCGTTGCCTCACGGATGTCACACAGGTACGGTCCTGTCCTATTGTGCTCTTTTAGCAAGGTCGGCAGGTTCAGCGCTGGCGGCCCATCTCATCTGGACGTCCCCTTGCACAGCTAAAAAGCCACGTGTGGTTACAATCAGTAATTTCTAACAGACATGGCTGCTGCTTCTCTTCAGCTGAAGTGTCATTCCCTTTTTCAAAATATCTCCCTACTCCCTACTCTGTCTTGAGGGACATGTCTTTTTCTACCTTTCAACCTAACAAATAAAAAACAAACCAAAAGGGGAGGGCGGATTTCTGGGTTGTTGGTTGTTCAGTTCTTGAAGGAATCTGTGGCCACAACTGGGTAGTCTCTTCTTTCTCAATGGAGAAGACAACTCAAGGGGAGGTAGTGAGTGAACCAAATGGCATGAAGATCAAGTGGCCTAATCTAGAAATGCCGTCTTGGCCAAAATGTGGTTGTGTTGTTTGTTTGGGTTTTTTTGTTTGGGGTTTTTTTTTTTTTTCCTTTGGTGACTTTTAATGACAAAAGCCTACTTATTCTAAGATCTGTCTTTTTTTTTTTTTTTTCTGAAAAATTATGTGTTTGGAAATTTTCTTTGTTCTTTGCCAAATGTTGTTTTTCTAAATCCAAATTTTTAGTCATTTGTGATATATATCCCTCCCCGCCCCAATCCATATAAAATTTGTAAGGTGTGTTTCTTTTAGTATAAATCCAAGCTTTTCAGGCCACGTGAGCACTGCTTGTGAATAATGAAAGCCGAACGTAACGGGGAGAAGTAGAGAAAAGAGATAAACGTGGGCATAATTTGTTAGGGGCTGGGAGAGCAGCCCCGGGAAGGGCCAGCTCCAGGAACCTGGTCCTGGCCAAGTGTCTCCGTGGCAGGGCTCTTCCTCCCGCAGCCACCCACCCGCTCTGGTTTCCGCGCTGGTTTCCACTGCTTCTCCTGCAGGGCTTGTGCTGGGAGGGTCCCTCACAGCTGGCTGGAGGAAGGTAAATGCAGTCTGGACTTGCACGGCTTCCACCTTAAAACTCTGCGTGGAATTCGGGAGCTCTGTGGGGCACCCGGCGCTGCTCGTTAGCCTGTCCTTACATCTCAGCAGCAGCCTGGCCAAACCTCTGCTCTTCGTGCCTCTGCTGTGTCCCAAACACCACAGGCACAAATAATTTTGGATAAGTCTGTACTGAAGTTTGATTTAATAAATCCCTCTAATAAGTGCAACAAAGAACAGAAAAGATCCCTTTGGTGGCTGAGCCAGCTTAAATGAGCAGAATGCTTTATAATTAACAATCCAGCGGTTCACTTCACATGCTTGGCTTTATAAAGAGCAAAGTGAAAAATACTTTTAAAGCATTCAGAGAAATCTTTGTTTTAAAGGACGATAGAAATGCTGTTCTATCCACGGACTACCACCAACGCTCATAAGGCCATACAGCTTTAGGTCACTCTCACAAAATGGTTGCCAATATTTTCTCAGCGAGCTCTCTATCGATTGCATAAATACAGTACAGTACCCATGAGGTAGTGTTGACCTGTCACATAGTAAAGATGTGGCAAGCCCCATAATTCATTACCAGTTGGAAATAGAACATCATTGGAGAGATAAGGATAACAATGACTTTCCATCCAATGATAAATTACTAGCAGCTGCATTATTTTCCCTCACTTATATATGGCTCTCTTTATTGAATTTAGCTTGAGATAAATAAATGATCTGCCAGGAGCCTGGTTAATATTACTTCTCTGGGACCGATTTCAGGCCCAACTAGGCTTTTGCTGATAATATCTTTAAGCTTTTCAGTAGGGAGAGACATAACATTTGTTTCTGACAAGAACCCTATGTCGCCTTATCTGTTTCATTTGAGAGGCCGTCGACCTGAGCTTCTTTAGTTAAAATGAGAGCTTTACTGTAGAGGCCAAGTTCTTGAACTTGACTCTTTCTTACAATGAGATTATATGTCCTGGTTGTAAATTTGAAGCCACACGTGATATACAGTTATTCTTAGCATTTCCTGTTGATCACAGGGTATTGATTGCCCCCGCATTTGAATCTTTCTTCTATTGGCTTGAAAAGAAGTTCCATCATTTTTTATAATTATGTTTTTCACCCCATGATAATCTGTGAGCTTGTCAATGCACATTTATATTTGACTTCATGCATTTGTTCCATTTGAAAATGACTGTTTTTTCAACACCTCTCCCTCCTCCATCCACCAGCTTAACAAACACATAGCCACTTGGTTAAAAACTAAAAAGGCCAGTCTGAGAAAAGAAGATTAACTCTTTCTGCAAATCAAGATGCCAGGGAAGGCACTTGAACTCCCAAAATTATTTTTATTACCGTTAATATTTTATGTACTGCTTCAGTCATCCTGGCCTTTGCAGATCCTTTTGGAAGAGATGAGGCAGGGAAGGATGGAGCTGAGGTGTGAGGCAGCAGGCGTAATCAGCCTGTGCTGTGCTCCTACAGTAACTGTTTGGATACCTTGAACGTGGTATTTTTGTTATTTCTGGGAAGCCCTATCATCAGGTTATAGATTAAAATCAGACAGTTGCCATTTTTCATACAGTGTGAATTAGAGGAAATTAAACCCAACCACTTCTGATAAATCCTCTCATAAATAAACTACATGCTGGAGTTAAATATAAGTCCAGCCACAGTTTGATTCACATTACGAAGAACAAAGAACAAGCTCTGTCTATTTTAACACTCCATCATCATTATTTTTATTTATACTATAGGAATGCCTAAAGGCTCCAGCTGAGTTTGGAGCCCCCATCTGCTAAATGCATAATCAGAGATGCCTTGAAGAGTTCGCAATAGGAATAAGACAGAGAGAAAAGGGAAAGTACTCTCACACCTTCCCATCCCTTTCCTTTTACACTTAGGAAACTGAGGCACAGAGAAGGAAAAAAATTTGCTCAAGGCAGTGACAAAAATTTTCAGCAAGGTTGGCAGCTCCTGTGAGACCACCTGAGTTTCTGCAGAGTGCCTTGATGTGAGATCATTTTCTACAGGTTTTTTTTTGGGGGGTCACCCGTCTCCTTTACACTTTCCCACAAAAAGTTACTACATAAAATGGGAATAGGACACTAAGTCTCTTTTATCTGACGTTAGAAGAATTCATGGTTAGGAAAAGAGGCACACCCTAAATAAATAGCATCTTGCATAGATTTGTGCAAGAGAAGATATAATCTGTGAGCATATTAATTTTAATTTGAAAAATGTCTGTCTTGAAATGAAAAAAGGAAAATTTGCCTTTTTATATAATAGGAGTAGTTTTGGCATGTAGCGACCATTTCCCATGTCAAATCAGAAGATAAAAAAAATCTTGCACAATGCTCCTGAAAGACAGAAAGATAAATATTTATTAAATCAGAGAAACAGGATAGTCATATGACATGCAATCTATGTCAGCCGGAACCATTTCTTATTTATCTTGAGAAACTGACAGGATCTTCTCACCAATAATGATTAGCTAAACTCTTCAGAAATTAATTTCACATACAATCACAAACACAGGCAGCAGGAAGGAAAAAAAAAAAAGGGTAGTGGATATCAAATAAATTATTTGCAGCCAATGAATGATAATGCATTTTCCATTTCTGCCGTGCTGCCATTCTAATGTTTCCCCAAGTACCTTGAAAGTATCGGGATGAGATTCACACACTTGTACAAAGCACAGAGAGGCTTCGTGCAGAGCTTCCCACAGAAGGCTGGATTAACTGTGGTGCCCTTGTGTGTATGTGATGTGTGAGCAGAGGGGGGGAGGAGGACTGCAGCGGGGTGCTTCTGTTGCAGTACTCCCTGGAGCAAGCTGGGAGGATGTTTCCAGGGGTTTCTGACCACAGATTCCAGTAGCTTTGTCACCAGATTATTTTACTCAACAGTTCTTCTATGTGATGGCCTCTTGGGGCCTCGAGGTGTATGGATTGCTTCTTGGAGGGGTGAAGTCATCAGCCACCCCTCACTTCTAGCCCAGCTGGGTCACTGCAGCAGGAAAGGGTGATGCGTGTCCCTGGAAAAGTTTGCTCTGGCGAATCATTCTGACGGAGATCCCTGTGCAGTGGTGGGTAAACGCAGCTTCTCTGTTTTGTGAACCAGAATGCTGAAGTGACTTGACCAACATCTAGGGAGGCTCAACTGGGAATAAAACCCTTTGGGACTTCATTAATAGAACACTTTTCCTCGCTAAGAAGCGACTGCTTTTTCCTATAGTCTGGGCAGTGACTCTATAATACCAGCCATGTGGTGATGACGAATGATGATGTGATGAACGATCTGTTGCTCTGTACTTTGTTCACTCTGCCACGGAGGACTCTTGATCCATATTGCCTTTTCCACAGAATTATTTTTTCGACACAAACCATGTCTGTTACACAAAGTGGTTTCTTCATTTACTATGAGGCTACCGGAGCAGTTAAATTTTCAGCGTGCTGCTGTGAGGTCTTAAAGCAGTGCCTCCTTGACAAGGATCTTGTGCAAACTTTGGCAGAGGAAGCGTAACTTCTGTATCTACCTCTAAATCTAGTTTGGTTCAGTTGAACCACAGACTCCTTGTTTTTTGAGAGTCAGCCTCAAGTCTGTCCGCCTGTGTGCAGGAACACTGCAGTAACTTCCCTGCTAGCCATCAGATGTCATCTTTACAGGCAATTAGACCACACTTATGCTTGTCTTTGGTGAAGATCATTATCCCTCCTGCTGGAGTCACCACCTTTACAGCTGATTTACAGTAACAGATCACACCAGGGCTCCACAGTTCCCTTCAGTGTAAAGGTGTGCAGATTTAACCTGTCTGCTTCGGCGGTGGTTCAAGAAGAGCGGTGTGGTGTTAGTCATTTGAGTGTTATTCACAGGGGCCTGGGCCAAGGCCAACAACTCAATTCACGCTGTTGGCTGAGCAAGAAAAATGCCACTGATGTTGACCTTGTCATAAATTCACAGCCCCTGTCCCTTATGCCACCAGCTGTCCAGACCAGCCTTTTAAAGGCCAATTGTATCTGTGTTCTGGTTGCTAAAATTGTTTGGGGTTTTGTTATTTCAACTCTGTGGTCTCAGAGGAGCAAATTCCTGAATAATTTTGCTTTCTCATCAGCCAAAGGCGCCGCTCTGTGCTATATGCTAACAAGGCTGGAGAACAAGGCTGTCTTTAAATGAAAAAGCCCTGCCTTTTCCTCCTCACATTTGTACAAGTTAAACATGACTTCTTGCTTCTGTCATTCATCCTATTAAGAAAACCCCAGACTGCCAAGTGCAATCTCATTTGCCAGTTTCCAGGGGATGGCAAGCTTTTATACCTGAATCATAAACCCTGAAGGAAGGGCCTTATCTGATGTGGTACACCAGGCTTAATGGGCTGGTATATGCAGCTGCATCACCTTGGGTAAGAACTTCAACAGAGCCTCTTATAAATAGCATGCCTGATGTTACATGCATTACGCCGAAGGACACAGGTGTTTATATTTACAGACTTAGTACTTAACTGCTTTAAGTGGTTCTTTGGTGGTAGGATCTAATTGAGCAATATTCTAAACTGGTTTGATTCAGTTTGAAATTCCAGCTCTGCAGCAAGATGTTGGATCAAATGCGGTTTGACCAGTTATCATCCTCTCTCAGCCTTACTTGTAGGATGGAGATGCATTAATGTGGTAGTGATGTAAGAGTGGAGACTTTCTTCACTTGTAGCCATTACTGATGAACAAGTTGTTCTGATGATTTACCCAGAAAGCCTGAAGTGTCCGTATAAAAGTAAAATTTCCTTCTTCTTTTTTTTTTTTTTTTTTTTTTTTTTTAACTTGAGCAGATGGAAATCTTAGATGGAAAGGAATAAAACCATAATTTGCTAGAGCCCTCAATTAATCATAATCAAGTTTGTGCATGTTACACTCTACGAGGGTAACAACAATGAAACACAAGGAGAAAAGGATGCTTTCCTCAGGCAATTCTGAATACATAAAAGCAATGAAGAAGCATACTTCAAAATAATGCGGAGATATATGACTGCACTAAGTAAAAATGCTTCTTTAACTTACTGTAAAAATAAAGATGTTTAGTTAGATTTATCATTCTTGTCACAAACGCAAATTCATCCCCTGGACTATGCCATTGGTGCTGAAAGTATCCAAGGGATGGTTGGGGCCCACTATTTTCTGTAGTTATTCAAACATTGTTTCATTTGTTTTAGAGCTAACTAGATTATTCCTTCTTTTTCTTCCATGGTAATAGATGGGACACCTTGATCCCACAGAAACAGATTTTTGACTTTCACACTGTATTTAAGCCATCTTTCAAAAGGGTATAGTGACAGGAACAGTTTGCTTACAAGTTTGCATGAGTTGCATCCAAACATGTGAAAAGACATTTTCTTTTGAACTAGTTTTGCAAATAGCAACACATGTTAATTGAAAGCAACCCCACTCCCCAATCCTCACTTGATTGACTTGGGAACATTCAAAACCAGTGAGATTCATTTCTGCAGCCTTATTCAACCATTGCAATGAGCAGATGAAACAATTGTTTTATTTGTAAGAGGAGATTATCCCTTGAAGGCAGATAGAAGGATACTGCCTACAGAACCCCATTTGCAGGCACAAAGAGCGCTTAGTCAATTTTTGGCAGCGACACTGAAGCTATTAGTTTTGAATATGAGTTCACCGATGTTCAGTGCTGTAGATTTCCAGTTAGTTCATGAAGGGCCTTTAAAATTACGCACAGAGCTTCATTAATTGCTTCAGAAAAGCAGCAACAAATATCAGGCCCTTAAAGTGTATGTGCACAGAATGGCCATTGATTTCAATGAATATTCCACACTGGAGGACTGATCCTGCATCCTGGGAAGGCAACCACAGTTTTTTCCAGTAGTTGCAGCAGGCACTGCCTCAAAGTGCAAGGGCTTTTGGGGTCAGGCCCCATCGGCTGCTATCTGGCTATCTAGCTAATTACCTGTATACATGGTTTATATACACATACACACATGTGCATAGATATATATATTTTTTTGATCCTGATTCAGTGTGTTGGGAGTGTAACAGCTGTTGTTTTAACTCAAATTAGAGACCAGACCAATACAAGATGCCAAAGATAGGGTCTTTCCAAAGAAAGAAATAGAAATCCAGCTGTATGGTCTTTTAACAGGTTTTTTTGTCCTTTCTCCATTGGATAGAGTAGTGCCTGAACATTTGTTCTACAACTAACTATCCATAAAGGAGAATTTCCTGTGCCTTCTTTGCAAACAGTGCAACCCCATGTGATCCCTGATCACAACAAATTGATTTATTTAAATAAAAATAATGATCTTCTTTCCTTTCTCCAGCCCCAGCAGCAAAATCCCATGTAACCCTGATCAGCAAATTGATATACTTATCTTCTTTTGCCCTCCTTCCTCGAACCCAAACAATACCACCCTGATCTCCAAGTAATAAGAAAATGATTTATGCAAACAAAAATAATTATCTTTCTTTGCTCTCCACCCTCTAACTGTATAATCTCAGCAGCTCCTTGTTTAACAAATTGATTTATTTAAATTAAACAAATGGTGATCTCCTTTTGACCTCTATAGAGCACAGAGGTGGCAGACTCCTACCGGAGCCACCACCTTACCCATATGCTTAGAAGGATGTGTTTTAAAATAGAGCAGCATTTCTAACTAACCTTGATGCTTTGTGATTACTTTCATTGAAGCTCATGGAAGCTGTGTCACTGTGCTGTGAAATTAGGATACATTTCCTCTGAAAAAATAATAAAAGTAAGTTAAATGTACCTTCCTCCATATTTTTTGTGGCAGGGACAGTTATTAATTTGATTTCCCAGGGGGAACTCTGCAGAGGGTGGCTGTATGCGGTTTGTCTACACCCATCTCTCCCACTGTGCTGCCCGTAAGGTTCTGTAGAGCAGACAGAGCTTTAAAGCATTGGCAAACTCAGGGCACAAATATGCGCTATGCTACCTCACCTCCAACACGGACAGAGCCATCTAGTGCCAGCCTGCTCCGTGACAAACACCAGCAACAGCTGATGGATGAGATCCTGAACTCCAAGGGTTTCATCTGTTATGTTTTAAGGATCTGTCAAACCACAGTTTGTATTGTATGGACTCTGGGCCTGTCGCTGGCAAAACTTTCACAGGCAAGAAGAGAAGCAGAGCCCTGCTTAAGAGCCATTGATGTGATCTTCTTGTAAAAACAGTCCATGCTAGATTGTTCTGAAGGTGTATAAATACATATATATGTATATGCATGTGTGTATTTTTTCCTGTGCTGGTTTTATTTAAGATTGTATTTTCTGTGCTGTCAGTATCTCTGTTTTGTGCAGCTGCTACTTGAACAGTCATTTTGGCATTATACAGAATTACATAATTATATGTGCCATAAGCAAAAGTGCAAATAGTCCCACTTAACACCTAATCATATGATATCTGTTGTGAAATGCTGGCAAAAGAGCCAATAGATATGCCTGTTACTTTGCCATTAGCTCTGGTTCTTTGGGGGCGAGTATGGACTGCAGCTGGAATCTGGCATGGATGGAAGGGGGATTAAGTGATAGTGGGAGCCCACGTGTATTGTATATAGAAACATTCTTCCCTCGACCGGTTTCTGTGGTGTGTAATACTCTGAGCAGGACACTGGTGTTAATCAGGCATCCAGACTTTGAAGTGCTCTGTTTGCAGTTCATTCACACTACGTGGCTGCGCTGGTTTCAGAGCCACTTGTGTTCTCTGACCGAAGGGAGTGGCATGACGGGAGTGGTAGCACGAGGCCCTTACTGTTCATTCAATAATTGATTCTCCTGGATGGATTGTGACTCCCCAAAGGTTGCAAAGAGACGTAAGAATGATTGTACAGCATCGAGAATGTTAATTCCTTTCAAAGCCGGAAAGTTTTCACTCCCTTGAATCCTTTCCCTTCAAGTTCCAGCACTTTTTCTGATCCTCTGGAAATGCATAGGAGAATCATTATGAGAGCCTGTTTTTATTAATGAATCATTTTCTTCTTTATGTTTTGGTAATTTTAAGGGGTTTTTTAATGTTGAGCACTGAATTGGCAACCAACATGTGAAAAACCTGGTCTTCTTTATTGATATGATTGCCACAAACTCTCCCTAGGAAATCCAAATGAAAGGGGAGAACGTTGCAAAAACTAGTCAAGAAGTTGCAAATTAGAAATATAGATACTTGTGAAGCTTCTCAAATCTCAACCTTATTTTTTTTCTCTTTTAAATGTATTTTTTGTTCTTCCAAAAGCCAAATAATTGAGGTTTTTGCATCTGAACACCTTTGGAGATACAGTCTCCAAGTACACTTGGATACTTGTTTCAGAAAATTCAATTTCATGGAGCTTTGGGCTCTGATCCTCACCTTGCATTACCTTTACTCCTGACTTGCAAAAATAAAAGTGAGGTGAGAGTCAGGCTATAAGATTATGCAAAAATGTTCCCATGGAAAAGAAAAATAAAAATCTCATTCTGAAACAATACATGCAAGATTATAGCTGTAGCCTTTGAAAAAATTTGGCCCTCTCTGTTGGCTTGCCAGAGAGGCAAGTATTTCTGCAGATGACTTGGAATTAGTAGAACATGAAATAATGTCAATGGTACTGGTAAGAGGATTAAACAGCAGTTCTGATGTTATTGAACGGTTTGCAGAGACCATATTAAACAGCCACATCAGTCCACAGGTCAGCCCTGCAGTTCTTCTGCTAAGCAAACACAGATGCAGAGTTTCTTTTCATGGTCATCATTTCATGCCTTTGACATATGTTAGGCTCTTGGGACTCAGTGGCATATTTACAGCCTAAGCGTTAAAGATGGCTTTTTTCATATTATTAGTGGACACCGATATCTAAGGCAGTAGTAAAAGGAAAAAGGAGGAACTCGGGACACTAGGGATGGACTCCAGTGCAATACAAACACATCAGTGAAAAATTAAGCTGCTAAAAAGTTCCCTGATGAAATGTTGGGGGATTTTTCAGTTGCTGACAAAAATTCTCCTTAAAAATCCAGTTGGTTTAAAATCTCTTTTTCTTTTGGGTTGATCTTTTCTGTATTTTGCCAAAGCTGCCTATGAAGTTGCAGTGGTTGAATTTCACAAGGCGAGAAGAGTTCAGCTCATGTCAGTGCTGCCAGGCCTCTGTGCTTGTTCGAAGTTTGTGCAAATCTGCTGGGACTACAAATTGGCCAGAAGAAATTGAGGGAACGGTCTGTCTTAGAATATTCCTGTTCCTTTTCTATTCCAAGAGAAACTTTGGCAGTTCTTTAACATTTTCCTCAGTTTTTTGTTTGTCTGAAACCAGGAGTCAGAAATGAAGAAAACAAATAAAGCAACTATACAGTAAGCGGGGGGTTATTTATACAAACATAATGCATATTCTTTTGTGTGTGTAGCGAGGACGTGGTGGGGCAGATTCTTCCTGTTTATCTGAATGGTTTCACCTGGCTCAATCCTGAAAACTTGTGCTGTTTTCAAATAAAGGTGTAAATACAGACAAGCTGTGTGTCAGGGTAGAATTCCTGAACGTAAAGATTATTGACAAAGAATTCTTATAGAAAGGAGAATATAAATCAGCTGATAATTTACAGAGCCTTTGGTCAATAATTGTTTAATATGAATATTAATAAAATTAATAAAATTTTAAGTTAAATTTCCAGTGTACAACTGCTCCGCATGTAGCCACTTCTTCCTGCTAGAGGAAATAAACATGCAACCAGATAGTGTAGCACTGAATTACATTCAACCTCAGAAATGCTTTAGCATGTCTTCAGGAGTGGCTGCCTGCTTCGGTGATGGATTATAACTTAGCACGGGATCCCACAGGCATGGCAAGGTATTTATGTAGTGTTCTGATTGCTCAGACACTTGGAACAAATGTACAGTCATTGCTACCAGAAGTCAGAGTATCGCTGTCTCCCACTTTATTTCATTTATTTATATTTAGCAATATATATTAGTGCTGGAATATAGCAAACCACTAAGCACAACTGTAGCTGGAATACAGTTTTCAAAGCTTATTTACAGTAGCTCTTCCTCACGATGGGTAATGGTATGTTAGTCCTTAAGTAGTTCCATTGATTCCAGGGGGTCCATCAGAGAGAGGCTGCGTTCCTTCTGTAGCCGAGTATGTCTCTATTTGGTCCTGTGTTTGAAATGTAGAAAGAGCTCCTTTACTGCTGTGTTCTTAAATGCATGAAGGATTTGAAAAAAAGCCCTACCCCTAGACCCTACCAAAAAGCTAGGGATATATATATATATAGGGATATAAAACACCACTGATGAGGCTGGTGGGACACTGGTTTTGCAGTATTTCATTGCGTTGCAGGGAGCAGTGGTACATGCTCTTCCGTTAGTACGCAGATGGATGTGCATTCTGTGTGCTGTTTTCAGCTCTGTACTGAAACCGATCTGAAATTCCAAAGAGAAAAGAAAAAGATGAGATTCACATCAGTAGCAAAGAACATCAGGTGATGTTGATTTAAAGAAAACATTAATCAATCCAGATTTCCTTGGAACTGGGCCCAGGTTCACTCAACAGGTTGGTGAACCTTAGTAAATCTTCCTGTGAATCTGTTCTGTGTTTTGTATCGTGACCTGAAATCATCTGAGTTTCATGTGGTTTTGTTGTGCACGTTTTGGAATGCTCGTGGGGCAAATCCAGGAAGACACAGAGGTGCTAGATTTTGCATGCTGCCGTAAGTTAAGCGGCATTTCCCTCTTATTGACGCCCCCCCATACCAAACTGAACAACGGTTGATGCTGTCAGTGTAGGTTTGAAAGAGGAGACAGTCACTGTCTGTCAGTGTTCCTGTGTCTACACTAGTCTTTATTGCAGAGCCAAGAGACAGTCTTCAACTTGATACTAATTCATCAAATAATAACAAATAGATACTTCAAATTGATCCTAAATAATGGTATCATGAGTTTTGGAATGTTATTTTCTTTTTCCCTATTTCTAGTAAATGTCTGAGTTTTACTGCATAGGCAGATACTGGAGTTGTGAAGGGCATGCTAGATTTCTTGATGTATACTGGTTTGAAGAAGTTATATAGCACTAGAAAATATTTGGATTTTATTTTGAGACTGTGGATGAACAGCTTGGGTTTTAATTTTAACTTCATTGGTTTGTATCAGAATTCATGAATAGGTGTATCCAGCCTCCATAGCTGAATATAAAGTATTTAAGATCCATCTACTACAATCAGGTCAAGAATATGATGAGGTGACACTTTCTATTCCTTTTATTTCTAGTCCAAGCTAGAGCCCAGAGCAACAGACGTGAGACACTCAGCACAAGAAATAAAATCTGATTCATCAGAGGGTGCCAAATTTTTCATTGTGTTTCAGAGTGAGGAACAGAATCATTTTGTTGGAATTGGGATTCTGGAGAGAAAAGCTGGTGGGAGGAGTTGTTTATTTTTTTTTACAGTGATTTACCACCTCATAATTGAGACACGTTTGTAGATCAGTGTTATGACAGGTAGCTCAGAGAAAAGGAGAAGGGTTTGTGGAGGATGGTCAGTGAGTGTAGCTAATGGCTTAGCATATATAGAAGGTCAGGCTAGATAATTTAACTGTCTCTTCTGGCCTTAAACTTGAGGAATCTCTGAAGAAGGAAAAAACTAAGTCTGTAGAGGTAATAAGTAAGAAAAAAATGTAGCAGCCTGGGGTGTCCTTTAATGCTCCTGAGGTTCTGTCCCCCCTAACCCATCAGACAGACTGGTACAGCCATAGATTGAGTGGTCCTGTCAGTCCAGTCAGAAGTACAGTAGGAAGGGAAGAACAGTTTGCCAATAATATTCAAGTTGAAGCTGACATCTTTATTCTCCTCTAGAAGAGTTGTGTTTGCAGCCGCTTGTATCATAGCATTTTTACGCTAAGATTGTCTCACTTATTTAACTTGACACATGGAGCACCCCTCAGAGGTCTTTGAGATTCAAAGCAGCATTGGAAGTGACAGCCCAGATAACGTAGGTAATCATATAGGACCTTGTGGGACTGCACCGACTACTTTTTAATTGATAATTCCAAGTTTCTGTAGTAAATTTATTTCTTAATTATAAACACCATGTCATACATGGTAGCTAATGATTACCACTAGTTTAAGTTTGCAGCCTAGAAGACATACTCCTCCCTACCATATAATCATGATTTTCCTTCCAAATTAAGATTTTCTGAGAAGGAAAATGAACAAAACCTGCACATTAAATCCGTTTCCTTCCAAATAAAGGAAAGCAAATTTAAGGTACTAAATCAAATAAGTGATTTTAATTAGCTGATCATTTCAGGAAGATCATAAAACATTTAAGTAACACTGAAGTTACGTATATTTAAGCAGTTTTATGGAGAATTAAAGTCTTAAATGGTAAATTTAAAATGTAAATACAGAAGTCGATGGAGGAATGTTAATTGCTTTTCCTGAGTTTCTCACATGGCCTGGGATGTTATGAAAGCTATCAAGAATTACATTCATAGTAGTAATGTACCCAATCCAAAGCTTATTAAAGTCCTTGGAATTTTTCCACGGATTTTAGCAGTCATTTTATGAAACAACAAATACTTTTAAATGTCTGACTTCCAGTAGTCATGAATGAGTGATTTAGGTTGCTCAAAGAATCACCGTCAAAAGTATTAGCAAAAGTGCTTTTAACATGAATTTGTAAAAGTGCGACTTAACCAAGTTCAGTGGCAAGGTTCACTCTGTTACTTAGATGAAACATGCCAAGGCAAATCGAGTTAGAATTGAGCTAGAAGGGTTTACGTAGAGACCAAAGATGCAAAAGGGAAAGGGAGACCCTCCCATTGAGTCACGAGGTTCAGAGTGCACCCGCTTTGCTTTCTAAACTCCAGATGGAGCTTTGGTGCTGCTAGGTCCGGTCTTGGATAATAGTTTATATCTAAAAGAAGTAGCTCCGTGGAATTCATTTGTATTAGTTTAGCATGCTATCAGTCACTTACCGAGGATCTGTTCCCTTGGGTCAGGAAGGCTCTCAGTCTCAGGTAAGGAATCTCTTATCCGTGAGAGCCACCCCAGCTCAAGGGGACAGTCACCGCTAGGCAGTCCTTTTGCAATTTAGAGAGAACTGGAACTGGGCTCATTCAAAGATCTGTCATTACTCAAAAGGTCTCTCTGCCTCAAGGAGCAGCCTTAGAGGAGTCCCAGCTCAAGGGGAGAGCACTGCCATGTAGCCACGCTGCCTCCAGGGACACCTCCAAGGAGGCTCACTGAGGATGCCATAGTTATGGAACCAAGTGGCTGGCTCGTAGTCAGACCGTGTACGACTGGAAAGGTATGCATGAGACTCCTTGTACCACAGCTTGCTTTGTTCCTTGATAAATGAGTCTTGGAGAACCTAGCCACTGTTCCTGTGTTCCTGGCATGATCCGAGTTCCAGGCTCGTGTGCATCAGGGCTCACTGGGTCACTGCTCCTGTGTGGGTTTCCTGGAGGAGTCTTGGCCCGGCTATGGCTCAGGCCTTTACATCTTCTGGAGCCGGTACCAAAGGAATGCTGGTTTGGTTAGGGGGTCGAGTGTATCCGTCACACCAGAACTGTGGAAGTCACTTATATGCCAAAAATATCTGTGTGATGTCAGTTTTCTAAAATCACTTTAAATTTCCAGCTTAAGCTTCCTTTGAGAAGCTAAGAAATTTAAACTGACCTTAAGAATTGATCCGGTCCCCTTTTAAGCAAATAAAATTATATTTGCAGTAACAGACACTTTACACCATCAGATTAATTTACATCAAAAGAAAAACTTACATGCTAGGAGAAGCTGCTATGATTGGACAACAAAACGTGTCACCAAACTGGATTATCATGAATATGAGCTCTTATGTCCCTGTCCGTAGCTCACTAATACGTTACTTTTGATTCAAATAGATCAAATTAAAACTTGATTTTACAGTTTGATAATAATCAAGTGCACAAGGTTTCAAACCAATTAAATTAAAATCAGGGGTAGTAAGGCTGAAAAGTCATGATGTATACGTTTGTCTAAATTCCTCATTGTAAAACACTTGGAAATGAATGGAATTGGAAAAAGGAGCACAGAAAGTGGACCTCAGCAGACTTACTTGGTTCCCTGAAACTGGAAGAACCACGGCTGCATCTCTTCCAGTGTCAGGTTCTGGATGGGAGTGATAGCCTTCTGTGCAAGCATCTTACTCCATGTAGACATCGGGATTGCATTGCAGGGGCTACTGTTCCACCAGCAGTCAAAACCAAGTGGGATTGCTGTCCCCTGGGTCTTCCTGTGACCAAATCGTTGTAACTGGTTTGTGCAAGGAACAGATACTTCAATGAAAGAAAAGATTTATTTCAGAATTAAGTACTAGATTAGAAAGTGCAATGTTGGGTTTTCTTTGGTCAGTCATGAGACAAGTTCCATTGCTTTTGAGAGCAAAAAGGTGCCCGGGTGCAGAGGAGCATGCCTGCCCCGCTGGCTGGCACCGTGGGGTGATGTGCAGCAGTGCTGCGGGGGTGGCCACAGGCGATGCCTGACCTTGCGGGCTGCAGGGAGCCACCACGAGCCCTGCTGGGGCAGGGAGGCACGTGCGTGGCAGCAGTTCAGGCCTACAGAGAAGCCACCCTGCCAGTCCTGGCAGAAGTGCTGCGTGAGAGAAGGGGTGAAGCCAGTGTGAACCTGGTCTTTTCTTTTTCTTTAAAGCATCTAACATTACGCACAGTCCGAGGCACGCGATCTGGGACGTTGCTGTGCCTCTGGTTCTTCAGCTGTTCGATGGGGATATTATTACGCTCTTGTCTCGGACGCTGAGAGGGTTAATTAATTATGTTTATGGAACCCTTTGAGATTCTCAGATGAAAGGTGGCTTTAGAATTGTTAGGTGTTATTATAAGAAAAAAGAATGATTTTATTGCTTCATGTTAATGGTTAACATCTGCACCACAAAACCTGCTTGATCACATAAAGATTCTGCTAAGCATTTAATCCTAATTTGCAGGCTGATGCATATTCATTTTATTTAGAAGATTAATTTAGTCATCAAAGGTTAATCTGCCTCGGGTTTGTAATTAGACAGAGCAGTGACTTGGCGTCTCTGGGCTCACCCAGGTTGCTCTGGGTTTTCTGAGGGGGCAGGGCTGTAACTGTCACCAGTTTTCACTTCCATCTAGTGCTCGGAGAAGGCGTCATTTCTGGACGAGGTAAATGGCAAGAGGGTAACACCTTGGCCAGTTCAAAGATTAAAAATAAAAGGAGAAGTGTGAGCAGATGAACAACCCATGTAGTAAATCTCATAATGCTGGTTTAATTCATTCCTGGCAGGTTTACTGAGTGAGATGTCAGTGGATTAAGCGAGGAGGTTTTTTTATATGTATATGTTCAAATGGTTAACACATTTCACAATGCCTTTTTTGTGTGAATCCTGCTCCTCTTTCAAAATTACTGATGAACAGTATGCAATTTCAGAAATGAAAAATTGTGAGGCATTCTGCTGAAAATACCAGATTTTAACTTTTAGCTGATGTTAGGAGACACAGTTAGAAGGTTAGGCAATGATGTGGCCTGAAGCTTCTCGTCCCCCTGAAAATGAAGCCTTTTGTGCTCAAGGTTGGCTCCTTTAATCAAATTTCACTAAAGAAAATGTGGTCCTTGTGAAGAGTGAAAACAGTGTTTCCTTCGCAGGTACACCAGAAGGCATCTTTAAATTACTGTTTATAAAGCTGGCTGTGGCTTAAGTGTGAAGTATTATTAGTGGCATGGTGCTGTCTTTTGAAGTCAGGGAGAACAGTCGCTGCTTCTTTGTCATGTCCTCACCTTTTCTCTGTTGCAAAGCCGTCAGGAGGGTGATACCGGGATGCGTGCTGCACGCTGCTGTGCTTCAGCGACAAGTTGTTGTCTGACATTTGTTGTTCAACAACGAGGTGGCTTCCAGCTGCAGGCACAAAGTGGGTGATGGGAGGCGCGTGTGACACGGAACAGGCTCACCCTCACTGTACTAGCGTGTCTGAAACTGCTGCCGGTGGAGACAGGGCTGTCAAAGGGCAGCTGTGTGACCTGGGGATCCAGCTCATGCTGGGTTGGACGTGGGAAGTTCCGTGTGGTAGACAGGACTGCGAAGTGGCAGGTGAAAACCTTACAAATTGAATGTTTTGTCTTGAAAAGATTGTTTTACCCAACTTGAAATACGTGCTGCAAAATAAGTATTGTAAATGAAAATGATGATACTAGAATTTAGGAAGTTGGCCAGACCTTCACATTTCAGTGCAGCTTGGCTTTGGTTGAGTTCAGAATCCAGATTCCAGGGGGTTTTTGCTTTTTTTTCCCCAGCACAGTTCTCACATCTCTATTATGATTTGCCAGTGTTCCCCTCCTCTTTCTGGTGCAGAACCTTAGAAGCATCCAAGAAGGAATTTTGGAGACCATAACCAGTTCTTAATTGAGAACAGCCCCAAATCAAGTTAAGTGCCAGTTTGACTATCAGAATATATATGAAGCTCTTCTATTAAAGCATTCTATTTTAACTGTTATGAAGAACAAGTGGCCTAATGTGAAAAAGCTATTGATGTAGCAGTCATTTGCTTGACAGCCGATAGGTTAATTTTGGATGGCTGATTACAGCTATGGCTTCTTGTTGTCTTTGCTTTCATTTTAACTTGATCTAATGACTATTCACCGATTTTCATTTTGATTGAGGAACTTCTAATTCAATTGCTAATAAACTCAAATTGGGTGGGGCCAGATTTGCGGTTTCCAGTTTGAGAGGCTGGCATAGTTTTCTTGGTGTTTTGAAGAAAGAGTGTTTTGGACTGCTGATTTGCAAAGCTGGGAGCTGTTTGCAGGGTGACCCATGACTAGTCAACTGTAAGCACTTGTCATTTTGTTCTTTACAATGAAGATAACCACCCATGCAATGAGAGTAAGTGATGGCAATTCACTACAACTGAGGGGAAGAAATCCCGAACAGAAAGAATATATGTCACTCAAAGCAGGTATTGAAGAACAGTGTTAGTTACTTTTATGTTGCTCAAGCCTTTCCCTTCTAGCAGAGACTGAGAGTGGAATTAAACGCATGCGTTTGCCACAGATTTTAGACTGTTTCTGCTGTCTTGTCTCCTCAGCGTGAACCTTTAGCATCTTCATCTTAATCTTGATGTGATTTGTATGAAGGATAGATAGGTACCACTAAAATGTGGATCGTGAGCTTCATCTGTCATCCCTGCTGCTATATCATTGACTTCAGTGAGCTTCCAGAGGAAAGTGTCTGGCCCACAAGAGGATGTGAACTGTCAAGAAGACAAACCTCTTTCTCATCCATTTGAAATGCTTGTGGGAAAGAATGCCCTAAATATTTAGCAGGTTGTGTAATTTGAGAGGCAAGCCAGGGTTTTTTTAATTTTATTTTTCTCCCTGCCTTTCCATTTTCTTTATTAAATAGAGGAAAACCTTGCCTTAGGCCCGGTGTGCTTATGACAGGGGAAAAAATACCTGCCAGAATCTCCATTATTGCTCGGGCCTGTATATATTGTTATTGCCTTTGCATCTGTAATAGCAAAAGGTGACTACGCCTCTTATGAAAAATTCTATTTGCAGAAAAATACCCTCTTCCCTGCACTTTTTCCAAAACCAGCACAGTGCATAAAGAATCCAGGAGGGTTTAAGTTAGTTAAGGTCACGCAGCAGGGCTGATAGCAGTATGTATGTAAGGGCTGGACCTGCGTGCAGTAGCTGGGCATTG
Organism: Falco cherrug; assembly: GCF_023634085.1. NCBI lineage: Eukaryota > Metazoa > Chordata > Aves > Falconiformes > Falconidae > Falco > Falco cherrug. Next base: position 17,118,419 of record NC_073710.1, on the reverse strand, counting down.
CAATGACGTTCCCAACGGGATCAGGAGGAAGCAGGCACGTTCCAGGCCAGTTTAGCTTCCCCTTCCTTGCACTGGTTGGGAGTCAGTGCAGCTGCACGGAGTGTGGCAGTCAAATCCACTACAGCCCACCCTAGTTTCTGGTGGACAGAAGACCTGATGTGGAACTTCAGCTATCCCCACTAAGGTCCCTTATTTCAGCACTTCTGAAAGGCAGCCATACTGATTGCTTGCATCACCCACCAGCAAAGATCTTGCCCCTTCACATTTCAACTGCAGGGAGCTGCAGTGAGTCAGGCTTGGGTGGAGGGGGGAGATCCTCCACCCAGATTGCCAGCTTGAGCTTGCCGCTGGTTTATCTTGTGGGCTTAGGCAATGGGTTAAGTTCTGCTTCTGGAAGACCTCAGGGTTAAACTCTTACATCAAAAGCACGGCCCATCAACATCATATATTAATGGCTGACTGCTACCTGTTGAAGTCATGTATGCACTAGGACCCTGAGAGACACCCTTGTCTGTATGTGTACTGAGGTGTTTTAGGTTGGATAGGTAAAAAGGCATGGCACGTCGCTCATGAACAATGCTGAGTATGGGAATGCTCTCGCTGTGCTCAGCAGGGCCATTCATGTGTGTGTGTGCAACGGCAAGTTCCCGTTCTAAGTGTGTATGTAAAAGTTCACATGTATGCACCATTGAATTTACATAATGCTGTCCACAAAAGTCAACATTTTAAGGCTTTTAGAGCATTCTTAGCATTCCTCCCTTGTTCGGGATGATTCTGAAGCAGATTCTTGTTGATTAGGATAATCTAGGCTGTAGGTCCCTGGCAGTGGTATCTTTCTCCCAAATATATGCCAGCTCCAAGACTGGTTGCTGTTACCTTCAAAGGATGAGAAGTCAGCACCTCCTTCAGCTGGCAAGGCTTCTGCACAAGTGCGTGCTGCTCTTTCCCAGCGGAAAGGACTGTGCTTGCTGTCTTAGCCCTTGCCGGAGGGTGAGCTGTCGTTATTACAGTTATCCTATGGGCACAGGAAGTGATATTATATAAGAAATCATTTTGCAACCCTATTTCTACTAATCATTGCCACTCCTACCGTAATGACAGACAGATGCAATATACACAATTCATGTTTCTATTATTTTTCTGCTACACTTTGCATGTGTTTTCCATTTAATTACGGTATATGAATTTCATATCTCATTTTTTCCCTTCTCGCATTCAAAGTTGAGTTTGGTATCTGTGATATAGAGATAGGCCTGTGGTAAATTGTGTGATGCACTTCACACTCTTAGGTCTGAGTCTCTGCAAATCTCTTTAAGTGCTCTGAATATTTTCCCGTTTTGTTGGTGATGCAATAGTATCTGGGATACTATTGTAGTAGTTTCTGCACAAGACAGAAGAATCACCTGAGCATTTAAAGAAACTTTGATTAACGACACTAACAAGACCAAAACCAATTGTAGCTATTTATAGTTGTTTGAGAACTCTTTGCACCATTGTATCTCCAAACAAACTGCAAAGGACTTTGCAGAGGGAGAAAACTCAGGTGTGACCTTAACAGGTGACCAGGATACTGGAAACAGAGTAGTGACCGTACTGACATAGAAACCAGTATTTTGTGACTGAGGTACTCAGTGGGAAGCATGTCTCACAGTAATTTATGCTTGAAGAACTTGTGACATGCTACTTGTCTGATTCTTTCTTCGCCGGCATGTATTACCGTGTTTGAATTGAGCACGTAAAACTCGAGAGATTTCAGTTCTAGTTTTACATGAGAGACACTAGGTAAAATAGAGAACAGGATTTTGTGAGAGCCTTTAGTAAATGTTTGTTGTACCATATATTAATCTGAATTATTGGAAAATTTACTAACAGTGAGCTCTGCCTCCTCTCTAACTTTCCATGTGTTTCAGAGAGTTGAATTATGCCGCCTCTTACCCAGAAGAAAAAAGCAGCGTAAGATCATTGGCGTAGTGGACATGCTTTGGATTTACACTGGCATCCTGAAAGCAGAGTTGTCCCCTGTGGATGTAACAGTATCACAGTAACTGTCCCCAGGTAATACTCAAATCTTATTTTTTCTGAGTGTAGTGTCTGATTGTAATGTCTTCTGCAGATCGATCCACTGCATAAATGACACATTTAAAAAAAAATGGGTGAATGCCTACTTAGTTCACACATAGCCCACAAAGGTTTTAAAGGCTTGGTGTACTCTGTTGAGTAAATAACTATAAATAAAACAGACTATTAAAAAATCTTTAAATGTGCATTATGCCATCAAACTATGCTGTTTGGAAGAGCTGTGGTGTTTGGGAAAAATTATACATGTTTTTAACAACTGTCCAAATATGTATTTACACATACTTTGAGATGTACACAAAGACATCTCCATAGCAACTCCTGGGCCCCAACAAGCTTTATTAATCGTTCTTTGAACATAGTATTTTTAGTAGCTTAAACACTACAAGTAACTACAAGTAGACAGCAGACAGCTAATCATAGGGAGAAATGCTGATTTCAAGGGAGTGAGAATATAAAGATGTCTTTGAACTTAAAGGTCAGGACATGTAAAGTTGCTGCAACTTACTTCTCCCACAACTATCAGTAGCAAATGGCAAAATACATATATGAGGTGTATGGAATATACCTGTGTGGTGAGTGGACAGAGATTTGTAGATCGTACAGGCTTTTAGTACCTGGTTGTTCAGCCAGGTAAATGAAGAGACATTTTTCTTCCTGAGAACTCCCCTAGGTCAGTTCCAGCTGGAATATGCACTAAGGCTATTACCACTGAAGTTTTTTTTCGTTATATCTATGACCTGCAGATATTTTTGGATTCTGGATTCCCTAGACTCAGAACATTAGAGGCATTTAGCGTCCTAATTCCTGTTTAGTCCATGAGGACCAGGATCTGTGGGATTCTTCTGGCTTCATTGTTTAATATGGGTATAGTATGATACTTGAAAGAGAAACTCGTTTAGATAAGAAACTTCAGAGTAGGGACCTTACTTTCCTGCTTGCATGTGATGTTATCAAACAATAATCCTCGTTAAGGAAAGATTAATGTTCAAACATGATCAGGCTGGTGAAATGTCTTTTTGGCTGCAGAGGAGATCTGGCAGAGTCTCCCTCTGCCCGCCTTTGGATCATTTCATACAGCTCATTTACATAAGTGATTTTACCTGTGAGTGGGGTGGGGATTTCTGTATGGGATCATCAGCTTTTCCCACTACCACTGAGGAACAGGAGACACCATCTGAGATCTCACCTGCATCCAACAGTAATACCCTACAAAGCCATCCTTTAGTTGTAAAACTCTGGAACCAAGTTCTTTGACTCTGTATCTGCTGGAAAGTTGTTTTGGACTTCACCAGCTTGTTCTATCACATGTTAGAGAGCTCCTCTGTTAAGATGACTTGTCTTAAGCAATCCTCTTAGTGTTCCTTTGAGAGGTGTTTATATTTTAAATACAGTAAGTCAATCTGTTGCCCTTCTCTCACAGGCAACTTGATCAGGCCCCATGGGGCAAAGTTAATAAGTCTTCAAATATCTAAAAAGCCCCTTTACAAGCGGCACCATTTACTTTTCGGTTGTGCTGCTTATTTGCTAATTCCCATCTCCTTGCAAAACTTTCTAGGTACTCCTCTGGCACTCTTGATTTCTTTATCTGACTTGTTACGAGTGAACGTGGCCCTTAAGGACTCCTTTATTTTTGGACAGTTGTCAATTTTACCAATTAAAAGAACGTCTTTGGATAGTTATCAGAAGCTGGAGCTGAAAACATGTTTGCAATTACTGATGACATAGCTGTTTCTATTTGCTGCTCTCTCTTTTAATTCCAAAAAGTGATATTTTTTTTGGCAGTAGATATGAGAAAATATGTCATTGTGTATAATTACAAAATGCTGTTCATTTCTGTCTTGTAACTGTGGGGGGTTAGTTGCTACAATACATTTGGTTCATTTTTGGCTCACTCAACTGCATGACACACATTTAAGTGTATTATTAATTATCATGTTAATATTCATTACCGTGTTAACTTCCATGGGATCATATGATTCTGCCTGCCTCCAAATTGATGTTCAAGTGTATATGCAAGCATGAAAAAAACCCCTCACTGAATGATTTCCTAGGACTTTCTACTAAACCCTAAAATCATGTTCTGTGCATTTTCCTCCAGGATACCTGTTTTTTTCAATGAACTTTAACCCCTCTATGATATTTGCTACAAAAAACCCCCAAAGATTCATCCCTGTGAATGGGCTTTGCACAAAGCTGCTTCGAATGTTCCTTGTGCTTTCATCCAGTTTCTAAATACCAATCGGCAGTACTAGGCTACTTTAATATCCTAGGTTGTATCTGCCATCGCATCAGAGCAATCTGACTCTACAGTGCGCTGAAGAAACTGCATAATCTTTCTAGTGGCTTGGATTTTTCACTTGATGTATAACAAATATATGAATAATGGCTCTATAAGTACCTGTGAAATTTTCAGTAGATGGCAGATTGTTTTGCAAGATAAAATTCTACTAAAAACAGCAACTTGGAAACAGCAAATTTCTGGGTAAGAGCTGAACCTCAATTTAAATGCCTCTTGCCTGGGGATTTTAAAAAAAAGTCTTGATACAGATATGTTGGGCTCAACGTCCTGGAAGCACAGACCATCCTTACCTGAAGTCTAGTGAAATCAGTGGGAATTTTTCATGGTTTTTGAATGTGTATCAGACTTCATCTGTCTGTATGAAAAGAGAAGGCACATAATGCCTGAAACGCTTATTTTTTTCCCCAGAAAATAGGCCCATCCAACTCAAACTTGGCCATTTCTGAAAACACCTTTGGTTCCGAGGGGCTCCACCTGCTGCAGTTTGCCGATGGTTGAGTTATTTTCCCTAATCCTGGTGAAGTTCCAAAAGGTTTCAGACACATTCATTATCCACTTCTACTTCTCCTATCTTAGAGAACACACAGTGTTCAGGGAAGAGAGGGGGTGGCTTCAGCTTCTTGCTGCAGCTGGTGGGTTGTCACCCCAGAGCAGGCGTGAGGGCGATGCCATGAAACCAGGGTGAGGTCACAGCACTGAAAATTTTATTGTAGTGTAAGACTAGCTCCCTGCCAAAGTCCCTGCGGAGCAATATATTTCAAGGTCAAGTACACTCCACAATCGTCTCGAAACAAGCATGTAAATACATTGCATGGGCTGAGCCCTGCTGTCATTGACATTTCCCCCCAGGTAAATGCCATGGCTGCGGTGGAGAAAATTCCACTGGGAAGCCCCACACCTGAACAGACCTAGAGATACTCTTCTCAGCTGGGATTTAGGAGTCTTGGTTCTAGGTGGCAGCATAGCCCTTCTCAAACCCTCTGAAGTTTGTGGGGTACACCTGCCCTCTGCAATGGAGTGCAGAGATATCCGAGTCACTTCTGGGCAGGCTGGCTCTGGAAGCGGCGCGGCTGCATCAGCCTGTTCAGAAAGCAGAGCCAGTGGAGCAGGGGCACTGCTGCACCGACAGGTCCCTGCTGCTTCTGGGCTGTGAGCTGGTGGCTGTGCAAGGCTGGGCAGATGCATCTGCTTGTTCAGAGATAGCTGGTTTAGTTGTGCAGAAGTTGTGTATTTTTCTGTGCTTCGGCTTCACTTACAAGGGTAGGGCTCTTCTGCACCGTGCCTTTCTGTCTGATGACAGTATAAGCAGGTTCAGGCACAGATGAACTCTAACCACACATTTGGGTATTGCCTACAACAGTGAGCTCTGCTCTTGTGAGAGACACCAGCATGCTACTAATTATTGTTGTTGTCGTTGTTGTTATTATTGTAGTCAACATGTTGTATTCAGAAGTCATAAGGCTTATTTTAGGACATCAGACCTCTTTGAACACAGCCATTTACAAGTGTGAGGTCTAAATTAATATATTGATAATACCATGTTAGGAAGGATATTTTGAACTTCTTTTAAAGCAGAAGTTAACATTTTGTCTGAAAATAGTAATGGAAAGAAAATAGTGTGGTCCACCAAGGTGTATCATTTAGACCTGATGATAGAATAATTGTTTTCCATCAAGCAAACCAATGAAGAATCCATAATAAAATTTTACAAGTTAGCTGCCACCAAGAATAAACTCAAGAGCACTATATGAAATGAATTGGGTGTATTAACTGAATCTTCTCTCAGGACAATAACTCTAATGTAGAGCCAAGGTCTGAGGAGGTCACCTGCAGAAAACCCTCCTGGGGCATTTCGGAGGAGAAAGAAAATATTCTTCTCCCTGTCAGGTTCACTTCGTGTCCTAATACATCTGAGGATGTGTATTGAAAACATAATACACGGCCACCATTCTGAAACGGGGTTTAGATAACAAGGGTCATTAAGAAATCTCTGAGGATGACAAACTTAACCCTGCATGAACTTAAGGATCATATCCTCCTACTAATGTGAAGAGTAAGTCTGGTGGATTGTAATTATGACTGAACTGAAATGTCACTTACCATTAGAATCAGTTTAATTTTTTAAAAAATTACAGCGTTTCTCTAAAAATATATGTGAGAGATCATAACTGGCATCTACTGAACATAGTCTGTAGTCTTTTCCAGTGCTGTATAAGAGACTGTCTGGTTTTCCATTTATTTCCAAGTATCTGCCATATCTAAGACTGTGCTTGCAGGAGTGGGGTGTGGTAATTCAGTGCAGGATCCCAAATTAAAATACCGATTGAGAAATCTCTACGTTTGTCATCACAAATATGTTTCTAACTCCACAGCTTCTGCTAAGGCCCTTTGGGTAAACCCAGAGGGTGTATCGTGACTCTTCCCGAGTACAAAGGATGATGTGTGCTTTCCAAAGAATGCGCAACACTCCTGGTTATGAATAATCATAGACACTGCTGGGTTTTCAGCGCGCTGCCTTACAGCTGGGTGCGCTGGGGCGAGGTGCCCCAGACATGTTTTCGGGGAGTCCTGTGTTCGCTGTGTGCAATATAAGCGGAGAGCGTTTGAAGTTGCCCTGCCAGTGGCAGCATGAAAGATTCGTGGCTGCTGGTGCTGTAAAAACCATTCCCCGAGCATTCTCAGACCTTTGTCGGACTGGCCCGCTTCAAGTCTGCCCGTCTCAAGCATGGAGGCCACTTGAACTGCCCTTCCCCAAATCCCACGCTCCCTCCTATGGGCATGCCTTTGAGCCTTGAGCCTCAGCTCATGTAAATTTTTATAGCTCCATTAACTGGGATGTCATCAATTTGAACAATTACAAATTACAGTGATATTAAAATATCCAAGCAGCACTTGCCAGAAGTCGGCAAGGACGGGAATTATCACATTCCCTGCTCTCCAGTCATGCTGGGGCTCTTCGCTTGGTTCCTGTGCCCCGTGTCTTGCATCGGCGAGCCGGGATGTCAAACACTTGATTTGCATTTTTGCTTCCTTGAACTCCTAAAAGTTGCTTATACCAGGGAAGGAGCTTGGCTAAGCATAGAGTTTTCAGTATATTGTGTTTACTTAAGGGGATTTAGGTACTTACAGAAAACTCTGTGTAGATAGAGACTAACTACAAGGATTATGGGCGAGTTTTTTCTAGCTCTACTTCTAACTCAGCTCAACTCAGTGAGGCTTTTTGGCTTGATAAGCCGTGGAAGTCTTTTGTTCATAGTACAAAAAACAAAAAAGAGATAGATCCCTTGGGTACCTTTCATGGACAAGAATGATAGGAGGTGCCTTCTTTACAGCACATGCAATTCTTTGTGCCCATTTGTCAGTAGTGTCCATCTCTGCATCTCTGAGCTTGTGTCAGGGTGCTGCGTACAACAAAGCCATATCCTTTCTCCTGGGATCAGGCAGAATTTTTGTCTCATCGGACTTTTTCCTGAGAAGCCTTTTTTGATTCCTTTTGATTGGATGAACTGGCTTTATAGCTTTTTGGGGTTTTTTTGTTCTTCTTTTTCTCTTGGTTTTGTCACAAGACACAATTGTATTCATTTTTAGAGTGGTCCAAGCTGTAGCAGCTAACTGAAGGCACTATGGAGTGTGGTGTCTTGGGATGTTAATAGACACATAATCACCAGGGAGGGACAAATTCCAGTCCCTGGGGGATGTGAAGCCCTGCTGTTTGGAGAACTCGTGGTCTCGTGATGAAATGAACTCAGACTAATTCTCCTCTCAGTACGATAAATCAGGAGTGATTTCCTTGGACTAAAAAGGGGTCACAAAGAGATAAAACTAGTGACAGGAGAATCATTGCCCTTCTTTCTTAAGAACAGGCAGTTGTTTAAATTCCTTTGCTCCTCAGATAGTGTTGAATGTCATGCAAGTGATCGTTCAGTCTGTGGGGAGTGGTATACGATCAGGATGCTAATGTACTGTGAGTGCAGCTGTTTCTTCCTCATGTCACCCTGCTTTGACTCACCTTTGCTGCAGAAGTATTTGTTCACCGCTCTTCATTTGTAACTCAGATCTATACCTACACACATTTGCAACTGAGATTTGTAAGAGACAATTTTATGCTTGAAAAGGGAGAATTACTTTACAACTATACCTGTTGTCTGTGCAAATGCTTGACAACCTTGCAAGAATTCCTTTCACTCTCTGCCTCTGGTTCTCTTTGTCAGTAAGAAACAGAACATGTATAGTCCTAAGTGCTGAAAATCAAATACTGACGTGATATATTAGCTCTTCCCCCCACCCCCCCCACCCCCCAGTGTTCTAAATGTGGCTCTACTTTGAAATTAAGTGCACTACAGAATATTCGGTTGCAGCACATTGCTGGCATACAGTTTATAAATTGTTAGTGTTTGGCAGCCCTTGGTTTTTAAATTCCTACTGATCACAAGTAGCTGGCACTAATCAGGTCCAATAGAATTATGGTACTGTGTACCTTCTTAAATGGCTGGAGTGGAGATATACATCTAAAACCCCCATATATAATAGCCACATGCCAGAAACACTTTACTCTGAGCAAGGTTTTTATTTTACTTTTTACATCTCTCACATTTTACATCTGGTTCAACAGTTCTGAAGGAAACAACATCTGATGTGATAGCAGGAGATATATATCACACATCTAAAAACCTGCCAGAAATGCAATTTAAATATAGTTTTGGACAGAGTAAAGAAGTATTATTGGTATCAGATGTCTGGGCAGTGAGAAGTTGAGCTCCGTCTCTGCTTGATTTTTGTCATACAGAAGGAAATCATAAGGTGAAATCCTAGTTCTGCTAAAACTAGCAAGAGCTTTGCTGTTGATTTCAGTCATCAGAGTTTCATCTTGCAGCTGTGAAGTAACTGCCAAGTTCAAGCAAAACCATACAGCCTGAGCAGCAAAGGCAGACCTAAGTGTGGCCTTTTGCAGAGATGAGCAGGTGTTGGACTGGTTTTTCGGTGTGGATAGCTGTCACCTGTGCTGTGTCACAGACTTCAGAGACATCTTCTCCAGTATTTGGATTCACCAGAAGTTCGGGCAGGGAAGGCTGGTTCTGGTCTAAGTCACTTTATGCCAGTTTATTTTCATAGTGCAAATGTAGAAATATCTGAAGTTTCAGATAATCCAGTTCAAATCAGTAGGAGTTTTATGCTTTGGTCATCTGAGAGTGCATATACCACCTGAACTGAGCTCCTGAAGTTTGTGGGAGTCATTCATCAGTAACGGATGGAAAATGTGACCTGCTAGCTGTGCCTGTCACAAATTAGCACCTCCTATGGCTAGAGTCTGAAGGGGCTGCCTGCACATCATCTGCGCATGGCAGTGGGTTTAGTTGCTTGGAAATAAGATAGCCTATGCATTCCAGAGGTATAATTTTAAGACTGTTAATACTTGGGGTTTGCTGAAAAACAGACCTTACTGATCCAGGACACTGAAACCCGCTGATAACAGCCGTCAGTCAAAGGCTCGGGAACATTTCAGCCACTTTTGTCTCAGCATTGTGCCAAAGCACCTAGGCAAGCAACCCAAATGCATTTTGTTCTTTAGCTGGGCATGGAAGATGTGTCATTGTGCAGAGTGTGGGACTGTCTGAACAGACAAGCCAAGATTCAGTTTGTTATTAGTATCATAACTGTTATTATTTTATCCCTCCGGAGCCCTAACGAAGGACGGGGCCCCCAGCGTGATAGGCTCTGTAAGGAGACAAGCTTCAGCTCTTGCTTTGAAGCACGCTACATTTTTGTCTCATTACTTCTGATCATAATCCAGCACCAAAAGAAATCAAAAGCTGTCTCTGAATTCAGCGAGAGCTGAGGGCACACGAAAGCTCTCAGGAAATGCTCAGTGTGTTGTCAGGATCAGGCCCGTAATGTGTAACTCCAGCCTAGAAAACTCATTTCCTTTGAAGCTCAGTTGAGTGTTACTACTACACATCAGCATGTTGCACCACACAGAGTATATCAAATTTGATGTCATTTTTTTTCTTCCCTTTTCCCTGGGAACCTGTAAATATCCTTTGGTAGCAAAACCAGAGAGGAATAAATTCTCCTCGATGTATTTACAAATGTGAGAAGCTTTTCAAGTTGTATTTGCAATTCTCTTTCTTGCAATGACCTCTATTTTCATAATCCTTCATGGAATATCATGGTTTAAAGAGCTTTCTCTCCCTGCTGTTTTTGTTAAAAGGTTTTTGGTGTGATATTTGGAAAGTCAAATTCTGCATTTAAATGTTGTGTTTTCACAGATATAAAGGAAAGAGGCCATATTTATTTTTTTCCCCTCTTTTCCCCTTTTCTGAGAACATCAAGCAATTCCACTCTTTGCATGTATTGTTAACTAAACTGTGAGAGCATACAGCAGCTTTAATAGTAAAGCAATTGTGATTACATCTTGCTTGTAATTACATTTATTTCCTCACATATGTCCAAAAAGGCAAGCATTCGTTTGGCCTGTATAGGCATGTGCTAATGGCAGGAAAATCATCTGGCAGTTTGACAGCAAGGAAAATAGCTTACAGTCACTTAAAGGCTTTCATGTCATGGACACTTGCAAAGGCTCTGAGCACTCAGTTTTTTGCTCACATGCTTTTAAAATCGATTGCATTTTGAGAGAGGAGGGAATTTGTTATGTGCTGTGGATTTGCATCTAAATAATCAAAATACGAAGAGGTACAAATGGCGAGGTATGGGTGTCTGATCACAGATATGAAACCCCCAGTAATGGCACTCTACGGGACTGATCTGCAAATAGCCGTGGGCCCCGTGCTTTGCTCTGTGTTAGACTGGCAGAAACACCTGCAGCTGTCTGTGGAAAAAAAGGTGGACAAATAACAAGAGTCCCTTGTTACAGGATGAACTCTGAGACTCGCTTGTATCCCTACAATATACATACAATCTCATTGAGTTAATGGACTTGGTATGTACAGGACAGTGCAACTCAGAGTGACCTATAGGGTTATGAGCTGCTCCTGTTAAAACAGGGCTTTGCCAGCCACTATTTTTGGCACAAGCTGGCCACAGTAGTAAGCATTCTTTTCTCTTTTTAACAAAAGTCTGGCTAGAAATTTTACAGACTGATTTATGACATAAGCCAAAATCACATGCTTATTCTCAATGAAAAAAAAAAAAAAGTTTCTTATTTGAAACGATACGTGTAGTTTTGCTTTTATTTTCAACCAGAAAGTTTGCAGAGATCTTCAAAAGCTATATAAAGATCAAAATCTAGATAACATTTGACTGAGCAGTGTATCTGGTAGATCCCGAATGCTGTCTGGGAGGAGTGAGTAGTTTTCACTGTTCATACAAGCCACAAACTAGGCCAATTTGCAGCAAGATCTTCTGAAATTAGAGGTACGTTTGTATCTTCTGTCTGGTCTGCTTGCCTTCCTCTACTGTGGCTATCAAGAATCTCAACCAATTCACTGTTTTCTCCATTGGAATAAGTGAGTACCCAGCCAGAACAAGAAAGCTCTCAAAAGGCATGCCTTGATCCCGTGTTAGATTTTTCCCAGATTTGTGGGCACACAGAAGACATTCGATTGCCAGTATTCATAGTTTCTGAGTACACAAATTATGGCCACAGCTGTAGAGATCATTACTGAAAATTTGTTCATGACTGGGTAAATACATGAACAAATGTTAATCTGCACACCCGATTCAGCAACCAATTACGCACTCTTGCAAATGTGTCCAGTTTGATTTTTTCTTGCTTAGTTGGAGAGGAGATGCTGCATAAATCTTGTAGCCCTGTGCCAGGTGATGGGACAGTCAGGCAGAGACAGACAGACGGATCTGGGCTGGTGTAAATACACCCAGCTTCACTGAGCAGGGCTGGCTGTCGCTGAGTTACAGTTACCAGATGAGGAATCAGCCCGCTGTTTTTTGCTGAGTAATTAGGCTGGGCAGCCAGGGTAGCCAAACAAATACTCACAAAAAGCTGGTTCTGCCCTCCAGGCAGCACGGACAAAGAAACAGCAAAATAATAATAGAAGTTGTTTACTGGGTATGTTGCTGCTGTCTACAAGGGTAAGGCATTTTCTAGTTTTCTTGGGGCAATAAAGCTCCCAGCGAATGCTGGGCACACTTCTGCTGGCGTAGTTCTGGTCATCTTTGTAGGCGTCCCTCATCCTTTAGCTGCTCACAATATGGGCAGTCATTAAATCTTTTAAAAGGGAATTTGTGAGGGTAGCCCAGAGCCACTATAGGACTAAAACCCACGGGGTTTTTTTGTTTGTTTGTTTCATTTTGGTTTTGGCTACTTTGTAGCTTTATTGTGTTTATTGTTCCCTGTCTCTCAAACCTCCCATTGAGCTAGAAACTTTCAATAGCAAGAGCACAGAGTAAGTATCTTTAAAGGTACTAATATTCTTTTCCTCCCAGAGAAAAGACCCTAAGCTTTTTCCTCCAAGCATTAGAAGCAGCGGTAGGATTTTTCTTTGCCATGGCAGGGGGAGGAGGCAGCAACAGAGGAATTAGTATGGATACAATGAGAAAATAAAGGTGCATGATCTGTGTGTTACACTGCAGAAATGAGTCTTGTCTTTGGCCAGAATTGAGGTCAAATGACAACATCTGAGCACTGGGTGAGGAAAAGCAGAAGGTTGGACTGGAGTTTTGGTCTGTTCCTTGTGCCATAATTTAGGGAGTGCTGAGAAATCTGGTGTTAGATCTATTTCTGGATTTGTCTGCTGTGGCTCTAAGAGTTATGTTAGCTTTTTCCATTCTGCCATCTGAAAATGTTAATATTTAGGGGATTTTTTTTTTTTTCATAAAACCAGCAACAACATGGAAAATATTAACAGGAAACATTTTAGATGCTACAGGAAATTACAGCTGTGAAGAGTGTTTCATATTGTATTAGCAGAAGATTGAATGAGGCTTCTTGCCATCCAGACTTCTAAATCCGTGAAAAGGAGAAATGTCTCTGACTTCATGTACCTGCTCCTAAGTGGTATGGCATCTATAAAGAACAGGTATTATTGTCTGCTTTGCTTTCACTGGCCAGAGTATCAGCAGATACACTTACCTTTTAAGACAGCTGGCTTGCATAGATAGCTCTGGGAGTCCTGAATGTAGGGAATGACATGTACGAGTCACAGGTGACAATCTGCTATCCCAGCTGGAGCACTAGGCTGCGAGGGGTGTCAGCTGGACAAGTGCCTGGCAGGCAGTGCCTGCTTGGTCCTGCTTTCCGAAATGGAGGACAGTCTGTCCTCTGTCCCTCCCATCAGGAGGGGCAGTTGGTATTTCACAGTAACTCTCCTGGGACAAGCGGGCTGTGGAGCCACCTGGGACTCCAGCTCACCACCAGCCCAGACCTGGCAAGTTCAGAGGGGGTGATGAAGCTCCCTGAAGAGCCGGGTAAATGAAGCTATGCTGAACTTTGTTTTGTTAACATAAGTCTAGTCTGGTTATTTCAATATTAAATTTGCTGTTTCATAATTTATATCCCTCAAGCGTTATTGTGACTCACATCGGGTGACTGGTTTACTCTCAGATCCTGCCCATGTTCCTACGTACACGGTTTATTTTCTGACTTGATTGACCTAGAGAGAACATTGCTGCTGCATGAGCCTTGCCATGAGAAGATGATGTGCTAGCTTCATCCTGTTCGGAAATCTCCCTAGACTTCATGCACAGAAATAGCAACAAACTAAAAAAAAAACCCCAAACCCAAGACAAAATAAAACTTCAGGTTTTCTTAAGAAAATTCCACTACTTCGGAAAAGGCATAAAATCAGAGGTAACCCCTGCTGCTGCTGAGCCTGTCCTCATGCCTCTGTGAGTGTAGGGAATCAACAGAAGGGTGCCTGTGAGCTCAGCGGCTTTGTCCTGGTTGTAGTCTGGTACCAGGCACTGCACTGGAGCAGTCTGCCCTGGCGATGTGGGAGTGTGTACCGCTCTCGTCAGGATCACCTGCCCTCCCTGTACATCCACTTCCCACACCCACAGGATGGCATCAATTCCACATCTACTCATATCCACGGAACTGCTGTGCTCTGCAGTCTGCAAGGGGTGGATATACCTGATCTGCCTCAAACTAACAAATCCCCCTGTGCTTGGAAATGAAGCAAGCCTCAGAAGGGTGGAAAGTTCCCTCTTCTGAGATGATCAGATGCTATAATACAGTTTCTTTTGAGCCATATTCTGTTGGGCAGACAGCTATTGATGTGGTCCCCATTGTCACTTAGGTATTTGGTCTATTCATTATTTTCGTTTATATTGTTTATGAAAGCACCTAGAGGCCTGTGATAAGCAAATTTCACCGAATAAAATAAGCCAACTTTAGTAGGTCAATTAGCATTCTCCAAAGATCATACATTTTAGCAGGGAGTTCTGCAGTTTACCGCTGTTGTCTAAGGAGAAAATGGAAAGTAGACCCCTCCCCTCTTATACAGTGTCAAATACCAACTCTAAATTAGAATGTTACTTATTCTTACTGAAACTGGGAATTCACTGTATGAGCTGAGTAATCACAATGCCGTGCTCTGATTTCATTTCTGGAGATCATCCAATGAAAACAGCCTGGTTTTACCTACTGGGAAGAAATAGGCAAATACAGTCATGTCTCTAATATGTGTACACAGTATATCAGCGCTTTCCAGGTTGCTCGCTAAATGCAGCTTAAGAATGTTCTAACATACAGACAGGGAGATTTGTAATGAGACCTATCCAATGTACTTCTAGTGTCCGCTGTTTGCTTTATAGTTGTAAAATCAATAAAACTTAGGTGTACGAAAGAATATAGCTCAGTAATACAGCGACGCAGGCTGATGGAAGTTGTTCTGATGGTGAATTTATTTTAGATTTGAGCATTATGAGCTTCCTTCTTTCCCTACTTGCACAACTTCTACCTGTTTTATTTCCCTGTTCCCTTCACTTGGTTGTCCTTTTGAAGGAGTCCTTTGAGATGCTTTTTTCTTCTGTTTAAATTTTCTTTGATTCTTTCATGACGCCTCTCTGCTTAAAGCTCTTTGCTTGTTCTAGGTATCTTTTGACTATGTTTTCGCTACTGAGAATCCTAATATAAAACCAATTACTTAGGTAATGATGTCTGTCTCATTCAGAGAGACAATACAACATTTACATTCTGTGTGCCATGCTAAGATTGTGTCTTTCATCTCAGTTTACTAAGGTCAACCTGCCTGAAGTTGAGTCTTTACCTTTATAACTCTTCATTTGGAGTAAGTGGTCTAGTTTTTCTTCACAATTTCACTGACTTCTAGTTATTGGCTTGAAGAGAGCCTGTTGATGAGTTTCTGGTTTGCTAATTTAAGCTTAAACTTCATGTCATACTCAGCCAGACCAAGTCATGTGAGCTGCCTGTCTTCACAGTCTGCCTCGTCTCTGTTCTTCCTGTAGGCTGGATTTGTGAAGCTGACCTTCCCAGTAGGATTGCTGCCATCTGGACTCCTGTGTTCAAGATTCCAGATCCTGGGTGAATTCCAAATGCACACAAGGGTGGAGTATGGGAGGGACTGTGCTGGGGGACTATCAGATTTGCATGCTGGAGTGCAGGGGTTTGGAGGCTAGAGTTCCCGGAGCTTTGCCTCTGAGGCTTCGGTGGGAGTGGGCAGCAGGTCTGCCTGTTAGGGGGACCTTGCTCTGGCACTGCAGAGGGGGCCAGTGATTCTGGGGTCTGCAGCCCAGGTCCTGAAAGGTATTTAGGTTTCTGACTGCTATTGATTTTGGTGTCTTCCGTGGTGATGCAGGGATGAATTATTAATGAATCAGTGAAATTAGTGCAGCTCTTGTTGGCCAGAGTAGAAAAAACAAGCTAAAGGAGGGAAAGCCACTCTTGTAAAGATTTCCAGGATGACTGTATTAGTGCGGCAATGTGAAATATTAGTTTTCCCAGGGAATAAGGGACATAAATACCTAAAGCAGTTCTCACCCTAGCAAAACCATTTGATTATTTTCCCTTGGTTCTGATGTTGTTCATCAGCCTAGTCATACAGTGACTGTTTCTCTAAACCAGAGCTTTTCCATTACAGTCATAGATGTTTCTGCTTCCCCCCTCATTTGTTCACCAGTCATGCAAAAGGCATCATATACTACATTGCAATCCAAATATTCCATCTCTAGTGAGAATACATAAATTATTTTGATTTGTGATTGCTTTAGGCTCCGAAAGCTTGTCCTTTGATTGTGCCACAGAAAGCATCCTTACAGATATTGCATGCTACATACAGGTTGGAAAGGTCAACTTTAGCGGTGGCTTCAGAACTTAGTGATTCTCATCAGCGCTGAGAACCAAACTGAGAAAATCAGATATGTAACAACTAACTCTAGCCAAATGACACGGCTATATCCAACTGCTGATGCCACTTTTAATCCTGGAAAGTAAAATACCCAACCCAAGTCAAAATAAAACTGAAAACCAACTACCACCCTAAATCTAGTGAGGTTTTATCTGATTTTTTTTTCCCTGGGATATAATAAATTAAACATAGTATGAAATGCAAAAAGGTTACATTGAGACATATAATATTTGAAGGTTTAATTCATTTTTCTAGTGTATAAGACACAAGGCTATTAAATTTTTAAAGCAGTGATCTCCTCAAGTCCCTACTTTATGAGGGCTTTCTTCATAAAGATAAATGGTTTCCTTGCCAAATCAAATGCAGATTTGAAACAAATTAAGTTAATGTTCAACGGTACAAGGTAGAATGGATGGGGGAACTGTTTTATTTTGCATTGTAATAACCATATACACCTAAATCAATAGCTGTGGAAAAAAAAGGCAATAATATCACGTAACTGCAGGAAATGAAATATAGTGAGATGAAGGGGGGAGCGGGTTGCAGAATGAAAGGATTTGTATTGGAATAATGACATTTCATTAAAAAGGGAAGGAGTGCTATTGAATATAAGTCCATACCAGTAAATTCTATTTCTTATAATAACACTTGAGATGAGTTAAAGTTGCCCAAGTATTGTGATAAAGCATCTTGCTGGATTCCTTTCTTATATTATGCTGTAATTTTATGTTAAAAGAAAAATTTGAAATGTTAAAGAGGCAGTGCATGTTTTTTCTAAAGTGCTTTCTATTTCTCCTAATGTTTCATTTAACTTGTTATATTATCCTGTGCTCCTGCAATCTGAGCAGGAGGAAGTTTATCAGTTTTGCTCTTCTGTAAGCTCATATTAAAGAAACAAAACAAAATGTGAATCTGGCAGTGGTGAAAGGTATTGGATTGAGAGTCCTGGGGATTAAAGCCCTCTATTTATCTGCAGCACAGGCTCAGGCTGGTGAGTAACAATGCAGGCTGATAGCGGGATGAATCTGTCCTCTCTGCAATACAGAGGATCAGATTCTTAGCTGGTGTAAATCAGCAGCAGCAAGTGACAATACACTGGTTAATGCTACCGAACAAGACTGGCCGCACTCTTTTTCAAAGTATCTTAGAAATCCTTGTTCCCCTGGAGTCAGTGGCTGAAATTCCATTGATTTCAAGGAGATAGGGATTTTAACCTTGGTTTTTCTGTGTGTCAGCTCTGAAGTCTCCCTGAAAGACTCACCAGGTACAAAGGAAAATATTCCACGGGCTTTCCCTCAGTTGCTTCATTCTTTTGAGATTGCCCACAAAGGGACCTGTTCCACTGACTGGGCAACTGAGAAATGCGTGTGACTACTAAAAATCAAAATGATACCATACCGTTTGTGTCCCATGTGTCAGATCAAGTGGAGCTCATTAGAGGGACAGATTAATTTTGTTCTTTGTCATGAAGAGTATCTGCTGAAACACGAAATTGGGTGTCAGTGTGTGGGCCTCTCGGTCGAACCTCTACCAAGCGATCATCTGGAAAATCACTTGTAGTGTTAAGAGGTGTATAGGATTTTAAAGAAAGTAAGATTGACAGTGTCGTAATACCTTGATATCAGTTATACAAACATTTTGGAACATGGATGTCAGACAGCTGTCTCCGAGCTTCTCTCTACCGTTCCTTGTACAGTATGCACAGACTACATGAAATGGTTATTATCCCCTTCAGCAGTTTGTGAACCCTGTCTTCTCTTACAAAAAAATGTCATAAAAATGCCATGGCAGCAGGGTTACACAAGATAGCAGTAGAACTAGACCTGTATTTGTAAAGTAATGAAGAGAGGTTTTGGAACTTAACTGTGATTTACTGAGTTGTTCACTGTTGGGTACAGATTAAAGAGGAGCCCACCATCGTGAGGACATGCTATCTCTTTGGGTCATTCTCATGCCGTAATATCAAGGCTTCTACTTTCTGTGATGTATTTCTGGCAATTGCACAAGTCAAGCAATGTGTTACTTAGATTTCCTGGACTAATTAGACAAAGCAACTGTGGTCAGAAATGTATGAAAATTCAGAGGACATTCGGACAAAACTTGGCTTATCGTTTAAAGCCTTAGAAATTATTGCATCTTGTCTCCCTATCATAGAAGGGGCATTTTTGTGCAGAACTTGTGGCTTGAATTCTTTTGAGCAGATATCTGAACAATGCCCTGTGCACAGTTAAAGGATGAAACCCATTCTAAGAGTTGCAGTCAACGGCTCGATGTCCAAGTGGAGACCAGTGATGGAGTGGTGTTCCTCAGGGGTCCATATTGGGACCAACGCTGTTTAGCATCTTTGTCAGCAATGTGCACGCTGGGATAGAATGCACCCTCAACAAATTCGTGACGATACTGTCACGAATGAGTGGTTCAGGTTAAGTTGCTTAAAGAATCACCGTCAAAGATATGAGTGAAATAGTTTAATAGTACTTTCTGGGAGTGGTGCAGCTTCACAAAGTTCACTGGCAAGGTTTACTCTGTCTCTTACTACATAGAAATATCACACAAAGAAGAATACAATTAAAATTCAGCTGGAATGATTTACACAGAGACTGAAAATGTCAAAGGTTAAGGGAGACCCTCCCATTGAGTCGTGAGGTTCTGAGTGGAGTCCCTTGCTTTCTAAACTCTTAATAGAGCTTAGATGTGACTAGGTCTAATCTTAGTCTCGTATTTGGACAACAGTTTATATCTAAATAATAGCAGGAATAAGGGAAATCCTCCCATGGAGTCCCAAGGTTCACAGTGGCCCCCCTTGCTTTCTGTGCTCTTAGTAGAGCTTAGCTGCGGCTAGATCCAATCTCACTCTCCGATTGGGTCAACTGTTTGTATCTAAAGGATGTCTAAGGTTTTTGTTCGCAGTTTAAGGTTGATCAAAGGATTTTAGCAGCACTTAATCATTGACTAATTTATCATTTACAAAGTGAATCAAATAGGATTTACTTAAATTACAAAAGTGGCTTAACTACGGATTTGAAATGGTAATACTTATACTACACTTATTATGAGGTACCTAAATTAATTCACACACACACACAGACACAAAGGAATAGATGTATAGAGATATATATGTTCAAAGTTCTATACCTATGTGCTTGACTTGTTGGTTCATTGGTTTTAATAAGGACGAGCCAAGCTTTCTTAAGCAAGTTTCAGACCTCATTCAGTTTGAAGAGTCTCATCCCTAAGAGCACTCTAAAAGCATATATAACCGTACTTGAGGTTGTCTCAATTTCTTATGTTGCTTCAAAATAAGATCCAAAGAGGATCTCACTGAAGCAAACCAACTTTTCAGAACTGTGTAGTGCGAAATCGGTACCCATCTGTATCAGCAGGAATTGATATTGTTTCGCTGAACAATCCAGGGTTCTTACTGAACAATCTGGATTCTTACTGATATATCTTACCTGCCACACCGCGGGCTGCTCTTGTGCAGAGTGTCTGTTTCAGAAACAACATTTGTAGTCTCTCCTTTGGTAAGTTCATCATCTAAGGTGTCACCAGGTTTTTGCCAAGAGGCCAGGGGTGACTGATAGCATCTAAGGATTTGGCTGTCTCCCACTCAGGAAATGAGTGAAATGGGTGCTCAGTGGAAGTAACTATTTTTGTAAAAATAAAAATAAAAAAAAGGCAGGCAACCAAATATATCCAGGCTCTCCTGTAAAATGCCACAGGGAGTTTCATTTTAGAATATGTACGACTAATCAGCCTCTGATTTGTGCATTGCTATCACATTTTCTGGCCTCTGTTTCTTCTGGATAGGACACTTGGGATGTGATCCTTTCAAATTGCCTTTTAATTTTACTCCCCATGAAATTAATTATTGACAAGTCCTAGAATCTAAGCCACTCTAACCAACTGTTCATGGATTTGTCATGTACGCTTACCAGTAAAATTCACAAGTCACACTGTACTATAAATTATGTAAGTCAATTGGAGAACAGAAACAGGACTGGGTGGTTTATCTAAATAATAAACACAGTTTTAATGGTAAACATTCACTCTGAACTTTCCAAGAACATCTTGTAGCATAAAAAAATTTACTGCAGAGATTCTCAGGTAGTGATTTTAGATAACGGTTAAATATAAGAATTTCACTGTGTTGCAGGAACAGTAAAAAAAAAATGAAATATTGAATAAAGATTTTATTGTGAGTTATTTGCTCAGCTCTGTAGCACCATCAATTTTTTCTCCCTATATAAAAATAATGAAGTCAATAAATGTGTTTAGGTGACCTCTGAGACTTACGAAAAGGATGTTATGAGATGGGTGAATACTGGATACAGTATTTCATTCAGATGCTGACCAGCTGTTGTGGTAGACAATGCTGGCAATCCTACTTTTCACCACTGATGCTGATGCAAATTGGGTTTTCATTGTATATATATATTCTATCATAGTGTGGGAATGTGAAAAAGACTACTAGCCTGTCAGCCCTTCTGTCCCACCTGCTTATGCAACTGTGTGTAATTACAGGTAGTAAATTGGGAAGCCTGGTGACCGGTATGAGAGCCTGCCTACAAATTTGCCCAGCCATCGCCGGCAACCAGCCTGGTGGCTGAATTTGGCTGCAGCCAAAATACCCCTGGGCCTATCGTTGTCCTAATGACTTCAACGGGTATGCGGCAGAGGTATAAACGGTTACTTGGCTTTTTTTCCCCTGGAAATGTAGATTTTACTCAAATGCATTTATGAACATCTGGACTGTATCCTGACCCTGTCACCGTGGGCTGTTAATTGTTCCATCTCCTTTCCAAATGAATGATCCCAGCTTGCTGCACATCACGTCAGATACTAGCAAAGATTTGTTGTGGCACTGACTTGCTTGTGTATATTACAGAAAGGCTCTCATGAATCACAGAATGCGAGGGGATGATGCCAGGTGCTTTCCTTAGATGTGTGGTGCTTCTGTGAAGTTTTCTGCCTTGGTACCTGCCTTGTCATCGGTGCTGTGTTCACAGAAATGGGAAAAATATTTTTCAAGGAAATATACAAATTAGCACTTTAGGACTGATTCTTATGCAAATTTAATATTTATACTGGTTGTGCCTTTTTCCTTTGCGGGATGATGAAAAAGAGAGGAATTATGCGTTAACCTTAACAATTAATATGATGAGAATTCTTTGTTAGCTTAACCGCATTTTCTATATATTTTCTCTGAATTCAGTATTTATTTTCTTTTCAGTCTGACAGCTATTCAAAAGGAGGTGCACACCTTGTCAGTTACTGCATGACCTCCTTTGTAAATTGACTGAGAGTGTGTGATTTGCCCTGGAGCATCTTTTTTAAGTAATTAGTGTAAATCAGTCAATAGATCTGTGTTAGTAACACCTTAAAAATTGCAGTAGTTTGGAAAATGTTGCACTCTATTATACGTGCCATTGGTTTAAAATGTGAGAAAATTATCTGTTTTAAAAGTAGATCAGTAGTACTTTGATTATGCAGCTTTTGATTTAGAGGGCTTTATGCATTTATTCAGTAGGCAGTTGACACTGTACCTGCAGTGTTCTGCTTATTAACAAAGTACATTCAAGGTGTTGCTCCATAAACTGCTCACACTGAAAATAAGGATGTAGAAGGATCTTTCTGACTTGCATATGTGTGACTCCATCCAAACCAAAGTTGTCCACACTCTGGGATGTTCCAGCAGCTCTGTATGGTTTCTGTGCTATGCACTGACCCTCTGCAGTTGCAGAGCTGTGGTGGTGGTGACCCAACGCTCTTCTGAGTCTGGGAAGCAAGGGAAAGATGCTGGTTGTAGGCAAGAGACTGAGCTGAAGAAGGTGTTGGCTACAGAGGCAGTTTGCTTGGGGGTGAGGGATTTGTTAATCAAAAGGCAAGTTCCAACGTCCATTCTAGCTTATTAGTGAGTCACTCATGACTGGCAGCCTCCAGTGGCTGTTTACCTTCTTGGGTGCAGTTCTTTCATCCACAACTCATGGATGCTTCTTTGCCCCAACCAGTTCTTTGCCCTTTACTGAATTCTTGCTTGTGGAGGCCAGCCTTTTGGTTTGGTTTCTTTTTTTTTTCTCTCTCTCTCTCTTTTTTTTTTTTAAAGGAAGGGGGATATCATTTTGGTCTCTGCCTTTGTGAGATTTTGTGGTTTTGCAACTCTGTGTTTCTGTTTTCTTTTCAAAGTAAGTCTGCCCTTCAAAACCGCAGGGAGACTGACTCCAGTGAGGCTGACTGCCATGAGAAATGCTCT
Organism: Falco cherrug; assembly: GCF_023634085.1. Classification (NCBI taxonomy): domain Eukaryota; kingdom Metazoa; phylum Chordata; class Aves; order Falconiformes; family Falconidae; genus Falco; species Falco cherrug. Next base: position 17,095,507 of record NC_073710.1, on the reverse strand, counting down.
CAGAAGTCCATCTAGGAGCCTTTGCTCCTTCATATTCATATACTACAGTCCTCTTGTTTCTTACTTGTATGAATAATTAAAAAAAATATTTGAGTAGTTTAGAAAATTTAATCGTAACTGAAAACAGTCTTAGATCCTGAATAGGTAGCAGCTTTGAAAATGCTGGTCACTGTAGGTCTGTCATCCCCAAGATGAACCTTGCCTGCCTTTCTAGCTGTGCACAGAAACCAAGCTGTTTAGAGGAAAAAAGCCAGGTCTTATTATTTTTTTTTAAAGAACTGTAATGAAGCAATCGTAACAGCCCTTTAAATAAATACAACTTGCATTTACATTTTAACATGCACTTATGGGGTTTGTTTAACTTAATTTCTTTTTCACCCCATTTTAACATAATAGAAAGTCGAGGGCAGGCTGTCTGCACGCTGCCGTGCACGGGGCCCTCCGGACTGCAGCTGGCAGGGTGCCTAACGTTGTCACCCGCCTAGGAGAAGCGGGTTTAAGCTGCAAAGCCAACCATTTAGAAAGATGCATTGTTTTGCCCATCCCCAGATCGGAATCTTTGAAAGCAATTAAAACACAATTGTGATCAGAAATCATGTATACTCATCTCAGGCCTCGGCTGCGTAAAGTTCAGTGTTCCCTGGAGTCAGAGATCTGGGCTGGACTTTCAGGAGAGCTCAGCGTGCACCAACTCTTGTTGGAGAACAACGGGGGCGCTTCTCGAGATTGAATGCCTTTGAAAATCTGATCATGTCACTTTATTTATTTATGTAGATTTGTGTACGCACAAATATATACAACATGCCTAGAAACAAGCATGCACACATACATGACAGCTCTAGGGTCTGGTTTTTCAAAGGAGCCTGGGAGAATTCAGTGAGAGATGGGTGCCTAATTAAAATTCATATCCTTCCTGCCTTTGGCATAACTTAAACCTACAGCTAAGTTAATACCAAAACATGACTAAAGGGCAGCAGGATAATTCAGTAAAACCCACAAGACTCAAGCCAAGCAAATTAGCCTTCCTTTCACCAGCCTTACATTTCTCCGTTTCTTATTTTGAAAGATAGAAGAAAAATGAGAAATGAATGCCAAACATCTTTAAAACACTGCCCTTAGGTGGGGTGCTTTAGCTTGTCTGGGGTCAGGGCTTATCTCTGGTTATCTGTTTATATAGACAGCAAGAGGGGTCTGATTTTTGTTGAGACTTCACCGCACATTTGCACTAGTGTATGAAAACCATAGCCAGGTAACAGAGCACTTTCAGCTACTTGTAAAATTGTGCTGTAATCCGTAAAATCGTAGCAGAAACAGTGCATCTTCCCTCTTCGATATATTGCAAAACAAGCAAGCAAATAAACAAACCCCTTGGTTTAGGATTCCCCAGAACCTTGTTCCTTATCTACATGTACAAAAAGAAAATCCTGCGTCCTGGAAGATGATTTACCAAGCCAATAGTTTTTATGATCGTACACAATACATTTTACATTCCAGCCTTGCTCCCAGGAGGGAGGAGGGCACCCGAGTTCAACCCCTGGCATCTCTGCGTTATCTAAAGCGTATGCTCTAGACAGTCCGCCAGAGTAGAAAATGGAATACGTTCATAAGAAAGGCTTTTACACCACCATGAATCTGGAAATCTTTGCTGCCCAGGATATAACCTCAACAGGTAGTTTGGAGAAAAAGTACAGAAGATGATAATTTTTGTTCTCTCAAGACCACTGTGGGGAGGGAGGACTTTGAATGCCAATCTTTCCTACCCTGGGGGAGGGCCAAGTTAATTTGCAAACCTTGAACAGAATCGCTTCTCCAGGCACTGGATTTTAAAAGAAAGTGGCTGCAAATACCTTTTGGAGAGATGCGATCTCTCTCTTCCTGTTTTCCTTAGAAAAGGCTTGCAGGACAGAGCCTCTAAGATCTGTGTGAGAGGATTTGTAGTTGATGCCTCCTGCCCAGATTTGGTAAGAAATCAGTACCGAATCAGTCCTCCTGAGCTGGACTCGGATATGCAGAGACAGAACTTGCAGTATGGGGTGATGTACATGGCTAGGTGTGAGCTCACTGCCTCTGCCCTGATGTGTAGGGCCCCTGGAAGGGGTGAGAACCCGACTCACAGTTTTGCCCTTTTCCTCAGGGTTCTGCTTGAGTTATATCTAACCTGGGGCTCTGAGCCCCGAGGGGAGAGTTGGGAACTGTGAGGGCCAAATGATTTCTTCCCTCTTTGTCTGCATCAGCCTGTGCTTTCCTCTGTGCGTGGCTTTATTGAGTTAGAAAGAATGAATCCTAAACCACTTTCTTTTCCAGAACTGCTCAGGTTTACTGCAGTTCTCTCACTTACACTCTCGGATGGTACTGACAGTGGAGAATGGGTTTTTAATTAAAGGGAAAAAAGTTATTAACAAATACCTTACATCAAAGCGACTGGTCTCTAACCTAACTAGCCTAGGATGCTTGTCCCTGCTAGGTTCCTGGACAAACACGCTTCACCACTGTGATCTTAAGAGGCTGAAGTATCTTTCAGACAAGCTCATTCCTTAGACTTAATTAAAACCTAGTTCACTCCTTTATTCAATTTATGAGGCCTAGCCAGTAGGATTAAGCGATTACAGGCAAAAAGCTCCATTTGTGAAACACTCATAAGCTCAAGCTGCTAGACTGCTCAGTTGTACTCCATTAAATTAATAAGGAATGAATAGACTGATCCATTATGAATAAAGCTGTGGGGAGCCTCAGCATTGCCTCAGACTCTCTGCACACTCCTTAGAGAACATTTGTGCGAAATGATTATGTTCATATTCATTCAATTGGAATTCTATAAAAGTGGAATGCATAAATTACTCTAAAGATGGGGAGTTTATCTTAAACATTAACTATGTGTGTGAATTAATAAGACTATTATAAAACCATTAGCATTCAGTGTATTTACCTACGTATGCTGCATACCTAAACTAAATTCAACAATTGCTCCTAATTGTTATTCTTGTTGGGTGATCAAGCTGTGGTTCATTTTCCCTTGTAGTCATAATATTTATGAATTACAGTTTTTCCTGTTAAAACTTCTCAGTCCCCTTCCCCCCCCCCCCCCCCCCCCCCCAGCTTTACATTTGCTCCTGCAGTTTTTGAGAATATAGTAAAATACCGGACCATTAATGTATTGGGAAGTGAAAGATCAACAGATGCTTACAGATGTGTTGAAAGAAAACATTGAATAGCACCTGCAAACTTACGTGCTGTCAACCAAACCTTTCTCTTCCACAGAGTATTAGATGAGGAAGGATGGCAGTGACTCCCGGGTGAGTGTCCTCTCAGTCTGCTGCTGTTCTGCAGGACCCAGCACAGTCCCACTTTTGAACTACAGACTTCAGCCGCCGGCCTTTGCCATGTTGTGAACATGCACAGTCTGTTTCTTCTGGAAGAACTCCAGGTGACTTGAAAGGTAAAAAAAAAAAAAAATAAAAAATAATAGAAACCCCAAACAAACCTCAAAACCAAAATGGGGGGGATGGGTTGGTTAAAAAAAAAAAAAAAAAAAAAGGCACAGTGTTCAGAGGACTTGGCAAACAGGGAGTTAAAATCAGCTAACACGGTTTAGTTAGTAAGGTTATAAAAGCAAGTGCTCAAACAGCAAGTAGTAGGGGCATGCTGCAGGATGAGAAGGGCTCAGGGCTCAGCTGCTAGGGCAGGCACTTTGAGCAGGCAACTTTTCCTTCTGCCCTGCTTTTCCCTTTCTGTCGTTTGACACTTTCTGACAGAGCGACCAGAGCAGCAGACCCTATGGGGCTGTTGAGTTGATTTGCCAGGGACGGGGCTGAAGCAAAAAAGACTGCGTTCTTAGGACTGATCCGATGTGATCTCAGTGAAACGGCGAGGAGGGGTACCTAGGCACGGTGTTATTTTCCGTGCTGTTCCCGAGCAGGGCGAGGAAGTTCCGTGTTAACACAGGTTAGCTGGCACGTCTGACCTTCATTGTTCCCAGCGGAAACAGTGACAGTCTATTAGTCCTCCACAAGGGATATCACTATCTCACAGCAACTCTGAAAATCCCCCCGGACACTCCTGGAACAACAATAATTCTGCAAGAGTTCACACAGCGTTAGGGCTCTGTGAAATGTTTGCAACAAATCTTACCTGGATGGAGAGAGGGATGCGTTGGGAAGGGGGAGAGGGATGCTTCTGAACTCAGCTGCATTAGAGAGTTGACACTAACCTAGCAGGCAAGGCAGGCGGGAGTTTTGCAACAGGAAAATCTTGCTAATTCTCTGGAAATGAAACAGCCAACTAGATAGAAGAAGATGGAAATTAGTTTTTTAGCTCAATCTTGCTTCTGAAGTACAATATCAACCTCTAAATCTGAATTTTAAAGAAAAAGTCAAAGAATTTAAACTAGAAAACTCATAGGGGCTAAAAGCCAAAGAAACTGATTTTCAGCTGAACTCTTAGGGAATGGAGTGACAGAGTTTTAATACAGCTTATAGAAAGTAGTAGTTGAATCAAAGTACGATTGCCTTTGATACAAAAATAATGCTATGCATGAGTAAATAAATCTGTAGGTTTTGACACGTTGAGTGGCTGCTAAAATCCTTTTGTGGCTGTGCTTTAGAATAAGAGGGTAGGAGTAAAGAAACTCTTAGGCTGGCTACTGGATTTCTTAGACTTGATCTTCTCATCTTCAATCACGCTGTCCTTTCCACACTTTATACCTTTCAAATATCCCTGTACCTTTGGCCCGTAGCACACTTGGGTGGTATGTGCTGGCCTAAAATGGAGCACAGCCTGTCAGTGCTCACAAAGGGACAGGGGACGCCTGTACGCAGCTGTCCCGATCCAGGTGCCCTAGGAAGACTCCAGAATTCCCTAAATATACAGCACAGGCTATGGTCAGGGGTAACCTCTGCTTGCTGTTTTGCAGACCTTTCAGTGGGGACGTGTATCTCAAGACACAGAGTTCCTTGATGTCACTAGGGCCCCTGGATGGCTTAATCCAGGCTTGATCGAAAGGATTAATAAATGAATTCTTGACTGAGCCTGCATGTGAAGTCTGTATTGGAGAAAGGCTTACTCTTTGGCCCAACTCCAAGAGAAACTAATCATCATGAACTTCATGCAGATTTACGATTATTCTTTCTATAGAAAGGGTTAGGCCAGCACTCTCTGGCAGTAATGAAAAGCCTGCAGAAAAGGAGAAAGCCAAACATACACAGAGCAAACATTGTGTGTAGGTTTGTTTGCTTGAAATTCTTCCCTTGGATTTTCTACATTTTCATGGAAAACTGATGTGAGAGTACCATCATGTATTAAACCAGATAGAATCGTTATGCTCGTCTCAACACCGGGAGACAGGAATATCACACAGTCTTATTTTTTTCAAGGGAGATGATATCGCAAAATAAAGTGATAAGAAAGAAAGTTACCGTGATAGTATGAAATACGTCCACTGGCTGCCTTCAGCACAGTAATCTTTTATGTTCAAACCATTACTCAAAGTGCAGATTATTGAAATGCTGCTCTTCTGTGGCGCTCTCTTGGGTGATCTATGGAAGCCTGTGGGAGTCAGTGAAAAGAATCCTATCATTTCTGGTTGTTCCTTAAAAAAAAAAAAAAAGGTAATAAAATAATATAGCTATTAAATTGCAGTACACATACATGTGTGTACTGGAAATACAGTACGATAATAGGGGTTTAAAAAGGTGCTGTTTAATAATCGAATTTATAATAAACTTTTAGGATATGCAGGGGAAAAAAAAAAAGAAGAAAACCCACATCCTGCTCATCCAGGATTTGGGGCTTTCCTTTTTCTATTAAAAGTGGGTTGAAAATGGTTTTGTAATCTATTTCCAACACTGCATTTGCAGATATGCTTGGATTTGTAGGTTATCTCCTACTCATAGGATTTTGTTAAACAAGGTTGTAGAACAGTCATTAAAATGAAAACCAAAGCTTTGTCCCAGAGTTTTTCCTTGGTCTCGAGATAGCTTTTTTCTTTTTCTTTTTAATGCTAATTTTTTCACATTAAAACATAATTTTCCTGCTTCCTACACAAAAAGGACATAATTGGGGGACGGAGATAGTACAGGGGCTTTAGAATTCTTTCATTTTATAAGGCAACAGACCAGTGGTCTGTAAGATCTCGTATCTATCCCAAAAGAAGATTAAAATCACTTGGCCAGCCAGGCAGTGCAAGATGGCAACAATTTTTCTGTGATCCTTGCGCATGATTAGTGTATTTCTAGAACCATGGGGACTGTTAATCCTTGTGACTTAGTGACTTAGAAAGCTAAATAGTCTAACTACAGATGTTACTACTTTGTATATCTGCATTATTTGGATCTCATTAATGTGTGACATGGTTTATGAGCTACATGATGTGTGATGTGTGAATGGGTATACAAGGACAGGGGAGTGCCTCCCACTTGTGGGGCTGTGTAAGGGCTGAGTGCATTTTGTGCACGTGCAGTAAGGGCGAGCGTAAATCTCCTTAACTCAGGAGAGTTAGGAAGTCGCTTGCTTCTCGCCTGGCCTTGCCTTAGAGGCGAAATAGGATGTGTGGTTAAGGCACAGCAGCAGCTGATTTTATATTGCTGCTGATGGTGCTCCAGTTTCCTGGAAAATGCCTTAGTTCATGCTGGTGTGGCCATTCCCAGGGCACCAGGCAGCCCTTCTCTCCTGCAAAAGCTCTTGCCTCGATGCTGATGTCTGACCTAGCATTCTGTATAGTCCAGAATATCTGCAAAAGTGTTGAATAATAACTGGTGGAGTGGAAGGTGCTTAGTAATTGACTAAGCAGAGGAGGGTGGGCACCTCTCAGGGCAAGATTATCAGGACTCTCACCTGGTGTTCAGTGAGATGCTGCAGTATTAGGATCTACAGTGTAACGTCTGTTAGGAACAAGCACCTTTGTACTGCTTGGGTCCCCCCACCCAAGCTGTCATCCCTACACTGAGAGCTGTGGCAGCTCTGCAGGTCTTGGATGTGTTTGACGGAAAGGGCAAATAGCAATTTAACCCCTGCTCCTCTGTCACAAAAGTCGTCGTGGTGACGGTGATCCATGCCTGGGTATCATTTATTTTGGACATGCAATCTAATATCAACTTTTCGAAAGACAGATTTGATAAATTATAATAGCAGATACCATGGGTAATACCCACATGAGTATGTATGTTCTAGGTTACCTGGTTTTCCCGTGTTGTACCGATATGCATGGGTTTTGTGTGCTCAGAACCACCGCTTCCACCGTGCCTTGGAAACAGAAGGAGCTACTCTATATGGAATTGATGAGTCATTTCCTCCTATATTCAGGATAGTGTTTATTTGACAGTTTATCACGGAAAATTAAGCAAAGTGATGTTTCTAGTTTTGAGAGGAAGGAGACAGACCTATTTATTCTGACACTTTCTATAATCTTCTAGGGTAATATAAAAAGATTGCTTGCATTTCTTAAGATGCTGTGAGAATACAGTCCTGCTCACCTTCCTCACAGAGATCCATTTCTTATCTCAGTGAAGCAACAGGCAGTGAATAGATTTCTCTTTAGATGTATGCATTCCAGTGTTAACACATCACATAGGTATCTTCCCCCTTGAAAACAAGCACAATGCCAAAGAATAACCCCACCCATGCTTTAACATCACCAGAGTCCCAAGGAGGAAACTTCAGTAAACATGTTTGCTTTCTTGGATGTATACATTTAGAGTATATCATTAGCCTGGGCAACTACGGAGGCATAGAAACTCAAACTTAGTGCAATAAACCTCCCTTCCAAATGACAGTCCTCGTGAGTGCAGGCTGGGGCTGAGACAGAAGAAGAGGTATTTAATGTGCGAGGAGCCAGCAGGATTGTACCAGGAGCTGGCACCCTTCTCTGCAGTGCTCACCGCAGCGCTTGCTGAAATACAGACCAGTGGGAAGAGGGTACTGACCCCTTCCCTTCCAGACTGGGGCTTGAGTGGGGCTTCTGATAAATCATCTACTCTTAAAAAATATTTCTCATGAAAGCATAATGCTGCCAAGGCTGAGAGGGCTAAAGGTGAATTTGACAATAAATGATAGCTATATAACAGTCTAGGAAGAAGTTCTAAGATTTTCCAAAGTTTGAATAGGGATAAGTGGCCTGTTAGGTAATTTTCCATTTCTTGCAATATCTTGCCTTTTTTAGCCAATTTGCCCTCTCCTTACATGTTGTACTTTGGCCAGTTTCCCTAAAAGCCTGCTAGAAACTCAGCATGTAATAAAGTTCTGCAAACCAGATGACCATATAACAATGACTTTCCCATTTCCATTGCATCTAGCTCTGACTTCCCATGGTACCAGCAGGCTTATACTGGGTACCCCGCATGTCACACCAGTCCCAGTGTACTAATGGTCTGTTGTCCTGTGGCTGTATCATGAATTAAGGATTGAAGCTACACTGTCTCTTTTGGTATGCAAGCATGTAATTCCAATGAGCAGTATCCCCCACAGAGTAATAAACTCTTTAATAACAGTAATGTAGCAACCACAATAATGAAAAAAGTGATTACATTCTACATAAAAATATAAAAGCTCATTTGATCCGAAGGTCCCCAGTGGCACATTACCTGGACTTTTATTTAAAATATAACATCTCTTACTTACATCTTATTCAGGTCCTTTGTTAACACTAATATAAAACACCAGTAAAATTGTCATTGGAGGAATTTAATAAGGAGTGGGTATGGCTCAGTGATCCATGCTGCTAATTCTGAGTCCTTCCATGAATCTAATCTAGAAAAGCACAAGATGCTCTGCTTGAGTGTTTCATTAGTGAACCCCACTTTGCATATGCAAGGCAGATAACAAGACACCTTCTTAAGAAGTGGGGCTCTTTCCTAAGATAGGAATCCTTCTACAAGCCCAGAAGTGTCATGAAAAGTGAGAGTCCATTCTTGTATTTTTGCTTCATATACTTCATTCATGATGATTTCCCTGCAAATCCAGGCTAACTCCAGAGATCTAGAATGACACCAGGGGATTTTCTTCCATGTGTATGTCGAGGCATCTGAGAGCAGAAGCTGGCCAAACCCTACTCTATAATCTACCTTACTGTATTTCTATTGTACCTAATACTGGGAGGAAAGCAACCCTGCTAAATATTGCTTGCCTCCCAGTATAGCTAGTATAGACATTACTGAGCCTGTGGGCAGACTTCATAAGGATCTGAATTCCAGCGGCATTTTTTTGCGCTGTCCCTTCTTGTAATCTGTACAGCTGAGCAGAAATATATTCAGACTTTTTCCATTTCCTGCTTTTTCTGTCGGTACCGCATTATTTCCTACTGAAGGCTTGAGCCTTCCTGTCATGTCACTGAGGAATGAATCCCCTGCGCTGCACGTAAGAACACATGGGCAGCCATTAGTCAGCAGCCAGCGCAATGGATGCAGTTTTGTTCTAGAAAGTGCGCTGGCCAAGATGGTCAATAGAAGGATGGAGGTTTTAATGGGAGTTATGTTCTCAAGTCAGAGACAGACCTGAAGATTTAGAAAGCGCCTTAGCAGGTAAAGTGCATTAGCAAATCCCCCTGTGGGGTTTGGCAAGGGCGTTGTGGTGAACTTCAAGGTCGTTATGTGAAATCAGCTTCTACCTCCCTTTGTGTGGGAGCTGTCTGTGTTCTCAGAAGCCAGGGGCCCACCTTCATTTCTAAGTGTTCACATTGCTTTCTATCAAATGGAAGCAAACTGGTTTAGGTAAAGAAACACATTACTTCTCAGTTTTCAAGTATATCAACATATTGATGGCCATCCCAGGAGCTCCCTCAAAACTTTGTGTGACCGTTTAACATCATCACCCCTTGCATAGAATCATAGAGTCATTTAGATTGGAAAAGACCTTTCAGATCATCACGTCCAGCAGCTGGTGATCACATGGAATATATCACATTGTTGTAAGCCTTTCTAACACTATCCTTACTCCCACTCTTTGATCATATCCACTTCTTGTCTCGCTAGATGTGCATGGTCAATCACAGCTCTAGGGCAAGGGTTACTCCTGGGTTTTAATATGCATGTAGGCATGTAATGCAACAAGACTGGTGTTTCTGGGTGTTAACGCAAAACAAATACCTAATGGTAATCAAAGCAATAGATTGCCTGAAATAGATGTGGTAAAAGGTTGTGCCTTTTCAAAACAGTATCTGCAAGATATCCTTTTACCTGAACAGAAGGTGAAAAGTCCCTACGAAGAGAGAAGTCATGTTGCAAAGCTTTTTTGTGTTCTCTTCCATGGAATTGACTGCAGCATCACCCATGATTTTAAAATACCTTTGTTTTTCAGGTGATGAGCCTTTTAAAAATAATATTGCCTGGGTAGCCCTAGTGAATAAGAACTGAGGGAGATGTGCTACCGTGCTTGTTCTCTTACTAGTCATTGACTGGAAATGCTCACAAAAAGAATAAAAAGTACATTTGCCTTGTTAATACAATTTGTATTACATATTCATAAACCATTTTATAAAGCTCCCAAGGAAAAATTCAATTGTACTGAAAGCACATAATGGTAGAGCGGCCATACAGAAAACAGGCAGCATGTTACAGAATTAACTGCACAATGAATGAAATGCTATGTCTATAATAAACCCATTCAGATATAAATTATGGGAGAGTAGATGAAATGTTTGTTAAGCAATAAAGCTTGCAACCGTACATGTGAAATTGAATGGGATTTATCATAAAATATTGTGAAGGATACAGGCTGAATATGTGTTACAAATTGACTGAATTAAAAATAATCCAAGGAAAGCAAGCTTTTGGGAGACTGAAAATTTTAGGAAATGAGTTCATAAGCTGTTTAGCTCTGACCCAAAGTCCCCTGGTGCCAAGAAAAAGAGAGACAAGAAAATAAGAACAGAATAATTTTTTAGAAAAAGAGAGACAAGAAAATAAGAACAGAATAATTTTTTAGAAGACCACAGTTATGTTGTCTTAATTTTAACCTCCTAAATTTTGTCAAATAATCAGACTCACTAGTGAAAAAACAGCATCTCGCTGGAGTGGAGGGCAGAGAATTTGGCCCAGCAGTGTTTGGTTAGTATGATTTAACAGTGGAGGATTTTTTTTCCCCCCTGAACTATTTGTCTCAGTAAAGCTGTTGTACTGAGGGCAGGATAGGTGACATTTTCGTTGGAACTTAAAGACATACACGGTATGCTTTCCCAAAAGACCTTACCCGATATCTCAACACAAACAACAGAGTTGCTAAAGAACATTCTGCGGGATCCCATACCAAGCCTGACTGAAGTCCGCTTCTCAAAATTACATAGCCTACACTTTGGCTTTTGTTACTTCCAAAAATTGACACTACTTACAGTTTTTACAACATGATGGAAACATAGTACTTATGAACAACAACAACAACAAAATCACCAAAACCTTGAAATTAGATTTAAAAATCAAATAGATGTTTATAGGATAGGATATAAAAGGCGGGTGGGATGATTTCCAACCACATGGAAACATAGGATGACCTAAGAAAAAGAGGGAAATCGGAGCTGTAGAATCTGTGCCTGAGAGGGTTGAGAGCATTATCCCTTTTCTTAAGCTTACCTAGATGGTTTTTAGGTCATCCCTCTCCTTTTCAAGCAGTGAGTAATGACCGTTTCTCAAAGTAGTTAAACGTATACAAAGAAGTCTGGAAGCCAGAATACAAAGTGGTGGTTCTGTAGGATCTTTGAGATGGTTGTTCTGGTTTACAGATGGAGGGTTCTGCGAGCAGGCTGAGGATGAGTGTAGCCATGTGGCACAGACATGGTTGGCATGGTCCTTATGTGCCTGCTGACCTGAGATCCTGTTTCTGCTGGTGTGTTTCACTGTGGTGACATTGCCATAGGGTTTGTCAGACCGAAGGAGTAAACACGTAACTTCCCCCTGATTAACACACCAGACTAACCAGTAGATTCGCTTTAATCTCTTCGACCATGCAGCCTGACAGAATCTTTTTTGGTTTGCCTCTGCTTGCTGATTAATAAATGAAGGGATTCCCCTCCTCAGAGCCACGTGTAAAAAGCACTCTGAGTTGTTATCCAGCAGCGTTTTAATTTCAAGAGGTAATGCTGAGCCATTTCAGCGGAATGGGAGCTGCTGGACCATTATTGCAGAGCTAAAGATAAATAAATGAGGAGAAATTAACTCAAGTAGACTCCATTTTGCTTCCCTGCCAAATGGACGTAGTTTCCCCTGTATAAGATTCTGTGGACTTTTTTGTTCCCTCTTTTTTTGCTTGAAAAACCACACTGAGTACAAACATACACCGGCATCCCGCAGTGTATCAAGAGGGGCTGGTAATCTTACCCTTTTAAGAAATGTGGCATGTGCCCAGCACTTTTGGATTGCATTTTATTTGTAGGAATAGAGGCTATGAAAACTCTTCTTTCCTGCCGAGGAAGGAAAGCCTGTTAACTTGTCAGCCTGCATCTGAAAGGCCAAGGGTTCAAAGCTGCTCATCAGTGTTGGTTGACATTCCCCCTTAGTGCCTTTGGAAGTATCAAGTTTGCCAGCTATTGACTGCATTGCTGAGTTATCTGTTGTATAAGCACAATTTCCATAAAAGACATAAGGCCGGGGACATGTTCACCATGCATTTTAAGACATGGTTGATTTGATTTTCTCATTCCTTTTCTTCTCTAAACATATTTCTCTCAAACAGTAAACTGTAACAACGTTATTGATTGTGTTCTGCTGGTGGAGCAATAACATCTATTTGGCTCTTTAAATTTTTTTCTTCTTAATGATTTTCTCAGAGGGTGGAAAGAAGTAGAGGAGGTGAAATACCTTTGTCCCCTAGAGATGAGGGCTTTCCAGTTGGGACCAGCAACATGACAATACAGGATCTGTTAGCACCGTAGCAGACCAGGCAGAGCCCCTGAATTTGAAATCTTTCTCTGCACTTCAGTGAGAGGTTCAGGACTTCACATCTAGACCTTAATGTTGAAACACCCTGTTTTTCTTCGATTAACTACTGAATTCTCACATGATTTGAATAAATCTGGGGGACAATTCTCTAGGAGCACAATAATTATGAAGTCAGTTGAGGGGAAAACCAGGCCATATATAATCAGCCCTGGGCAAAGAAAATGCATCAGGTTTTGAAATGCTGAATGCAGGCAATTCGGCAGAAAGGGAATTGTGGACAGAAACACGACATTCACCTGGTAGGACAACAGCGAGGGTGTCTCAGTCAATTCTGTCTTTTTACTGTTTCCTATGTTATTGCAAGTGAAGAGGTAATATCACTCAATGAGGCAAATTTCATTCTTAAATACATGCGCATAATTATCAGTGACCTTTTATATCTGAGAGAGAATTGATTTTTATGAGAGCTCTACCTCCTGCTCTTAGGGCAGGGTCTTGCCCAATTTGTTTTACATGCTCAACAGACATTATTTGGATGAACCAATCATGAGGACTGGCTATTATTGATAGATCTTCCAGGAAATATGTGAAAGTTAAGCAAAAATAAATAAAACATTAAATTAACATGAATATGTTTTTTTCCTAATCAGATACATGTTTCAGTAGCTCTTGCTAAAGTGGCAAAATCTAACCAGTGGGATGCAGTTGATATGAAAGGTTTATTAGGAAAAGCAATTCCACAAATCCATTATACACAGGGGAATATTACTCAGGATAAACTAATCTGGAAAAAATAAAATTATCCTCAAACAAATATTTGTCTATTGCAAGGTGCGCAGACCTGAACCAGATCTTCTTCTAAGGCTCATCAAAATGTTATAGTAATTTTTTGCTATTCGGAAACAGATCTCATCCTGAGGAACTGCCAGGTTTTCTGACACACCATAATAAGAGGTCAAAGGACATGTACGATGCCCATTTAGCAGGTGGGAGAAACAGGGAGTGCTCAAGCTCGTGTGTCCAGTAATTTTAGGTGTCATGTCCTATGTCCTGCCGAGTCCTGCGTCTCTGGAATAATCTCTCTTGGGCACAGGAGGAGCTCTCAGCTTTCTGACTCAGATGGAGGACTGCTTTGTGTCTTCCTAAACGAAGGTCCAGATCATGGTCTGGATGGTTGACAGTGGTGCGGTGTGTGCCAGAATCTCCCTCTGGCTTTATGAAAAGCGGTAGGTGCTCTGCGCCTACATGTCTACTTGTTTACGCAAAAAAAAAAAAAAAAAAAAAAAAAAATTGGCTCCCAAAATTAACGAATGCTTTTCAAGAATTTTGTCCAAACAGTTTGCTGCAGTGAGTCAGTGGCAGAGGTATGAATAGAGCCCAGGGCTCCTCACTCCTGGCCCCGTGCACTAACCACCAAGACCATTTACTTTTCTAGCCAGGGCCAGAGTGAAGATGTGAAAATACCACAGGCAAAATTTGTTTTGTTTTGTGTTTTTTTTCTAATTTTCCACTCAGTTTTGCAGACTCAGGAGGTTTGGTTAGCTCTCCGTGTTGAGCAAGAGGATAATATTGGCTTTGCCGTGGAGTTTTTCACTTCTAGATGTGTGAAAGATGAGTCTTTCCTATTGCTTTCCCCACTGACCTCTGCTTGAAAGTGAGTGGAGATGTGTGGAGAAACTGGTCCAGAAGGAGGGCTGAGCAAGGGGAGCGCAGCCCACCGCGGTCGTTGGCAAAGGGAGCAGAGAGGATGGGGAGAAGGTGGGGGCCAGGAACAGCAGATAGTCGACAGTCCTGGTCTGGGCTGTTGATTACATCCTCTGGTGATCCAACGAGGGGATCAACAAGCCAGTTGCGCCCAGTCATTAGCAAAAGGCATGTCTGTAATTAATGGCAAAGGGCCTGTTACAATAAAAGGCATGTCTGCCTTCTGCATTGTGAAGCCCGCATAGGGCTGCAAAAGACGCCAAAGAAAATCAATGTTAAGCAGCTTGTATGGATTTGTGCAGACCTATACAGTGCCAAAGTCCAGACATATTTCTCATTGAGCTGAGTCCTCATATGTTTTATTTATAATTTAATGCTAAAATTTATGAAGGAGATGCATGGCAGAGGGAGAGCCCATAACCTTGTCATTTCTTTTCTTAAAGCAGCAGCTACTAGATCTAGGAAAGAATTACGTCCTCCTCCTCCTCTCTGATTCCCCAGCATAAAATGTAACATGATAAATTTTTTTTCACTCTGAGTTTGTTTTCACTGAATCGGCTGTACAGCAGAGTTGCCCCTTACATATCATGCGACAAGTTTTTATCAAAATTGCTAACTGCCAATCACTTGCTCTAAACTAAATCATCTCAGATGTTATTCATCAAGCGTGCCATGTTACATTATAGACTTTCATAACTCAGACACTTAAGGTATGAAAGAAATTAATTGCCTGTATTATTTTCCATAAAAACAAATAAACAGCACTAGGTGCCTTTTTAAAGTCAATTGGAGGATTGATTTTAAATCAAATTGTATTTCACAATAGTTCAAGCACTCACCACTAGAAGCTGTAGTCTTGGGACTTTAAATATGGATACTGTAATTTCAGAATGTCACATGCTTTAAATATTTGTATTGAAATTTAAACCATTGCCATAAGAAAATAAAAGGAGTCTACATAAAAGTGTATTAAACATGACAGCAACATTAACAGCCCTGTTTGGAGGGAGGAAGGTTTTTAGCAGAATACATTATTTACTGGTCTCTTTTGTATTGTTCCACCGTGATGTCAGGATTACGTTTTCCCTGAAACTGTGGATCAGGCTTTTGCCTTCTGACATCAGCCACGTTTGTATTAGGAAGCTCAGATGAGACAAGGTGCAGGATTTCTGCTGGCATGCATTCAACCAGATCAGCACTGCAGAGCTAGCGGACCTTAATTGAATTGTACGGGAAACCTAAAAGAAAAGAGGCTGCCAGGGAAAGAAGGCAGGTTCCTGCAATGGAGAAGCCCAAATGACAGGAGAACCTCCAAATGTTTTGTTCCATTAAATTGCCAAGAACAGGTAGGAGTCCAAAACTCACACAAGGCTCCTGGGTAAGGATCCAAAAGTTGCATATATTTTCTTGTTCATTCGAATTACCCAAATGGCCTGGTTCAGCGGAATCTGAGCTGGGAGTTTCAGGGAAACGGCTGGTCACATGAGACGTCTTGTTAAATTTGGTTAAACAGTTAAATATTACTACTTTTATAAGCAAAATAAAAGAAACTCCACCTGATCCAAAACATTTCACATTTTCTTTAACAAAAACATTTGTTTCCTCTTTTATCCGCCCCCACCCCCCCACCCCTCCTTTTTGGTGCCATAAATATGTCAGTTGTTTAAGAGATGTGGCTGCCCTTATAAATGTATCGAAGATAAGCTAGGTTGTAAAGGATTCAGGTTCATGAACTGTGTTTATACAGTCTATTGTTTAGTACTCATGAATAATTGATTCTTGTCCTTCCTGCACAAATATTCAATCAGATACCATTCAAATTGATAGCAGGTGTCTGATCTAGGAAAAAATGGCAATGTTCTTTGACTGGAGATGTGATTGTAATACAACTTAACTTCAGTCATGGAGTAGAGGGGAGCATCACACATTTCAAACAGGACCTGTTGAGAGAGAGCGAGTTTCTAATTAAACCAACATACCATGTAATTGTCTGGTATGTTTTGGGTAAGCGACCATCCCAAAGCACATTTATTGTGTTTTATTTTTATGTGTGTATGTGTGAAATGGAGAATGGATCATAATTTTTACAAACTGCTGGTTCTGATGAGAAGATAGATTATGCAGAGAGAATACTACAGTTCTGTGTCGCCTGTAATTCCGTAGGATCCTTACATTGCCAATATTAAAAAACTGACTATGATTTCACCAGACCATACAATGACCAGAAGACATAAAATAATTGCATTGTGCGATATATTATTTAAAATCCAGTAAGAAGGAACAGCGCCTGTTCCTTAAAGCACAGATTCTTTTCAGATGAGTTACAACTTTCCACTGCTGGAAGCTTCCTGCAAGTCACTTTATATACTGCAGGAAAACAACATGTGGATAGAAACAGAGCAGGGAGCAGGACCTGCTTGTGTGTCCTTGAACCTTGGAGCAGCGCTCGCTTCTTGCTCAGGGAGGTTTGTTGATGTGACCAAAGTTATGTCTGATATGGAAAGAGTAGTTGTGGAGTGAATATAGATATATAACTGGAATTTTGCTCACAGGCACATGAAAATAAGTCTGAGGAGTCAGAGGTCCAATGTGTTCCAACTGAAGCGAACACAAATTTGGTCATTTAATTAGCCGAGAAAAAAGTAAATTCTTACTTGATATTAGGAAATACAGATTATAGTCCACGTGTAATTCACCGATATTGATAGGAACTCTTTGGACGAGCCATTGAGAAAATACATAAATGCTTTTTATTTGTTTATGTCATTGTGATGCTGAAAATGTTCCTGTGGGAGTCCTCAGCCTTCTGAAGGGCATGGTGGAACAGGGAGGTAGTGCATCAGCGCTCATGTGTTTTGCATCAAGGACCCGAAGCACTGTGCTGTGAAGGAGCAAAGCGCTTCAATGCATTCCTGCTGCTGCCCAACGCATGGGTTTCCTTGCTGCATTCTGCACGGGTATTTTTAGAGTTACTGTTTCTGCTTTGTTGTGACTCTTCCCCCATGCCCTCCCACCCCTGAGTTTAGTGCTTAAAGACAGAAAACTGGAAGCTCAGAAAATTATTTTCTTCTGGTTGCCAGTGAAGACAATTTTCCATATTTCTTTATTTACAGTATTTTATATTTTCATCCTCTTTTCTATCAAAATGGCTCTGTAGGGGTAGAAGAGAGGTTCTGTTGTATAGCATTCATGTCCATTCAGTCTTTGACCATATGTATTTGACTACCAACATGGAAAGATAGTGTTGTCTTACAGGTGGGATGTGCTCACGCCACAAGCATTAGATCAATGAATGGTTGGTCATGTAAGGATAAGAGTTTTTTATAGTCCTGTTGGATTTATGCATTTGAACTAGGCAGCTGTTTGCAATGAATAGTTCTCCCACATCCTGCAGCTCACTGGCTGTCATATATTTAAAAAAAAAAATAAAAATTCAGCCATGGAGTGTTAATTCTCATTGTTTATTTGCATCTTAATTACAGCTGGCAATTCTTGAACAGTATCAAGTACCCTCCCCCACATCTCTCCCAAACCTTCAGACCTGCCTTACAACCCTCTGCGTACTTGTACCATCCAGTCCCCCGACACACAAATGTTTTAGAATGTTGCAGCTTTCTGCTGGAAGTGGGAAGAGGGGGTGAGGTACTAACTAGCTGCCAAAACCAAGGTGTATTTCAGAGAGCTTCGCTCTTGTCAATTGAAAAGCCCTCTTTGGGTTGCGTATTTGGGTAAAGCGTTTCTGCTCTGGAGTGGTATAAAATGCAAAAGTTCTCTTTCTTTTCTTTTTTGAATACTAAGCAACTGTCTTGTTTCTGAAGGTTCAAACAAATGCTTTAGTTGTACTCTGTCTGCTAAGCACTCCGGTGCACAAACCCTGGTATTTTTAGGGAGTGCAGACCCTGAAGTCAGTAGCACACTGAAATGCTCAATCTTCCATAAATATTACCCTTCCCCTGACCTTCCTTCATTTTCCATGCTGGATTCCACTTCTGAATCTATTCATTTTGAATAGGCAGCAAAATCCTTCCCTGGAATAGACAACACAGATACACCTTGCCAGCTGTAGCAGTTTGTAATGTATATATTATTGAGATATTGGCAGCAGTCTCTGGAACCACAAACAGAATTAGTTGTACCCAGAGAAACATACTTTCTTTCAGTGGCTTGAGTAGCCAACAATTACTAAAAATATCCTCCTCCTTTCTATAATTTCAGAAGATAACATAGTATTTAGTGCACAAGGGACATAACACATGAATCAGCTCTTCATAAAGCCTTCTTTTTCCCATGGTGTGTTAAAAATATTCGGATGGGGCAGCACACAAAGACAGCAATTTCTGTCTGCTCTTTACTAAAAGCATTTAATGCTTGCTCAATGTTTCAAGTGGCCTTGAAGCAAACCCGAAGCCCACCCTGCAGCCACTTTACTCTCATGCATAGCCTTAAGCGCAGGAGTAACTGCGGTGACATCTCTAGCCCATTGCTGGGAACGCGGAGGGGAAGCAGTGGGAGGCTGGGACCACATCCCTGACTGTGGTTCTCAGTACTCCCTCCTCTTCCTCGGGCGGCCGATGGAGGGACAGCTGTGGTGACCAAGGTGTCTCCTTAGCATCCTTTACAGTGGTGCCGTGGGGGACTGCCGGTGGGGTGGCACCGTGGGGGGAGTGCGGGGAAGGGGGAGTCCCTGCAGCTCAGAAAGTGGCTTGGGCATTGCTTTGCCCCCAGCCGCTGTGCCCCACCTCAGGAGCGGGCTGTTGCTTGGAAGGGGTTGCTTGGACCGGCCTGCTGAAAACTTTGAGGACTCTGAAGAGCTGCCGTACATACAGTCTTTGAGTGTTTATGAAGTTCTTTATAAATGATACATACTTGCAATAATCAAATGATAGTATGGATGATATGCCGTGCACTCTAGGAGCAGCCAGGCTGGGAAACCATTGGAAGAGACCTGTTGGATAGAAGAAAGCAACTGGGATCACTGCAGTAATGAGCCGAAAACCAAAAGTCAAAGCTTTTGGAGATCTGGACTCTGCTGGTATTCCTTAGGTTGGAATTCTTCCTTTTTGTTGCTAGTAAACCAGGATTTGGTAGTGTGTTCCTTGCACTTCTTTGGTGAGGTATCACTTCATAGGAAAACCAGCAGGTGCTGGAAGGAGTGGCTCTGCTTCTCCATCCTCCAGTATCACTGACTTTCCAGTCCCTTCAAGCTGCACACTCTGGTATCTGTAGAAAACTCTTTCCCCCCAGTACTTATTTTTCTGACAATCTAACTTCATGAATTTGCTCATTATTTACTTGGATGCGCAGAGCCAGGAAGCAGAGATGTATATGACCAGGTATGTGGAGCACTACCTTGCCTATAATGGGAAACTTCACCTATGGATTTGCTTGGAGTTGGAAGTTGGGCTGCTTCTTGTCTTCAAATTGAATTTTTAGCTGTTTAGTTCTCTAGAAGGGTCTTGGAATGGGTCCATCAATCTATTTGAAATTAAATAGCAGCATGGATTTCTGTTTGGCAAATGCTAAATGATATTCTGAGAATTTCAGAGGATGAGGGAAGCCCCAGAGTTTGGAAGTAGTGTAAACGTCGTACCTACCTTTTTAAAAAGAGAAAAAGAAGGGGTCAGGAATTAATAAACCAGGAGCCCAATAGCTATTCCTGGAAATACACTGGAACAAATCTTTAAAAAAAAATAATCTAACTGTTCAGATGATAAGAGGGTTGTAAAAGATAGCATAAGATTGAAGTGATTTGTTCTCAGCAAATCCATCTGATTTCTTTCTCTGAAAGAATAACTAGCCTGGGGAAAGGGCGAAGATGTTGCTGAATTATCCTGATTTCAGCTTTTGGTTTTTTCTCACATAATGTCCTTGTGAAAAATTAGGAAAAAACAATTCCAGCAGCGAGTGCACAGCTAACGAATTGCATTGGGCAGCATATTTTACATATCAAGAAAGCATATTCAATTGAGTGGAGTGTGACAGGAAAATCTGAGATTTATAGAACATAATCTATGAAGAAAAGTTGTGGGAACTGATAAACCTACAGAGAAATCATCATGATAGTCTTTCCAATATGAGAAAGTTACGCAAAGGCTGGTGCTTATTGTTCTCTCTCCACTTGAGGGAATTCAAAAGAAACCAATTTAATTTTCAGCCAAGATGCATTAGGATGACTGGGAGCAAAGCTCTCTAACCACAAGGGGAATTGAGTAATGATGCAGACTTCATCAGAGGGTTTCCAGAACAGGGTAGACAGATGTTAAGGGGGGTCTGGCACTACTAACGATTCAAAGGCTGGGGAGGTCCTATCCAGGCCTGTGTTATTACCTGTGAAGAGTGACTCAAGAGGAAAGAGTGAAAAAAAAAAGAGTAAAAGCTACTGCCAAGAGTCTATGAATGAATGGTGGTTTTATCAGATGGTGGTAAATAACTCTTTCTGAGAGTTGCAATGATACTACGTTCTAAAAATGTTTGTTCATCGTGAATTGATGGTGATATGTACATTTTAATATAGAGAGGAAAACACAATGTAAAATGCTATAAAGAGATAGTATACCTGTGATAGTCTATCACAGACTCTGTTTATATATTGCGATAATAGCCCTAACTTATTTTAAACATCAGTGACATTGTGATCTAATAAAAGATTAGGGTTTGCGGAGTAACTTCTACTAAACTCACATACAGTTTTAGTTCACATGCAAATTTTTGTAGGCCTCCTGAGAACTTATAATAATAGGACAGGAGAGAACGATGCAGAATTCATTTTAATTTGCTTGTCTTGGAATGCCCTTTGCTGTTTATATTACAAATTTCAATATACATCTCAGAGGATCAGAGCAAGTATAAATATCTATACCAATTTAAAAATATACCATTTTTAGAACCTGTCATATATTTTCTGGTAAGGCATGCTATTCATCATCTTCTGAGGACCATTTTTCATAGAAATATGTAAAAATACATAGACAGCTAATGTACAGATCCCAAAAACTGTAGTTTGGAACATAAATTAAGCCCAAAGTGCTCAGTTTTGAATGTACCTTACTTTTCTACAGCACTTGGCTTTCAAATTTGAAATCAGCGCACTTTCAGATTTGAATGGGATTCACCAAGTTCCAAAGAAAGTGATAGTTATTATCAGTTTTATGGCTGTGATTTCATAAAGTGATCCTCCAAAGAAAATGATGGTATTGAGATTATTACCCACCTTGCTTCTGAAGCCCAAACTGAAGATCTGGTTATGTGTCTGAGGTCACTTAAAAGTTTACTCTTTCTTCCCCTGCCTCCTCACCTTCCATCACTTTTAGTACTGATAAAGAGAAATACAAAAGCAACAGAGGCTGGTCTCTAGGCTCAGTTGTCACTGAAAGCCAAGGGGCATTAGTTAATTCCTTTTTGTCGTGCCTCTGCTATACACAATCCACGTTTTCAGGAGTGAGCACCTGCATTTCTATAAAGTGTATGTGTAAACTGCGTCAATGCTTGTGGTGAAAGTACTGTTTCAAATACCTGTTTAGATGTCCAGTGTTCTTAGCAGATGGGAGTGACGTATGCACTCAGATTTGGGACACTAGAGCTGTCAAGCACACTTGGTCTTTTGGACAGATGGGACGCTGCTGCTCTCACCCCCCCCCTCCCCACTACCAACAGCAGAATGATGTTAGTATCATCATTTTTGGTGCGCAGAGATTTTAACAGTTCTTGATCACTCTTGGCGAGTCTTTAGGTGTTCTCAGGATCACACCCAGGCAATGTGTACTGAGGGATTACTCAGCGGTAGGGTATTCCTTTGGTGTGCTGTCACCTGGCTGGTCTCATTGCCACTTGCTCATCGGCAGTGACCTGCCTGCAGTCTCAGCTGAGCTGACTTTAAAAGTTCTATCAATAACAATCAGCAGAAGCACATGAGAGGAGGTATAAATTATTTGTAATGGTGGAGCTCAGGAGTGCTGAACTTTTAGCTCATCTACTTAAACAGTTAAATATTGCCACTTTTGCAAGGTAAAAAAAAGGAGACCTCACCTAATCCAAAACATCTTACATTTGTTTTAATAAAAGCATTTGTTTCCTCTTTTATCCCCCCTTTTTTGTGTGCCATAAAGGTCATCCTTGGTGTATCTGTTGAGATCCTCAGCAGCCAAAATGTGTTACAGCTGCCGCTAAGTAAATTAAATTGACTGGAAACACATCTAGAACGGCTGGCAGACCACTTCCATTGGGTTAGTTTGTGCTGTACCACAGACTGTAAACAGTTAAGAAAACCAATTAGCATCACGCCAGCATACAATACCATTCTGTTCTGTAATTCTACCTGTCACTTTTTTATTTGCCATTTCATTCTCATCTTTCTTCGTAATTGGGTACAAAAATACTAAGCTGTAACTGCTTGTGTGAAGAAAGATGAGAGACGATCCCTGAACAGATCAGCGTGCGCATTAGAAGCTGTGCATTGTGAAAATCCAAAATCAGCTGGAAAGTGATGATTCAACCAATATCGTACAGCATGATATATGTAACGAACTGGGAAGCTAAAAGAGCTGAGCTGTGTGGCTTAACTGCTCTAATAGACACTGTGTTTTACAGACCAGTGCTTCAACATCTGTATTGGGTAGTTGCTATTGAGGAAACAGCAGCAGCCATAAAATACTCAGCAATATCCTATATATAACAATGAAAGTTTGAAGACAAGGACACCAGGTTATGTATTTCATTCTTTTGCTTTACTGAGGACTTGAACAACAACAAAAAGCAGGCAGGCAAGCAACTGATGTAATGTCTCCTTTGACACAGATTGCATTCCGGCATTTTTAATAAGTGATTTTCCCAAGGGTGGGGTGATGGGGATGCTTTATATATTCCCTGATTATTTTTCTAAAAAGACATGCTCCCAAATTCCCGATAGTCTCAGGCACTTCGTGCAGATAGTCCCTGAGCCCCTGGGGAATTCGGCTTGCAGGTAGGTGCTGGCTAGCTGAAGGGCAGCAATTGCCAACGTCACTTGTCTCAGGACGATGATCTGGAAGCGAGCAGATGCTGCTGATTGCACAGGGATGACGGACAGGTGGAAAAGGGCTGGAGGAGCACCCATCTTCCCTGCTTACAGCTTTTCCAGCAGCACACTGTAGACAACATAAGTAGGGTGCGTAGATGCCTGTCTTTTGCACAACTGGTTCCTTGCCACTGAATCCTTGGCTTATTTCTCACTGGCTTGAAGGTTGGTTTCAAGTGGCCACTTGCCACTTGATGATTTCAGTGACCACTGCCACTCTGATAACCTACATGTTTTTCACTTTTTAGATAAGTTGCCTTCAGAACTATTTTTTTTTTTTTTTTTACATGGGGAAGGAGCAGAAAGGAAGAAGGGCCTATTTGCTTGACTGATGCACTTTGAAATCCTCAGGGCACTTGGCTGAAGGCACTTGTTTAGGGGCATCCTTTTCCAAATACACTTTACTGTAAGTGATGTTTTCCTAGGACGTGAGGTACCATTGTATGAAATTCCATTGTGGTGGCTCATTCCCGTAATATGTAACCGGTGGGTTTCTGATTTTTCAAGGAAGGGAAAGTCTTTCCTTATTTCTAATAGAGAAAAAGCTATCCAACATTCTGTTTACAAATACTGAAAATTAAAAGGAGTGTTTTGTACCATGGCCAAACATAATAGGAGCATTTGATAAATTTTTATTATGTCCTTGTACTTCTTTAATCAAATAATTCAATACTTTTGGCTCCCGTTTCCACAATTTTACTTCTGCTTCAGTAACTTGCACTGCACTGTGAGAACCTTGTCCTTCCCCTGTCTTTGTTAATATCAGAGTTATTAAATCTACACAGCCTACACAGCTCTACTATCAAAATTATATACATAATCATTAACAAAGAAAAAGATTACATAGTTGCAAGTATACCCTGTGCCTTGTGAAAGAGTGGGTGCTTGAAAACTGAACTCCTGCAGCCTCCTGTACAGCAAAGTCGCTTTCTGCTGCCCCCAAGGAACCAAAAAATCTCCTGTTAGAGATTCCCTGAACGCCAAAATGCACCTTTTTTAATATAGTGGTGTCAACAGCTGCATCTAGATTACAGGGTGGGTGTGCTGCATCCTGCATGCCACAGACCTGGTTGTCTTCTTGCCCAAACCAGGAGCTGAACCCATTTCTCCTCCCACCCGGGCGTGCAGGGCAGCAGAGGCTGGACTCAGCCAGGGCTTCTTGTGGCGGGGTGCTGGTGGGGCGAGCACATGGACAGCGGAGCAGGGTGTTGCTCCTGCCCAGCCCTCCCCTGGATTCACTAAGATGTCACTAGGTGGTAGGATGCAGGAATGGAAGTCAACAGGGAAGTTGTTATTGCATCCAGAGGAAATAAATTCGTGTGTCCTATTACACAAATTAAGAATCAAAGTTTCTTTGGTTGCTGCTTGGCAAAGACTGTGTTTGGTATTACAAAGTGTATTGATTTTGGTGAAACAGCTGCTCGGAAAGATTTAGCAGAATTGTAAGTATTTGAGTTTTTGATGATGAGATTTTGTACCCCCTGCCCCTGATGTTGTATGGCACTTGGGGGTGTCTTTCTGCATTTTCCGTGATATCAGCCTTGGTGTTGCTCTTGCTTCCTGGCTTGCAAGTATCTCTGGATATTTCTGCTTTGTTTAGAACACTGAGTTTGTTCCTTCCCGTCCATCCTTAATCTTCCCCTCTGCCAGGGAGCTTCATGAGACATAAGGGGGATATGCTTTCCCACCATTGGTGTGGAAACTGCTTTATCCCAAATCCATCTTTGCATTCTCACAAACATCTCTTCTGGGGTGGAAAGGAATGTCCAAATTATAAATCTGCTCTTTGGGTGATAAGATTTCCTTCTTTGTCTTTTCTTGCAGTTTAAAGTGTCTAAACAAATTAAAATGAATTAAAAATAGTAAAAATAGACAATAGCTTACGACCCACATCCAGATAGTCTGACTCTGTAATTGCTCATATATTTTTGGAGGTGATTTGCTTCTTCTGTGATTTCATTGACTCCTTAGCCAGTGGTGTAATAAAGGGAGGGACAAGCTGATATAGCCACAACTCAAAGCCAGTGTAATTAATGTTATTTCATATGCAGCTTTTAATTTTAAGAACTTGAAGGGTAGAGTCCCAGTTTAACCAAAGTACATAAATATGTCCCTAACTCAAGCCTACAAAGTCGGGAGGCAGTGAGCAGAGTTAAGGTTAAGAATGTACTTCACTTTTTTTTTTCCTTCTGAACTGGGGAGCACTCTTTTTCCCTCATAATATAATATTTTGCACAACCCAAACATGTAGGTCAAGAGGCCAGAAAATTAGCACAAGCTAACACTCTTGCAAAGCAGGGGTGAGTGAAAACATAACCTAAAACTATTCATACATTTTAAGCGGTTTCCCTTCCCTCCATTCACGCAGTGATATAGAACAGCTGGTCATGGAACCTGGCTGCATATTTGTTAAATGGGAACAGATTACTAAATCAAATTTGTTGACCAATTTTCAAGTATGTGGCCTTGAGATATTAAAAAAAAAAAAAAAAAAAAAAAAAAAAGGAAAAGGTTTGCATTGCCTAAAGAGGAGGGGGTAACAGGCCAGTGGAACGAACATTTCATGCTGGTGGGATTTGGCAGTGGGGGGAGGGAATCTAATCGCTAACTTTTGTGTGAGTACCCAGCTAAAACCCCAGGGAATTTTATATAGTGCATGTTGTCAGTATTTTAATCATCCACAGCTGTCAAAACTCTTGTAACCCGCCTCTTCTATTTAAAATGTGTCTTCTAGGCATAAAATAATTAAAGGTGCAGGACCATAAGGTAGGCTCAGAGCCACTGCAATGTGACAAAACTCCACATATGAAAGGCATTATTTCAGGAAGTTTTAAATATAAATTTTGTTTTGTCAGAAGGCTGCAGGGCACACATTTTCTATACTGTCAAGCTTGATAGTAACAATATTTATATTTCAAATAAAAAGATTAAATTGCAGTCTTATGTGTTTCTGGTTTTCACATAGTTTTTACCAGTGTATCATAGTGTTCCATATCAGTGTGTCATCGAAACTTTTTTTTTTGCTGACACCAGTTTTGCTTTATTGTAATATTAAGTCTTGTACTGTCAGCCCCTGAATTGAAATAATGAGGGCAGACAGTAGCTTAGTTGACTAGCCTATATCTTCCTTTTCCCCACCCCCCCTAAATAAACCTGAAAACAACACAAAATATAAATGAATTTGTTCAAAAAGACAATCGTAAAGACAGAGATTTGGAGGCTATTAATTTAAAATATCTTTGTGTGTGTATGCATGCGTTTGCACTTGTGCATGCTTGTGCCATCTGTGTATTTGCTGCATGCCATCCTGTGGTTCAGGACCCCACCTTGAAAACTCTGTGTTCATGTGCCTACCAAATGCATGTCTGCTTAACAAAAGGATTAAAGCTCAGTGTGAGAATACAGATGGAAGAGGAGGGGAGAGCAGCGTAATTTATGAATATTTTGATCTTCTCTGTTTGTTTGTTTTTAATATTAAAAGAACTAACCCAAAGAATAAGTGTCTTGGTCATTCTGAGCTGTCTGCTTGGCAAGCCTTTTTTGCCACTGCTTGTTAGCTGTTATTTGTGAACTTTCTGTTAATGCCCACAGGCCCTTCGTTCTTCATTGTTCGGAGCTTTGCAGTCCCATGAGCTCGAGTCCCGGGGTTGGGCTGGTGTCATCTGTGCAGCATCAGGGCTTGACAGAACAATGGGGAGAAATGTGAAGAGGTTCTGACTCAGGCTCGTGTTGGAACTGCCACTTGGAGTCACTTACCCTGCCAGCTGGGGCTGGATTTGCTCCTTTTGGGTTGAAATGTGAACATTTCATCACAACTCTTTTGTGGCGGTTTGGAACCGGCAAAGACTTTCTGTGCAGATTCCCCTGGTTTTACGCTCTGCGTGGTGGTGAGAGTCCTTCCCCCAGTGTCGGACTGTGCCAGCTGATGTGTAGTGAATTCTCTGACCATGGTGCATTTGATGAACTGGGTTAATCAGAAAAGCACTTCAGAATTTGGGTGTTAAAAGATACTACTCCAGAACTGTTATCAGCTGAGGCATCATATGGCTTTGATTCTTCTCTCTGTGTTGTGGCTCAGTGGCGCTTCTCTCTGTCAGTTTAAGCCTTTGGTCTGTCATTTGGCCAGTCAGATTTTACAATAGTGAAAATAAAAGTAAACAGTGCTAATGATTATGTGTGTGATGGAAAATGAGGAGGCAGTGTTGCTAAGGAAACTTGTGAGAAACCAAATGCAGGAAGTTCATTTCCATGAAACCTCTCATGCAGGGAGTATTTACTACTTTTATATTTACAATGGTGACAGGCTTAATATAATTTACTGGCTTTTATAACAGGAAAAGTGAACTGCATGCCCCAAACCTGTGAGCTAATAAGGGACGGATCTGATCATGTAATTCTTATGAACATCCTTGTGACTGCTCACTGCTCTCCCTCATCTGTGCCATAGTATCACCTTTAAAACCATCTAGAGAATAACTTCCTACTAGGTTCCCTGTAGAAACCTGTGGATATAGAAAGTTATGCAGTTATTTGAAAACAAGAGTTTTGAGTTTGTTTTTTTTTTTTTAATTGCTACTGATATACCTCAATAAATAAATTTTGTTTCATTTCATAACCAGCCAACATCTTTCAAGTCCATTGTAGAAACTGGTTAGAAAGCTTTCTAGATTATATGAAGTACATGAGGATAAAATATCAATAAAAAGATTGTGCTCATTGCAGAACAGGCTTGCCTTTTCCATGTGGAAGTCTGTGCCTCTGTCCATCAAGCTCCTAAATGCTTTGCAAAAGAGGCCAGCCTGCAGGATTGATCAAAATAGGAACAATAGGTGAAGGTATTTAAGAGTAAAGGTCCGTACAAATGGAAGACTTTTCTGTTTAACAGGAGAGAACAGGTGGCACAATCCATTCTGTACTCAAAATCTGATCTTGCTTCACAACCCCAACCACCTGGGTTTTTTTCTAGTTTGAACTGATGGATATACAAATCAGGCTGTTGCAGCACCCACATCTCAAATGAGGGAGCCCTATTCTGATGGGAACATCTGGTTTCATTACACCAGGTAACACCTGCATGAAATTACATCTGTGCTGAAAGTCCTTTAATAGAATTTAGTAATTAAACTGAGGCAATCTAATCAAAGAAAGGCATGGAGAAGGTAATACATGAAGTTTCATACTCTGCCATGAAAATAAACTGCATTAGTATATTGGGTCTTTCCAGAAACAGTTAACATCAACAGCTTGCAATTGAATAGATTTCATGTTAAAAACAGCCTTCCATACTATATCCACAATATATATTCTGGTCTTCCAAACAAATCTCCAGGGTGCTGTTCGGATTTATTGCACTTAATAGCATATTGTTTGGACTGTACAATGTGTGGGTCCGACTGAGTTTTACTAGGATATTCTGTGGCTCAATTTCCTTTCAATATGTAACTGTGTCCTTTTCTAAATTTTGCTTTAAAGCCTTGTGCAGTCCACTGCTTTGGTGGAATTGCTCTGTGCCTTATCAGCTGGTTTCTAAAACGTCAAGGCTAACCTTGACCTGAGCACCAGCAAGGAGCTCCCTCAGTGCGGGGGCATGCCTGGGGGCTTTGCAATAGTTGGGGGTTTCTCGGTGTGTTGTCACAGAGAACTGCACTGTGTCTGAGCCTGGAACCAGCTCAGCATGGAGTTTCTGGCATCAGTTGTGGTTCTCATGAAAGGAGATGGTTTCCCCGTCTTGGAGTAGGTTTTGTGTTAGCCCTGCGTAGTGCATAGGCACTTCTGGCTTTGTTTGCCTGAGATTTTACCATCTGGCAGTGTCACCTGGAAGGCATAAATAAAGTCATTGTTTCACAGATTCCATTGGGGCTGCATATATTTTCCTTGTCAGAAAGTATAGAATAACAGATCCAGCAGAAATAATAATAATAATAATAAATGCTACTACTGTTAGAAACTGATAAAGGACAGCAAGGTTAACACTCCTAGCTTTAGGATGAGTTCCAGCAATTCTTCATGGAGCTGACTGACATTTTTTCCCATACTTTTTTCCTCTGAAAGCTGATTTTTTGGCCATAGTAAAAAATTTACATGCAAAAATTTTCATCTTGGTGCGAAGTGCCCTTGCCAAGAGTAATAACTTTTCCAGACCTTCCCTAGAGAAAGATTAGTCCTTGGAGCATAGCTGGAAGTCAAGGACTCATCCTGGAAACCAGCTTTTCAGTAGACTGTGTTTCCCTGTCTGCTTTGGAAATGGCATGTAGCTAATCACCTGACCTTTGCGCAAGTGCAACTTATGTTCAGGGCACTTTCATCCATGTTAATCCAGATGTGCCTTTTAAAACCATGTTCCTCCTGTTGATGGATTGATGTTCTCAGAGTCCCTTTCCGTGTACATGCCCTCAAGGGTGGGCCACAGAGTCGTGTGGGGTTTGGGTTAGCCAGAAGGGAGAAGTAAGCCCCAGAGCTGAAAGGTCACCTTGGCAGAACTAGCCTCCTGTTTGAAAGGGGAGCATTTTAAACTGGTTACCTCTGCTGATTGCTGCTGCTCTCTCTCACTGCAAGTTGAAGACCAAACAGATCTTTTCATTTAAGCGCTGTTCAGAGGTAGTGACTAGAGCCAGGAGCAAGTTGTAAGCGTCCCACTTGCCCTTGGGAACTCACCTGGTATCAAAGTTGCTGTACTTGTGCACTGTGAATCCAGCACGTGTGATGTCTCTCTTGCACGAGTGGTTCTGACATGAGGCCATTTGATGCTTCGGTCCGAGAGCCAAATGAGCCTGTGGAATTGTGGCTCGCACGGTGCCCCGCAGAAGTCTTTCCCTCCTTCTCTAGCATCTGTAAATACAGCTGAGATAGTGTTCCCTTGCTGTTTAAAAAGGAGGGAAAAGGAAAAAAAAAGAAGGCAGTAGCAGTAAACTTTCTGCAAAGCTTTAGTCTACCAAAGATTTAAAGGATTGACATTTGCATAACATTTTTTCCCCACCCAGTCGTCCTCATTAGCTGGATATCTCTATTCTCTAAATATTTACCACCTAAACCAAATTTACAGTTTAATTTGCTGCATAAAATCATTTATTGAGTGATAAAGCTCATTACTAAGGCCTAGCCCAAGCTGTAGCCTGCCACGACAGTTTTAATTCTTGTAGCAGCAGGCTACTGCAAGAGAAAAACAATCCTGTCACGTTAACGGCAGGGGTCTAAATTATTCAAATACACTAAATCCTCCCAGAACAGTTCCCCTGCTCATAATTTGTCTTTTCTCACCAACAATTAACTAGCAATATTCTAAGTTAACAAAGCCAACTCTTTTGAAATCTCAAGGAAAATGGAAATATGTACGTGCAACAAATGATTTCAGGCAGGGATTCATTTAAAGGCCAATGCTGGGAGACTTCTAGGGAACATAGTTACGTGGACCCACTGCTTTCTCTAGTTTTGAAAGAATTTCTTGGCCATTTGTGTGTGTGTGTGTGTGTACAGACGGGTTTGCTATGAAGTTTTGGTGTCAAGTGGCATAGATTCATGACCACTTACCCCTGCTGATGGCCCATTCCATTCCTAACGGCTGATGCTTGTCAGTTCTATTGAACTCAAAGGAGTGTCCTCTTCCATCTCCTCACTTCTATCAGAGCTTTTGCCATCTTCGTGATTACGAGTTATTGTAAATAATTGCAGCGCTAAATGTAACATACTGGGGCAAACCCATGTAATATGCTATGAATGCATATGAAGACTGAGAAATATGGGTGGAGGTTGCTGATACAGGTCATCCTGCAGAAGCTGAAGGTCTGACTGGGCCAGCTAGGCATCTCAGAGCTTTGCTTCCAAGTCAGCCTGCTGAATTTTGGCAGGCGGGTGGTCTTTATGCAAACCTCTAATTAGAACTGTTTACAAAGTCAAGAAGAACTGAGGCTGTCTCATCTGCTTTGATTGTTGACCCACTGCTCAGTTTGGTTTCGCTTCTCTGCATATTGCAGAATATGGACTTGGTGCTTTTGTAATTGCTGCTTTTTTCCCAGCTCTGTTAGATGATGGACCCTGTCCGCTGTCCATGCGTAGCCACCCCTATACACAGGAACACTGAGCAAAGAGGAGTTTGGGATCACTTTATGGGATCACCCATTATCCTGCTGATAATGAGGAGGAGCTATGATTTCCCGTAAGGGACAGACAGTTTCATTCTACAGAGGACAATCCAATTCAGGTTTGTCCTTCTGTATGTATGACAGCCGCAGCCCATATATCACAGTCAGTGATGGGCAACAGTAAAGTCTTTAGCATTCTGGTGTCTCATATAAATATTGCTTCTACATAGCACTTTACACTGTTTCAGAACCGTAAGTCCATATTTCCCTTGTCCCATTCATTTTCTCCATTCAATTTTTGTGGCGGTTCCAGTGCAGAATAGCTTCTTGTGCAAGCCTTCAAAGTGAAAATGATGGCTCCAATTTGTGACCAAATAGCTTTGACATTGTCTGTACGTTCGCTTGAGTTTATAAAAGACTTTGGTTTTCTTATTTAATCCTTTGATGTTAGAGCAGTCTGAAAAATCAGTAATTCTTTCTGGTGTGCCCTTAGTGACAATTTTAACTCTGCCATGAAATTCTCAGTTTTTAAACTTATAATGTGTCTTTTTATCCCTTCCTATAGCACACAGAGGACTTTAATGCTGGGAAATCTTAGATCTCTGAAAATGTGCGTGAAGATGGGATGAGGTTAAAATATATAAAAAGAATATAGAAGATTGTGCAATATTTACTACTTACATATATCTGCATTTCACAAGATGTGGGCCATAGTTCCTCTGATGATGATCTGCAAAATGACTGAAATTCCCCCTCATTTCCATTTACTTCCAAAGGTATCTGTGATTCTAGTCCAATCCCTGGGTGGCGGTAAAGTGGGCAGTAGCACCTGCTGGAATTCATATGTCTTTATTTGATTTAATATCTATAGTAAGTAATGTATGTGCTGGAGGAGCAGAGGGGTACTATAGAGGATTATGTATATGCTTCCTAAGTAGCCATGAAAGTGGCACTGGACTTTGGCATTCATGCTATAAAAGCGCGTGCTCTACTCCAGAATATAAAAGGGAATTATCAGTAGGAGCAAGGCTCCTGCCCACTTTGCACTGGCAACATCAGGGCGGATCTCTGTGACGTATTCTCACATGCACGCTCTCCCTGTGTGCTGGGTGTGCTGGGGTTCAGCCTGGGTACCGTTCGTTGTGCTGGTTTGCCTGAGAAGCCATGGGCAATGTTAGATGTGCATTCATATTATGTACCTTTTCCACTCTTGCGGTGTCTTTCTCGTATTCTGCTGACATGCTGCCGTTGTGGCTAAAGACATCCTTTGTGTTTTAAACACAACAGTGAGGGATAATCTACTGCAAACTGTTTTATTGTCAAGTGAAGGTAATGTTAAAGCATTACCTTTTCTCTCACAGGAGTTATCCATGTTCATGGAAGATGACTTCTCATCATCTGTTTGCTTAAGTGCTGTGTAGTTGATGGGTTTCTCATTTCACTTTTCTGGAAGATGTGGTGGCATCTTCTTTCTCCTGTAACAGTTTTATGGTAAAGACCAAGTAAACCTTAGGCATCTCTGAAATCAGGTGCCTAGTTCAACCATCTTAGATTAAGTTTTATTGAAGGCACTGTATGCAGAATTTCTGATGTAGCCTTCTGGCTGAAAGTACTCTGGGGTAGACTGCATGTAGATCCTAGCTCGTCCCTTAATTTCTCTTTCTATAGGATCCCAGTCATTTTCTCATATTTATTTCTGCTTCCACTATCTCAGACCTCAGGGCAGTCATCAGTCGTTAGTTTGTCCCTGGGTGAAAAGAAGTATCTGTATCACATGCAGCTGAGCACTTCACCTGCGCAGTGTCACTGGCCTCCACCGTGTTTGGAACTGATGGATCGGATGCTCGCTGGTATGAATCAATGAGACCGCAGCGGGTTTGGTAGAGCTATGCTGATTTACGCTGCCTCGAAGACCTGGTGATGCAATCCCAGATCGGTTGTTTCGGGCTCCCTTTGACCGTCTGCCCCTGGTTGTCGTAGGCTGGAACAAAGCCGTGGGGAGCTTGACCTGTGCTTGTTTATTCCAAATGTGCCCACATCTGCAATAAAAACCTCGCTGCTCCGAACACACTGTTCCAGCTCCTCTGTGTGTATGAAGCTTGGAGACTGAGGCTGGTTAATTGTGGCAAATGTGGTTTTCTGGGACATCTAAGGGTTATGTCACTTTTCTAAAAATCTCTTTGATCTTGAATCAAAAGAAGGGGGTGGGTTTTTAATGTCGTCTTAACTGTGTGGCTTTTACAAATTAAAAACCTACTTGAAATTGGTTATACAATATGTGCCTGTGTTTCTCTAAGACTGATGAGACCACCTTTGACTCTAAGCTGCTTTTTCTAGCAGATCATCAGGAAAATTCTGGTAACAAACAGTTGGGAAAAGCTAGAGGGAGCTTTTGAAATAAGAACTGTGCTTTTCTCTGTATTTTGCGAGCCAAGGCTCTAATTTACAATAAGGACAATAAGGGCAGAAATGAAGCAGCTAGTGTGCTGTCTCATGTCAGTAAGCAAAGTAGTAGAAAGAAATACGTTTTTATTCTGTCCTTGTCACAAAAATAATCCCAGTCTTAAGTAGTTAGTATCTAGAGTCTGAATCACATCCCACTGATTTGGCCAGAATCTTGAAAATTACTGAACTTCTGATTAAACTGCCTGTGTCTTATTATTTTGTAGCTCTATATGCATTTATATAATATCAGGACTTTTTTCTCAATTGTTTGCACCTTACACACTCATATATGTGTGCTCTGAGCTGGTATCATGTGGCTGAGGTTTTTTAATTAAGGGAGCTTTTCTTGTAGATCTGGTAGCCTTAAATTAAATCTGGTTGCCAGATTCCTGTGTAGATTCCTTTGGAGTGGCCTGTGGGCTTCAAAATATACCTGAAATACAAGCTGAAAACTCCTTGTCTAATTTATGCAATGGATTTTGCATTTTGTCAGCTAATGGGTGAAATGTCTAAAATGTATTTTACCTTATCCTGTTTGAAAATCAGGGTTTGTAGCTCTAGTATCTGATAAAATAGGCATGAAAGAGAGCCTTTCTTTCTGTCATGATTTTATGGTAGCAAGAGTAAAGACATTGATGAATTCCTGTTTTCTGGAAAAATGTGTTGGAACTTTCAAGTAGTTTGACAAATTTATCAGAGTTTTCAAAGAAGGGAAAAATAAGTAAACTTTCCTTGAACAATAATACTGTCCCTATTGTCTGTATGAAACTAAAGAAAAAGCATTGGTGGTTCCCAGTTTTATTTAATTCTTTATTGTGCAAGAAATGAGATTTCTTATTGTGTATATTCATATGTTAATATGTTACTCTGTTCTAAGCATAACTGATCATTGCTGTTTGTGGGTAAGTTACTTGCCAAAGTACCTGCAATACACGAAAGGCATTCAAATGCCATCACTTTATTTTATTTGGTTTCCTTGTAGGTACTGTATTCACAAACACCGTATATATTTAATTTCTCTTATGTACATATATGTAGGAGAAAGTTTACATTTTTTCAAAGGAACCAGTTCTTTGGTACAACCATATTTTTGAGGGATAACTAAAAAACACTTTTAAGGGGTCATATTTTCAGTATTTCAATTTCATTATTTTCAATTCTGAAAAATTCCATCTTTTCATCAGGTCTTTGGTTTTACCACCCAGAATCACTAGTTGGTAATGGGAAATTTAAGAGGCTGGATAAAAATAAAAATTAAAAAAAAAAAAAGAGTTCAGAAACCAATGGCAACTAGTATTCTTCTGAGCTCTTTTGAAAATGTGACTGTTTATTTTAATAGCTAAACAGGAACCATTTGGAAATTCTGCCTGGTACTTTGCTCCATTTGCGAATGTGGGAAAGTAGAGGACCTGGCTCTGCACCACCCCTAATGCCAAAAACCTCCTGGTCTTCCACTGCTCGGGATCTGTAGGCACAAAGAGGTGTTGAGATAAATGCCTGAGAGCAACTGCCATGATCTCATTTTCTATCTCATATGACATACACTTGTTGGCTCCTGAAACGCAGTTTGACTCAAGGCTACTGTATACATCTCATTACTTTCATGTGAGCTTTTAAAGGGCTCATCTGATAAGGTCTGAGTAGCTTATGTGCACATCTACTTTACTACGCCTAAAGCTTAATCTCCCTGTTCTAAATGGAACTTTTCTGCCATTTAGTTTGAATGATGCTTTGCAAGAAGTTGGTTTTCTGTTCCTATTATTAAATACGTGTGATTCTTTGGGGGCACATCACCGAGAGCTGAGTTTTTCTTGGGTTGAATTCTGCCCTTGGATATAAATGTACAATTCCCAGAGTGATCTGCAGAGAATTAATCTGTCATTAGCAATATTGGGTGTAGTACGTCCAATTCCCATGCACCACCCTGAAAATTTCCACCACCCCCACAAATGGAAAAGAAAAAGAGGACTATTCCATTTATTCTTTTTTATATGTAAATGAGACTTAAAATAATTGTTTGATAATGACATGGTTTTTTTGTTGTTGTTTAGAAATATCTCTTGACAATAATTTATCCTGCAATTATTGTTGCTTAGTCCTATCCTTATAATTAAGGCCAAGAAAGTGTTGTTCATCACCTCATTAAATGTTTTCCCTTTCAGGATGCCTGACTCTCTTTAACACAGCCAAGAGCTGATAAAGCCACTTGTATGCAGAGCTGGCTGCCTGCAGATCTTTGATCTTTTTTTTTTTTCCTCTTCTTCAAGAATATGACTTTGTGAAGTAGTTGGTGCTGCAGTTTCAGTTTGTTGTTTTAAACAGTTCAGTTGCTATAAATACTCATTCACTTTGATTTTCAATTGCCCTTGTAAGACAATTGTTTTTTTGTTGGATTCCCACTGAATAGATAGCCTGCTTGCCTTTTTCTTTTTTTAAATGTGATTAAAATGTAACCCTCTTTTTAAGCTTTTCCACAGCTCACTTCTTCGTGAAAAGGAAAAATTTCAGACCTATCCAGCACTAATGACTGAAGAATTCTTCACACTTATGTTGTGCCTTTCCCTTGGTTTTAATGATGAGAAATGGGGTGAGGGAGGTGTCCTGACTGAGGCGGTGCAGGAAACATCTATTGGACCTTTGTTAGAATTTTTTGACAGAAATCTCACTTAATTGTTGTATTTTTCCTCCTTTATGCATTTTTTGCAAGTGGCCATGCTCCCTCAGAGATTCATCCCCCTGTGAATGCCTGTGTGCACCTTGAATCCTCAGTCACCACTGAGGCTGGTGGCTGGGGAAACCGTAGCTGAGGGTTGAGGAGGGGAAAAAATTTACATACTTTTAAAACTTTAGTACTTTAAAGGTCTTCTATCACCTTCCATCCCTAAAAGAAGCTGTCAAATGTGTATTTAATGTTGTAATTCACACCCTTTAAAGCCGTCAGTTGTGTTTCCAATAGTGTTATGTCTTAGGATGAATGAGTTCCTTGCTCTTTGAGGCCTAAAGGTGAGGGACAAAATAAAAACTTTCATGGACTTCTCTGCAGAAGGAGAGAAGAGTGCGTTCCCTTGGCTGTTTTCTGCCGTGCCCTGCTATTCCTGGCATGTTCACGTTTCTTTTGTTTCATCCCTCACCTGGTGGCTTTCATTCTGGAGCTCCTTTTTCTCCCTTTCTCCACTTCTCCCAGATGGAGCAAAGACCTTGACAAGTTTGAGGGACATACAAATAAAATGACCTGGATTAGGAAGAGGCCAGATCTTCACAGCTGTGCGAACATCCCATTTGTGAACAGAGACAGAGAGGCCCTGAACACATGCCACGTAAGGTGTGTGTGTATATAAACGTGTGCGGGGAGCGAAGTGCCCTCCTCTGGGACATTTCCACTTCTAGACAGTTTAATAACAGAATCTGAGATTACTCCTTACACCTCTGCTCCAACTTATCCCATGGTAAAATAAAGTAGCAGCCAGTGAATTAATAAGCCCATGGTGCTTCAAATAAATGTTGTCTTTTTCTTTTTTTTTTTTTTTTAGGGTAGTGCCAGTGCAATATCAGCAATCATTTATTGAGTATTATTCAATGCTTTGAATAACTTTCATCTGCCTCATTAACATTGTCTATCAGTGACCAAGGATACAAAGGCAGCAGTATAGGTTTAAGACCATGAGTTTTAAATTCACTCAAAATTCACTTTCTGATTCAGGGATTTCGATGCATTAGGGCCTAATAGCTGGGTGGAGCGGAGGGATTGTTTTGGTAGCGATGAGTGCAGGTAGGGAAGCTCCTGAAACCAAAAGGGATGGCATTCCTGTACTAAGCCACTTAACTGATTAAAATGACCCAGTGATTCATTTAAATCAGAGATTACTTGTTTAGGCTTGAAAAGCACCTAGTAGTAGTTGATCTTGACTATTTGTTTAATCTAATATAAATGAATTTCAGTGTTGGCACGGGCAGCTGTGTTTATACTGAAAGACTGTTGTTGAAAATAAGAGCTAAAATAAAACCCCACAGCTTTCCTTCTTATGTGGAGCGGTCCTCAGGTAGAGAAGGCTTAGAGGTCTCTTCTTCTGCTTTAATAAAGCGCAGGCTTGGTGAAGGGAATCAAATGAGATTGTGGTGAATAAAAGAGAGGTCACTTGTTTTGTGCTGAAGGAAGGGAGTGCCCTTACACTAGCTGCTTGTGATCCCACCAGAGGTCTGTGCTCACATGTGCTGGCAATGGTCCCGGCGTGTGCCCAGCTATACAATGGAGTGCAGCACCCTCTGCATCCGTGCAGCACCCTCTTCATCCGTGCAGCAGTTGGAGATAGCCGAGGAGGAAAAAACTACTGGGAATTATTATCAAATAAGAAGTCACCACTTCCAGGCTCGGAGGGCAGGGGAGGGGAAGGCTCTGTAGAGGTGTCAGCAGGCATTTGCTGGGCTCCTGGGTGCCACGGGGGCCACTGCTGCTCCTGAGGTACAGCATCACAAGGACCTTCGGTCAGGTGTGGCCATTCATGGCCCCTGT
This sequence comes from Falco cherrug, assembly GCF_023634085.1. NCBI lineage: Eukaryota > Metazoa > Chordata > Aves > Falconiformes > Falconidae > Falco > Falco cherrug. The sequence goes on along the minus strand of NC_073710.1, from coordinate 17,056,861 downwards.
GAGCTTCAACTGGAAATTAGCTCATTTAGCCGTGATGCTAATACAGCTTGGGATAGAATCCCAGGGTGGGGAAAAAGTCCCCAGAGGCTGTTCAGAGCAAGGCAGACCATTCCAGCTGCCTGGTGTGCTGCACCAACCTGGAGGGAAGCAAAGTCAAATGCATTTCCAGACTGAAGAGTGTGAGCAACAGGGCAAACAACAGGACATCGGTGAGACCCAGAGGAGCAGCAGGGAACACTGCTGCTGTTTCTTACCACGACACTGCTGGGGCAAACGGAACGGCCCTGTGGAGGAACAGTGAGCTGGTGCCAGCAGGAGTTGGTCTGCAAGAAGCTACATCAGGGTGGATGGGGGAAAAGCAAGGGCTGCACAAAGATAACTACCTGGGAAACAGAATGAAAGGCTGTAACTGTAGGGAGCAGGAAAGTTTAATCCTCGGAGAGAAATGTTGATTAGTTGACCCAAAAGCTGTGGGTATAACTCCTTGTGGAATGAAGGAAACACCCACTGTAATGACAGAAAAATCAAATACTCTCTTGGGTATTCCAGGGCCTCAACTGGTGAAACACTTTAGCCTCCTGACAAAAATTCAGCTAGCCATGTGTATTCGCGTCTGACCCAGTTTTGCGCTGGGTGATGCAGAAACCAATGGCCCACTTGAAAGCAGGCGTTTGCTGCTTAGCTCCAAACCTCATGCCTAATTTCATGGTGTCAACAAGTGAAGAAATTGGATGCTCCATTTCAGGGAAAAGCCTCTAATAGCTGAAGCCGAGGGTGACTTCAGGCAGTTGTGTGGTGTTGGTCTGGTCCCATATACCTCAGTGATCCACAGACTGCCACTCAGCTCATTGCAGTATTCTCTGTCCCACATACTCCCTGAACTATACAAATGAAATGATCTTCCAAATCATTCGCTGGCAATCCTGTCTAATTATGTACCTCTTACAATGTGCAGCTGGCCAACCTTGCTTTTATCACTAAAGCCTCTGAAATGAGTCGCTGATGCTGCATGCCCGTGTGTTTCAGTGGCATACAAACCCTCTAGAACTCACGAGAGCAGCTTTAGTGCTAGCTACCTGGCGGCATAGTTCTCTCAGCCATTAGTTAAAAACCACTCCAGAACAGAGTGGTGAATTCCAGACGCTTAAGTGCATGGTGGCAGGGACCTATTGTGCACATGGAAAAGGGATTGTGCTCCTAAGCATCCACTTTTTTGTCAGCTCACGTGGTCTGTACTTGGACTTTGCTGGCAATGCAGCCGGCTGCAGCTTCAGCTGGGAAGATTGACAGGAACGAATCTCAGCTGTCACTTTGCTGTTTGTTCGTGTGGATGTGTATGGGGGGGCACTTTTGTTTCTTACATTGGGAAACCTAAGTGTTCCCTGATGAATTAATCTATTACATGAACAACCAGTTATTTCATTATTTTAAAAAATTCTTTTTACATATATAAATTAGTAGGCAAGGGATAGGAAAAAGCTCTGATTTTGCTGGCTGAAACCAAGCTACATATTGGAAATAGAGTAAAATTGGAAGCATTGCCTCAGCAACTTAAAACTGAAATATAGGGACTTGAGGTCCTCAGACCTTGTTCAGGTTCTTCTTTATAGAGATCGCTGGGAAGGGACTGCTCAGCTCTGTCACTTCTGGTCTGTCTGTTCAAAGATAAAAGTAACCTTTGTTTTTGCTAGTTTTTTCCACCTTTGTTTGTTGGCTTTCTGGTCTGCAATCTCTGACGTAAGAACTGATAGAATGCGATCTTGCCTAAGTCAGCTGTACGTAGCCTTTGCTGCAGTTACATTACTCCTGACTTATGCCAGCAGAAATGGGAAGAAGATACGTCCTGCTTCTGTGGTGACAAGACATACCTGAGAGATGTGTGACACGTTTTCTAGGAATTTTTCACTGTTGTAAACATGGGCTGAAATTTATTTTTCTGAACTGTGTTGGTGCCAGGATGAAGCTGTATGCATTTATTTCACCGAGATACACCTTTCCCTACTGATCTTCATTTTCATGCATGGTATTTAAGCTTTTGAGCGATTCTGGTTTCAGTAAAATGGAGTGTTGGCAATAGGGCTTTATCAACTTCAGTTTTATTTATTAGCTTCTTGATCCTACATTGATTGAAGACAAGCAAGGCTTCCATTGACTTTGGTGCAGGGTCAAGGCCTTATATATATGGCTGGAGTAATCAGATTTGGTTTTCTTTTCAGGTGTGTGCATGACTGATTCCCGGGTTATCAATTGTGAGAATGTTCAAAATCTTCCCTCTTAGTCAGCATTACTACAGCTGGGGACATATTTGCCAAGTTTCTGTTTAAAAGTGCATTTGCTCGTAGGGGTGAAGGCAAGATTTGGTCTCCATGCCAGTCTGTGAGTTCCATGGAAAATGCTATTGTTACAAATATGTATGGACTGTAGGGATGCTGATCTCTTATGAATCACTGGTGTCGCAACAACTTATTTTATTTAAACCATTGAAGATCAATAAAAGACTTGAGGCTTTTAGTTGTGATCACTGTGGAGCCAAAATTCTGCACTGGAGCCAAAATTCTGGTGGTAAAATTCCTGAGCTAACTGGTTTCCACTTTCAAGTTAAATTTTAAAAACCATTATGATGATTAATCCTGGTTAATTATTATTGTCATGAACACTAAAGCAAGTGTGGGGCCTCTGGACTGTCTCATGTCATGCTACCTCATTGATTGTTTTGTTCCCTCCTTGAAAGACGTTGTTCTGGGAACACGAGCAGACTAGCCTTCATGACATGTCCTCAAGTGCTCCTGGAGTTAAACATCAATTTCTATTTAGATTCAGTGAAAAAAATAAAAACAAAAGGTCCAAAATGAGAATAAACATAATCATCTAGGATTGCAAAGTCTGGATCCCGTGATGCTTGTGGCTTATGTAGTTTATGGCTTGTAGCATACATGGGGGGGGAAGACAGGTCAAATATTTCTTTCACTTCTCAGTGCTCAACCGGCATAACCCCTGTTAATCCTGCTGCTCTCAGAGCCACGTCCCTTAATTATACTTCTTTCATGTAAAAAATGCTGGATAAGGCTTGAGCTGAAGTCAAAGTTTGCTGCTCCTGACTTGACCGAAGGAGATGTTGCAGTGGAGGAGAAGCCATTCCTTCAGCTCAGAGATGTGCTCCAAGAGCTCCAGAAAGAACAAACAAGCTCAGCTGTCCCATACTGCACAGCCGTTATTGTGAGGGATGAATGACTGTAATGACGTTGTATTGAGACAGTTTTCTCATTTCCCTCTCCCCCCACTCCCCTCCTTATACCTTGCTGGATTTCTTCTGACCCTCCCTCTCTAATTATCAGGCATTAATTAGCACTTGGTGTCAGGCACTGCTTCTGCTCCCACTCAGGTGCCCTTCCACTTCACTTGTATCACCAATGCTGTGTGCAGTTGACTCTGGAACGTGGTCCTCTAGAGCTTCACAGGGACTGCTGGCACGTGTGCCCGAGAGTTTTGCTGTGATTGAAGTTGATATAAAAAATCAGAAGGGAAGATGATGCACCAGTCTCCCAGCTGGGTCTGGAGCAGGTAGTTCATTCCTGAGAGAGCCCTACGGCTGCAAAAGAGCTGTATCTCCTGGGGGTGTTGGGTGTTGATGTAATCAGAAAGGCTAAAATTGTACATTAGGTGGTGGAATTTGATCTTCAGCATGTAGGGGCAGATTGTATATGTGGCACACCAAGGAGTATGCCTGCCAGATTTGCATGACAATGTTCCAGTGGCTGGGAAATGTGTAGGACATGGACTGAAATACAGCCTTGGGGAGACAGCAGTTTTGTCCAAAGAAACGAAGAGAGATTAATTTTGTGTAATTGCATAGATCTTTCATAGGTGCAACTCTGGAACAGGAGCCAGTGCTTTCTTTGTTCGGTTCTGTCAGTGGCGGCACATCAGTCAGTGCACAAACTTGAATTTCAGCTGGTAGAGCCAGTCTCCTTTGCACCTGTGCTGTTCCATCATCACTCCAAATAGAACATGGCACGTTAGGCTTCTGGTTTTTTAAAGGTAAGCATAAAAGATGATACAGCTTAGTGTATTTTCACTTTAGTGAAAAATGAAATTTAAATAAGTAGCAAACTGCAGTTTATAATAGTAACTTAGGTGCATATGCTCTCCATTTAAACATTTCTGTGTCCTCTAGGAAACCTGTAAAGTAGGTAAACAGCAGAGGTATATGCCTACTCATCTTCCATTAGAAAAAAATGGGTGGAAATTCAGCCCTGTTACTTAACAGGGTGGCTGGTGCTGCAGGGCATCTCTATTAGTCTGCTACTAATGGGAGCAGTGATGGGAACCGGGGCAGGAAAATGCATTTCTCTGACTAAGTGAAAGATGTAACCTCAACTTTCATATATAGATTATTATAGTGAAGCTGTTAGCTATTTGTCATTAACCAAATAGGTATTTAGCTGATCAGGGAAAAATAATTAAATCATCATGGTGTGAAAAAAATCTGAAAAAAATTATGCCTAAAACCTGAAATGTTTTTCTCTAGACAGCAGACGCTAGGCAGGTACTGTTTGGGAAAAGTAAATTTTCTTCTGCCTGGGTTTCATGAGAATGCTGTTGTTACCAGTCTTCTTGCTACTCAGCTCTTTCATGATTAGGACACTTTCCTACAGACTGAGCAGCAGATCCTTTGAGCAGCGTGAGGCTAAATGCTGGACATTTTCCCTTCGGCACTCAGCTACAGCACTGGTGGCCATTCATGGGGATTCGGATCTCACCGTGATTCCCCTCCACGGGCACAGGACCTAGGCCAATCAGTGTTCGACCAGATTATTTCACCCGACGGTGGTACCGGGTGGCCCTAGGTGGCTGTGCAGCGAGAGATCCTGATTGCCCTGTGGAGGTGTTTCTCTGCTTGCCACGAGCAGCACAGTGATACCCTGGGAGATACAGGCTGCGCTACCCAGAGCTAGCTCGTGGGAGGCGAGTGAAGCACCAGGCGTATGGCGTTAAGAAATCACAGTTGCCTTGAAGGGTGTTACCTGGTGCTGCCTAGTAAGCATTTGTTTCTTTTCAACACTAATCTCTCGCAAAATATTTAACTTAGAGACCTCGGAGGCTTACAGAAGGGGTGATGGAGACTGGCAGAGGCAGCTCAGAGCAGGCTTTGCAGCTGCAGCTGCCCTTCCCCGGGGAGGGGGTGCCCGGGAAAAGGCTGCTTTGGGGGAGACACACAGTAGCATCTTACTTCATTTCTCTCTGGAACAACTCCTCCTGAGTTCAGAGTCTATTCCAACTCTGTGTGCTGTAGTCTAAAAGGAAGGAGGAAGCCCTAGAAGTTATACTTTAACCTCCTTTGCAGGAGTCTCCGTTGCTCACCCAGGGTTACGTGGCCCCGCTTTGGATTCCCCGTTGGGTAGGTGCAGCTTGTCAAACCCAAAGTGAAAGCAGCAACAGAGGATCTGCCCAGCTCCTGGGCTAACCCTGCCCGCTCCTCACACCAGCTTTTGTGGGCAAACGGAGAAGCCTGAAGCCGTTTGGCCCTCGGCTCCCCGCGCCTCTGCACTCCAGCACCCCCCGAGCTGCTGACCCCCTGCAGCAGCTTACACCCCCCTGCTGCTGCTCCTGCACAGCCCAGCCGCCTCCACCAGCAAGTTCTCTCCTGTTGCCCTCCTACCTCTCCTCCTTGTAACAGCTTCAAACCCCTCCTTGTGTCTGATTTCTGCCTCTGACTGTCTTCTCACCGCCTCCTCTGTCTCGGTGTCTTTACATATGATTCAACCATATTTCAGTCCCATGATCTAGCAAGCTGGACAGATGGGGGTACAGAAGAGCTCGTGATGTGGCTCTGCTCTAATCTTAGGTTTTCCCTGTCTTTGCTCCTTTGTTCATGGTTACCCCTCACTGTGCTCCTGCGACTTCTAACACAGATGATAAATTAGGACAGCGGGGACTGTAAAAGATAAGGTAATAATAGAAATGAAATACCAGGCCAGGACTTTAGCTGGAGTAAATCAGCTGCTGATCTAAACCAGCTGGGGATTTGGCCCACTCTAAAATGAAACTATAGGATAGGAAGAATCCATATAATTATTCCCCAAAGAGCACTTTTGACATGATGCCAGACTGATGTTTCTATTCTTGTTTTTAAAATGATGTATTTTAGAAAGTGATTGTCTCACTATTGCCCACCTGCGGTCACGATATTGGTTCTTTCAAAAGTGAACATGCCAAGTCCTTCAGGCACTCAGTGGTGGCTCTTAAAATGGCTCCCTTCAGCACCTGGAGTTTCTCTTAAAAACTGCTAATCCAAAAAGAAACAAGAGCCGCATTAGTTTCACTGCCGAGGTCCCAGTGGCGGGAGAATGCTGCATGTGGGAGTCTCACATTCGAATTCTGCCTTAAATTCCAGTTTGTGGGCTGCAGTTATTTACCTGCCTGCACACTCACTTCAGTGTTAGTTTTGAACTCTTACACCCAGCCCTCTGCTCGAAAGGGCTTATTGCAGGGATTAGCATGGGGTTTATATGATGGGACGTAAGCAGTCTGTCTCATCTCCAGTATGAAAGTGTCATCTGCAATATGCTCAGTTCATGGCAGTGGTACTGGGGTGGGAAGATGGATGGATTTTGTTCATGTGATGTGTGTATGTGCACCCAACACATAACGTTCGAGGTGGGACTCCTGTTGGGTTTATTTTAAAAATTTGGTGGAAGGCATCATGTCACTCACTTCTTTTTTCAGGAAAGATGGCATTTATAATTATATCCAGTATTACTCAATTCTTGCCCAGCTTCAGATTATTTCTGTGTTTACTACCTTGCATAACCAGGCAAGGAATGAACCTGAAAGTTTGTCTCCAGAGTGCTATGATAGCGGAGTTTTCTAGATGGCAGTCTGAAGTCTCATACTGCTTGCCGTCTCTGTCAAAGTGTAAACCAAGGAGATGGTCTTTACCAATCATTAACAACAAGGGTGGCACAAAGGGCTAAGTCTAGTAATTGTACTTAAAAAAAAATAAATTAACAACTCACTGTAGGCTCGGTTCAGCCTCACCAGCCGTGACATGTCCTTTCTTGCGCACAGCAACAAAAATAGACCCAAGTACTGAAGGAGAAAAAAAAAAAAAAAAAGAAATAAAAGAAAACCCAATTTGTTCCCTATTAAGCTGCTGAAAATCTTAAGCCCATTTCTATTCCAGTTAGTAGCTAAGTGAAAATGTAACTGCTTTATATATTTCACTAGAATTAAACTTAAACCTACAGAATTAGGTTTATTAATTTCTGTCAGTGCTCAATGGGGAAATAAGAGTGCCCATTCATTAAGGATACACAATTACTGCAGACAAAAATGAAGCACAGTGCTATTAACCATAATAAAAATGTTGAACACTGTGGAAATTTTCATTAAATAGAATCTATTCCTTATATGACTCTACTTAATCCTTTCTGTCTGTTTTTTTTTTCTTCCCCTTTGTGTTCTCCAACTCATTTTATTTTATTACTTAGCTTTTATGTACATTTCTTAATGTAATTATGATTAAATATTTTTTGGTAGTAAACAGTAGTATTTCATTAAAAAAATCTGTCCCCACACTTATTTCAGTGAAAAGTAGTCTTTGGGAAATAATACGAGCATTAAGTAGAGTTTCATTATCATTTTAGCTCATGAACATAGAAGAGAAACCTATAGGAAATATGAAAGAAAACTGGATCAGCCCATCCACAAAAAAAGACCCAAACCCTTCGTGGAGCAGATCCCTAGGTGGAGTACACTCATGGAGCAGAGTAAATATGTGGAAATCGACTGAAAATCAGAATGGCGGTTGTCAGAAAACAAATAAATATTACAAAAAGATTTATGGCATTTAGGCTTCGCTAAAATTATTTAAGTAAAAGTAATTATTTATGAAGAAAATACTCTCACATTTTCAGTATCTTCACATAACACTTTGGGAAGTCACTGATCCCCCATGTAGACTCTGAACTCTTTATAACAAACTGTATGTCAGCTGAGGGACACAGCTTTAATTGCTTGAGAAGGATCATCATTTAGGAACTATGATATGGATTAAGTGATGACTTCAGCTCATGAAACTCTATTGAAGCCAATGGGATTATGATCATTTCCAATAAATAAAGGCTTCTCTCCAGATGAGTTAAAAATGAATGTGACAGTGCCTGGTTCAGTGGATGACTTGTATTTCTTGAACAGAAGTAAATGAATAATAAATAACTGTGCCCTGTTGATCAAAGATATTTATATAACCCGAGGGCTACATTATTAAAGAGATCCTTAGGAACGTCAAAGGGGATTTTTCTCATCTTCTGTACTCCAGGGTCCTGGGCAGTTGTCAGATTGTCGATGGTGGGCCCACAGCTCCAGCACATCGGCAAGTGAAGCCTGTGGGCTCGGGGAGGAGAACCACGGAGAGACTTGGTCAGGGGGCACCTGGGGCAGAGGGGGTGAGCTGGGCCTCAGTGTTCATGTTAGGCAAAGGGGGTGCTGGGTTTGAGGGCGCTGGGTCGAACTTTTACTTTGGGTGACAGGAATCATTACAAGAACTCACTAAAACCGCACACTGCATTGTCATTATTTTGGTTTACCACCGTGCTTCAGAGCCACGCTCCAGAAGCTGCTCTCTAAAGCAGCTGGGCTTTCGTTTTGTCTGGGATCGTTTAAATGATATGTCCTGATACAGCAAATTAAGGGGTGGGATGGAGAACTGCAGTGACTCTGCTGTATTTGAGCTCTGTGGGGCGAGTCACCTCGGTCCAGCCGGGAGCATGGACCTTCTGGGGTAAGGCTTCTGCTCCTCCGCGGGTGCTCGCAGGTCTCGCTGGAGTTTGTTGTTTGTACCGTCCTGTGGATGCAACCAAATGTGAGCATGAAAGATTTTTTGGCCAACTAGCTGCTTTGTAGGGACAAATGGCTCTTGTGCTCGCAAATAAGGTGGTCTGAATGCTACCATTTGCACTTTGGAAGGATGGTATCAAAAGCCTTTTCAGAGCTGGGCAGATAGGTTATTTATAGATCTTTTTCTTGGATGACCTGATTGATGATATGCAGATGGTCAAGGGGGCAGTAGCTTGTTCTAAAGCCTTATTGTGTCCAGAGCTTTTTGAAGTCTAGTTGCTTATTTCTCTCTATTAATAGCACCTTTCAGTTTGGGCCTTGGTTGCAGGCTTGGATGTTCTGATAGTGTCTGTTTCTTTATCCCATCTCACCAGGGAGCTGAATGGGACACTTGTTTGACTTTCTGGCACTTAAATACTAGAAAAAAAAAGGCACCCTGACAGAAAAGATGGGAAAGCACTGAATCTGTCCGCCACCACGTCCACCAGCAGCAGAGCACAAGACTCTGTTTCCATGATTTGGTCCTGTATTGGTGCTGTAGGACTCGTTTCCACACTGGGATGTCCTCTGCAGTTGCGGCTCTGAATCAGAGGGAAATTGCCATGACCTTTCTAGTTCTTGGATTTAATAACGGAAGAAGTGAGGTGTGGAAACATATAGACGGATTACAGCCAAAGTAGACTTTTCTGAACAGACTTAGACTACTTAGCATTCAGTAAACAGCTTTAATACCGGACAGTAAAATCTGCCTATGCACTTATTACCTTGATATGGTTAACTAGTCAGAGTATAACCACAGAAATATGAGTGCATTTCAATAAACACACAAAATGGCTTCATTTTCAAAGTACAGCAGTTCCCCTAGGTATTCTAGAATCTATGCTTCTGTAGACAAATATTCATTTTCTTTCAGCATTAATTGTAGCATTGTTGCTGATAATGTTTCCTGCATTATACTCAGCTGCCTCGTACTGTGGATAAGAGAAATCAGATTGAGAGCAAGAACAGAAAATACTAAGATTGCAGCTGCATCTCCTGGGGAAATTATTGCCATTTCAAATGTCAGTCAGCCTGATTCATTATTAAGGGGGAGTACGAGACACCTCCTTCTTGAAAATTGGTCCGCACAAAAATGCCAAGCTGGTTTTATTGTTACTGTCCTGATGATGCAACCTTATCAAAATATGCGCAGGTTCTATTTTGTCTCCACTATAAGCATAACCTTTGGTATCCTGGGTAGTGGCTAAATTAATCCACTCCTTCAGAACAATGCGATTTCAAACACAACAAAACCCTCCTGTTGTTAAAGAACATTTATCTGCTTTACTTTCATTTGCATTTTCCATAAATTGAGTAGCAGGAAGTGTGAAACACCTGAAGTTCAAAGTCTCTGGAATGCACAGATGTTGATTTTCATTATAGACTCCAAAGACTGGCTCCTAAGCAACACTGCAGAGATTTTTGTGTAACTTAACCACCTTCCATTGGTGTGCTGGGACTCCAAGAACTCTCAAAAGAGCAATACAGCGGATTCCTGGAGGACTGGGAATGACTAGTGTGCCAGAGTGAGAACTGAAGTTATTGTCAAGTAACCTTTTGATTATCTGGTGGGATATTTCCTTAGTTTGATTGGGTTTCTTTTTAAAGATAAAGTTGCAAAATATTGTAATGCTTTTGTTCTTTTAATACACCCCTGCCCAAAGATGTGTGTGTTGGCAACTCAAAATGCTGGTTGACCTTCTCTTACTTTGGTATCTATAATGCACAGCAGCGTGTGTACTCTGTGCTCCCATGTGCCTTTGCTTACGCTGCCTGCTCAATTTTTCTCCTCTGACAAAACCAAAGGAATGAAAATGCCTTGATGCACGTGCACTGCAGTGAGTGCCTGGGGTGTTTCTCTAGGGGTTTCGTGAGTATTGCCCTGCTAAATGCCTTCACACAGCATCCTGGGGCGTCTCTGACTACAAGTCTATTTGTGAAACCGACCTGTGGCTGGGTAAACCTGAGCGCGGTATTTCATACTTGGTGTTACGTAGAACAGTCTTGGTACTGGTATTTACAAGACTACGTAGCTTGTTTGTTTGTTTGTTTGTTTGTTTTGTTACCCAATGGGGAAAGATGCGTGTTTAACCTGTCACTTCATGTCCAAGTAATCACAGATGATGCTTTCTGTGGGTACCATCCAACACAGTACTGACACAAAATCTGCTCCCCTTCAACAAAGGGAAGTCCATGGATCAGAATTCCAGCCCTCCCTTTGCCATCCACACCGATGAGTGAACCCCATCTTGACTAAAAGCATATAAAAGTGTAGGTTATTTTTTACTGTCTGCTAAGTGGGAAAATTGTCTTGTCACCCTGCACTTTTTCCTCTTCCCCTGTGAAAGGAGACATTTAAACTGAAACTTTTGGGTTGGAGGTACAGAGGAAATAGAACAAGTCACCAGTGACAAATTATTGAGCACCTCCATAGGAAGCTTAAACTGTTTCTGATTGCCCAGCACCTTTCATTTAGATCTAATGTGAATACTGTGTTTGAATTGACTAATAAATTTGTAGTGGGGAAAAAGACCACAGAACTAAACCCCCACTCATCCTGTGGTACCATTAATCAATATTTCCCAGTTTTCCATTCTTTTTATCAGAGACTTCCAAAGGCCAATTTCAAGCAAGGTAGATACAGAGCTGCTTTGTCACTGATGGCAGTGTAAAAACATCTTCATCACTCCTCTTATCAAGCTCATGGCTTCACCTGGATAAATCCCTGTAAATGGTTCTGAAGGACTAACAGAGGTGTGAAATCTCACAGTCTTGCACAAGAAAGAAGTTTTCCTCACTTTGTTACTTTTGTGTGATTTCATGATTGTGAGTATTGACTTTTCCTGTCAGGCACTTCGGCAGTATATGCTGACAGATGTCTGTATCAATCATGGGAGCAGTCTTGAGGATATGACCCATGCACTAAGAGGAGATATAGTCTTCTATTGAATTATAGCCAAGAAGCACTCAACACAATTGTGGCCAGGTCAACTTTGCACTTCACTGATCCTCAGCAGGTCGTTGAGGCCAATTTAAGTGCCCCCAGACGGCCAGCAGTCCCTGGAAGCCATTACAGCATACAAGAATTAGTTTATTCTTTAACTCACAAAGCAAGGACAGTGTTTCCTTTATTTAGTGTAGCTAGAGTGGAGCTCTATTAAAATGCATAAACATTGGTAGATACACATCTTTAGCTTGAAAAGATGATAGAAATGGTAAGTGCAAACAAGGTTGCGTACTTGTCCTTTTCTTTCCTTGTTGTGATGATCTTGGTCACCTTGCAGTGCTGTGCTGTTAAATCATCCAACAGGGAGTGATGCAACACCAGAGATGTGCAGAACCTGCTTGAGTGGCACACAAAATTGCTGCGCTAGTTGGTGGGGATGAGTCAGAGAAGGAAGTCACTGGAAGAGTATTGCACAAAGCATAAAGAATCTGAGGTAAAAAATGTGGAGAAGAGCTTTAGGGGTGAGGATGCTGGATCTTTACATACTGATAAAATAGTGTAGAAATGCTGATGAAGTGAACATCATTTCAGAGCACACGAAACCTACAATTTACATCAACTAAATGTGAACAGGGAAAAGAACAAACACAAACCATTATGGAAACAAGTTCAGCCATATTTGTGAAGCAGCAAATCTTGTGATGGCGCGTGCACATATTTTAGTGCATGCTTTGCAGGATGAGAACATTTACTTCTACGCTCAAGTCTGTAATTTGCATATTTGTTCCAAATAATAATCAAAAAAGAGGTAGCTTATGAAGTATTTGGCCATCTCGTTTTCTCTGTTGGTCATGGTCTGGAATTGGAGGGTCTTCCTGCGGTAAAGGAGTAAATGTAGAGCGTATCTAAGGTCAACCATTGCAACAGCTGAATCTCTCAGTTTGGGGCTTGTTGGTAAATAGCTCTGAAAGGATTCAGCTTGTGCTGAGGAAACTGTTTCAATCAAATGATTTGGTGCAAGCAGCCAGCTGCTGGAGACCCAGCTCAAGCGCACTCTTCCCTGTTCCACATTCCTGTTGATTTTGTCCTAACCTCTAGAGACTGTGCTGACCCGAGCAAAAGTATTAATTATTTCTCTGCTATCATCTTCTGCAGGGCACAATCAATGCCTCTGGGATTTTAGTGTTGAGAGGGATGTTGCTGCAAAAGGCTTGCATTTGCCCGGCAGTGGTTTGGCGTGGGGGCTCACCTGATGGGACCCAGCGCAACACGGGCATGGGGGTGAGGAGACTGCTGGCAAGGTGTACTTCCCAAGAGCCAGAATGCCTCTCCAGAGCAATTAAAGGTCTTTGACACCTTTACAAGTTTTTTTTAATCTTTGGCTTTTTCTTCTTTTTCTGACACAGTGCACAGTTGTGAAGGTCTGGGGTCAGTCTTTCCCCTCACACAAGAAATGAGCAGCATTACTGTTAACAAAACGTTTACAAATCCTTTTTCTGCCTGAAGGAAACTGAGGACCACTATCTTCTGAGTGACATCAAGTAGGAAGTAATTAGAGAGAAAAATTGAAATGATCAGGATTATAAAAATCTCCTGAGAAGTTTCTTTGTAAAACAGGTCTATTTTATCAATGCAAAACAGTGTATCGATTTCTGCAAGGCAGGATATTTTAAGAGTCCTACAAAATGTTAATGCAGTTTTTAATGTGACTGTGAGAAAACTGAGGCTGGCTTTAATTTCTGCCTGAGACGGAGGAGATCACAAAGCGAAGGGATTGCTGCATTTCTGGAAAAAAAATGAGCCTCAATCATTTTCAGAACCTATTACCAGGTGTTATGAGAAATATCTGGGTCTGAAATATATGAGAATATTGGGTGTATACTCAGCTTACTTTTAAAAGTTGAGGACAGAAGACAAATCCATTTTTTTTACAAGCACCTCAGACAGCTGGATGTGCTTTACTTCTACAAAGACATTACTGGCAACCAGAGCAATTGCAAGAATAGTGATTCTAACAGTCACGGAAAGGGTCTTTATCTGCCTGTTTTCACATCAGGCAAGATTAGGCAAATAGCAAACAATTAACAAAATGTTTGCAGAAAATGGCAATAAAAATAATATACCCTTCCCTGCTTTACCTTGGTTTTCCAGGCAAGTGGGAGAATACAATGAAGAATTTTTGTTTGCTGGCTCAAAAATCAGAACTGGAAGCAAGAAGTTAGGTAATATTCATGGAACAAAAAATATGAATGTTTCTTTCAAGGTCTAGAAAATAATTTTGTTGCGATGCACCTGAAAATGATCTGCTTTAGGGAACTAGGGTGTTTGTAGTATAGCAAATAAAAGAACTCCCTGGGATGTTTTTTTTCCCTGTTCACATTGTTAAAAAGCTTTTAAATTTATGTTGTTTATTGGCAAAAGGTATGAAATTGATGAAAAATTATGGCTGACAATACAAGTTGGAATTAATAACTACAGATATATATTGAGTTTAGCCGTTGATTTTGAATAGCAATAAATCTCAAATTCTACCAGCTCAACTTATGGGAGGCTTTCAGCACAGTCAACCACAAAATGCAGTTGAACCACTCACATAGCATAATTAGAGCAGATGCTGGTATAACATGCAACTGCTGTTCACACGTTATTGTGCGAAATCCTGCCTTTCCTGTTTACTTCGGCTTTTTTTTTTTCTTTTTCTTTTCTTTCTTCCTTCCCTAATACTTACCAAGCTGGCTTTTAGAAATGCTCCACTAAATGCCCCAAAGGACCATCCTATTTTATTCCAGGAGCAGCCCAGAACAGTTTTGTGAGCCACGTGTATGTGTGCGAGCTATTCTGTATGGTGTGTTTTAAAAAGGAAAGTGAAATTTTTGCTAGTGATGAGGGACATATAACTGGGCAGCATCAGGAACATTGCGAAGCATCACGACTGAATACAGACTGCACTGAGAAACAGAGGTTTTATGCCCAGCTTCTAACCTGCGAACGAGCCTGCCGTGTTGTGGCTTTTCTACTATTCCCCTTCCCAAACTTCTCTGTTCTGACGGATCGGGCTGTGAACTAAGCTGTGCAGGGGGATGGAAACTCCTTTTCCAGTACCTTGTGAAGCAGAATGGGGCCCCAGTCTTGGTTGAGATGTCAGGTCAGTACTGTGATATGGATAAAAGATAAACAGAATGAGCACAAGTTGGGGAGAGGGCATAAATTCATCTCAGTGAGTACAAAGTGGGGTGGGTTTTGCCTTTTTTTTTTCTTCCGGATTAGTTGCAAATGGTTTGAAGTGAAAGTCTCCAGCTGACAGAAGATCATTCAGCATTAGCTATTTTAAAACTTTCACTGAAATGGAGTGAAATAAGTTTGTTATTTATGAAGTTCATCTCACGACTTCCCAATTTGGGGAAAACAGTTTTATTTTCCTTCACATTTAAAACATGCAAATAGCTGAGTTAATTTAACTAAAATGAGCATTCTCAAGATGACCTGTAAAGGGGAAAAAAAAAAATCCAACCCAACTGTACTTTAATCTAGAAACCATCAAAGCCTTCTTGACACATGTATTATTGTAGGGCTCAGAAAAAATAAACAGTTTATGTAGAAGATTAAGAGACAGTTTGGATTTTGCTTTTGACATATCTTGTCTCCAAATCTTAGCTGAGGATTTATTAGGACACTATCATGTCAAAGCTACCTCATTTATATGATAACACATCTGTAATGTTTTACAAGTGCAGCAGTCCTTGTTCAGAATGTTGCTTTTTAAGTCCTAAATTACAGTACCTGGAGAGGTATGCATAATTATAGTGCATGTTAGCAAATGATAGGATGCATTTCCCCCTAGGCTCTCTGCATTAATCATCAGCAGAGTGGGTGCAATAAAATCATAATTGCTTCTTCAAAAGTTATAATCTAACTTATACAACTTTAAGTTAGTTGTATGGCAATATGATATCGACTGTCATGTAGCAAGCCCGTTTCCTTCATTTCTTTAAAATTAAGGCAGTGTTGCTCGGTGGTGAACTGTAATTAGCATCATTTTCATTTACAGATTTCGGTTTTAGATCCTGAGCGAGTGCATGATGGTGTAAGTTCCCAGCCTGATGAAATGATGCTGATTTACATGCGCTGAGGGCCTCTGGGCTGATCTCTGCTTATTTGTTAGGCTGCTTGCAGTCAGTTGGGTAGATGATTAACCTCTTCTATCTCCTTAACTAGCAATTGTATCGGAAAAAAAGGCCGTGTTAAGGAAGGGAGTTGTTTTACGTGAGGATCCCGTTCAGTATTCTTTTGCTTGAATATTTGTTGAGGGAGAGGGAGGCGGGCAGGCAGGTTTGGCTGTGGGGGGCTGCCCTGGTCCAGTGCGATGCTTGCAGGGGCACCGAAGGCTGCGGGAGGGCTGGCACGCTTCCCCTGCTCCCCGGCTGCCGGCTCAGGTAGCGTCCCTGGTGTCAGCACTGATGATGGTTTGACCTCACGGTGATTCAATTCAGAGATTTTAACTGGCAGGAAACTGAATCCCGCCTCCTCTCCTTGGCTGAATAGTTTCGTGTTAGTTTTGCTTCCTGAATTCACTCATTTTCTTGTCAGATGAACGCCAATGACCCTGTGTGAGGCTGTATAATAGGTAAGTGTAGGATGGAATCATTCAAAGATACATTAACTGTCGTAAACCCAAGCCTACAATCAAAGATCAAAGCAAACATTTAATTATTTAGGAAACATCCCTGATGTAATCAATACGCCTTACAAAAACAAATGTTTAACTCTAATTCATTGCCTCTTAAGCTGATACATATGCATGCACACATGCATGCATGACGTGCATATGTACACACACACACACACACACACACACATGTATAGGTGCACACACACATGTGCATATGTATACACACATAAAATCAAGTTTTTGCTCTTTGAAGTCTGGCCAACTTTTCAGTGTGGTTGCAACAGCCATGTATAAAGGCATGTCCACAGGGCCTATTGCAGGGTATGTGTTCCCAAGGGACTCAGAAGGGTAATGGATGTGATAACAAAGCAAGTTTTTTCAGTTTTGCACAACCTTATTCCTTAAGATCAGGTCTGTAAATTAAGTTCTAAACCTACGTATTGAAGGCTGGATCCTGCAAGTGAGGCATTCTGGCTCCAATCCAGTAAAACACTTAAATAGGTGTTTTAACATTAGGTGCGTGTCTTGTTATGGTCTGACTTCAAAGGGTCTTCTTTTGCTTAAAATTAAGCACATGGTTAAACATTAGGTTATATATTTGAATGTGCTGTATACAAATGGTTGAGCTACTGCCTGAGAGCTCAGCACCTCGTTACTTCACTGAGCAAATATAAAGAAAAGAAAAGAAAACAAAAGAAAAAAAAAAAACCACAAAAGGGAAGCCTCCACCTTTTCTAGTGATTCCATTGTTGTGTTGGGCCTAGTTTGCACAGACACATAGAAGCTCACACTTCTTCCCGGAGCTTTAAACACATGGAGGAATGTGCTGAACCTGATACAGGAGTTGTAACGCCGAGGTCAGTGGAGGGGCTGCCTTCTTATTGCTGCTGTCGGTGCTAGCAGCCTTATTTACTGCTGCTTCCCTTGCCACGGACAGAGAAAATCGAGGCTGGGGCCATACTTCCCAATCTCCAGAGAGGCAGCTGGTATGTAAAGGTATATCTCCAAGTGGCAAGGCACATGCAAGTTATGCTCAACCACTGCTTACATCCAGTTTTGCCCTTCTGTGATTCTGGATTTATTAGCATGGCAATTACATACTTTAATACTTGATTTGCATGAGATTAAGCTGCACGCTTGTAAAATGCATACTGTTGCTAAAACAATGTCATACCCCAAAAGGGCTTAGTACCATCCAAAAATAAAGCCTTTTACACCAATTTGTTGAAATGCAGAAAATTGGAAAAGTTACTCTCCACAGTTCACTGTCCTGTTCACTTTTTGTAGGAAATTGTCCTTAAAGATACAAGGCTTTCCGCTTTTTATGCCAGAGATACAAAATACAGTAAGTAGAAAGCACAGTAATATCCTACCAATTAAGGTATCTTCACTTAATTTTGTAAGGCTTTTGAGTCTCTTGGAGATCTGAATTTTGTTTCACTCTTCGACTTGCTGGTGCTAATAACCAGTGCTGTTACACAGCCATGAGAGTCTTTCGTTAGCTAAAATGTACCATGCAGTTGTGCATTTAATAACCATGTGCAGTTTGGGGAAAACTAATCTTAAAAAAATCGTTGACATCGGTTTTGTAGACTGTAAAATTAGTGTTAAATTATTTTAAAATGCACCCCAAGTCAAGGCAAGCTGCTGTGTTCAGGGCACACTGCCTCCTCCAGAATCACGCTTATCTTTAAATTTTCCTTCCATAAACAGTTGGCAAATATGACATCAATTTAAGCTATAATGACCACATTTAATTTTCATTTTAAATTTATTCTGTTACTATACATTGGTATCCTGGTTGATGCCAAGTCAGCCAGCCACAGGTCTGTTTTTCATTTATGCGTTGAAGTTCTTTAGGTTAGACATGCTCAAGAGTCCTGGTTTAATGCATAACCCTAATTATAACTTAGAATTAAGCTACCGCTGACTGCAGCATTTTAGGCAGGGGAATCAAAGAATGTATCTAATGAAAAAAACACAACTCCACCCCTCACTAGTGCCTTATCTTTATACATTTTTTAATGTTACTTATTTTTTTTTTTTTTTAGATTGAGTGCATAATACGGCTATAAAACAGCAGTTTAGATAATATAGTCAGCCTGTCAGCTTATATATGTCTACTCTGAGCTTAAGGGTTTTCTCTTTACTTTGAATTGGGCCTCACTTCTTATTGAAATGCTACAAGCTTTTAAGAGTTCATAATATCACAGACCAGCGATAGCTCAAGATACTAATATATCATTATGTTGGACCTGTATCTGTGCACTATAAAACTGCATTACCGTTTAAGCTGGTTGAAATATTTTTGCAAAATGTTTGGGTTTGGATGAGGACTGCCTTTTCAACCATGTAGAACTTGGATGAGGAAATTCCTAGAATGTTCTGATAAAAATGGCTTTGTTTTTTTATGGCAAAGCTTTAAAAATCCAATTCAGAACACTGTTCAAAGAGAATAAAAATATTGGGGTATCCCCACATTTTTACAGAAAGTGAAATATTTTTAAGGACAAGCTGTTGTGTTCATTTCAACCTTGTCTGAATTTCATATATTGGATTGGATTGTTGGTAACTCAGTGGGTGGGAAGGGCAGGGTGTTATCATCTGGGTCTTTACTTGCAGAACAAACCTGTTTGTATTCATTGAAGCAGGTTTTTACAAGGGAACATGGTTAATACAGAACCAATGTGCCAGGCTGCATGGGTTGGGAGGAAATGTGGCCTGGGGAGATGCCACAGTTATGAAAAGTAAGATCATAAAGAAGACTGATGAGCTGGGAGGAGCATCATGCTCCAGTGGGACTCCAGGACAGTCTTACTGAAGCTGAGTGAGTAGCTGAGAGCAGAGCAGCAGCACACAGGGACACCCCGTATTAATTTACACAAAGCCAAAATATTCAGTATGAAATGGAGAGCAAGTGAAAGTCGTGGCAAGGTATCTGTGCACCAGCTTCTCTGCTCTCCCTTTTCTTGCAGTGCCTGTGCGCTGCCGTGGGGCCAGGGAATCGCTCTTCTGCTCCCCAGGAATGCTTGCAGACACCACACTGAATTCTGCTCATTTTCACTGGCTTCACCCAAGGGTAACACCTCCGTTTCCTTAGAATTCGTCCAGATCTGTGCTGGGCTGTGTGGTTGGAGATGACGATCCTTTGCCACTGAAATGTGAGACTCTGTATTTTCATTCCTGTAATGGTTCTTACGCTTGACTGCCATCCGTAGGAGGCTAGTCAGTAAGAGTTATACCCTGCGTGATAAAATACTAATGTTTTCCTTCTTTGGGAACAGAAAAATGAAAAAATTCTGGGTTTCTACTAACATTCCGCTTGTTCTGCGTGGGCATTCAGCTGTACTGCCAGGAGCTGGTAACGTTTGCAGTCCTGGTGTAAATGAGAGCAGACAGAAGCAATGGAGAAACAGGCTGCGCAGGCCTGGGGGCTTGTCCACGCACAATAGTAGCATCAGTTCAGCTGCAAAATCCATTTAGCTAAAGCAGGGTGTCTCTGATTGGACACACTTAAATTGGTTTATAACCAGCTTACATCAAATTAGTTTAAATCGGGAAGTTACCATAACAGCTGCATCAACCGGTAATTGTCTAATTTTTGTCTAAGATGGTTGCAAACCAGTAGCCTTTCCTCGGCACGGGCTTTTGAGCTGCTTTGGATCAATGTAAAAGCTGTTAAACCAGCACAACTTTTGGATGCAGGCCAGCCCTAAAGCCCCGAGTTTGTGCAAACTGGGATGGGGACGGGGAGTGCGCGGGGGCTGTGTGCTGGCTGCGTGCTGCAGCGCGTTGGCTTGGAGCTCAGGGAAGAGAAGATGACAGGCACTTTAAAGCGAGAATGGGACACAAGGCACTAATTTTCCAAAACAGTTTATTGCTCTATATGATGCGGAAAAAAAAAAGAATGAGGTAGAGAAGTTCTGAACTCCCAGCTATGACCCAGGGGTTTTAACGAGCCACGTTCAAGAGCACGGGGGAGGTCAAAGACCAGCTGTCCAAGAGCTGCCCCGAGCCGGCATGGTTTGTGTGTCACGGGGTGAGCTGGAGCAGCCTTGAGCCTTCTCTAGGTTTAATCAAAGGATAACAACACCCGGCAGGCAGTGAGGCCGCTGAGACATGTTCCATCTCTCGAGCCACTCAGGACAGAGCTGGAACAGGAAAAGTTGCTTTTAATAAATGTTAATGGCAATTCGGAGGTGTTTGGGAAAGGCGAGACCCTCTGGACAGCAAAGGAGGGTGACTTGAAAGGGTGACATTGTGGAAATGAAGGCAACAGGAGAATGACACCGCAAGCGGGGTTATCTCAACATTTTCTGCAGCTAAAAATGGTCTAAATTGTTTTCCAAAATGAGCTTTTGCAGAGCAGAGAGAAAGCCTCTGATTTCAAGGGTTCCTAAAATACTTTTGGAATGAAACTCTCTGAAATGTTCTGTGGGTGTTGATCGCTGGAGTGCTCAGTAGTACTCAAGCTCCGAGTTCACACCATTAAAGCTTTGTCGACAGTACTGAAAGCGTCCTCTAACACACTGAAGCAAGCTCAAGAGGCTGTATTTATGTTCTCAGGCTGACTTTAGGGCTGTTGCTGGCAAGCTGTCAATAAAAGAACTTATTAGGCAGGGAGACAGCTTGGAATGGAGTTGTTTAAGCAGCTCACTTATGAATGGCACACAAAGGTGAACAGAACAAACTTTCTGCTTGTTTAGCAAACAGCAATACAACGGAGCATTTTTACCAAGGTAACTCTGTTCTGGATGCCCAGCAGTAAATGTGCCAGATAGCTTTTTCCTGAGAAGTACTCCTTCTCCAGTTCTCCAAGTATATCTGGTAGAAACTATTTTTATCCTTTAGGAAATAGAAGCAAAAATGAGTTTTATGTTCTTCCCTCTTACTTTTTTTGAAAGTGTGACAGAGCAAGGCAGTGCTGTTTTCTCAGCAATAGAAAATTTAATTATGCATTCCTCCTGAGCGAGGCTTCTGGATATTTTCATACTTCATGCAAGTGGCTTGAGATGCCATGGTGGGTATTGTACCCACCAGATACTTCTACTGGACTTGCGAGCAATGCATTTTGGAATAATACTTCTGTTAAAGGATAACTTGCAGAGGAATAGAAACAACTGTGAGAAACAGTGCAAATCTGATGCCCAAAAGAACAGCAGTGCCTGGAGAAAAGAGCAGTCTGCTTTTGTAAGATATATATTTCTTACAGTATGCAAACCATCCTTAAAGATTGAAGTGGTCCAAGTGAAAACCATGTGAAAGAGAAGATGAATAGAAACTGAACGGACTCCGAAGGGGTCTGACCAAAAACTAAATCACATTTTGTGGGAACCTTTCCTTCAATCCATGCGTTGGGCTAAGAGGAACTTGTGATAAAACAGATGAGGAACGGGCTCACTATTTTTCATATTGTGGCTCAAACCCACAGCTGATGGTACCCCATTTATAAGAGATGGGTGGCTTTCCAAAAGACCACTTAATGTGAATTTTAGTCAGCCCGCAGCTCCGAGGAGGACAGCAGATCTGATTATAGACATACAGCTTCTGGATCACAGTTGTGGTGATTTTTTTGTTTCAGATTTTGCTGACACCAGTGGGAAGTTACTAGTGGGTTCATACTAGGAACGGTCTTGGCCCTTTTTGTTTGCAGCGGGAGGGCTGGTTGCCAACGTGCAGTTCTCAAGTCACATTTTCACTTGCATTCTGGGCAATACCTCCCACATTTTGGACTCTGCAGTACTCAGTGTAAATGGTTCCTTAGAGCTACTTTGGCAGCCAAAAAGAGCAATATTGTATTTAATTTCTGGCACTGCCACTTGCTGAATTGTCGACACAGCTGCAGCAGACCTCCAGGTCTGGATCTATCTGGCTAAAGCAGAAGATGGCTGCGTTTCCCAATTGGAGCCCATGCAATCCATGCCGCTCAAGATCTGATCTGGGGCAGCCAAGCAGAAACGTAACTCCTTTCTGCCAAAGGCGTTTTAGCAATGAATTCAATGTTGTTCTGGAGGAAAGAGGGGGCAGAGGTGGATTCCTGGAGAAATTAACCTTTGTAAGGCATGATGTGTCCTTCCAGTAGTGTCTACCAGAAAGGTCTGCTGTGTACAAGCCAAAGCTTTATTTTTTTTTTACACCACCATCTGCACCTTTTGAGGAATAAAACCATTCCTGCCCCCAGCAACACATTTCTGCTTCCCCCTTGGGGCAGACACTAGTGTTCATGTGGCTGAGTAGTGTGATGTATCAGGGGACTGATGTGGTTGAGATCTAATTGTGGAATTTTTAATTTTATTTATTTTTTTTTTTTTTTACTGTGCACAAAGGTAGTGGTGTGAACGTGTTGGAGGCCTGGGAACCACTTGTTTCAGCAGCAGTAACCCTTATTCACCTTGACTTGGATCATATCCCTACCACAACATTAATAACCTAGCACACTCAAAGAAAGAAAGAAAGAAATATGAAAAGGTACAGGGCATGTTTGCTGGCAAGCTTCAGCTTTTGCTTTTCTAGTGGTGCCACCATGGCAGTAGATCTGATTTGTGTCCAAAATGGGCGTTTGAGAATTCATCTTCTAGGCAAAAAGGGCCACTGCTTTCAAGAGCATTTTCTGCCCCTAGAAGCCATCCAGGATAATTTATGCTGGTCCTCACTAAATTCAACTAGACATGAGAAACCCCTTGAACACAGGAGTCTCCAGGAAGAATGTCTCC
Organism: Falco cherrug; assembly: GCF_023634085.1. Taxonomy (NCBI): domain Eukaryota; kingdom Metazoa; phylum Chordata; class Aves; order Falconiformes; family Falconidae; genus Falco; species Falco cherrug. Next base: position 17,033,655 of record NC_073710.1, on the reverse strand, counting down.
CTTGGCTTAGTTTGACATGGATGATGGCAGGCACTGTAATATGCTGATGTTGACACAGACAAAAGTTCCTTAGAAACCTGCTTTAAACTGCAGTGCGGCACATGCAAGAAAATTGTTGCTGGTTTAAAAAGTACTGTGCTGTTGGCAGTGGAAAAAAATGGGTCCAAGCAAATTTAAGTTCCATCATCTTGCTGTGACGAAGGAAAAAGATGGAGCTCCGTTCCATGCCGGGGTCCATTACATACAACATCCAAATGCCTCTGGTTTCCTAGAGTGAACCCTCTCGCAGGGTAACGTATCCTTCAAGATCAAGCCAGGCTGTCACAGGGGGGTGCTGGGGGGGTTGCAAACCCCTAGTCACCACAGCACAGTGAGCTGGGGCAGCAAAGCTCTTGGAGCTGAAGTGGACTGGGAATACGGCAGTGATCTGCACGGGGCCACCTACCTGACATCGAAGAGGAACAAGCAGGCTGAAAGAGTCCAGCAAGCCAGCTTGGTGTTACTGGAGATTATTTTTTTCCTTTGGACCAAACTATGGTGTATTAAAGTTGCTCTTTACTGCCTTGAGAAGTGACACCGACACTGACTGTAAATTGCGCTGCAGAACACCCTCGGACTCGTGAATCATCGGCTGCGATGCTTCAGGAATGGGCAAGTGAGAGAGGTACTGCAAGAAATGGGCATTTCTTGTGGTGTTCCCATACTTCCCGGCATACTCTGCCATGTGAATCTGCCCTCCTGAAATCCATAAAACCCTCAAGCAGGCTCTCAAACATTTAATTTGAAAGATCTGTGTTTAAATCGTTTTTGACTTGTGCCAGGGCAAGCCTGTCCTCCAGTTAATTATGTTCTAAGCACACAAAGAGAGCTAGTGAAAACAGTCACTTCATAACCATTTTCTTTTTGTAAACTCAGAGTACTTAGATCTGCATCATTTAATCATAATAGAGCCATATGCATGCAGCTTAACTTTTCTGGAAACCAAAATTAGCTAGACGACATTTTGGCCTATTTCTGAACTGCTTGTGTATGGGGAAAAGTGCTTTGAGCGCTCCAAATGGATACGAGCTCCCAGACATTGTAGGAGTGGAAGAAAGTTCATGACAGGAGCACTGCCCACCTCTGCACGGGCTGCACTGCAACCGGCACAGCCTCCACGCAATTTGGAAGTAAAGTTTCCCACCTGCTGGGGTGTTAACTAGCATAAGGAAGCTAAAAGAGGGACTAAGCTGCTGGATGGAAGGCAAGGATTAATCTTGGGGTGGTGAATACCTGCTCCACAGAAAGCTACTTTAGTTTTTTCAGCATGACTCTAAAACAGAGGAGGGGAACTTTTCTTTATTGTAAAAAAAAAAAAAAACAAACCAAAAAAAAACCCAAAAAGACCCAAAAAACCCCACCCTATTTTGCAGCTATTTGAAAACAATATAATAGCCTTAATGAAATTCAAAGCTATTTGCCTAACTAGGCAGTGCTTTAATTTGCATGTCGGTTTAGATACATCTCTGGGTACCTTGAAAGCTCTGGATAAGGCAAATGCTTGAGTCGTTACCTTAAAAATGATTAGTGAACAGCCACAGAAATGATTACATCCAGAGGAGATCGCTGTAGCACACCCACCAGAAGCTTTGGAGCTGGGTGCTGAGCTTGCAGTTGTGTTTTGCCAGCAGGACTTTGCAGCAGTCACAGTGACTTTATTCTGATGGGCGTAGTGTCTGAGTCAATCCAGCATCTTCTGGTACTCTTGGATACCCAGCTGTGCTTCTCTGCCAAAATCCCAGCTGATGTAGAGAGAGGATGGTGAAACCATAGGGCATTCCAAAAAGTTCTTAAGAAGCTTTGAATAAGCTTAAGGAAACAGTGTAATAATCTCTTGATAGATATCTTGCTACCACCCCACTTCCCTGTGTTAAAGCCCTCAAAGCTTGCTGAGAAAACTTGTAAGTGAATTTACCAATATGGCTTTAAGTTTCAAAATACTAGTTACTAGCATGTCAGATACTTGTGAGTGTTACATGGTTGAAACTATTAATTAAAGGTCCCTCACAGAACTCTCTGTGGCTACAGAGTTGCAACACAAATTTGCAGAAGAAATAAACATTAAAGGCTGCAGCCCATCTTGCAGCCAGCTGTTGGCGACGAGCAGAATACTTCCTTGCAGGGATAACGTGGAGCATACCTTGGTAAAATTCAAACGCATATTTTCGGGATCCTCTCGTTTGAGTGGGATTCTGCTAATTTTTACCATAATTCTTTGCCCAGCTCAGGGTTCCAGAGACTTAGGAAGTTTTCCTCTGGCCACTGTGGCTTTTTGTCATCCAAACAGCCTCCAGCCTGCTAGGCTGAGCCGGTCCTGCCAGAAGCAGGGATCCTGTGTGGTGCCAGCTGCACACAGCTCTGGCACAGGGGATCGGTGACAGCTGAGGCTCCTTTAAATAAAAAGGGGAAAAAAAGTGAGTGGAGAGCAGGACGATGATGGAGAGGAAGTCAGGGAGAGAGGAAAGGAGAATAACGCCGGGGAAGTGAAGCTGATTGCAAATGCATTTATCCCTCCTCAGGAAGTTCATTCTAGGAGCAGCCTCAGAAGGTAGTGCTGGTAACTGATGCTACCTGGCCTAGGTCTAACTCGCTGACATGTATCAGGAAATGAAACCCTCTCTCTCTTGCCAGTGCTCCTGGATATTGATTCCTAATTCCACAACCTGGCCATTATTTGAAACTAAGCTTGCCGCAAAGGAGAGTGTTAAAACACAGGTCAAGGACAAGCTTGCCCTCCGTGCCTGCAGCAACTTACCAAGTGCTTTGTGAAAGCCATTTTGCCATGAATGGATGGGGGGAGGGGGGTGAAATAAAGCATATTCAGCATGAATAAAACATGACAGTGATGTGCTAGCAAACTGTGATCTATTTTGACTGTGATAACAGTGTGAACCTCAATGGGTGAGGACAAGATCACAGTGCACTGAAACCATGAAGTCAGCTTAACGTGACTGCGGTCCACTCGAACTTCTCTGTCACTCCTGCCAGCTCCCTGTGATGTGCTGTGACTGTGATGTGCATCCAGTGAGAGCGAAGTGACACAGGAGCACAGCGTGACAGCAATGCCAGAAAAGATTTGGTGCTTGCTGTTTGTGGCCAGTTAGCCATGTGAATACAAAATGTATGGGGCAGTTTGTAAAGAGCTGGTGCTAACCATTTGAATGATTTTGACTGAAGAGCATTTGCGTTTGAATATATGATAGCGATTGCTCCTGTAGCAAGCCTCGATAAACATTTGGTTACCACAGCTGTTGGCTGGAAGATTCACCTTATTTAAACTGCTTTCTGATATTTGATGCTGTCCTTTTCAGTCCTCGCTTAATACCCCGCAACAGTGACAAATTATTGAGATACGTATGGGATTGATATAATAGAAAGATCAACATGTCCTTGAGTTTAGTGCACATAATTTTATAGGGAAGTGTTTTTTCCCCTCTCCATTTGGCTTGATTATTCAAGAGTTCTTTAACCACTACAACAGAATCCTTTTCAGAAGAGCATTTTTCTTTCACCCTAGTTGCTATGAGAACATGAATCATCTCTTTAGCACAATAGCAACAACTGTAGTGCTTAAGTGCATCCACTGATTTTTTACTGTTTGTTCTTTGCTCTCAACAAGATAAGCTGTTGTTATTTCTTTCTTCTTGAACAAGCATAACATGATTGCTGAAGTAGTAGGAATAATTGGACCAAATAGTGAGGCGGTTAATATAAACAGAAAGAATTTATCTCTTTCAAGTACAGTAAATTGTCCTCCAAAAATATGGAAATCTTGTCTATTTCTTGTTGTGCCCTAGAGCAAATTTTGTTGAGTTTGTTGTCACATCATTATTTTCGGACTCTGTGAAATTGCTAATAAGGAACAGGCTGCTTTCATTGGAACAGTTGTGTGTGTTAAGGCTGTGATGAGATGCGTGCAGACCGGGGCTAAATCACTGGCACAGGGAAGGGTAACCTTCTCCTTGACCTAAACACCTACCACAGGTGTCAGTTATCACCAAAATTGTTGCCGGGGTGCCCAGGTGGAGGAGGGTGGTGCTGGCCTCAGCTGCAGTGAATTAGCTTTTGCAGAGAGGCTGTAAACCATGTAATCTGCTCTAGGAGGTTCTTTTTGGTAGCTGTGATGGGAGTGGATTCTGCAGTGGAGGAAAATGACCTCAAGAACTATTTTACTTGATCGCTAAGACCCTGAGCTGTTGCTTTAGATGACCTGCTTTGGGGAGTTGTAAGCATGTTTTTAAATTCCTTAAATAATCAGTGAAATTAGTTATTCTGTGTGAGAGAGGAAGCATTTCTGGGTATGCTTTGTATATTCATTTTCAGGCTACTCTCCTGTTTGCTCTGTACCCCCTGTGAAAGGTGGTATTTTCACAACATTAAGTCTGCTTGAGTAAAATGGCTTCTCTGGAGAAAGATCCTTGAAAAACAAAGGCTGGGGGATTTATTTTTACATTCTCTTGGTGTTTGCCAACCATTCCTTACCTTCTAAAAGCCTTCCTTCAAACCTCCTAATCTTTAACTCCAAAGATGTTTGTGGGAATCAATGTCATTTGTAGATGAAAGATGGGTGTCTGTGGAAATGAAATGTGTTCTAGATGGGATGAGACAAGAGGTTGTGAGAAGCTTGTGAAAGTACTTAAATGATTTTGAGCTAGTGGCTCTTGCTAGGACTTATGTGCCTGACTTAAGAAAGAAGCTTCTATTCCATCCTCATTTGGCGCCTGTGGTTCCTATAATTTATGGCCCCTTTTAAAGAAGGGAATAAATGCTATGCAAATATGTCTAGACAGGTGAGGTATGGCTAATGATCAGTTGAGACAATTTTCCCCACAGCCCGCTTAGATTTTAATAATTTATAGATCTGTAAGTACATACAATGCACTTGTGTAGCATAGGTGAAATAGAATGGAAAAAATAAAAGCTTATATTCAACCAGTGTTTTCAATAGTATCAAATTATTATGCCAATAAACTATGTAAAATCTCTTCAAGATCAAACAGGTATTTGATGTGCTGAGCTTGTTTTGGTGGAAAAAAAAAAAAAAAAGAGCAAATGTGAGTGATTTTTATCTGGTTCTTGTAGCTTTGAATAGATAAAAGCAATGGCCCAGACCTTGGCTAAAGTAAATTAATACAACTTCATTGACTTCAGGGAAACACGAGGATTTATACCAGGTGATGGATCTGTTCTTACTGCTTGATAAAAATCTCTGTGTTAGGCTTCTTCATCAATTTTTGTGTAAGAACTAAAGGAGGGAAAATTAATGGGGCTACAAGTAGGGATATGATTCAGTATAATTCTGATCTTAAACCTGTAACCTGAGGGGGAAGAGGTCAGAGTTCTTGGCATGGATCTTCCTTAGGTTTGATGAACTGCTTACCATTGTGTTTAATTGTTTGCAGCTAGTATTATATAGAACTAAACTAAGATTATATGCAATTAAGCAAAAGAAGCGTATTGCATTGACTGTTGTTTAAGAGTGCCTCATTAATTTGCATTAAGTTGTTAATGTAAGGAAATCCACCAACTTTGTTTAAACATAAAATACTTAGATAATCTGGCAAACCACGCTCAGCTTCTAATCACTCATTTTGGATACTTTCTGAAAGTAAGTAGGACCTGATCAAGCTATTTTTATGTCATGTTCTCCTGTTGGGGAAAAAAAAATAAAATATCTCAAGGCTTCTATTGCCTCAACTGCAAGGAGACAGCAGAAGCTCTAATGTGGAGGCAAGCAGTGATATTAACAGAAATAAAGATTTGTATTAAGGACTCATCCATATGTGGTAGTAAAATCAATTTCTTGGAGTTAACTAGATTTTGATGGCTTAATCATGATTTGTGGAAGTTGACCCCAAATAAGTGTAGAATTATAATGAAATTTATAGATAATCTAGTGAAATCTGACAGTTACTCTTGACTGATTATGAATTGCCATTTTTTGTCAGGGATATATGTTTTGTTATTTGATTTAGTGAAAACTAGTATATATTGGGAACTAAGTACGTTGCTTTGAGTGTGGGTCTTGTTATGTCTCATCAAAATGAAGAGTAAAGCTCCAGCTAGTTTCCGAGGAAGTGGGACTGATCTTGATTGTCCTCTTTGCAGGCAAATTCCTTGGGGCTGGTCACACTTTATGCAGTTAAACAGAAATTTGTGCTCGAAACTTGTAGGCAAACATTGTTTCACAAAGCTGTGATAAGCTTTCCTTATGGCAAATGAAGATTGGTGAATGACTGCTACAAAACACATTTTAAGAAAATTGTGAAATCCTGCAACCACTTAGTTTTATGAATATGGAGTGGCTCCCATAACTTAAGATCCATTTTCAAAAAAAATCTATTTAAAATTAGCCATTAAGAATGTTGTTTCAGGTCTAAACCTTATATGAGTGGATATTAACTGCCAGTGGTGATCATTTTTTTTCAAGAACTATGATTTAAATTATGGACATATTATGCCTTACACAAGTGATAATGCTAGATATCTGGATCATTGGTAAAACGCGTACCTTGATGCTTGTTTGAAATCTTAAATGCAATCTAGAAATATTATTATTTAACCCACTTCTCAGTTAATGTTACCTTCTTACATTTGGATGCTATCACCCATTACGGTGTTTCTGAGATCTGGTGCAAAGACTTGTAATCCAAGGAATGGCTTCAGTAGCAGTGGGTCTTGCCCTGGGATGTGGTGATTTCTAGATCCTTCGTGTCCCTTGTGGAAATCGATGGGAAATCCCCCACTGACACAGTAACAAGCTTGTAAGACAGCAGGGCTCTGGGACCCTTCAGGCTCCAGGATCCATGGTTTGAACCTGCTTTTCCCTTTGGAGCCTTGCTTGGTGGGTTTTTTAGATAACTTGCATGAAAGCAGAAGGTGAGGAGTGGTGTCTCTGTACTTCCTGACTCGGCAGTGTTTTTGCCAGTGGGTGCAAGCGCTTGACTCCGAGCACAGCACTCCAACCGCGTGAGACTGAAGGAGCATCTTCTCCGGTCCTTCAGATGCCTATGCACATCAATTGCTCGTGGCTCTCATGTGATATCTTAGAGCAAGAGACATATAAAATGTCTTAAAGGCTCCAATGGTTACAAAAATAAATCCAGCTGATTCTGATTCAAGTGAAACAAGAATTAACATAAACTCACAATCAGCAGGATCCTAATTTGATTTTTCTTTAAGAAGTTTGAAGGAAAGAAAAAATAAAGATGTGTTCGCCTTTAAAATCTCCAGATAATAGTAGAGAACTGCTTTTCCCACCCCTCTTACACAGCATCATCAAGACATAAAATAGTTTCTGGCCATCTGAGTATAATAATGAGGCAGCTGTGCTGCTTGCTTTGGTTGTTTATACCTATTTGGGCTCAGACCTGTTGCAGTGTCCTCTGGATGAACCTTTCTCATCTCCGACCCTGCAATTTGATGTCTGCTCCAAGCATTGGTTAAAGACCAAGTTCCAGCAGTTCACTTACTCTGTGTGAAATTTAGTGGATTTAAATCATCACCTTTCTGGTGGAACGTGCCAGATCGAGGCTTGGAGATCTTGTGGCTTTGTTTTAAGTAATGTCTGGGGCTGGGCTTCAGCCTTTGGCTTTGAAACCTGTCAGTACGTTGCATAGACTTTTGAAGGAAATTGGTATGGTTTATGTTATCGTAAACCATTGCATGTGGGATTTTTTGAAAGAACAAAGAATTACAGAGAGATATATATATACACACAGATATTTATACATATATATATAGTGAATGTATATATGTACAAGCATAATGAGGTGAAGTCTCTCTAATTGTTTGAACTGGTACCAGCTTATTTAAATGTCTTTCATGTACACCTCAGCTAGATTTTACCCTTGTTTAGCTGTCAGTCCTTCCAATTCCAGAACTGGGAAGGGGATTTTGTCCTACTCCAAGTCTCATGCTAATGTGTTTCTGATGAGTGTGCAACACCTTCAACTGTAATTAATTAATGGATGTTCATGTAGCAATTCTTTTCGCTGTGAAACTGATCCCTACCAAATTGTCTTTAAATCTTACGTGAGTCTCCTTTTCCTCTTAAAACTGAAAGTCACCTTCATCCAGTGTGGAAACTGGCCTAGTACTCAACCCTTTTTTTTTTTCTTTTTTTTTTTTTTTTTTTGTGTTTGTTTTGAGAAGATCAGAATTGCCCCTCACTAGGATTGCTGTCAAGCCAGCGCGACAGCCAGGGAGTTCTGCTGGAGAAGTATTTTGAGGTATGTGAAATTACTATCAGAGATTTGCCACTGACCGTGTCACTTTGTATGCAGCATATCCAGCAAAAACATTCATATGCTGAAATAACTGAACTTACAGGATGTTAGCCTGGGACAACTATAGCTTTACTGTGATATGATCTAGCTTGTAAATTTTTATCCTGCATACAAGCCCCCATATACATGCATAACACATAACTTAAACCATGTTATCACTACTACACAAACTAGTGCTGTAAAAATGCAACGAAAGCTAAATTTAAATACATGTGTAAGTGCAAAGCACTCAGCTTCTGTAACAAAGGTAAAATTGGGCTCCTGTGATAAAGATATATGTCCTTAATTTAGCCTGAGAAATCACCAAACTCATTGTGTTGATGGTATGACCTAAACTAATCTTCTGTCCAGATTTTCAAAGATGAAAAAATTTCAGAAAACTAATCTAGTGCAATGCTGATAGCGTATGATGGTTGAGAGGTTGTAACATTATTTTGAAATATTATAATGTAGCTGATGTGAGATTTTCTGTAATGCAACATCAGTTGTCTGTTATTTGCTTCAGACTATATTTACAGGGGAGAATAAGACTAAAAAAACTGAGCAGGTCTGTTAATACTCAAGGTACAGGTTATCATAAATGCCAGTAATGTTTTTCTATTCCTGTTTTTTCCCCCTGTTATTACAGGGTTTTATGAAATATACGAGATATGTGTCAACATGAAACATAATGTAACCTGGTATTTTACTTGTTTGATGCTGCTTTTCATTTCTCTAAATCAAATGGGAGTGCCACAAGGTGCCCAGGCCCTTTAATATTCTGTTACACACAGCAGTCTACATAAACAGGTGTAAATGTTTGAGCACACCGTACTTTCCATCTACACCAGTAAGTGATTTTATTTATAAAGCAAATTAAACACATCAAAACAAACAACTCTGGATGAAGAGCAGTGAAATGGAAGTCTGGTATGTTGGTGAAGGTGCTGTACTCATTTTAAGTTGGTTAAAATCTCAGTTCAGTGGCTCAAAAAACATTCTTTTTTTTTTTTTTTTTTTTGGACTGTTTTTGTGTCTAATGCCTCACATAGGCTCCAGAGCTGCCTCTGGCTGGTGGCCTTATGGCAGAGGAAGGGATTTGTTACTGAGGAACAGTCTGAGAAACTGCGGGCTGGAGGGGCTGGGACCATCCGTGCTTTGAAGCAGGGAGAACCTTGAGGTGTTGACAGTATGGACAACAGTTTGCTTTGTTTCCTTGAGTATAATTTTTCTTGCTTTGAGAACCTGGGCTGCAGCTCCTATTTTTGAAAGACTGAAGGCTGCTTTTCAATTTTGTGTAGAGGACTTTTTGGTATTATCTACCTAGTAACTCTGGTCAAATATTTACATCTCCCCATGAATGCGCTATATAGAGAAGTTGCAAAGAAATCTGTTTCAGCCCTGGGAATCTTAGGATACAGATATAAAAGCGGTGGTGGGAGAATGAAGGAATGAAATGGCAGTAGCAGTGATAGTGTATTAGAGTGGAAATACAAGCTTCATTCTTAGTCCCTGTCTAAAGGATGTCTTGGACAAGTATCCAGTACTAAAATCTCTGTCATCCAAAACTTGGCCACAATTGATTGCTGTAGTTTCCAGACTCATCCTGCATGCATCATAAGAAACAAAACTACCAAGTTATTTTAAAATAATAGTATAGCATTTGCAAGATTCCCAAATTTACCAAATAGCATCTTGGGTGAACCACAAGAGATGCATCTTACTGAACCACAGTCTGCTCCAGCAAACCTGGAGAAACTCCACTGGTTTGAATGGAAAATTCAAAGCATCCAGAAACTTTGAATCTTTTTTCCCCCTTTTAAACTTTTGGACAGTTTTATTGCAATGATGAGGAATTTAAAAAAATATTTCTAGTTAGTGTAGATTGAGAATGTTAGGGAAATGGAAGACTGAAAACCAAGCCATAGCCTGTTTTGCAGGCAGAGTGTTTTATACAGCTTAAGCATCTGCCACTAAAAAGTTGTCATTCAGCAATGGTTACCACAGTATCAACAACTGAAATACCACAGCTGGTGTAGGAAATATAATAACTAGTTGTCAGAGGAGATTCAGGGTAGGAAATAAGTGTGTGATCTCCAAGGATAGTCTTTTAATGCCTATTTTTATAGGCAAGGTTCATCTTTGTACTGTTACCAACTCCAGATGTTGCTTCCAGCAGGGCATAACAAAGCAGAATCCAATGGGGAAAGTAGGCAAATGAATTATGATATAAAGCACTTTTGTTCAAACAGACTTATTCTGGAACAAGACAGGCATATGAAGGAGTCTGTTATTGCAGTCTTTAACTTGAGCTTGGATACCTTTAAAAAATTTGTGTTCCCATGTTTTTAGGCTTTAGCCATTCCAATACTCATAATGATCCTTCTGACCTTGGATAGCTACCCTTCCTTGTTGGGGTGTTTTTTGTTAGTAACTGTGTATCATACAAGAGTTCCTTAATAACTTAGTAAGTAGGAGCTTGATCTAGCCATGTTTTTAATGACTCTACATGCTCAGGGGATTAAATCTCAGCCCACCAATAATGTTCCCCATCTTTGTGTCAAAACAACATACTCCTTGTAATAAATGCTTACTTACCTTTTCGCAGATCAAATTAATAGGATACTGATTCAAATATTGTTCCAAACAGAGGAAAGTTCATTTAACTTCCATTCTCCTGTGACCAAAATTTTACTTCCAGTAACAGGAAACCCAAAACCAACCAACCAACAAAACCCCACAAACACACACCAGGTTTGAGACTATCAAAATTTCAGACCTTGAAAACAGATGGAATAAGGATCTGTGACACAGGCAGCTAGGACAGTGGAGCAGAAAGGTAACGTTTTAAAAAAGCCTGTCCAAACGCAGAAGCCAAGTTTCCTATTCTGTGCTGAATTTCAAGGATCCTTTTTTACTTAGATCTTTGTAGTTTTGCTTCCTTCTAAGAAGGTAGAAGTTCAATTCCTTGGTCCCCCAACTTTCTTCCAAGATATTGGCAGTCTGAAAGACTTTAATATAAAATAACAAATGGACCACTGCAGCTAGGATTTAACCACCTACATTACACTGTCCCAAAATCTAATACAAACCAATTGTGGTCTAGTGTCCAATTTCCACAGCTGTAAAGATAAAGATTCAAAGGATTGATTCCTGGATTGTTCCAATGAGAGGTCAAACTCTTGTTCTCAGGACTACTATGATAATTAGATCCAGATTCTTTTTCCTGTGGCTGAAAGGAGACTTCAGGCTATCTAACTTAACGTTCTGTTGCAAAGCTTCTAATAAAATGCTTTACTCTAAAAGTGTGTTAGATGTTAAAATTCCCAACAATGCTCAAAAAATATGGCTCCTATGCCGAGCTTAATTGAATCTGGTTATTTATTATGCAACATAAAACACTTATATGGGATGTGTTCAAGAACATCTCCATTTACCATATGTTTTCAAAAGTGCTTTACACAGTGCAAAATGAAAAGATAAATCTGAGGATGATACCACCAAGGGTCAGGTAGTCCAACCTGAGGCTTCAGAGCCAGCTGTAGGCTGATCCCTCTCGAGATGCCTTGGGTGCGTACTGCTTACCTTGGGCTGGCCTCCTTTCTCCAAAATTGTCTGTTCCCCTTCTGCATTTTTTTTATCTGGTTTTTACAGAGTTTAAGTATAACCACCCAGGTTTTGTTCAGTTGCACGTGATTTTCCATTCTTGCCTCTCCTTTTTCCTTAGTTTTCTGTTACGGAATGTGATGGCCAGTGCTGTCCTGGCACAGTCCAGCTGTGCAAAAGGCGCTTTCCAATCACTGCCCATTTATTTTGTTGACAGCCTGTGAAAGGCAGGAAATCTTGTGTGTGGCATAGCGTTGGCTGAAAACACTGTCTAGGAAGCCCAGGGAAATGGTTTTACTGTTGTCTCAGATTCTGCAAAGCTATTTACTGTTCTGTGCAATTTTGCAATTCCTGGCAAGTCACCATAAATGTATGGTCTCACTCTGTTCTAAATCCATGACCATAAGTATTAATGTTTCTTTTTTTAAAATACTTGTTCTGCTTTTCCTTTATCTTTCTTAACACTAGTTAGGATGAATTTTTGAGTGAAGGGGAAGGAGGTGGTAACTGTATTTTGCTCTTTTGCAATAGGCTGTGCATATAACATCATACCAGGTAGATCCTAGGGCTTCTTTAAATCTATCTGGTGGTTTATGTCACCTTGTGATGGGTGACAGAATTCAAACTTCTCTGAGACGTTCTCTTTTAAGGACACTGTAATTTTTTCCCTATGTATTTACTCTTACATGTAAAACAGTGAGTCTTCTGTATTTATTTAGCAAATCCTTTCTTGTAAACATGAATTGTCTTGTTGTTAATTATCTCTGATCTTATATAAATGCACACATGACCTGCTGCTTTTGACAGTGTTTGAAAGGGGGCTGCCTGGGTAGGGGGGAAAATCATACGCAAGGTTTGTCTTCTGTCTCAGGTTAAGGCCAGTCAGTTCCTAGTGAAGTAATTAAGAATGGAAAGATGTACATCCCTGAGCAAAAAGTGACACAACAGATGATAGAACCCTTCCCAGGCATTGGCACATCTTCTGTTTAGATTAACATTGCTAAATTTGAAGACTAAACCTTACTGAAAGTTTTCCATTAAGTTTTTATTTATGCCTGTACTAAGACAGTCATTTGGGTCAAAAGACATTTTCTATATTGATATATAATTGAAAGAAACTTAAATATTGAGATGAATCCAGATGAAAATAAATTCAAGTGATCTCTAGAACTGAAAATGACCCATTTCTCTGACCTGAAGAATCTTTTAGCTGTAATAGCTATTTCTGGTAAGCTTGATCGGTGATAGCTGTTGAATCATTGTGAACTTGTGCTTCTTAATCCAAAGACCAAAAGGTGAGTGCCTGAATTTTGATTCTCATGTTTCCTACTGTATTATTAATGAAACAACTGCTCAGTACAACTTCAGTTGAGCTGCTGACCTTGTACTGTTGTCAGATGAACTTCAGATGGTGAAATCCATGTTTAATTTGTTTTGTTTGTTTCCCAGCCACATGGCAACATTTCATTGAAATAGTGATAGCTGTTGACTTATGGCTACTGTGGTTTTCAGCGGTGGGGTTCTGGCCTCTGCATACTGTGATGAGCCTCTTCCAGTTGTAGCTTGGAAAATAATTGTGTATCGAGGCAAGAAGGTCAGTTTTGGCTCTATAACCCAGGTGGGAAAGGCATATGGCTTTCTGCCATGCTGTGCTACTAAGCAGACATTTAGTCAACTTTGCCATGGGTTTCCTTGCTGTAGAGAATATTTACACATTCAATTTACAGAAAATTTATAGGAAACTTAGAAACTGTGTTCAGTAATGTACTTGTTCCCATAAAACCTATATTGGATCAAGCCAAAACTGAAATATACTGCTGTATAAACAGAAACAGGAATAAGTATCCCACACTATGTTAATTTAATATTACATTCAGATGTTCTGAAATTGAGTGATGGAGCAGATGGGGCAATGATGACCAATTCCTAATAAAATAAAAAGACAGATGATACTTTTTAGCTTATTTATTCTTAAGAGCCATCAGGAATGGCTATGGATAATAGGAAAAGCCTATTTTTACTCTGATTCTCCTAAGAGTTAGGGTTATATTTGCTCATATGTCAACCCCCTGGTAATATCATCTCTCCTTACAGTATTCAAGTATCCACACTAACTTAACTCACTACTAATAAAAGTAATACTCCTTACTTTCCGATAGGGTTAGGGGAGTAGCAGAGCTCTAGTCTACAGCAAAATTCTGTGGACTGTGCTTTTCCAGTGCATAGAGGATGAACCTGTTTGGCAACAAGCAAGGCATATATACACACATTATATACATAGGCTGCATTGCCTATTAGGAAAGCTTGGCAAATACTCTGCTATTTATTGATCAAACACATTTATACAAACAAGTTGTCTTTTAAAACGACTGTGATTTTTTTTCTTGAAGGTGGAATTAGCTATGCCCTAGGTGTCCCTCACCCTTTCTCTTCTGTTTTACCTATATGTAGCCTCCAGATGACCAAACATGCTCTGTTCCTCAAATTACCCAGACTAACTACATACCTGGAGGCAGCCATGTCTGCAGTCTTATCTAATCATAGAATTAAGGGTGAGAATAAAATTAACAAAAAGCTGTCACTAGGAAAGCCATTGGTAATCAACTGTGATTGAAATAGGCCCAGTTTTTAGGCACATGCTGGTGTTTCAGGATCACCGTACTCATGACTAGTTCCCTTGCTGAAGGGCTGGCTTTAAATTTAAAAGCATGGAGGCACTTTGTAATACAAACCAGAATAGGATAGATAGTGGCAAAGCCAATTTAGTGAAGCTTAGAGCAAAGTGATCATTAACAGAAGACAAAACAGCACCCAGGAAAGCCTGATTTTAAGAAGAAAGAAAAAAAATACAAACCAAAAAATGATCTGGAAGTAGAGAAGCAAAGCAGAAGCTTTTCTGTATAAAGTGGCAATGGAGAATAAAGATCAGAAAGTAAAGATAAATGTTTTACTGTTCCCCTGGGGAGACGGTGAAAGCTTGGCAGTGCTAGGTTAACGGTTGGACTCTATCTTAAAGGGCTTTTCCAACCTAAATGATTGTATTCTATGAAAAGCAAGCAAAATGCTGTTGACATGAATAATGCCTTGAAGAGCAGCTGATAAACGTGCAAGTTCTGTGAACTCTTAACAGAAAGCAATTGAAACGTATTTTTCTTTTCTAACCGAATCCCAAGTTGTTGAAGCAAGAATAGATGTTCATAGTGCAAAGTGTTGGTGTGGGTCTTGGGAACTTTAAAGATGGTCTCATTAGAGACCAAACCATTAATGAAGTGAGGTTCTTAATGATTCTTGGTGAAGAGCTGCAGCTAGGGAGGGACTGTGGCAGGTGCAGAAGCCTTCAGTGTGTTCCCGCAGGGAAGGTGGATGACTGGACTGCTGATCACCATGCTCTTGGTTGGTTAGTGGACTGTAGGGCCAGGAGCAACCATATCTGAACAATGCTGACACTGCAAAAATATGAGCAAGTGTTACTCCATATTTTTTTTTTTTTTTGTCCACTGGCTGCTTGGTTAGGGACTGTCAGCAAAGAAGTCTGAACCAAAAAATAGTGTTACGTGGACTGTGTCTAGTTCACACTGAAGTACCACTGATCACTGTACAATCAGAAAAATCATTGTGTTTCTAAGATATGGACATTAAAGTATGGGTTAAAATATCAAAGCATGTTTCTGAGAGATTGACATTTCAAGATTAGTTTTAGGCATCTAATATAGATGCGTACGTTATGGTTGACTGTTTCTATGCCAGAGGTGCACTCTGCTGTCTAGGTAGAGAACATGAGCTATAACCAGGCACTTGGCTTGAACACTGAAAATTAGGCAGTGTAAATATGCAGTTGGGACATGGTTTTGTGTTTGAATGTCTGTGGTAGCATAAGGTGACCACCTATCATCGTTTTACTTGAGCTGCTTTTTAAATGGAAAATTCACTTATGCCGAGTACAGACCAGCTGAGGCTGAAAAGAGTTGAAATATTCCCAGACACGGGACAGCCTGTGAGGGTTTCCAGCCAAACCGCGGGACTGGTCTGCCATGCACGGTTACCTTGATCTGTGGCTTCAGTTTTGCTGTTTGTCCACCTTCCATCCGTCCATCCATTGTGTGTGTACGAAAATTGTTCGGGGAAAGGGTGAAGTAACGCTCGTGAATCAACAGGGAGGAGCGGAGGGGGAGAGCTGCAAGAGGCGAAGTGCATCCTTGTGCTGGAAGGCTTGCTTTTGTGGAGGCATCTCTGCTAACAGCTCTCTTAAAAGACGGTCTGCTAGCTATGGAGATACAATATTGCCTTGTGTAATTACCCTATGGAGAGCCAACAGAATTGTATTTCAGCCTTTATTTTGAAGGATATATGTGTATTCTGCTTGAAACAATTCCTAATTTGAAAGAAATGAAGGTTATGTAGTTCTTCCTAATCCAAATTCCTTTTAAAGAAGTAGTTTCCCTGTTGCTTTTTGCTTCTAGCCTCATAACTAAATGAAGGAAGTTAAGTCATTAGTACACTGCTGGTCTTCAATATTCTTTGTACAAAGTTATGGGGAAAGTAATCAATAAACTTTTTTTTTCTTTTAGTCTCTTTGTTGTAGTGTGATTGCAGTGGAACTGAGAGCAGAGATCCATCTTTAATGCTGCTTTTCCCCTAACAGAGCTATGAGCCAATACACATTGTTTACTCAAGGGGCCATATGCAGCTAATCTTCATGGAAATAAAGGATGAAAATATTCATATCTGGTAACATTTAGCTAACTTGTTTTTCCCCCCATCTAAGTAGGGCAGGTAAACACATCCCTGATATAGAGTAAATCACTTGTTTGAAGGATTTTATTATTTTTCCCTATTTTTTTTCTGCATGTCTTGAACTAAGAAAAATAAATCCATAAAAAGAATACATTAACCTAATATAGGTGCATTGAATATCTGCCGCTACTTTCTGCACGGTATAATTCTCATCTGATTTACTTCAAAACATCGTGATCCCAGCTGTAGAACAGCAACAAATGCAAACTAAAAATACTTAGAATTACTGAGTAAAAAAAGCTGTCTCTCTTTAATGGCATGAAATTGGATGAGACCAGATGGTATAGCACAATCTCCATCCACACCCTTCAGCAGGAGAGCAATTGAAGGTTTTTTAAATTCAGTTTTTCAAAAGTGACATCCTTAAAAGCCAGGTAAAGGCCAGAGCTATAGGTAAGATTCAGGAGTTCCAGCAGGCAGGGACCACAAAAGCTCAGAACATCACCAAACAGAGCAGTAAACTGTGTGACTTTGGGCTGTGGAATCCTATAGGGTTCCTCTGACCACCAGCACAATCCCAAATGGAGAAGGTGAATGTGTTATTGTAGTACTGGGAGGCCTCCTGCATGTGAGCTGAAAAATAAGTGCTATTTCTGGAAGGAGTGACCAAATATTTACGGAGTCAATAGGAGGTGACACTTTTTCAGCATTGGTGTCAATAAATAGTGAGGATGTTCTGAAGGAGCCGCTTGTTTAAAAAAAAAAGTTTGGACTGAATAATCAGAAAGGTGATTTACTTGAATTTAAAAATAAAGATAAGTAAGGGGAAGTCTCTCTAAACAAAGTACTAGATTTCCAAAGGACAGGTACTGAAAAATTAATGAAACTAATGAAGTCTGGGCTGAAGAGCTGTTAGAGCTTGGAAGTGGAGGAGGCAGGGAACTTGTCACAAAATCTGTTTGGAATTTGTGTCCCAAAACCATGGAGCTATGTCCCTTGCCTGATGGGTTTCCCTGCTCCCTTCACATTAAGGTAATGTGCTTTTTGTAGGTAAGGCAAAAACTTTTAAAAAGCCTTGTTAGAGCAAGCCAAATGCCTGCAAGGGAAATTCAAAATCAAACAAAAAAAAATAATGAAGGCCCAAAGTAAATGGCTGAAGAGAAGAGACAACTGTGTCTTAGGGATAAAATTATAAATAAGCCAGGAACAGGTGAAGTTCGCCCTTCTCACAGAGGGTCTCTGGACAAGCCCTTTGCCCAAGTTTGCTGCTCTCCTTTTGTGCCTGGCTGTGTGCTCCTGCCACCTCTCCCAGGCCAGCGCTGGCATCCATCGATCCGGTTAGCCCGGCAGCAACAGCGAACGATGAGCCTGCAGCTGAATTCCTGCTCTGCCATCGCTCACCCTGCAGCCATCAAATGCTAACGGCCATGGGGGTGAGGAGGGGAGCCCTGGGCCTGAGTGAGGGGGTCTTCCCGTCCCCCCAAAGGGACCATGTGCTGATGCCGGTGGGAAGCGTTCTGCTCAGTAGGGGTGTGCTGCAAAGGGGCGGTGAGAAAATAACCTCCCTGCCGAGCTAACTGGGGCGGTAGGTAGTACCAGAAGATGTGCAGCTCTGTTTGTTCTAGCCTGGCACAATTACTCTGCATCTGATCCAGCTTCTTCAGAGTGAAGTTATTCACTTGCAAATGACTTTACAAACAGAAAAGAAGAAAGGAACAAAATTGAGTTTAGCTGAGTAATGAGAAGGGTGGAGAGAATCTTGTCTGTAACACCGTGGAAGACAGTCTTGCCTTTTTTTTTTTTTTTTTTTTGCCTTTATCAGATGGATGACTATGAAATGCATACTAATCTATCAGAAGGGTAGGAAATAGGTAAATGGTTTTAAGACCTCATTTGGTTAATGAATTAAAATGCAGAAGAAAAAGAATCCATGTAGATATACCCACTTGGTCATTTATCACTGCAAGCACTCCTAACAACCATGCCAAATTCAGGCTTTGGGTTATTCACTAATAGCCATAGGCAAATGAAATTAGCATACCGGTGAATAAATTATTCCTAGTCTAGGAGGAAACTTCTGTATCCATATGAAGCACTGAAGTACAGTGCAAAGTGTTGCTTTGGTTTTTTTTCCCCACAGAGTGTGGATAATACACCAGAGATAAACTAGCTATTTCGAATGAGCAGAATGTTATTCCAGGTGACACCTGCGGGCTGAGAAATGGGAACCTGGCAGGAGAGGATTGGATTGGAAAGGACAGGGAAGGTGCTAAACAGCATTCCTTATAAAATGTTCGGCAGCTGTTTGGATCCAACACATAAAAAAGGACTTTATTGTACAAAAAAACCTCCAAGCAAACAACCCCAACAACAACAAAACAAAACCC
This sequence comes from Falco cherrug, assembly GCF_023634085.1. NCBI lineage: Eukaryota > Metazoa > Chordata > Aves > Falconiformes > Falconidae > Falco > Falco cherrug. The sequence goes on along the minus strand of NC_073710.1, from coordinate 17,014,622 downwards.
TCAAAAATGCAACAGAAACATCATTTTACCTTAGAGTGAAGAAACAAGAGAAATAAGAAGAGAGTCTCATAAGTTGCCTGCTTCATCTCTCTCGTTGGTAGCATCTGAGACCTGGTTTTCAGCTCTAGATAAAAATGGCTCCTAATGCTTGGGGAGGGTGTGTGGGCAAGGAAGGACTCATTAATGCTGGGTTTTTCACTTGGGTTTCTGAGGAGCAGTCCCCAAAGGAGTGTGCTGTGTAGTATCGCTATAGTTGTCCATTATAATGTTCAAATTGTAGTGAGGGTAGAAAAGATGATGATGTGCCTCCCTGGCAGGACTGATGTAAGACTGTGCCTAATGGGTAAAAAATGAGGAAGAGGAGAAGGAGAGGGATAAAGTGATGAGTTTATCTGATTAGCCCTTTGAAGTACCTCTTGAACACAGTACTATTCAGAAATTATTTTCCTGTTACAAATATTTATTATTTTAAAAAGGGGGGGTGGGGGGAAGAGATGACTGTATTCTCTTTGTTGGGAAACCTGTGAGGTGTTTGCTAACAAGTGAGGTAAAACAAGGTAACATCTTTGACAGCTGTAATTCTTCAAATAGTTGCAGCGGTGTTCTCTCTGCCCACACATAGTATTCCCTCCACTTCAAAGGCACTTCCTATTACTCATTGGCACTGGTCCCTGCTGGCACACATGCTGCAGGGTGAAAGACTGAAATAAAGGAATAGGTATCATCTTTTTACTAGGTACTGGCCTAAGAGGATGGATAAAGCCTCTCTGATGGGCTACCTGTTTCTTCCTTAATTGCCAAAATTATGCATTTGATTGTTAACATTTTGGGTATTTTTAATACTTGGAAGACAGAGAAGAGTGCCAGTCAAAGACTGTCAGACTGGATGACTACGGTATGATCTTATACATAATAGTGTTATTTGTCTAGTGTCTGACTTTGGTTTGAGCTGCTAGATATCCAGAAAGATGCTACTACAATCACTTAATGTACCATGAAAAATTGCTGTGCTATTACATTGAAGAGTTAGGTACAAAAAGGGACTGGTGTAGCACTCGTGGTGTGGTGGGGTTTATCTGCATTGTATGGAGCCCTGAGAAAATTTGTTCTAGCACGTTTGACGACTGACACTGTAGGACACTGGAGTTTTCTTTAACTTTGTCCCAGACTGTATTTTTACTGGGTTGTTCCCCCCGCCCCGCCCCCCCCCCCCCCCCCCCCCCAAATTGCTTCTAATTAAGGATATCTTGAATTTTCATTTTGCTGGGCATGCGGTGACAGCTGTGCTGCTAAAACAAACATTCCCTGTGCAGTGTAGTCCATCACTGTAAGCCACTCAGCACTGTTGTTGCAGTGATATAAATGAATCTCATGCAATGAGATAGTGATTAATAGCAGGTAGAGCACAGTGCACAAAGATGTGGTACTGTATTCTTCACACACACCCCCACCCCCCCGCAGTTGTCATTTAATGCACTCTATCAGGAGCAGTTTTATATAATGGACATGGGAAGATCCATAAAAGTAACATCTGAGACTGCAGTAGGGCAAGTATTGATTTATTTGTTACAATAAAATTTTTGTCATTACTATGCAATTGCTCTATCTCTGGAAGAATTGATATATGTTGTTGGAAGCTATAACCACTGCGCAAAACTTTTCTTTCTTTTTTTTTTTTTTTTTTTTTTTTTTTTTGTCTTCCATAATTTCCTGTAACTCTTCTAAAGAATCATTATTCCTTATTACATAGGCCTGGCATGCCACCTATTTAGATAAATGCCTGAACAAGTGTGCAGTAAATATTCACAGCAGCTCATGTTTCAACTATATGTGCCACTAATTAGATAATTTAGTGTCTCGAATAAATAAACACAAAAATAGAAGCAGACCTGAGAAAAAAGTGGAGTAAAATGTACTGTCACTGTCATTCTGTGGACCGAGATACCAACTTTTACTCTGTATCAAGTGGCTTTAATATACTATAGATGTTAAAAATAAAGAAGGAAAAACAACGAGAGCAGAAAGAAAACCCTAGCTTACACTCAGTTACCCAGGTAGTATAACAAATGATCAGGGAACGTTCAAAATACTGACTCCCCTGCATCACATTTATTTATCCATGTTTTTTGGCACCTTTCTTGCCAAAAGCTCAGGGAACATGCCAACTTGAGTGTACCCAGGATTTTGATATCTACAGTCCTTTGTTTACAGATCTCAAAGCGCTTGTCAAAGGGGAGAAACATCATTCTCTCATTTGACAGAGGAAAAATAGTGTGTGGCTCACCAAGGTCATGGCAGAAAGCTCCTATGCAAATAAGCTGCTGGGGTTTTCTGCCCGTGTTTGTCTGTTAAGGTAGCTAATGCGGGGCTTAGAAGTGCTGGCAGGAGTCACAGCCTCGCTGTGCTGGGGACTCCCACATGCTAACTCAAATGGTGTGGAATTGATGCAAGAAACATGGTGAATGCTTCTTTCATAGGAGACGTTTTTTTTTTTCTTCAGGATTTTGACCTGTTGACAGGTTTACGGTTTTCCTTATGATTTCCTTACAGCTTCATTTATCAGCCCTGTGGAAACTTTAAATTAGATTCTTCTTAGATTAAACCCATAGATCCTGAAACTGTTAAGCAATTGAATTAAGCAGGATAGAGACAATAGATGGAAGTTTTATTTGGAGTATCAGCATGAACCACTGTGATCAACAACGATAGAACCTGTGTGAAGGCGCCTTAGGTTCTCAGGTTGGCACAGTTCAGTCTTGTTTGTTCTTTGAACACCACGTCTGATATGGCAGATGTAATATTACTCATATACTGGCTGTCATTTTCATTGCTATTCCTGACCCTAGTAAGTCCATTTTTGGTCTTGCAAATTTTTGGAAGCGAGCTTTGGGCAGAAAGGAATCACAGGTTTTCCAAACTGGTTTGGTTTTAATCTCCCTTACCTCAATAATTGGCAGCGAGCATCCTAATTCACTGTTTTCTTCTTGATTGTAGTTTTTGATAAAATCAGCTAGCGCTTCCATTTGTCCTAGCATGCTCTCTGGCTGGACTGTGGATTTCCTTGTTTTCTTTCCTCAAAACTTACCCAGTGCTTTAAAAACAGCATATGATACTTTTTCCCAAGATCTTGCTTCAAAAGTTAGGTGTGTGGCCAATATCTGTGTCAGTGGCTCTAGCATTCACTGACGCAGAGATACATCACCCGTTTAACAGTGATGCAGTTCACTCCTTTTTATCAGTTAGGACAAAAATCACATTCAAAATCTGCTGTAACATATTTCACAAGGCTCTAAGCTTCTTTTTTAGGTAATCCCTTTATTCAGTGCAGAGGGTTCAGATACTGAGGTCTCGGTCTGGTACTTGCTGGAAGTTTTGATGGCAAAAGCAGTATTCACACTGCTCGGTCCAAGTGCTGGGGTTAGCACCCTTGCTCTGGGTCAGCAGGGATGGGGATGAGCTTGCCTGGGGGATGGCTGAGGGCACGGGAGGTGGGCTGGAAGAAGCCTGGCTAGAGGGTGGCTGTAATTAGGTGAAGGACTACTTTGGCTGGTAAGAGGTGAAGAAGTGGCTGTGGTGCTCTGTGAGCAGATCTTGCTATGTGCTGTTCTCTGCTAAGTCAGGGAAGCTCTTGGAAGACCCTTGCCTTGAGCTAGTAAAAACGGGGTACTTTAAGGACAGTGTTCCAGGCTTGACTCGGTCTTTTATCATCTTAAGGGTTTTAAGGTGGTTTCAACATTGATTTTCGTGTCGGAGTTTTTCCATGCTGGATTTTCATTATTGCTCAAATAATACAAACTACAAATATTTGTGGTTACCAATCAGCTGATGGAAATATGAGGACTGCGTGACTTGGTAGCCTGTTCCATCTGAGGATATTCAGTATCAGCTAAGGTTAGCATCCAACTACAGCCAAATGAATGCTCAAGTGAGGTCAGTAAACTGCAAATAAGATCTCTTCTAGATTATTCTTTGCCCAGCATGAAGCTGTTTGAAGTGAACTTCTCACATTTTACACAGAGGCTTGCTAGCACTTTATCATTTGTAAACTGATCAAAACTGAATCGTTCACCAGTCTATAATGTTCATGCCTGTGCTGCTTGATGTAAAACCACAAAAATAAGTAATAAATAAGATGCCGTTTTGGCTTTATTTCTCAGCATCCAAGGAATATGCTGCTTTTCAGTAGTGAGATAATTTCCAGCTATTTAGAGCTAAGCAGAAATATCATACCACATCACTAAACATCTGTGGTTTATATAAAAATATAGATTTCCTTTAAGTGCTTTACTTAAGTCTTTGGTAAGTCGTATTTACATTATTATTGTTTATGTTCCGAGAAGTCAGTAGGACAGTATTGTTGCAGCCTCTGTGGTTTCATGATTCACACTTGATGAGGTTGTTATCAAATGAGGGAGAAGGAACCACTGACGAGTTTATAGCTGTTGCTGTACCGTAGGACACATGGCAAGAACACAATAGCACAGGCAGGTTGCTGTGGTTTCAGAACCAGTATTTTGTTTTCCTAAACAATTTTGTTTTGGTTTTGATCTGCTAAAATCAGTGTACCCAGAAAGGCAACACTTCTACGTGAAGTTTGACTTTGCCTTGGCTTGATCTGGTTAAATATCACCACTCAGCTAATGACACTTGGCATTTGCAAGATTCAGCATTCTGGGGAGATTTCAGTCAAATCCTCACTAGAGTGCAACCAATCCTAAATTGAAGTGCAAGGGGAAGGAAAGGGAACCATAAATAGTAACGATGGTGAATGGTGCAAGAGGCAAGTATCTGGATCTTATGATGTAACTGAGCAGATCCAGCTTACCAAGGTTTTGACTCTGTCCTTCCTGATGCAGATTTTTTTTTTTTTCCCTGCAATGTTGGGAGTTTATTGCGTTGTCACATTCTGTCTGCTTTGTCCACATTTCAGGAAAGTACTTAGGTATCTCAAGGGGGACACACAGAAGTGATGCATGGGCATGGTCAAAACAGACAGATGACACTGGCACAGCAACAATCCTTTACGTACAGTGACTTTTTTGGGGTGAAAGTTGTTTCTGCCAATTGGAACTGCTACTTTTATTTATGCTACCTATCTGTTAAAGGTAACTTTCACTAGGGAAAAGGACCATTTCCCTGTTTAAGGCACCAGTTTGGATATCTGGGTGCTATTTTAGGGTTTGTGCTGACCTGTGTGTCCATGTTAAGATGACAGTTTGTGTTTCTGTTTCTCCATCTGCCCAAGATCGATAGGAACAAACTCTGCTGGTGGGTGAAGGATGCAGTAGCTGGTGATGGTTATTTCATGCAGATGGCTGCAGGGAATTTTTTGTGGTGAATCTCTCATTTCATCTACAGGTTCTTAAGCATGATCTGCTGATGTTTCTTACCCTTTTTTGATGACTTGATCGGGCAGTTCTGTACTACAGAGGAAACTCATATCATGTCTGTCTGCACTACTCTACAAAATATGTGCTCCTTTGTATATGCCTGAAACTCCCTTGTTGGGTCTTTAAGCCTTTGCAAGGGTCTTTAGAGCTCAAGTCTTATGCTGGAAAACTCGATTCAGAGTACATTGTAAATTCCTATTCAGATATGTGCTATTTTGAGTGTCTCCAGGGAGGATGTGGATAGTTTCTTAAAACTTCTTTCTGAAAAGTAGGTGTATTTGTGATGTTTCACAAGGCTGATAAATCAAAGCAAAGATTCCAGGAAATTAATTATAATCAGATGAAATCTAAAACACTCTGAAGTTTGTTTTTACCAGCTTTACTGAGTTTTGGATCAAACTACTTTAGAAATCTTAAGCAATTCAGAGCAGAGCATATAAAACTGCTGATAGATGGAGCTGGCACCTTTTTCTGAACCAGTAAACTATCAGGAAAGTCCACTGCTGGAAGAACACCCCTTGATGTTTCCTGAATAAGAAATATAATGAATAATGGAAACACCCTGTTTCCGTGAATAAGAAACGAGAAGACAAGAAATTAGCATCAGGATACCTTAAGCAGGGCTAGGTCATGCAGTGCTCCACCTCTCAGTCTGTCCAGCTTTAGGCTTTTAGGTAACACATACCAGCAGGAAAGGCAGAGTGGTTACTAAATGTTAGCCAGAGGTTAGGCTTAGACTGAGCTGTGAGAAGGGACAGAAGAGCATTTGCTTGGCTGGCTTTTGTTGTAACATTTGAGAGAGGCAGGCAGGGTCATTCAGCCCTCCGTTGCTAGACGAAAACTGAAGGAACATGAAAGCAAGCCAGTTCTTGAAAACATCTTCCTTTTGGCTCTTTCCAACAAGATTCTTCAATGTGTTTATTATCATTGGGATGCTTAGGGATCACTGAGAATTGAGTTTTGTCTTAGATTGAGTTTGCAGGGCCTGGGCTTGGCTCTTCGAAGCTGGTGTCAGGAGCACTGTGCAGAGCTGAAGTGAACCATGAGCATTTCAATATTTTTCAACTTTCCTATTTGACATCTCCCTCTTGTCTTGAGGTTTTTTCCCTGCACTCCATATAGAGGGAAACTTAAATACATATTTTTCTAAGAGATTGCTGTCTAAATTTTCCTTAAGTTAAACCATGTGTTTTGTTGGAAACTTTAGATGTTTATCTGTTTTTCTGAGTTTTTTCTTTCCCTTTTATACTTTTACCCTCTCCTTAGGGAGCAACAAAGCAAAACACCAATGTCTCTTCCAGACAACATTAGAAGGACAAGAGATAAAGCAGGGTTATATTTGCTCTCAGAAAAGTTTAAGGCTCCTGCTTGCAAAGCTCTTTATCTGTGTGGATGCAGAGCCATGCCCGTCAGCTCTGTGGGGACTACCACGATGAAGCTCCTCTTTCTTGTTCCTCTAAGGAAAGTGGACAAACCCAATGCAGAAGTACTTGCCATCTGTTAAAGAATTAGAGCTCTTAAAATCTCCTTTAGCAAATGCTTGCAATTCTGCCACTGGAAATAAAGGGCCCTTATTCACGTTCTTGATGGCTGTGAATTTGGCACCTTCCAAGAGCACTATGCAATTTCTGTTTTTAATAACTGGGTGCATTATTAGAACAAGAAGGGATATATAGTTTGTGAGAAACCCAGAATAGAGCAGCAGATACATTTTCAGACTTAATTTCTCATTTCCAAGCACGAAATTTCTGGGAGGTGTCATAAGCACCATCTGCGTAGCCATTCAGGGACAGCGCTTCCCCAGGAGGAAGGTGCCAGGTCTCTGGTGGTGGAGAGTATCTACCCCATCCTTCCCACCCCAAAGGGTATTTACGAACTGGAAATGAAATCCCCACTCTCACTAGTGTGTGTCAGGAGGAGGTCAGAAATCATAAACCAATCCTGTCTTAGGTTGTTCCCTGTCATCTGAAGTTTCTTATGCTCTAAAAGCAACACTGCAGTTCTGTGTAGGTGACAAATGTGAAAATACATAAAATATTTGCATAATTGAGAGACTGTCTTATTTAATCTTGAAGTACAAGAAGAAAGAGAACTCTCCTTCCCCACCAACACGAACACCCTATTCTTGGCTTTTAAGAAAACTGTTACTTCAGCAAAACTCAGTTTTTCAGCTGTGTATCTGCCCAGCCAGCATGCTCTGTCTGTGCAGCTTTTATAAGCAGGTACACATGGATTTCCAGAACAAAACAACCATAAACCGCAGCGACACTGTGGCGACAACACAAAACAAGACCTAAATTTAGACCCTGGGTAAACAGGTGACACTCAGCTCCGTGGCATGGTTTGCTGGTTTGCGTTGGGTTGGAATATTAAAAGCTAACGCATGAGAAACATGTGGCTTGCTAGTGGTGTAGTTTTGGGGATTATTAGGGAGGATATTAATTTAAGTAGCTCAGGATTTAATCCAGGGAGGTGGCTTAAAAGGAGTCGGGAACAGAGCAATCAGGAGCCTAGCACTGCTGGAGAAAATGAAGAAAAAGCTGGAGAACAGGGTCAGCGTCACATTTATTGTGCCTGGCAGTGAGAGGCATCAGGGCTAAGTCAGGTGGCAGCCTGCTATTCAGCCTGTGGGACGTATTTCCTACTCCCCAAACCTGTGCTGTGATTGTCACCAAAGTGGTAGTTTTGGTACAACAGATACTGTTGTACAAGTCTGTGATTTGGGTGGCAGAAACTTTTACTCTGCTTTGGTAGAAACAGCAGAGTGAAACAGAACTTCACTGCAGAAAAGAGAGGGTTTGGGGGGGGGGGATAAATTAGTCTCACTTCACTGAAGCAAGTCATGCTACAGAGCTTTATACTTATCTGAGGAATGGACTCATGTAGGGATAAAATGATGGGAGTGTTATCATTCTGCCTTAAACTGCTGTAAAAGGAAGATTTTGTTGTTGTTGTTGGAAATTTATGGTGGCATATAGGAATGTTTATGTGAACAGCAGAAAGAAAAAAAGTGTTCTGTAATATCCTGGCCATGTGTGCTTGCTAGCTTTAGCTTAGTTTTCCTGTGACTGAATTTTAATTTCAGTCTATTCCCCCTCCAAATATCTGTTTTATTCTCCCTCACTTCTTGTTGTTGTATGAACAGTGTTGTTGTGATGCATTGCAAGAAATGCCTTTTGAACTAGTCTGTCTGCCAATGACTATGTCCAGAACAGCACGAGTGATACACAGGGCATAAAAATGCTGTGGAGATTGATGAACTGTATGTACACTGACACACAGAGATGTACATATATAAAGACACACAGAGATGTACATATATAAAGAGAGGAAGAGGAAAAGGCGAGTGGAGCAAAAAGTTGTGAACATTGGTCAGTTATGAGAACAGACCCTGTAATGCTTTTGAGGCTCTTTGTATCTTCTTTGGTTCGCTGTAATGAGTAATGCACTTGTAACAGATTATTTCATCTCCCAGGGGACAGCCTGACCCTTCTCACCTCTCCTTATCGTAGGCATAAGTAGCCACAGGGGAGGCAAATTGTGTTTCAACCTTCCCCAAAGGGTGTGTGCAGGGATGGAGCCTGACAGACTGCAGAAAATCCTGCAAAATTAATTTACTGGCCCTCTACGTGGCTGCCAAGGGTTTCCTCTCTGCTGCGTGGCTGTGGGTGCTGCCCCTTGCACGGAGCCTGGGCTGGGGGGGGGGGGGGGCGGCAGGGCTGGGTGCTGAGCTCGGTCCCTGCGGGGTGAGGCAAGGCGACGTTACCTACAGCCTTTCTAACACACTGGGTTAAACTCGACCCATAGGTACTTTGTTGAAATGTGTACACATTTATTACTAAATCCTTATGTGTATTTTACACCTCTTTTCCCCTTGATTTAAATGTCCTGATGAATATTTATTGCATCCAATTACATTTCAGTAGCGTATTTGGTTGTCTGAAATAAAAGCTTTATTATTATTTAGATATTCTTTTTATTTACATATCCTTATTTACATATGCAGCTTTATTATTACTGCACACATATTATTTCTAAAGACAAAACCTTTGATTAGAAGGGTGCTTAAATGCAAGTGTTTACACTGCTGATACCTGCCAGAGAAAGTATAGAACATGTCTATAAACTGGCACATTCAGGAAAAGGCATATTTCTAATGTCCTATTGCTATTCTTTTTTTTTTTTTTTTCTCATGATGAATTTAAAATATAGAAGGCTGAAAAAAAAAGTGAATTTCTGCATCTGATCTAGACCTACGTGATGAATATCTAAGAAGCAAACAATTTGTCAGGAGTTTTCAGACTAAAGTTCCTATAGCACATGGCTTGTAGGGAACAGTGATTTACAATTCCCTGTGAAAGCTTTTCCGGGCTGAAAAGCTAATAGATGATGTTGCTATTTAAGTGCTAAGAGAATGTTTTCAGCCCTCAAAGGTTAGGATCAAATAAAAAGTTGTGTTCCCTGGAACACACAAGAGAGAGGTTATATCCTGAACTGATGTATCCCTGTTATTTATCTGTTTGAATTCATTGAAAAATAAATGTTTTCACCAGGGAAATATTTTATTTTAGTATGAAGAGTCACTGAACACATACATCTGCCTTGGAACAAAATTAGCCGTGATATTAAACTCATGTTCAAAGGTATATTGGCAAACTTTCATGTGGAGTCCAAAAACGCTTATTACTCTTTGATTCTACAAAGCTGACGTAAGCTTTCCATATTAATACCCACACAGCTACCTGGTGAACGAGAGATGGATTTTAATGCCTTAGAGATGTGACAATTCCTTGAGGACTTTTGGAGCCTGCCTTGATATGGGGGTCTTAAGTACAATTTATGAATTCTGGTTGAAGTTATGAAGTTGCTGTTATGAGAAATGATAGCATCTTGGATCGCTACAGATAGTGAATCCATCATTTTCTCACAAGTTCTGTCATGTACTCCAGTATAATGACCACGGAGAGTCACTCATCTTAACGCCTGGGTGCTGAACGGCAGGTCAGGAGAAGGGATTTTCTACCATAACGTCAGGAGAGGGAAATAAGGACTTTGGTAATTTCTTGGCCAGAAGCAAGGGGGTGAAACATTTGTTGAAAAAGAAGTCGTGGAGGAACAAGAAACACAGACATTGCTCTGAGGAAGGAAAATATGATTACTTAAGAGACAAACCCAACCTAATGGCAGGACCCAGAGTAGGCCAGGGAAAGTTGGCAAGCTGGGCTGAAAAAACTATTTCTGAAAAGAAGCCATGAGACAGCAGAAAAAAAAATCCTCATCAGCTGATGAGTTTGGATTCCTGTCCAAGAAATTCTCCAAAGTGCTGAGGAACCAGAGAGAAGGAAATAAATATAAGCATTATTACTTTTGTTTATGTATCTTTTGACTTTATGATAAATGACAGGGATATTTTGTACTTGGAACACATGCAGATATGTAAAGGATCCTTGTGTTTGGAGTGTGCAACTTCTACTTTTAAAGTCTTCAGGCCAGAGAGGATCCCCCTGATTAATAACCACCCGCAGATAACACTTTGCTTTCTTTCAGCAGTGGGTTGATGTTCTTTTTTCACTGTTAGTGTAAAGGCGGCCACTTTTTGCCAGTGTGTCTGGTTTTCTGTCAACATGGAGGAGCTCTTAACCGGAGGACAGAGAGCAATGGAGAACAGTTTGGGTTTGCTTTGCTGAGAGCCCCTTGGTGCAATTGGTATTTGACAACTGCAAGTCTGGTCTGAACTGTGCCTTTTGCATCTGAAATAGAAGAGCTTCCTGATGCTTCAGATGTGTTTGAGTTTTGTTTCCTGCATCTGTGCATTTAACCCAGATTGTAGATTTGCATTGTTTGGATGTGAGCTTTCCCCAAATTCAAAACCTCTGGAGAAGTGGTGTGGGGGGGTGTGTGTGTGTGTGAGAGGAGGATGGCGGATGAGGAGAGGAGGCAGATGGAGTGCTTGTTCTATCTTGGGTCCTGTCCCAGCTCTTCTTCCTTTACACCATGGCATCTTATCCAAATATTTTTAGTTGAAGAAGCTACCATTTTTCTGGGGTAAACATTGTGCAGACTCTGCTGCCTCCCTCTTTGCTTCTGCTCAGTCAGGTCTCACTTTACTCTTAGCCTTACAGTCCAGATGGCAATTTTCAGACTGAATTTATATTTTGTAAAGTAAGAAAGGGTCAGGCCCTCCATTCCTGCTTATCCACGTGTTTCAGGATGGGAAAGGATTTGTAAGGACGGGCTTTGCTGCGTTTCCAGCCCCTGTCCTGTGCAGGGGGGTGCGTGGGCAGCGGAGCTTTGCCTCACCTTGCTGCACATCTGCAGCTCACCCAGGGAACTTTGTGCGCATCCTGCACAGTGGGGCTGAGCGCGGCTCCGGCTCCGCATCAGCCGCTATGGGAAATGGCTCACTGAAGCTGCTCACTGGCCACTGAGGGGTGGCTGATGGGCAGAGGTAGTTTGTGAGGGTACAGGTTGGTGATGCTGCTGTGCTCGGAGATCCTGGAGTAATTGGGTGGTCTTGCTAACAGAGGCTGGATTGTGTCCGTCTGTGCCCATGTTGCCCCCCAGGACTGCATCTGTTGGGTGGCGTGTGTGCAAAAGCAGAGTTGTTCACGCAGCAGCATCACCTGAGACTGTGCTGAGATGGAGAAAGCCTTCGATGCACAAGTAGGTTCATTTTGTCACATCAGAGCCGCTGTTCCTCTTCTTTGCAAGTCCAGCCGCATTGAACCCCGGTGGGAGGACTTGCAATGTGTTTTTGACCATAATTTCTGCCACTTCATTTCTTTTCAGTGACAGTGTAGTGGAAAGCAGAGCTGAACACACAATCTGGAGCCACTTTTTCCTGTCTCTGCAAGATAGCACTTTAAAATTAGGTGAGGTGCATTGATCTGAGAAAGCCAGGAGCGGGGGCTGGAGGAGGTGGAAGCAGAGATGCTACTTGCTCTCTTACAGAGCTATTTACTGACCAGCTATTATTTTGTCTTTTGTATTACTGAGAAATTCATACATTGTATTTGCCTTTTGTATAGGGCTCTCAACAAGTATCTCTTTGTCAGCCTTACAAAGGGCAATAAACTCTGTGTTGCAAATAAGCCTCAGTAACTGCTGGACATTATGACTAATTGTAACGCAGCATATATCCTTGAGGACTATAAACCTATATTAAAAGACAATGGTTGAGAGAAAAGCTATTGAATTGAGATAGTACTCATGTAACCCCATGGGGGCTCAACAGACAACAAGGAGGCCATTGATACAAGCTTTAACACAAAAAGCCACATAGACAGAGAGTCATCCAAACCAGTATGGTGTGTGGATGACCACATAGTTCAGTTTAATGCTGCTTTTGTTTTGTTCTCACTTAGAGGCAGACAACACACACTGGAACATCAGAATTAGTTCTGTTTAGATTGCTGCAGAGGGAACAAAGGGGAAAACGAGAAAATTAATGGAGCAGTGCCCCCCTCACCTTCTCTTGTTGTGTACTAACACTTCTGAAATCTGTCCTGGTCCCAGGGTAAATTCGGTAATGCAAGTGAAAGAAAGCAGACTATTGTCTTTTTCTTTATTTTCTGAAAGACTGAGCAATGTTGAAGCTTCTTTTGCTATTTCTCTCTCTGCCTTTTTTTTTTTTTTTCCTTGCATGTCCTAAATAAGTTCAGATCTGGTTCTATAACTGATGTTATGAAACCACCTGCTGAGTTTTCAGTTAGGACATTAAAATGTAAGCAGTCAATGTTTAATATGCGTTGCCATTGAAGGCGGAACTGAATCTGAATTTGCGAGTGATTTTAGGCTGAGGAATCGCGGGTTTGGCTTTTGTCTCTTGGGGTGGTTGTGCCTTGGATTTGGGTGCATCTTTGTACCCCAATATCATATTAGTCATTGAATGAGTTGCACTAAAAAGCGCTTCCATCTCTGGAGTGATGCTTTTTCTCCTTTGTATGGCTATAATTACTCGAATTGTAACCTGTGTGTCTGTGTGCACAAAGCCAGTTTTTCACTGAGCCTACTCCGAGACACAGCTGAATCTTAAAGTTATGTGTTTATCTCTGCCTTTGTTCTGATGTAGGGAACAAGATTGTCCCTGTAATTTAAAGATGATCAAACCCGTAGTTAGAGCCTACTTGATATACTGATTAACGATCAAGTCCACCCAGAAGAATCCCAATCTATTGCTTTGCTAACTTTTTCAGGAAAGCAAAGGAAGGATTCATGAACGTTTGATCCTTAGGCAGGAAAACAGGAAGAAACTACCACCTTTTCATCTTTTCATTGTTTTAATTACAGATGACATCCTCTGCTATATATTTAGTTTATTTTGTTTTCCTAGGTCTCACCTCTGAATCACTCGGAAATCCTTTTAAATTCCAGGTAAACTTCCTGCTTCCAAGAACACCACCTCAGCCTGTCCCTGGGATGCACATTTTCCCCTCTTCTCCATGTGCTGTATGTGCTTTTCCCCACCCCATGGCTGATGAAGTTTTGTCTATTTGGTTCTGTGCTGTCCTTCTGTGTTTTGTTTGAATATTTTCTGCTTCTCCAGAAAGTTTCCCATCTCAGCCACTCTTGTGGATAAACATGTGCTGGTGGCATCTTCACGGCTTCATTAGAAATGCAATATTAGCTGCACTAAGAATGAAAACTCACGGTTACCACTGCTGCTAATTGGAACCCGTCCTCACTTGAAGTCAGTAAGGCTGTACCACGGCAGTAAGCGAAGCAGGAACGAAACTAGTTGTACCTGTTTTAAAAACAGCATCCTGTGTGCAGAACCCACTGTACTTACTGAAAACAGCTTTCCAAAGTTTGAGATTTATTTTTATTTAATTTCAAACAACAGGGTGCAGATTGTTCTCATTATCGGTGACCTGTAACTAACCCCTATCTGTTAATGCACCTCAAGCAGGTGAGATACAGATGTGTTCCTTACCCTGGCAGTACTGCTAGCTTGGATTTTTGCCCCCAAAAGGGAGCACACCATGAGAAGCTAACTGTGGTAGAGATGAAATTATGCATGTGTCGTTCACAAACACCCTGGTAACTTTTATTTCCAGCTGTTTAGGCCCCTGTGCTGCAGAGCATCAGGAGTCCAGCAGCCTGTAGTGTCTCTTCAGGGACACGGTTCCTCCATGACCTGTGTGCAAAGCAAAACCACCTTTTTGTGCTTGTTTGGGGTTTTGGGTTGGTTGGTTTCCTCTGACAGAATAACCAGCTTGGTAGAGAGCCTGAGGATGGGGTTTGGCAAGTGTGAGCAGGGTGCCTGGCTGGGCGATGTGCTTGCCCTGTGCAGGCGGCTCCCACCCGGCCATCTCCACAGCACTGCTCGGTGTTGTGGGCCAGAGACGGGCCTGCAGCCCTGTGGCGCGGGCTCTGCCGCCTGCCTGGCAGTCCCCCCTCACCTGGGCAGGGCAGCTGTGGCCAGCCTTCCTCCTCCTCCTCCTCCCCCCGCCCCAGCTGCTGGCGGCCATGGCTGGGCAGGGGGCCAGCCGGCACCCACCCACCCCCCGGCGCGCGGTGGAGGCCTGTGGGATCCAGCAGCCCCTTTCCTGCCCAGGGCTGGAGGCGGCTGTGTCCTGCCCTCAGCTTGTAACACCGGGAAGGCTGGAGCTGTTCTTCCTCAGTTCTTGTTGTTTTGTCTATTTAGATTTAAAATCTTCAGGGCCTTTGTAAATACAGTTGCCACGGGTGTCTAACCACCGCCCCAGGACAGATAACTGCACTCCCTCAGGGAGGCTTGCTCAAGTCCCGTGCAGGGCCCTGTTTTCCTCACTCTTTCTAGTACCTTTTCTCTGTCACCAGCTGCCCCTCTCAGACTTTTCTGCAGACTGTTCTTTTAAACTTCATCCAAACGTGAGTTTATTCCTTCTTTTATCTGATTATTTTTGCCTGATCCCAGTTTCTCAGCTGTGTCTGCCTGGCACCTCCATCAGCTTTTGTCTTGTGAAGGAATCTGCTCTAAAGAAACACCCTACGTGGGAGTTATACTTTTATTGGAGCTAATATTTTACCCGGAGAATTAGTCCCAGTGGAATGACTGGGACGATTTGCATGCTTAACATTAGGCACACTGAAGTCCTTCACTAAATCAGGTCTAATGTGTGCACTGAACTTCCCCTGACTTAGTTGAAATTCTGCAGTCCAAAAAACCTGTAATTTAAAGTCAACATGTGAAAACCTGGGGTGGTTGTGGCTGATGCCAAAGCTGTCTGTGGCATCCGTGGAACTGGCATGTCACCTCAGCTGTTAAGCCCTCAGACAAATACCCCAAGAACACAAAACCTTCAGTCAGTACTCTTCTAGCAAATGAACACCGTCTTGTATCGAAGGATTAGGTATTGCAAGAGTTAACCTAAAAATTTAAACACGGTAATTCTGTATGAATCTCATTGCCTTCTTTTTCCTGTTTAAATTTGTTTCTTTTTAAACTGACTTCAAGAAAGAAGAGAAAAAACCAAAATCCTTCTATTTGTTACGTTAGCCTAAAGCAAACAAACTAAAACTTCTCAATGTTGTCCACCGTAATTCATTATTCTGATGCAGTACTTTTTTTTTTCTTTTTTTTTTTTCTTTTCCCTCTTCTCTTTTCCCCTTTCCATTGCCTGAATAATGTTCTTTGAAGACTACATCATCAATAAACCACTCTGGTGAGGCTTAGAGGGCCTAGAATAATGAATAACAATTAGGGACATTTAAAAGGTAATATTTTTTCCTGCAATTTGGGAATTGATTTATGAAGTTGGGGATCCTCCAATTTCATCAAATAAATGGTTTCTTAAACCAATTCTTCTTACCGTCATGGTAACACCTTTAGATCTGGCACAGTTAGCAAGCTTTCTTGCCAACTTATTGTTTTTGATGCAAATGAAGTATCTTTCAACTTGCACAATTAACAGAATTCTTGTCTAAAATCACTGCAAATGTTCTACAGCCCAGTTAAAGTAGTGCAGTGTCAGTTTTATAGTGAGAGCCATCCTTTTGAGCTTCATCTGTGTGATGCTATGTTTATTTTAAAAATTAAAGCCATGGGTATTTTTTCCTCATGACATTTCTTGAAAATGCATTGTAAGTTAAAGGCCTGATGAGCACACCTCATAAATGGAGCTATGTCATTAGCTTAGGTAAGCGAGTAAAAGGTCAAAGTCCTGCGTAACAGCTTGATGAAACAGATCATAACACCAAAACTAGTCAGGGAGATCAATAAGTAGATGTGTAAAACATATGGAACAAATTAGAGAATTTGGACTGAGGGGTAGGATTTTCATAACCACCCCAGTGATAAAGAAGCATCCGCATCCTTAAAAAATAGCTGTTGAGAAGCTCAACCCGTACGGTCACCAGATCTTATGATGCCTAACTGAATTTTATCTCCAGCTCAGTGCCAGCAAGCTTTCTGATTCACCTTTAAACAGCCAGCCCCTGGGATATTTCCAGTGTCTTGCTGGTGGGTCTCCTAATGGAATTAAACTACAATACCTTGCACTCTGCCAGGGATGAACGTCTGGAGAAAAGGATGCTGAGGCAATAGTCTTTTTCACAGATCCTTAACCCTCTTTGGAAGTACAAGCCAGAGCAATAGTTTGCTGGAGGCTCCAGGTAGAGCAAAACCCCAAGGCAGAATGTGTAAGATTTTTAAATACTCATCAACTTCAAAAAGGGTGAACAATGCCACTTGTAGCAAGGAAATATTTAATATAGCCAAAAATATTGCTAACAGTACATTGAAAATCATATATGGAAAATGGGAATTAACTTGTAAATAAAATCTATTTCTTCTACGGGCTTCCCCCCCTCTCTTGCTGGGTGGTGTGTTGAACAGTAACGCTTGTACTTAACATCACATCTCTGATGTTCTTCCACAGGGGATTTCTCAGCCTAGGTAGTGTATATGTGATGCGGAGGAGGAACAGGAAAAATGATCCTGTAATTTCCCAGAATCCAAGAGCAAGGGCAGTGTCTCCCAAAATCCTTTCGGTGAATGCATGCTTAGGGGTCACATTGTGTGCCATTGGTCTAACCTTTGGGCTAATGGCCGATAGCTCCTTTGAATAAGATATAAAAGAGCATGAAAAGCATCCCCTCTAAATATCTGCAGGGCTCTGAGTGCGGATGTCCGTGTCGTTTCTCCATAAAGCTGGCTCATGCAAGGATTCATAAGACTTCTTATATTTCCTTTCTTGTTCTTTCCGCCTCCACCCCCTCACCTCCTTTTTTTTTATTTTTTTTTATTTATTTATTTTGGAGAAAACGTCAGTCTTAAGTTAGGTATTCAAGGCTAAACATGTAATTTTATTTTTTTATATATATATTGCTTGTTATGCTCTAATCCTACTCCATTCTTTCTTTAGATTAATGAAAACAAGTACAAGTACATTCTGGGTCTTTGTGAGCATTTCTGGACCCTTTGGAGTCTTTTAATTCCTGCCTGTTTCAGCTCAGTTTGGGATACTAAGCGTGGTGTCTGCAGTGGGTTACCGAAGCCAGTGCTAATTCATTTTGCAGACTGTGTTTGGTGGCAATTCGATAGCCACTGCATGAATCCTTTGGGTCACCCCAGTGGTGAGTGTAAAGTAGATGGCTGGTCAGACGTGGGCTGCAAGGTTCGGCCTTGCTGTTTTGAGGGTGTAGGTACACCTAGAACCGGCCAAACTGAAGGGGGTGGCTCCCACCTTTTTGCTCATTAGGATGCAAGGAACCACTCCCTGAAATTTAATGGTAACCACAGAAGTAATAGGACGTAGAAACATATTTTACTCAGTCAGGACTGTCGATGTGTCTCGGAGAAAGCTGGACAGAAGTTTGGGGACACCCAGTCGGAGAGAGATGTGCAGAATTGTTAAATCAGATTTTTCAGTGTGGCACTAGACAGGTGGTCTGGAGACTAAATAACTTTGTGCCTGGCTCAGACTGTTTTCACACATTCAAGCATGTGTTTTCAGAAAGAGGAAAAATATTAGCTTAGAACAGTTATTTTAATTTAGATTTTCCTAAATGCTGTCACACAGATAAATAGTATGGTTATCACAGTATTTCTGAATTGACAGCTTTTATGGAGCTTAAATATAGAAAAAAAATTCTTTTTGCTACTTGTAAAATATACAATTTGAAAAGCAAAAAGTTTACGTTTTCCCTGCTGCAATTCTATAGACTGACTATCTGTCACTCCTTTTCATGAGATCAGCCTGGAGCTACTAAACCCTAATTCCCTCAACAGACAACAGCCACAGTGCCAGGGAGGGATTGCCTGGGCTGCAGCTTCCAGAAACATGTGAATCACCCCAGCACTGTGCAGCTTTTTGTGCTTCTCTTGCAATTTCAGCGGGAAAATAAAAGTAATTAGAAAGCTCCATTTGGCAGCAATGCTGCTTGTTTGAAAGTGACCTACTAAGCTGCAAACCATGGTCTCCCCCTTTCCTTTCTTCTCCACCCCACTCACAATCTAAATCTAAAATCTGGTCATCTCTAGCATGGTTCTGTTTGGAACTGAGCTGCTGCATTTTATGCACATTCCTGTTATGTTTAGCAACTGTTGATAAAAAGATCTCGAAATATTTATGTTGGACATCTCTATGTATGTCAGTACTGCCATGTCCTCACTGCTGCCAAATTCTGTCTCTTTCTATTATTTTGATATATGGTGGGTTATTGTAGAGCACTTGCTTCTGTACTCCTTCAAATGCTTGAGTTATTCCATAGTTCCTCTCTGAGAGTCATTTGCTGCAGCTGTGACATTACTCATGGTTATCCCTTAACCTAATTAGTTCAGTTTATTTACTCTGGGAGAAGGGAAGTGCAAGATAGAGAGCGTATTGTGATACAGCCCATACTGCAGACCCTGCAGCGGAGGTGGGCCAGAAGAGTTTTCATGAATCTGATTTTAGAGGTCCTTGCTGCTGGAAGAGGGCGGTATTTTAGTTGCTGCTCTTTAGAGGTTTGTCCAACATTTAGCTGATATAAATAGAGCCACTGGGAGAGACAGAAAAAGATGAACTAGCTGACTCAATGTTTGACGGATTGGCCAACATAATGGAAGTTTTGCAATCCTCTGTAAGCAGGGGTAATATGATAGCAAAGGAACACTGGGGGATCCATTAGATTTGCATACTAGTAATCCATCACAGTGATGAAATTAATTCAGTTGCATCTTATTGCATACTCCATATGATGCAAGAGTGGTAAAGATGAATCTCAAATATGGATTCCTTAACATTTCAAGGAAATTATATGTAGAAGGTATGCAAAGCAGTTGAATGTAGGAGTGATTGTTTAAACAGTAAAAAATGGAAAGGCATATTTCCTAAAAAGAAGCAATATTTTGATTTAATGCTGTCTGTTCAACACAACAGTTTTAAATGTAAGGATTGGAAGTAATTTAAATATCCATTTTCAGGACCTACATATTGATTAGATGTCCAAATGTAGTCAGCTCCCCCAGTCAAACTTTGCTTGATGAGAATGACATAAATTTTTTCTAGCTATAATTACAATATTTGTTTATTTTGAGGTAGATTTAATGTGCCATATAATTAACTGGTGCAGAGAATTAAGCTATAAAGCATACTATTATCTCTCAGGCTTTTTTCAGGGCTATATGAGACTGTTACATATGGCACTGGTTGTTGATAACTAACCTAATGAAATGATACCATCACACAGAGGCTGTTTCTCAGTATCCGTTCCTACTGATAAGAAGTTATCTGTCTTGATATTGATTTGACATCTATCTGTTCCGTATGTGACTTTGGAAACTAATGACTGAGGTTGTACTGAATATTCAGAGATAAATTTTCAGATGAGCAGAGGGCCAGCCTTCCTATTTCTTAGAAGCTTTTTTTTTCTTGCCTGCTAATGAACCGTGGGTGCAGGCATTAGCTCTGAGACAGCTTTTTATGATTGAAGATCAGATCAGCTAAGGGCTAGTATTTGTGCTTGCGATGCATTGTAGAGAGGAAACCAGGAGTATAAGTATTGATGGTATTCTGGCAAAAGGAAGGGCAACTTTCTTGAAGTGTCAGACTTAAGATACTACACCTTTCCTTAAATTACAACTTGCTTTCAGCAGAGCAACTCAATGAGCTGAAAACTGAGAAGTGTGTTGCTGCTGTTGACCACCCCGCTAAGGCTCTGGAGGATTTGGAAAGAACCAGCCTGATTTTGCAGGACTAGCAGGCCATTTATATGTGTACAAGCCAGAACTGCAGCGGAGGGAAAACACAGTGTCCAGGTCCACGGTCAGGTGTGAATGGGGCTGGGATAGGGGAAAATATGTCATTTGGCGGTCCTTGCCAGTTTTGTTGGCATGGTGCTGCCTGGGTGCAGACGCGGGGACAGGAGAGGTGTGCTAGGGCACAGCCGGGCTGCCTGGCCTGCCTCTTTGCTGCCGGCCATGCTCTGGTCAAGGGACAATGGTGTGGGGATTTGTGCTGCCAATGCAGTGCACAGAGAAGAATTCATTTTTGGGCGAGCCCTGTGGGCTGGGTAGGAATTTGGTTGCATTGCTTCCCCTGAATTTGCCCAAAGTGATTTTGGAGACCATCTGCCAAATACTCCAGGACATCTTTAGTTCTGGTCTGGCATGTGTCAGGAGTGCGGGGTCTCCCACAAGGCAGAGCTTTAAGAAAAACGCCATTAATGTCAAAACCCCTCAGTCAGCCAACATGGTTTTATCATATGTATTTATGCTGCCTAACGGCCAGCACTGAAAGCAAAGGAGAGTGCACAAGTCCTACCGAGGGCAGCACAGAGCGAACAGCACCCGCATTTAGGTGAATTATCCCCTGGAGAAGCCGATGTCAAAGCCTTGGTAGAGCAGCCTCCAGCCTGGGGAACTTGTGGGAGGGTACGTCAGTGTCAGCAAGTGTGCTCGGTGTAGTAGGAGCTAAAGGCTCGGTGTCGAGTACGTGGTGTCGGCAGGGCTCATTAATGAGGGTTTTGGTTTGGATTGCCACTAGTCTGAGCCCAGGAACTCATTAGGGTTTGTGACACTTCAGGTGCATCCCTGGAGTATGTTCTCTGCCTTCCAAATGGGTGTTTTGCTCCAAGGCCACCCATGCTGTGAGCCAGAGCATGGTAGGTGAGGACAGCCGGGAGGACTGCAGAAGTGCTCCCCTGATGTACTAATGAGGGCATGTTGTTCGGTGTTGGGCAAGAGGCATAGGAATGCTTTCCTTTGGGTTCATATGCAGTGTCAGTGAAATCCCAGGGGGTGAATAGGTGACAAGCGTTTGCATCAGCTTCCATGGAGCCGGTGCCACATTAGAAAGCTCTGTTCTTCAGTGCTCTTGTTAGCTGTTTAACCTTTCTGAACTGCCTTTGCCCAGCCTGCTGCATGCTGCATTCTTTTCTCAGTCCATTGCATTTTGTTTCTGTATTACACCATTTTTTTAGTGTTTCCATATTTATGAATTCATCCATCTACAATAACAATTACAGTTGGAATGTTTACTTTGCCTGATAACATTTACAGTTCATCTACTGGGCAAATACTTGTTATTCTTTGCTTATTTTTTTAAATATATATTATTAGAAGAGCTTTTGTAAAATTTAATTCATTCCTCCCAAATATGTTCCATTTCACACAATTGGCAGGAACAAAAAACAAATCAGAGCAAAACAAAGCAACCCCATCTTCTCCAAAGAAAAAAAAAAAGGGGGAGTTGGGAAAGGTACTGCATTGACAAAGAGAAAACCAAGATCTAGCATTTAATTTTAAGCTAGAGGGTTTTTGGTTGGGTTTTTTTTGTTTGTTTGTTTGTTTTTTGTGGGGAATTTTGGGGGAACAATTTTTTTTTCTGGCTGTTTTACAACATGGGATGCAATTATGGGTGACTTAAAGACGCCATGTGGAAACACACAAGACTGACGTTCCCCCATGTGCCAGATGAAGTGTGTGATGCCCGTGGGTTGTTCAGCAGTGATGTTTGTTACAGGGAGTTCCTGAGCCCTGGTGTGAACTACAGCAGCCTCAGAGAGGCTTTTTTATGCTGACATATAGGTGTTGGGACAGCTAGGCTCGGTGCAGCCAACAGCCCACGCGGGGAGAGGAGAGGGGTGGACGCTGGCTGCTAGTGCCCACTGATGTGTCCCACCTTCAGCCACCACAGTAAATGGCACTGAGATCCCTGGGGGCTGTGCAGCGGCTTCTCTGGCAGCCTGCTGGCCTGGCAGGGGTTAACCCCAGCCCACGCTGCTGTAGAGGCGAGTGCAGACATTTCGGTGCCTTCTCCACCGAGTAGAGCATGCCCTGCCCTGTCCACCTTGGTGCATTAAAGTGGTTTATGCTCTGTGCAGTGTATGGGAGTTAATTTAGTGCAGATAGCTGTGAGACTCGGTTTTAATGTGCGCTGGAAGGATGTTGGCACATATTTTTGGACTGCACATTGCTCTCTGCCTTGATGAACTAAGCAGATACTGTACCATGAAAGGGAAGAGGAAGCTGAAACTTGGAATAATGTCCCTGTTTGTCTCACAGCGTGCTGCTGCTCATGATGTTGAGTTGGCGACAGTCCTGCTCTGCTTGGAGAACACAGCCGTAGGCTCTGGTTGCAGGAGGATGAGCCCGTTGTTATCTGGCAGGGTTGGTGAGAAAGGAAAGGAAGGTTGATTCTGGCCAGATGGGAGATACTTTCTCAGTGTGAGAAAAGCATGCGTGGAAGCAGATTATGTTCTGACAAAAGAAGCAAGCGAGAGCCCTCCAGTAGGTGTCATGGAGCGCAGAGCCGCCAGGCAGGCAGGACAATAGGTATTGTCAGGAAACACCTGGCTCCGGGAGGAAACTGAGGGGACCTCTCAGTGAATGAACATGCTCGTCATAAAATGTGCGTATTGACAGGTTCTGCGAATGTATCAGGCAAAGAGAATCCAACCCTTTGTGAGGAGGCAGGGAAGTCCTTCAGCTGAACTGTGTTTTAATTTCAAACAGTTTCATGTATGTATTCTCTGGGGTTAGATCAATCAAGATACTTTCCATGTGTTAGGACTGAATATTTGGGGGAACAAGCCCGTAGGGAGGAGCCCAAGTCCTGTATATTTGAAGGCTGGAAGGAGTCTGCTCGATGCCTTGGAAGTGGGGTTTGACTCACAGGAGAGAGCAAGGCCCCACTGTTCATTTTCCCTGAAATGTTACTGCCCTTATGAGCAGACAGGTAGTAACAGATGAGTAACCTCATTAACACAGGCTCAGAAGTTCTCTATTAAACTTCTAGAGAATAGTAACAGTAGTGAAGAAAACCTCTTTAAATAAAAAGATGGGAAAGAATGCAGATAAGAGGGTGTAAAAGTAAGATAAGGAAAGTAAAAGTGAACAAAAGGGAGGATTGCCCAAGAGGTTAAAATAATAGTAAAGCCTTCCAAGTACACACAGAGCCAAAGGGTCAGCAGAGGAGCCATCAGCGCTCTGACTGCTACTGAGAAAACACCATTTGCTGGTGGGGCGAATGGGTGCTACCATGGGTGCTGCTAACCCTCAGCAGCACGTTAGCACTGGAACCCATTTGCCAGACTTCTTGAACTTTTTTTTTTTCTTCTGCTAAAATCTGTCTATGCTGTTGCAAGTGGAGGAAATCAACCCAAATGCCTAAAAGCAGGTATCTGAAGATGTTATAGATGGTAATAAATCACAGATCGATGATGGACATGGAGCAGAGCAGGGCAGCATCGTTGTGAGAGCAAACCCAAAGGTGAGACAGGACGTTTGTTTCTCCACGCTTGGGACCGCGTGAGTTCAGTCCTGTTGGCTGCATGTCTGTATGCGCATCTCTGCACTGTCCATCACTGGGCTCGTGGGGACGTGGCCTGGAGAGGACGGCATCAGGCCAGCAAATGGCAGCTTAAACGCATTATGGTTGTGTTCTGGTGGATTTAGTGAGGAAGAAATAAACTGCACGGAGAGAAAAAAGCAGAGAAAAAGGAGGACATGAAACAGGAGAAGGGTGAGGGGAGGTCACAGAGAACAGGCACAGATTGAATATGAAGCAAGGAGAAGGTGAGGGCGCTGGAAAAAGGGAGGGTTAGTGCAACCACTGAGTGACACAGGCAGAGAAAGTGCAGGGCTGACTGGAGGAATATCTGTAAGTCTAAAGTGACTGGAGTTAGCCTTAAGGAGGGGACATCTGGTACAAGAATTTTGTGACACACACACACCCCCCCCCCCCCCGCTTTTGAGTCATGAATTGAAGTTTTCACTTCCCCATCTTTACCCTTCCCTTCCTCTGCGTTGCTGTGATAATTTCTGGTGGTTTATATTTGCACCGCTTCTATGTGAAAATAAGAAAGCAAAAGGGGAAACAATTTTCATTCCCCACTGCATTTTGGCAGGACAGTGAGGTAGGTGTGTTATGGGCTACCTCCTCATCTCTATCATAGTTTTCCTTTCAGACTGAAAGGACTCTCCCTACGTGTTTAGTTAGAAGTGTAAACCAGAATCAATTAATCTGAAAATCATAGGCAATGCAAATCATGTCCATCCGACCCTGGGTGAATAAAGTCAATTTTCCTGCTCTGCCTGCGCTATCAGATCTATACTGGTGGGCATTGCCACAATCCACACGGTTTTCATCACGGCTAAGAAGTTAAATCCACCATGTCTTTACCATGCCAAATAATAACAAGAAATCATGCTTTAGGTATGCACCTGTGCAAGCTATTTTTATGAGACAAAAAGGCTTCCTGGTCCCTTGTGGGATCATTTATATGATGGAAATAAAAAATATGGTATTGTTTGGCTGAGGGGGTATAATTCCTTAATTACCTGAGGCATGTCTGAGTTATTTTGGAAAGGTTGTTATGAACAGCATGGTATCAGCTCTGCAACTGTAAAGAATAAGAACCAATAATGTAAGACCCAATTTGTTCTAGCAAATAACAGCCTAGGTCAAAGGGGTTTTGGGAAGGGGGAGGCAGTAAATTAAAGAATTTACCCAATGGCAAAGTACTCAGTTGTTTTTTTTTCCCAGAAAATACAATTTCAGCAGTGTTGATGCTGAGGTGCTAGAGGTAATAAACTGGGGGATAAACCAATGGTGGTAACTGAAGTGGTTGTGCAGATGGTGGTGGTGCTGGCTGCAGGCAGGGAGAGGAGTGCTGCCTCCCCCAGCGGGGTGGCTGGGCTGCGGGAGGGGGCTGGTGAGGAAAGACTCCTCCTCTCTGCTTTTGGGCATTTTTTTCTTAGTTGGCTTTTTTTTGTGTGTTGTTCTTTGGGTTTTGGAGGGGGTTTTTTTAGCTATCCAAATGTCTTTGTTCATTGAGAAATCACACCAGTTGAGGTCAAATTTTACCTTCTTCAGGAGTTTCTGATGGCCCTACAAAGCCTGTGTAGATATTGGCATAATCCATTTTAGGGCCTGTCTGTGTTTTACATCTTCCATGCTTGCTGGCGGTTGAGTTCTTGACAGAGGTGGGTTAGGGAGAACTTGGCCGTGCCATCCCTTTCTGGTACGGGGGCAACATTCCTGCTGGGTTTGCCCAAACAGCTTTGCTCTTCCTCCCTCTTATTTTGTATTTCTTTCTATCAACTTATTCTAAGACAAAACTTACTTGTCCTTGCAGCAGTAATTTCACCATCACCGTAACATTTTGTGCAGAAAAACAGTGAAAAATAAAATCACCTTTGGTCATAATATGATTATTTTCTAATGGGACTTCAAAATGAGGTTTCAAAATCATGGTGGAGGACTGTGGACAGAAGAGTTTGTTTCAAGTGTTTCCAGTGATAGTATGACTGAATATATATGATTTATTTCATGTTTTTTTAAAGAATTACAAAACTATGAATTTGTGATGAAAGGCTTGATGGCTTTATGAATAAGTGCTAGTTGATGCTATTTAAGTAGGATTCAATTAAATCTTCATAAAATGAACAGAGTGAAAAGGCTTGACATGAACTGAGGCCCAGGAAGGCAAATTGCCATGTATGAACTATTCCATGGAAATCAGATTACTTTTCATAGCTGCAAAAATGTGCTTAGCTTAAACATATTGGGCCAAATTCTGTTCTCATTTATGCATGTGTAATATGGAACTAAGTGCAATATTTGGGTAAATCTATTTCAAATAATTAGTTGATAGTCTTGGAGGGAAAAGAAACCATTGCTAATTTAAATATTGGCATATTCTGTTTTTCAGACAGATGTTCAGACTCTTGTATTTTGGCATCCCAAGATGAAAAGATAGTGGAGTTGCACAAGA
The DNA here is from genome assembly GCF_023634085.1 of Falco cherrug. Lineage (NCBI taxonomy): Eukaryota > Metazoa > Chordata > Aves > Falconiformes > Falconidae > Falco > Falco cherrug. The sequence continues at coordinate 16,988,049 of NC_073710.1, read as the reverse complement.
GGGTTTTTATGGAGATTGTCAAAGGAAATGAGAAAACTCTTGGGCCAAAATTCAAACAAGTTCTATACATAGTTTCCCACAAATTTCTGATCCTGAGAGCTGTGGGGAATCCCACTGACTTTAGAAATTCCCTTCTCCATCACACAGTTTGCAGGACTGGGGTCCTACAAAACAACACAGTTGTCCTGGCTCTGTGGAAGTAGATGGCAAAATGCCTTTGGCATAAACCAAGTCAGGCTTGTCACTATTATCTTTTTCAGAGACTGAATTAAACCTGCCTCCCCTCTGGTTTTTTCCCCTAAGCTGGTTCAATCTCTTGTCATTTTACCAAGGTTTGCGTTTGAAATCTGAAGTCATTTTTTACCTTGATATGCTTTCATATGATACAGCTTTCAAATGTACAATAGAGTAGGTGCGTTCTTGCCAAAATATAGATCCATGGTAACTTAAAAAATTCACTTAAAAAAAAAAATCTATAATCTTCCATTTATTTTTTTTTTTTTTTTTGTAAACGAGTAGGTATTTTTGTCCTGCATTTACTCCCAGCAGTTTTTAATACAATAAGAAAACCTGAAAGTAGTATTAAAATTATCTCACTTTTCCAAATTTGCTTGTAAAACTGCAGTGGTATTTACTAATAAAACAATCGCCCTGGTTGTTTTTAGAGTTTCTAACTCCCCCCACACACACCTTACAAAAATTCTTAGTGTTAGGAAAGCTTCATGAGATGCTGAGGTACAATAATGCTAAATTATTTGATTATTTGCTGAAATTATAGTGCTAAAAGTCTGTGGCAGAATGGGGAGTAGAAATGCCATCTTGGACTCTCAGCCCAGCCTTATAGACCATCTTTCCCTTTTCATCTGTGCTTCAAATGAGAATATATACTGAACCAGAACTGCTCTTACTTAAAATAGTAGCTGTAATTCTCCTTTCACCTCTGTTATAGTGATACGACAACAGTGACATCAGCAAAGTGCATTTTGATTTACTGCAGAGTAAGAGAGAAGACCCATAAATTAAAAAAAATAAATCTCTTCGTGTCAATTAAAGATATTTACACTATCAAGCACATTACCAGCATGTAGTAATAATGGAAAATTAAATCTCACCACTATTCCCTCTCCCTGTGGAAATTTGTATTCAAATCTGTATTTATACAATGTCTTGACTTAAGATGTGACCAGCCTTTGCTTTCTCTGCAGCCTGCCAGTGAACACATGTTTTTCTCTAAGTATAGTGTAATCATAAATGAATATAATAATGTAGGGGACGTGCAGGATTAAATTGCATGACTTCAGCTTGCCTGAATTGACATCTATTTGCTTCAACTGTTGTTCAGAACTCTCTGTTTTACCCTCTGGGAAAAAATGGCCTGGAAGCAGCCTGAAATGGTTCAGAGAATCTGGGGGCTCAAAAAATTTTCAACAAATTTCTGTCACCTTGAGTTTTATCATACCATCCACCTGTACATACAGATTAGAAGTACCTCTCTGCTTTTAGTCTTTCTCTGTATATTTTTGTCTTCAATTCCTAAATTACCTCCTCCTTAATGATAATTTGACTTTTCTTCTCAAGTAGAGCAAACATGTGTTTTACTACCTTTTCCTAACTGCTGTTTTTCAGAGTATCTTATGGGTTGTGGTAAGGTTTAGGTTCATGTAAAATGTCTGGTTAGGTTCACCTCTAATCAAGGCAGTTAAGATAAAGTCAAGGCGTGTGGCTCCCAGTCTTTCATTGCCTTTTTGGAGTCTACAGCCTTTCTGGTGCCAGATTTTCAGAGGACTCCACATTTCAAAGTTTTCTTTTTGGGCTGAGTTGTTTATTGGTTCCCATATACAAAGTCATGCAAAGGTCTTCTTCAGAAGATCTTAAACCAGATGTTGAAAACTTCACTTGACCTGCTGAGGTGAGCTGTATAAGGTTGCTAAACCTGCAAAGTTTATTCTGCTTTATCTGGGGCAATGGACAACACAGAAGAGTGGACAATTGATAATTGATAAAAGCTTGAGGATGGGTTTATCTTTTATAAGAAAAGCTGGTCCCTGCTGAGTGGCCAAATCCATTTTTAGAACTAGTAATAATAACAATAATGCCAGTTTGGCAGCCCAGCATTGCACCAATTAATTCATGTTGACTTCCCTGAATTACTTGTGTCAAATCAAAATTTAAAAGCTAAAAAAGTCAATATTTAATTTCAGCATTCTCAGCTGAAAGGATTTTTTCCTGCAATTTTTACATGAAATGTAATCCAGTCTTTTGTTCAGATTGAGTGAATATTTTTCCCTTGGCCAAGCAAAAAAACCCAAGCAAACAAACAAACAAACAAACCCCCAAAAAACAACCAAAAGCCAAAATGTACCAAAGAAAAAATCCAAACCAAACCCCTCAGCTACTTTTGCATATTCACAACTGGATAAAGCTCTTGGATTTGGAAGCTCCATAGTGCTGACCCCAAGAGCAGTTACGAGTAGGTCAGCTGCTGGGTACCAGCCATGGAGTGGTTCACCATAGCTCTCTGTTGTGTTTGGTGTCTTTCCTCTGCAATCTAAGTGTAAGGAGAGATTCCAGTGATTCAGAGTAGTTGGAGCCTTCTCCATAGTTGGGGAATTCTCAAACACGCTGTTGTGGCCATCTTCCATCTCCTTCACATGACTCAGCCAGGGTAAAAGGGCAGCTAACTGGGAAAAAACAACTCTGGCTAAGGTTCGGTTTGGAGAAGAACTCAAGAGTAGATGCTTATACGAAGTTAATCTGAACCATCCTCCCTTCTTGGACCTATAAATCTGGGTAGTAAATTTTCCAAGAACAGGTTTCTTTATAAGATCTCCAGAACTTATTACTTCTCAGTGGGATGGAAATTGCGTGAAATAAATGCTTTGTTTAGGTATTTTGGCACTCTTCCATCTTGTTTTGAAAATATAATGGGTAGAATTTAATGGATTTTTTCTGATCCACAGTGTGTGCTGAATCCCTTTTATGCTTTAGGCAGTGTCTCGGGCAAGTAGTCTTTGCTTCTGAGGAGTTTTCACACCCCCATGCTGCTTTGCTTTCTGCAAAGTTTGTGAGTGTGGAGCACACATTCATAGGTGGGCATTTGACAGGCACAATAACTAAATGTACAGTTCTAGCACATCAGAATGCCGCAGGAGAGAGGTCTGGGCTGATTAGGATCAGACTGGTCCATGACCAAGTTCGCAAGTGGCCTCTCACAGGGATACATTAGTCAGTAGAATGCTAAAGGCTTCAGCCGGGATAGAGGAGAAATTGTATCAAGGCAAGAAGAAAGTGTCATAAAAGAGTTTTTTACTTCTCTGTAGACCAGACCATACTCCGCGCTCTCCTACAGACTGCTTGGCTCCCACAGTCCATCTAGCTGAGCGCCGTTGCCAGAGCTCCGCTTCCCTGTCTGCAGTGAGTGACAAGTCAGTGATTTGCTGTCCCTGCAGTTTTAGGACCCCATGAATTCTTGGGTGCACGTTGCCTAATACTCAGAACTAAGTAACTTGTTGGCACAGTGGCATCTTTTGTGCTGTGCCTTCACCTGCCAACTTTTCCCTAGCACGGGCAAATTCTCCCTCTCCTTCCATTAATGCACAAAACAAGACTTTCAGAAGCTGCCAAGAGTCCCCTATAGGACTGAAGGACTTGGATGTCACACAGCATCCTCTCTGGCTGCCTGAGATCAACAGTATCCTTACTGTATTTCTCCACCTTGATGAAAGGCAGCTCACAAGATTAAAATAACAGGCTGCAAAAGCAAATGTGGTATTATACCACATTAATCCTCTGACACAGCATTCATCTAAATGCTACAATGGCTGTGATACTCCTGTACAGGCATGTGATTCATTCACCATTATTCGCCATAATTATCTTGCTCAGAATTAGAAAGGATTAAATGAAACTTGGTGGTCCATGCACTTAAGAGAAGCAATGGAAAATAATCTTAAAGTAAGTGGTCCTGATCACCTTTGTTCAGCATTTTCCCATAATCTCTGTTTTTAACAAAAATTTATTGCAGTAAATGTTAGTTAGTAGCCATTTGTCATCAAACATTAAACACTCCTTTGATTTTCTTGTGATTTATCTTGATGTTTTGAAAGAATGGCCATGTGGTTAGTTGTGTACTACAAATTATGATGGTTATAAAAATTGTAAATTACCTCCCTCTGTGATGTAAGTTGCTGTTCAATGGAACTAGTGGATCTTGGTCATAATGGAGATGTTTGGACCAAATTCTGATCACCATTGGTTTTGATGTAAACCTGGAGTGGTCTCATTGAACTTAGGAATTTCAGCTAGTCCACTTTTGGTTTAGCTAAAAAAAATTTAAAAAACTGTGCTCTGCATCTTCTTCAAAACTTGTTCTTTTTCTTTTCTGATTCACATTTAAAAAATATTTTTCTACTGAAATGACATTTAGAAGACAAGAGGGTTTGAGATTAGTATATTTAAGAACTGGATAGATCAGAGGATTTGAAGAAAATAATTCTTAAGTCTATATACACAATGATTATGACAATAATAAAAGTGAAATAGATGTTCAAATGTGAAGATTAAAAATATGTTAGGACCTGATTTCTCGTTTCACTTCCCAGTTTTGTGTTAGAGATACATGTTTCTGAAGTACAGCTCCGAGGAGATTTGGGGACCAATTCTAAACCTATAGTCAAGTACTAATAATCTCTCTGAGCCACTTTTCACAACTAAAATGTGATATGCAATCTCCATTCTCTATAAAATAGATGTGGACTTGTTATATTTGGAAGAGAAAACAGAAAATCAGTTGTGGTCAAAAGGGAGATATAGAGCATGATCTATTTCCCATCTTTGCTCTGGTGAGAAGAGGTGGCAACCGCAGTATCACAGGTCCCTCTCTGTGGTACCTCTTGAATTGTAATGGCCATTGTAGTGAAAGGCAGAAACAGTTAAATTCTCCACTGTTATTTCTAAGAAGTCACTGGCATCCAGGGAAAACAATAAAAAAAATGCTCTCTGGGAGAGCGGTGACTCAGGTCCAGGCTGCTGAGAACAGGAGCAATGTATTTCACTTACTACCTTGAGAATAATTGTTCAGGGCAGAGGTTCGGTTTGCAAAGGTCTGCACACGACATTTCCAGAAATCACACCAAAGATATTTATGGTGCAATCTGGACAGGAAAGATCGACCATTACTTAATAAAGGTGTAAACCAACAACTTGCCTTAGGGTGGCCATCTGAAAAAGGTGAAAAAGTTTGTTGTTTTTTTTTTTTTTAAAAAAAAAAATGTATATTTTCTTTCATAAGAAAAATAAATTCTCCCCTAAAAAGGATCCAAATTTTCAAAGGGTCAAATAAATCAAAATAATTTTCCAGTGGGACGATACTGTCCCAAATATTTGCTTCTCAATAAAATATTTTATGTATGTTTGTGATCAAAGAGTCAGCATCATCATTAAGTTTTAAGTCATGCCTTGTAGTGACCTTGATAAAAAATGTTAAGATTATACAGTGTCATAGTTATTCAGCCTTCCGTATGGGAACACCTCCATCTTGGAATTAAGTTTGACAGTATTGTACCTTAGGAAGAGATGCAAGTATGTCCTCTTTACAGAGTATGAGCAAGACTGCCAAGTCATTACTTTTGTGGAGCACTGAATACATTGTTGACAATTAAATATTTATCCCCCTCTGTTTTGTTACATATCCACATGAAATTAAGAAAAAATTAATTAACTGAGTGGAAATGAGCATTGCAAAGTTTCTGCATTACACCCTTTCAAAACTGCACACTACAGATTTGGTGATGTAGTTTAAAAATTTATTCATGGTGATCTTGTGAGGCTACTGCTCCAGAAGTAATTTTGCCTGTCTTAAGGATACTACTTGGAGTGAAGGAAGGCATCAGACTCTGGCCCTAAATTAGCTGTATTAGGGAATTGATTCAGTATCTTTGAAAGCAGATGAGGGGAATCTGGGCTCCTCTAAACTTTGAGAACTAGCAAAGCACAGCACTGGTGCTCGTACTGCAGAGGTGCTGCCGGGAGCAACAGGAGGAACCTGTGGGGATTAGAAATTTGTGAATTTAATCTTTCTGCAGAAAGCTGGCAAAGCTGAGCTGCCTCAAGAAACTGGTGTTACAGAGCCTTGCATGGAGAAGCCGAATATTTCTTAAAAAATAATTATATTTCTGAATTACTTAAAATACTGTTAGGATTGGTTGTGCTGCCTGCATTAGGATAATAAACTAAGACGAACTTCGATATCATTGGGATCCCTCAGGTGAATAAATGCTTCAGCAACGTGCATAGATGTTGGACAGTTTATATGATAATTAATATGCCTTTTATTTCACAATTCTGGCATCTCTGTATTGTTTTATGAATCAGACCTTATTGATTAAGAAAAAGAAGACTTGGAAGAGGAGCAAAGAAGCCCTGTAAATTCAGAAGCCAAGCATAATTAGTTTGCACAGGTTTTGTTGTTAGTTTCAGGTATCAAATCAATAGAGTAACATTAATAATTAAGGACTTGGATAAATATACCAAGTCCTAGATTAGAGCTTTGAGCTTTAAAATGCTCACATAAAAGGTTTTCCTTAGGCTCTAAATGTTCTGAAGTGCTATAATGTGACTTCTCAGCTAGAGATACTGTTAAGAAATACCAGGCTACTGTACCAGGGAGAGATTTGGGTATCTCCAGGTTGGGGAGTACCTACTGTACGTGCAGGGGAAGAGCTGGCATCACTTTTGCATGGTTTGTTTTGCTTTGGCTGCCACTGGGGGGGAAAGAATTGGAAATAAATCATAGCAGACAACAGAAGTGTTAGGAATGCTCTTAAGTCAAAGTGGGGAATGTTGCCAGGTGGTTTTCTTGGGTACTTCTTCCTTGTGGAAATACCCTGAACATGGCAGGACATCAGAAAGCCACATTGATTCCAAAGGAGCCACAAGGGACAGAGATTAGTGTGGTACCTCTGGCATCCCCCAGCACTGCAGTTCCTCTGCGACTGTCATCCTACAGCTTGCTCGGAACAGGGCACGGAGAGCTCCTCCTTTTCCCAATCCAGTGGGAAGGCAACTGGACTCCTTTGCCGAGTTTCCTCTTTGTGTATCATATGAAGATACAAACCCAATAATAATAGAAGAAAGGTATTAGTTTTCTGTTGTGACAGTCTGTAAGTCAGGAATAATGTTAATACTTCCTCTCCAAGTGGTTTACTTTTCACCGTACTATTTTCTAGCAGATGATCTAAACCAGATGTTTCAGTTTTGGTGTAATTAAGTGGCTTTTTGGGTAAGCTGGCTCACTTCAGATTATCAAAACATATGTATCTCTTACTCCTTTTGAATCCCTTCTGTTAAGACTTCCCTTTGGAAACACATCCAAACCGCTTTTGAGTAACTTACTTTAATTATTGTTTAATGTAGTGTACTGACATAAAGTACCAAAAAAGCCGTGCCGTAGAGAGGCTGATAATACACTGACTGACATCACTGGAACATTTTTCATTGGCATCATGCATACGAAGAGTGCGGAGAATTTTCTGTAGGACTTGCCTGGATTCCTTTAATGGTTGCTAAGTAAGATAATGATCAGCAGGAAGAAAACAAAGTATGTGTGATAATATGATGATCCGCACAGCTATACTGACATGGTAATCTGAGTGGGATAAGAAAGAAAATTGAAAATTTTCTTTCTGAAAACCACAGGAGGTGAAATTAGGCTGGACTGCAAGGTCTGTTAGGGGAAATGGAAGTTCTGTATGGCTGTTGCCCTGCCCATATCGATCGGTGTCAGTCAAATTTTGACTGACTTTGCAAAGATAGTCAAATACCTGACTTGGTATTGAAGCAGGCAGTGGAGAGTGATGTGATTCCCTGTGCTGGCTGGGCTGCAGGGTGGTAACCTCTGCCTGATGAGCAGGCTTGAGCTTCTGCAGCTGGATCTGGAAAAGATCACAGTTTTGCACCTGGAGTGCTGCTGCAGACTAGAAGCAAGGAGCCAAACTGCAACCAAGACCTCAGACTGCTATTTGTTCTGCTAAATACCTGATAACGGGCTTAAAAATATAGTGAAGCTAATGTAGGAGAATGCATTTAAACAACTTTAGAAAGGTGTTTGGATATGTTTCTAATTCAGAAGTAGAAGGTTGGCATACCTTTCCTATATAGGGATGGGGTGAATATTTTTAAGCCTATTGCTTAATATTTTGCATTAGTTGGAATTTTGTTTCTCATTTCCCAACAGAAACGGTCTTCAATTTGTACAAAATAATTTTGCTTTCTTTGAAAGAGTTTGAAAGAAAGGTCAAATTACTGAAGTTGTTATTCTGGAGTGATTCACTCTGGTTTTGTTTATTATGAAAATTGCAAGGAATTTATTTGTGTCTCCTTGTGTGCCTGTTTGTAGGCATAGGCTTATTGAAGGAAAGTTTTGGAGGCTCGCATCAGTCCCAGTGGCTCTTCTTTCTCATTCCTGCACAGGCGGTGGCACTGGCTCCTTCATATCATAGCCCGGGTTGTAGGAAGCCCCAAAAGCACCTGTGCAGCAGCTGCCAGTATGGCCGGGATGCTGGCAAAAGTTCCCAACCCAAGGTCTAGCAGGGCATGGAAAGGTGTTCCAGAAGCTGGTTTCTGCTGGGCTATGTCCTTGTGTGGGTGGTATAAGTGGACTAATTAGCCACGCGGTTCCACCAGATTCTTGAGGAGACTTTACTAATTACTTGCATTGTGATTAGAGATGGAAAATACATTTGAATAGAATTTGTTGTGATTGCAATCTCTTAAAAAGTTGATCAGAAACAAAGAGATATGTCTGCAGGACAGCCTTCTTAGTATTAAAATTGTGGAAAACTGCACAAAGTACCCAATGTGAGTAGGCTGTGAGGATTAACTGGTAGCAACTTTTCATTCTGTGAGCACTAAGAACTTCACAACCCCCGAATTAGGCTAGGAATCCACTCCCTCTTTCTCCAATCTCAGTGGCTCATGGCCTTCCCATCCTATCAAGGATAGCAGGAACACATTCCTTTCATTAAATGGATAAACCAAAACTAGAGCGAGCAAAAATTTGGGCTCTAGGTAGGGTTTCACCTTCTTGGCTTGTGTAAATAATGCATACATTTGTTTCTGCACTGTAACATGTAGATATCACAGTACAACATGCATATATTCCTCTTAGTTCGTCCCTGCCTACATGGAGAGCTAGATGGAAATGCCAAATCCTACTGGTTTTTATGGGACTGTCTCCTATGAAGTGCAGCACTAAGCCGGGAGGTCAGAGGCGGTGAAGAAGGTGGACATTGTCTTACCCAGTCTTCTCCGTATTTTCAGTGGTATTTTTTTAAGCAAAAGTACTTCATGCAAAAAAAGTCTTTTCTTCATTGTCTTAGTAGCAGAATCTGAAAATCCTTCACCAAGGCCACCCAAGCTCAGGTTTTTGAGCAAAGCAAAACAAATACTCTAGAAAAGGCTGTGTGCAGACTTCAAACAGATCACAAAAACCCCTGTCAGGCTTCCAGGCTGCATGACAAGTCCAGCAAAACAGTAGCTGTTATCTCCAGAGCTGGGGCAGCACAAGGCAGCAGCTGTGAATACTTGCGCAGGAATGGATTTCTTCATGTCAAAGTCTCATTTTTATGTGCATCTTTATTTCTCATCTGAATGTGGCGAAGTTGGAGCTAATAAAACATAATGGCTAGTTTAATTAAAACAATTTAGTGGAGACTCCTAGATGCCTTCTGATATAAAAGATACAATTTAAGCAAAACTTAAGAAGCTAGTTATTACTATCCAAGCTTAAATTTAGAAAAGTATGTGGATATTCAGTGGATCTAGGCTCAGCCAGTACACACTGGAAATTTCCATTCCAAACCTTTATTAATTACATTTCTACAATTTACTTTCATTATCCATATTTTTGACATCAGATTCTTTCACTTATTTGTACTGTGTATTTTTGTTGTGGATTGTTGGCACAGTAATTCCATATATTATCCGAGTCTATAATTTTGGCCTGAATTAGTGTTTTATATACTGTATTTTAATGGCAAAACTTAATCACAAATCCACGGTGGACAGAACTGGCACTCTCAGCCTGCTTCTATCCCCAGCTCTGTACTTTTACATTAAGGACAGCAAGCCAAATGCTCGGTGGCAAACAATTGTAGCCTGTGTGCGGGGTTGTGGTGGGATCAAACGACCTGGTTATTAGTCCCTGATGCTGGCCTGCGGGTCTAGGATCTGCCAAACCCAACAAGGAGGAGAACAGTGTGAGCAATGGTCAGGGAGGAGGCAGGGATGCAACATCCTCCAGCGGTACCTACCACACCTCCCCTGCTCCAGGAAGGCAAGTGGGGAAAAGGAGTGCTGGAGCTTGCTGTGTTGGCTCTGCGCGGGCTGGAGGCTCCTCTGTGCAGCAGAACAACAAGGAGAAGAGGGGAGGAGGGAATAAATAAATGGGCTGTTTTTTCTTGGGGTGAATATACACTAAATCCCATATAAAATTGATTTGCCTCCCATTTTGGTTTTATGCTGCTGTTATGCTGTTGGTTTCCATGGAGTTACTACTGATTCACGTTGATGTAAAGGGGGGATTAGGCCTATGATGTATTAAACTTAAGGGTCAGAAGCACTTGTAAATCACACTTGTGATGTCTCCTGTTTGTCAGCAGGAGTTACTGATGGGCAGCAGCAGTCCTTTGCCACATCCGTGTAGGCTGGGAAAGGAACTCCTGTACGCACTCACCCTTCGGCCTCTCGGACAAGCCTTAATTCCTTCTGACCTCTTAACTTGCAGTGATTAAGCTATTTCACAGATTTTGGACCAAATCCTCTTTGACAGACGTAACTATTTTGGCAAAACCATTCAGATTTTCCTGGTAGCATTAATCTAATTGAGTTCAGTACCACAGTTTGAGTAAGGAAAGGAGCTTTGGGAGCTTTGCACTCCCTAAAGTATTTGATTAAGCAATATATTCTGGCTGAAATAATGTGCAGCACCCTGTTTAAGATGATGTATGCAATTAAACCCTAGTTGATAGCTCTTGATGATAACCTCTTTTTGATAATGCTCCATATAGTAGTATAGTTACTTTATGATAGCAAAAAAAAATTTTTCTTGCGGAAGTATAGTTGCTTGAATATTAGAAATGAACTGCATGTCCCTGATAAATGCACCTCTCAGAATCTTACCAAAATAGTTGAAATAACTTTGTCTGGATGATTTCTTTGGCTGTGTTCAGAATCCTCCCCGGAGCTTGTTCCTGCAGTATCAATGTATCAGATGAATCGATGCTGTCGGTGCAATAATTTTAGGCAGAAGACAAAACCACTTCAAAGAATATAATGACTTGAGAGTTTGTCAATAAGATGTCTTAATGTTTTTGACAACACCCATTTTGTTGACACAGTGGGTGAGGAAGCCTGACATCATTTATTGTGTCAAGTGAACAGATTTAGCTGCTGGTGAACCACATGGTAAATTACACTTTTCCCCCTTCCTGTTTGTTTGAGCTATCAATCCTGTTTTCCTTTTGGAAGCTGATGATTACTTTTTTCCCCCCATCAACTAAAAGACAATTTCATTATTTCTCAGGAAAGAAAAGGAGTGTAATTTCCGAATCCCTCTGGAAGGAGTCTCTGAAGTGTCATTAATTCGTATTTAGTAAACTAGTTGAATAAGATATCCCATCCCATTGCTAAAAGAAAAAGTGAGACAGCTTTATTTATAAGCATGGATCTTTTATAAGCTAAAATCTGTTTTACCATGCATGGCAAGTTCCCAGCTAATTTAAAACATTTAAAGTTATGCAAAACCACTTAGAGAGTTGAAAAATATGTAAAGATATGTAAAGACACTAAGTATCTTGTTCACTACTATAATAACAGAAAAATCAGGACCATGTTTTGACTTGGGATTTTATCTTTAGAGCTCTTTTCAGAGAGGCTTTTTTCTGTACCTGTGTGTGGGTACAGTTTCTTCTTCAAATGTTTTTCCTTCTTGTCTATTTAATCCTTATAAACTTTGATAGTCTCTCATAATGATTAATATTATTCAGGCAGGGAAGTCCATAAAGATTGTTGTTCATCAGTATTTGTCTCCAAACTTTGAAGTTTCCCAATTGCACGAAGATGGATACATTAAACAATTACATAAATGCTCAAAAGAGAAAGAACAAAGGATATGAGGAATGATGTAATCCCTGAGGGAATCATGTTTCTCTCTCCAGGAGGAAGCTGTTCTCTTAAAGTTGGCACAACTATTGGGATGCTCAGCTGTCACTTTCTTCTCACATTTATTCTGAATGAACACAATCCATCCATCAGTGCTTAAGGAGTTTTCTAACAGTACATTGACCTTGAATGCGGCACATTGATTTTCAGTAACGCATCGCAAATAGGGTCGTTACTGAGTCATCCAGCAGTGGATGTGATTGGGAACAGATTTCTGAAATTCCAATACTGTGCCACCTGCCTCCGATGATGGATCATTCTACCGCTCCCCATCAATCCTCACCTCCCACTAAAAAATGTGACACCTGTATGAAATTTATCATTATATACAACACAAGGCAGAACCAAACTGTTACAGTGGGGGCTTTTCAGCAGCCTCCACTCTGCTTGTGAGGCCGGTTTACAGCGGCATGCATTTAGAGAGGTGCCTCTTGTGAGGAGCCGGGTGGTGATGGTGACAGAGATGTAAGCACTATAGGGAATTAATGCTGCGACTGGGACTGAGCAATAGATAAAAACAGTCTGGATCTTCAGCAGTTAGAGGTTAACGCTAGATCAATTAGGGTGATTGTTCTGTAGATTGTAGCGGACAAATATGCGTATACAAAAAGGGCATTAGTGAAATTGGGGGGGAGAAGAACAAATAGAAATTAACTGATGTTAAAGTAAAAATCAAACTGGGAAAGATTTTGTGTTCTCAAATGCCTGACAGTCTCACCGAGGCTGGGAAAGGGATCTTTCAAAATGATTCTCTAAAAGTACAATTCAAAAAAAGGTGCTTGCATTTCTTCTGGAGTTTGGAAGGGTCAAGTAAAGTAATGACTCTTTTCCCCCATTATGCATAGAAATGAAAGGGTAAGAACAAAGGCCTGCATCCTCAGAAGTTTTTAGGTCCCTGGTGTCCACTGAGATCAAGAAGGATTTGGACACCCTTTAGATTTCAGGTTTATGACTTCTGAAGCAGTAAAGGAGGAACAGATCTTCCTTTTCTTGAAACTGGCATTTGTTTAGGGTGCAGTGGTTCTGTAACCAAGCTGATGCATCAATGTTTGGTTTTTTTTCATTATAAATGGTTAAGAATTAACTGCTGCGTTGAGCAGGCTGGAAGAATAAATGGTCTGGTGGCATGTAAACTGGCAAATTTTACATTCCTCCTTATTTCACTCAGTTGCAGCTGATGCTAAGGATCTTGAAAAGAACTCAATTAAGTAGCCTGTTAATTTATTCTCTCTCTGCCTGTGGGTAATTTTGTGATGAATTTATTAAAAATATGTATAATATGTACTCCACAAGCAGAATAAAACCTGATACCAGAATAGGAAATAACCATCTGAAAACGAAATCAAGTTGATAATGTTTCCTTACTAGGTGGTATTTCTCCCTTCTCACATCTAATTCCTAGTTAAGTCAAGAGGGCTTTCTTGGCAAGGTACAATATTCAGGCTATTACAGACCACTATGGAAAGAGTTAGTGTCTGTTTGGCAGCTGCTTTATAGCAAAACACACATGTCTTGCTCCTCCTTAATGCCAGCTTCAGCCTATCTGCTGGTCACTGCAGTGGCACTGGATGTTTGAGGCAGTCCTCTGCGTCTTTGGGGCTTTCCTTCGGACTTGGTCCAACCTTCCTTGAGTGTATGGGGTCAGCTCACGGTGGTCAGTCATCACTGGACCGAGAGACTGCCAGTGAGTGAGAGTGAACCCTGGAGCACTGGGGTCAGATGCTGCTTGTGAGATACGTGTCTTACCAGGAGTGATGTCGTATCTGTCACTGATGGATTGTTTTGGGAATGGACCCTAAATATTATCATCATCATCACTTAACTGTGGATGATAACAGAGAGGTCCTCCTTTTTCAAAGGGCAGTAGCTTTTGGGCCAGATATAAACAAGATTTTCTTGATATTTCTACAAGTTCTTATGATGTTGAAGGGCTATACATATATCTGAGATCTTTGCTTATTCCAGCCTACTTATGTCACCCTCTTACCCCAGCTTTTTTTCTGAAAATAAGTGACAGTTAGTTGGCAGACAACTACATATTCCAATTAAGTATTAGGCAAGCCATCCAGCACCTTTAGGTATCATGTGGCATATAGCTCCAAGGTATGTATCTTCTAGAAACACTGCAGGCACTAGGTAAACAGGTAAATTGACCTGTGCCCCTTGCTGAATCTCTCAATAAGCCACAACTATTTTAAGCATGATGAGAGAAGGCAAAGAGAAAATATGATCCTGCTGGTGAGGAGAGAAAAGCGGAGCTGAAAACTCAGTCTACTTCCAGCTCTGTTATAAACGTCATGTACAGCCTTGGACATCTCACTTAGTCTCATTGTATCTCGGGTTTCTCATCGGTAGAACTGGCATCATAAAATGTGCTATTGTCAAATGGGTCGATTGAGGTTTAACACAGAGCAGTGAATCAAAGATAAAGCGCAGCAGGGAAAGCAGGCATCACCTGAGAGGAGCCCAAGGCACAGAAATCGGATCTGGATTTTAGAAATTATTTGGGAGGAAGAAGGAAATTTCAGAAATGGGGCTTCAGTTCTGGGTTTTGGACCTACAGCCTTTTTCTGTGGGATGGCTGCTGGAACCTCACCTACTTGATCGAGTGAGGCTGCAAGGAGGGAGGTTATCAGCAAGATTCAGATCCATACCTTGAGCTTTTCAAAGCGTGAGGGTTCGGGATGCTCGCTTCTCAGTTTGGGCTCACCTCTGGTTCAGTATAGGTTAGCATGCGTGCACTTAAATGTAGCAATTACCTTTGAATTCTACTAAAGATATTATTACCTTAGTCTAATTATACGTTAATTGCCTGAGAGAACTCACTTTGACTGATCTGGATATTAAAATTTATGATTTATTGAAATAAAAACTCAAAGTATGTGCTGATGTCAGGCTCGGCCTTCTGTAGGCTGCACGGGAGGATGATAACTTGGTGAGAATTACAGAACTACCTGTACCATAGCAGTGATGCAATATTGCAGGGCTGTTCTAATTAGAAAGCTGATCTGAAGGGAGTTCCTTTAAGCCCTAAAACCACCTCAGACCTTCACTTATCTTTAGCAAAACAAACTCGCATGTTAGAAAAGTGAAGGATGCTTCCAGTGGTGGTGTTTACTGGATGCGCTTGACTCAGTCCCCGGGGTTCAGTCCTACGCCGAGGCGGCAGGAGCACAGCGCGCGGGTCGGGCACTCAGTGAGCACGCTGCCCATGCTCCTGTGAGCTGGGGGTGCCCATACCGCCCCTTCTGCTGCCTCTGCTTCAGCCGGAATGTTCTGGGGAAAGGGGCGGGAAGGGAGCCAGCATCCAGCCATAACTTGTCACTAAAGCCACTGAGCTCTTCTCCCAGACCAGCAGGGGCAGAGGAAAAAAATGACGACTAGGGAGAGAAGCTAGAGCTGGGCTGTGTGGGTTCAGTTTGAGCGAAGTATTTAACCTCTCTGTGTCTGACTACTGTAAAACCATATTTAGAATTGTAAAATAGATTATAATTGTGCTTACTGTTCATCTGGGATGTTGCGACTTTCAATTTTTTTGTGTTACAGAGTACTTTGACCTCCTCAGATAAGTGTTGCTATAAATCTAAAAGATACAGATCATCAGAAGAGCTAGTGGAAGATGTTTTATTTGAGATAGTTTGAATATATTTCTGCATGTATTTTATAAAGACATGCATTTGTTTTAACTCTGGATATCAGAATTATGTGAAAACAAATACAGTTGCTGTACTAATATAAACCTGGTTTAGTTTTTCAGAAAGCAATTCATTGTCTGTATATTTTTCCCAGGCACGTTTTGCATATATCTCTGGTCACTCTAAACAAACAGCAGAATTTTCTCCCAGCAAAAGTAAAAGCCATTAATACTAGAAGAATTAAGTTGATATTTGAATAATAAGTCTCATTTTTCAGGGCTATATAAGTCAAGCAGTTGAATTCCTTTGAGTCTGAAAGAATATGTCAACACAAGAAAATGCCCAAGTTTTAAAGTTAAATTCTATTTGATTTTATATTCAGTTCTACAAGTTCCACTGTTACACCAGTGATGTCCAAGAGATTGTGCTCACAGTTTACTTCTCTGTCTGCAAATGAGTGTTTCTTGTGCTGTGAATGTACCTTAATATCCTAATACCCTTTAATGCATCTTAATACCTCAAGTATTACAGACTGTGATGCAATTTTCTTCCTTTCCTTGGGAGCTTCTTCCCTGAATTCTTTGGGACTCCAGGAGTGAGTGTGTGGCCCTGAGTATTTGTAGTGTTGCAGCTTGATGAGCGGTGTTTCACGGCCAGCTCTTGGCATGGGGCAGCTGCAGTGGGGTGACAGTGCCCCAGTGTCCCCCTTTGGCACAAACCTTCCCCTTGCAGCAGAGTGGCAGCAACAACATGGAAATAATTACCAGACCTCTCTGCATTACCCCCCTTCAGCTGTAGGGAGGGAGCATGTCTGAGGGGCAACGAAAAATCATGCTGGATGTCAGAGGGGTGTGTGGTGGGAAGGAGATAAATGCCCTTTGGAAGCCCTGGCCACCAGATGTCCTTGGTGGGGCAAGAAAGAGAACACAGGGCTACTTACTGCAGGAGCAAAGCTGTTTTCAATTTTTTTCCTGAGTTGGGCTGATTTAAGCACAGTGTGCCTTCCCTGCCATGCCTCCCACTCTCCCAGTGAATGAATCCCTGCTGCCATGCTGCTAGTCTAAATGAAATTACTTGTCGTTTATATTACTGTGATAGGGCAATCCAGCCTGGGCTTCCTGGCTAGGAAAAGGTCTTACTTAAATCGATGGCTAGTTCAGGGACTTATAATGAGTCCCCCGTACAAGTTGCTTACAAGTTTCTTTGAGGCATCTGGAGCTGATGCTGCTGGAGGCAGGATACTGCAGCACAGGAACGTCGGATCTCGTCGGTGGGCTGCTTTGCCCCTGTAACCATGCAGGACGGCTCTCAGTCTCTAATTCCCAGGTCTTCATGGCTGGACATGGTTTCCCCTTCTTCTGTGTGTGTGCGTTCAATACATGGCAGTTTGTTGTGTGTTCCACAAGTCTTTCATTTAAATCAAATTCATAGTTGGAAATATCAATTAAAAATTGTCATACGCATGTTAGTAAGGTGATGTTCACTGCCAAGCAGCCTGGGATCTTACCGTATGCCTTACCTCAGCCACGTTGGCAATTAGGCCATCAATCCAGAGAATTAACTTCAGCAAGACATTAGTCATTCTTGGAAATTACAGCACTCATTTCTCTCTCTTTCTCTCTCTTTCGTATTTAAATGGTAGGGTTTTCAAGCGTATTTTTATGGACCTAATTAATGCAAGTGACAGGCTTCTGATGTAAGGTGGAAGAAATGAAAATTAAACATCTTGGAATAAGCACATTCCAGAGGGTGCACAAGCAAGTCTTTATGCAGGGCACTGTGGGAGAAAGTGCTCGGCAACAAAGCAGGGATGTGTTTTCATTTGAAACAACAGGATTGGAGCAAAAAAAAAGAAAACAATTCATTAGCATTTGTGAGGGAAGTTTGCAATAACCATCGATGTTTTGTAATCCTGTGGTTTCGTAGTCTTCTAGGGTAACTTTTGTGCTATAAACCCCCCCCCTTATTTTAAGTTCCTGCTTTGGACCCTGGAGATCAGGATGAGGTTAATGGCAGTGACACTGGTTAGCCACCGGATTTTGTTTTGTGTCTGAAGAGATGCTGCACTGCTGACACATGAAATTCAAGGTGGACCTGAGTTTTTTCACCATGCAAGTTTTAAGCTCTTTTCCCATCTGCTTCTGATGTTTATGATGCTTCTGCTTGTTATGTGGCCATATTCTCTCTAGCTCTCACGGTGTAACTAGTTCATTGTATAACCAGTTCACCTTGCTGAGCAGAGCTCTGCTCAACAAGGAAAATGTAAATCAAACCGGAGCTAACATTAACAAAAGTATTCATATTTCCAGGCATGGCATCTCTGGAGGCTAGCACTGGCAAAAAGATGATAACATAGTACATAACGGACTATGACAGATTATACCCTCTCAGTCCCAGATTGTTCTCCAATCATAAAAGAATAAATGGGAACAATATATGATGTTTTAATAAAACAGGTACCTGAATTACAGAACTCTGCTATGGTATTTTTTGGCATAAAGAAGTAGCTAGTTATTCTTCTATATGTTTTGACTACCCAGATATGCTGTCTGTTCAGGACTTTTGCTTTTTCAAATGTTAAGCAGAGGATTGCTGGATACCCTGGGATTACTCTGGGACTACTAGAAATAAACTAACAGTTTTATTTTTGTGGCATATGTTAGGAAAACAAGCACAAAGTTCAGGCTCTCTTACGAGCTGATGTCCTTGCTCCCTCGAAGGCAGAGGGAGCATCGTCGTTGACCCAGCCCAGGTGACGGTCGCAGTTTAACTTAGTCCAGCCAAGGCAAGGTATCATCTCAAGCTGCCGTGGGCTGATAGGAGCCAAATCCAGGAAATGCGCTTGTCTGCCCATCTTACACAGGTATTTCTGCAACCTTCCTTCTATCGGTTCAGCCATGACGTTAGTGGTTAAACTGCATTATCTCCCTGTGAGCAGGCAACCGCAATACTCTCAAACTGTTTACACTGCGAGATAATTAATGGATTTAAACCCAGGGAGCTCTGTAGTACACGTGCTCCCTGGCTGAGCCCCAGCAGCAGGCTGGTTCCAGTCTGGGTTCAAAGTCGCCACCCTGCCCAGGAGAGCAGGGCTGGGGTGCCCTGTGGATGAGCCCTGGGCTCCCCAAGATGCTGGGGTGCTGGTGAGGAGCCAGGGCCTTGCTGGTGCTCACCTTCTCCCCCTTGGTAGGTCGCACTGGTGGAGCTGGTCTTCACGCAAGGGGCTTTTTGTGCTGCCAAGGTACATCTAATTCCTAACAATAATGAGCTCCACCTAGGATGAGGCCCCTAGAGTCTGGCTAAGTGATTTTTTTTAGGTTATGCATTTAAAGCTTACCTCAGCAAGCAAAGACACAGCAAACAAAAGCAGCTTTTCATGGGGCTATAGGACAAGTCTACATCTTTTTTACTGTCTATCTGGAGATGCAAGTGACAGTAACTAACTTCTAGTACATGTATAGACACACCAAGTTGTCACTTTTTTGGGATAAGATTGTGCCTATAAAATGATTAGTGTTCTACTGATTGTTTTAAAATAACTCAAGCAGCATCTGAATTTATTTACATACATGATATTGCCTTTCATAAACACAGCTGTACGCAGAATGCCAATTCCAGGATATTTTTGGAAGTTCATCCAACAGTTCAGCTGGGATAAAGGCAGCTCACTAACCTAATCTTGTTTTCTCTCCCGGGGGCTATGGACGTGGTAGGTAGCTACCACCTCTTTGTTTCTGCGCCCTGAACATCTAGAGGCGTGAAGGAGCTTGGGAGGATTGACTGAGGCTGTAGGGTTGCTGCTGCCGGGGTGCCGGAGGATGCGATTGCTCCTGCCGGGAGAGGCCAGCCCATGTTGAGCAGTAGCCACCACCTGGCACACCTTAGCCTTTCCCAAAACAGCAGTCCCAGCCAGCCAGCCCAGGTGTCTCGGGCTCATGGTCGGGGAATAAGCAATGGGCTCACACCTCTTCTCCCTCCAGGAGTCCTGCTGCTCCAGGCAGCTCCCCACCATGCTCACGCCCTGCTCATCTGCTGTCTTTGTGCTGTGAGAGCTGGTGCTGAGTGACAGCAAAATTATGGATATAGGTCAAATTCCATTAAGACCACACCTTTAGCAGCACACATTCACCCTCTGGAATTTAATATTGCTCTTCGTTTAGCGATTTCCTTCTCCCCAGTTGTTTGCTTTTGAATTTAGGATAATATAAGTCATTATTTGAAGTAGGCTATTTAGAAAGCCCTGCACTGTTATTATTTAGTAAGCCAGAGTTACATTATCACTGGCTTCAATCTATGTTTGATGAAAAGATTTTTCCTATTTAAGAGGCAGAAAAAAAAAAGTAAAAGTCTTTAATGGTTTTTGTACCTATTCCAAGATCATCAACATGCAGTGTAATTAGAAAGTTCTTGTCTCGTTTAAAATCTTTTTTCTGTCTCATGGGACTTCAGCATTAAAAATGCAAGATTTATGTATATCATATAATTATTTATTTGTCGTACAGCAGCACTTAGAGGTATCATTCAATCTTTGGGCCCCATTTATGTGAAACTGTATTAGCAATAGCACTATTGAGTCAGACTAAGAAATCCCAAGCTGAAATTGCGCTAAGTATTATACAAATGCATTGCAGGGATCGTTGACTAGAAGAATTTATGCAGCTAAGATGGACAAATAGTTAAGACAGGAGAGAGGAAAGATTACTCACCCAAATATGTCAGCTGAGTAACTGAAGCATGTCATGATCCAAGACCTGATCTAGGTATGTAGAAAGTTAAGTTGGGCACCTGAAGGTCTTTGTTGAACTGGTCCTGCTGAGGGCTTACCTGCCTCTGCCCACTGGAGCTGGGAGGTTTAGAGCCGGCTGCAGTGCTTTCAACCAGAAAACCATGGATAACATTTTTGTTGCCTGCTTTTGTTTACTGTGAATTTTGTAGGTCTGTGGTCTGGCTGCCTAGAAAATGACAATGATTTCCTGGCTAATCAAACCTATATTAAACCTAGAAGGAATCCATGTCACCAGGCAGCCTTCCAGAGCATTTTGAAAGCTAAATACTATCAAGATTTATTATGCCCCTGTGCTTCATTCTGTTTCTTGGAGTACCGAGTGTAGCATGTGACTTTCTTTGATTATTCAGGCTATTTGCTTTTCATATTTTACATTTCTGAGTTAGGGTAATTATTGGAAGATGGAAAAAAAAGCCCATTTTCATAAAGATTTCTATGCAAAAGGCAGCTTTCTGTACCATTGCTAGGAACACAAAACAGTTAATAAGTAGGAGAGGTTATTTTTCTGGCTAATTGACAAAATTAGAACAAGTCCCAGGATTTATCTGTTTAAGATCTTCCCAAGCAGCTAGGAACTGACCAAGAGCTGACAGACAGCTAACTTCAGTTAAGTACAGGATTTGGCCTAGTGGGTCCCTGCACTCAACAGAGTGAGTTTAACCAGGCAGCTGGGAAAGGGAGATGCTCGCTGGCTTGGCTGAATGTCCCTGGAGCTGTATAAAGTCCTTATCCATACGAAAAGAAGTCCTTCTTTGTGAAAAAGCAATTCTAAAAAGATTTGGGGCAGGGGGGGCAGGCGGGGAATCTAACCAATTGTAGTTTACAAACCTCATCTAGAGGTTTTGGACTGGGTTTATCACTTGAATGCATTATTTTAACAAAGTTAAGTCCCAAAAAGCTATAGGAGTGAATAGCAAATAGGGTCACTTTTCTTCTGGTTCACATAGGGCTTTTGGAATTCAGAAGCAGATGTCTAAATTAATATACGTATGTGTTCTTGGTATTAACAATCCCATTAAACCGTGCTGCCCTTCCCACCCACCCCCCTTTCCAGAAATATATCCTATCATTAGCTGCTATCTGGAATTGACAGCGGAGTAATTTGAACTCTGGCTCCCAGGGGCCTCCTCCTTTACTTCCTGCTCTAGGAATAAGGTGTGTATTGATTAGATATCAGGCTGTAATTGGGCTCCAATCTCTCTGTCTCAAGATATATGATGGAGATGACAGGAAACAGATACCCTGTTGCTACTTGTAAATAGTCTGGTTGAACAAAATGGTTTGTAACCACTTCAGTGCCATAGTCTTTTATTACCAGAATGGGGTTGCTTTATCACTTACTTTGATGGCTTTTCGAAGGGAAATAATATCTTCCTTTCTGAACGAGCTAAAATAACTTTAAACAAATTGAATTCCTCTTTTGAGGACCAAAAATAATTATCTAATAGTGCACAGCTTGGTATAATTATACAGTGAGCATGTCATAGACATAAAATTAATTAAGTCCATAACCCCAATCTGGCATCTATTGACTAATTAAAAAAAAAAAAAAAAGGAAAAGAAAAAAAGAAAAAAAAGTTGGTGTTCAGAATGAGGATGTTGAGAGAAGGTGCTTGTGGTAGTTGAAGATCTGAAATTATTCATGACTTATCTGTTCCAAGATGTTCTCTCCTATACATCAACTGTACCAGGCTAAATATGAATCTATTGAAAACAAAAGTGCAGAGTAGTGCAGATGTCTTGCTTCAGCAGGTCACAAAAGCAACTTCTTAAATATTGGTTTCAGGGAAGATACACACAGTCCATCTAAACTTCAAATGAAACCCAGGCTTGTAATCTTAAAAGTAAATTCTGATTGTGAGGCGATTGTTCCGTAACTGGAGAGAAATGCAGCTTTTACCATTCATACAGAAGACTTGGAAAAAAATCCAAAATGCATAGACTGAGGGTGAAAACCCGTGGCCTTTTGAGAATTAACAGGCTTGGGTTTGTTTTCCGAACTTATCTTTTGGGCTTTTTTTTTTTTTTTTTAATCTTACAAAAGAGAACCCAGAATAGACAATCAGTTTATTCTGATGGGTGATTTATCTGTGAGATTCCTAGAGCCTTGTGTGAAGGTTTCAAAGCTGTGCACCAAAGTAACTAATGTGTTGCAATAATATATTTAGCACATGATAAGGCAAACCACAGAGAAAATAGAGGGAAGGGGGGAAAAAATACACATTCCCTGGCTGAGAAGTTATTGAATGTTTAAAGCTTGGGAACAGATAGTTTAGGGAGAAGTAGATTTCAATGACTTCCACTCTGTAATGAATTGTGAAATCTAATGCGCTAGTACTTCATTTCTCTCTTTCAAGCATATTTTGGATGGCATTTGTATCACATTTATACCCCAAACATAGTTTGATTTTTGCATACAAGCCATTTATATTCTGCTGCTTCTCAGAGTGACCTTAATGTGATTTATTGACAAAGGGAGGTAGAACTATTCTATTTTTTGAGCAATAGCAGAAGGGAAAAGAAGAAAATATTTTTAGTTTTTAATAAGATCTACTGTGCATACATATATAATATATGCTGCATGTTGCTTGCATTTCTGTTATTAGAGCTGTAAGTTTGTTTGCTATTCTGTAGTGCCTGATTTTCTTATTTGCCCCAGCATTGCAGCAGTTTAACTCCACGTGCTTCACCTGACTTCTTTTTCTTATTAACTTCAGTAGTGCAGAGATATGTTGTCTTTTTGCCCCTTCCCTCTCCCCTGTGCCTTATCTTCACTATTGACACATTATATTTAAGTCACATAATATGCCTCCTAACCCAAGCTCTGAAAGTCCAAATTCTTTGGCTTTCAGTCAAAAAAGCAGCAAAGAAAAATAACTTTCACAGGGATTGATCTGTAGTAATGTTAGCCCTGTTTATGAAAAGCGTCAGAAAGCAGTCCTATGAGTTCAGTGCTCTGCTTTTAGATCCGAGGAGTTAGAATAAGAAAATCAATATGAGTAACACTGAAGTAGGAAGTAATGAACGGAAGGAAAAGCTTTTAGTGGTAATCTGCTTGGATCTCAAAGCAAGGTGTCTAACCACAGTGAGGTAACGAGCCTGCAGAACTTGACACACATGGACATGCCCAGCAGATGCTGTCACGTATGAGTTTTAATGTTCCCCTGCTTTGTCTCAGGTGGGCCACTGAGCTGAAATACAGTTGAAGGTGTGCTGGACTGTACCTTTAGGTGGATTGAGGGTCCTGGCTCCTATTTGCAGGTCAGCTGGTGAGAATGCCTGCTCAAGTCATTCCTGCCCTCCATGTCACTGGCCACCATGATGCTCTACTGGAGGTAGCTGCCTAAGTACCGTGTGTAACACCTAGAGATCAAATCACTTCTTCGTTTCAGCCGTCAGTGTTTCAGATTTATGCATTTCAACTCTGCAGTCTATGCCCCGGTCTCCCTCCCTCTGCTGCTCCCCACAAAAATTCCAACAGAAATCCATCAGAGAAGGTTTGGCCGGGGCGCTACTTTAATTTCATGTGTTTATAACACTGTCAAACAAAAATGAAGCAAGACAAGATCCACTTCATCACATAGCTAACCATAAAAGGTTAACATTTCATGCTCACTCATGCTGTACTTGGGTGTCTGAATCAGGGACAGGGGTGAACCACTTTGTGGGCTCCTGTGGGCTTGATATCCTTTCTCCAACCATTTTTCAGGATTTCTTTGTGATGATCAGGTTTTTTTTTTTTTTGTTAGGACTAAGTGGGAAGGGCAGTGCAACTGTGTTAAACACACACACGCATGCAAACATACCCAGGCAGGCACTGATACATGTATTCCTCAGAGAAAGCAAGAAAAGCCGCTATACTTTATCA
Source organism: Falco cherrug (assembly GCF_023634085.1). Taxonomy (NCBI): domain Eukaryota; kingdom Metazoa; phylum Chordata; class Aves; order Falconiformes; family Falconidae; genus Falco; species Falco cherrug. The sequence goes on along the minus strand of NC_073710.1, from coordinate 16,963,541 downwards.
AAGTGCTGGTATCAGCACAGTGCCTTCAGAAATCCGGTTTGTACCACAGGAATGGTAGGGCAAAAGATCCACGGAAAGAATATATTAGGAACCTTGGAAGATGGGAATTTATGGATGACAAGGTTAATTTCCAGGGTTACGAATTACAGAAATACTATGGCAAATACAAGTTCAATTTTGAAAAGAGCAAATTCTTAATTTCTGATTTGAGTTGTGGAATTTGAGATTCTTGCTTGCCCCTCAGCCTGACGCTAACGGCATTTCTAGATGGCAGACAAAACTGCATTACGTTTTATTAGTATAATTACTCTTAATTTGTCCCATTTCATTTTGCTGTCTCCAGGCAATTTCAGACAGTCAGCAGGCCAGTCAATTAGAGACCAGTAGAATGCACATTTTATTACGAAGGATCAACTAAATGTTGTCAATATAGGATGTACTTACCTTACAGAGCATATCTGCAGCGCCTGGTGCTGTTACAGGCTAGCTCCAAGCCACGGGGCATGAGCCAGCTTTGGTCAGGAAGCCATTTAGACACATTATGGTGTGAATGCGTCTGCAGTAAAACGTTTTGCCTCTCAGGTGGATTTATCAGCATCTTCAGAGTCTTATGCTAGTGTGGCTACGTGCCTTCTAGACTAGAGCTGGCTGAAGCTCTGGTGATTTGGGCTCTGGGCAGTTCTTGACATGCGCCTGTTTGTGTTTGACTGTAGGCACAACTGTAATCCTTTTCTTGCAAACTCTTCTGAGAGTAGGTGCTTTGGCTTGAGCTCCTCTTGTCAGGCAAATCAAGCTGAAATCAGCAGTATTAGGTAAATGTAGGTGAGATGAGCAAGCCAGCACTCTTCATCCATTAGGACTGCTCACTTGAGCTAGGACGATAGATATGAGCAAGGATTTGCAAGATAAGGCCTTTAATCACAAGAAACCCACATGGAAAAATCTGCTTAATCGGGAAGTCTCCCAGGGAACTGGCTGAATAGCCAATGATTCTAAATAGCTTTGATTCTTAATGGGGACAATAATTCTGTTTAATGGGAATATCTTAAGATGATTTAATGTTGCTTTGGGCATTTTATGTATCTTGGTCTTATTTGTTTGCTTTTCTACTAGGAGTGTTTGATGGTTTTAATGCTATGATATATGCAGGAGGGGCATGTGTTGGGGCACCCCTGCCAGTTCCTGGCTGTTGGCTTGCTCCTTTCATATCAATTACACATGTCGGGTTGCCTTACTAAGTGCTCCAAAGCTTCTGTTGGCTTTGGAATGCAGAAAGCTGCATTTTTTCATCTGTGCAGAAAGTGGCTTCACCTAGCTGCATCAGCCTGTGCAGCATCCCCGGAGCATCACCGGTGAAGAACTTGCGGAGTGGGTGCTCTCTCGTCATGGGGAGATGTACAGCTCTGTCTTGGGTGTTCTGCTGTGTGAGCTGTACTCTGTTCTGTTCAGGTCAAATATTGTTGATAAATCAGTGAAAGGGAAGCAGAACAGTGTTTGGATGAGGACATGGTAGGTACCCCCAAACTAAAGAAATAAGACAGCAAATCACAGAACAGAATCCAACATTTTGGCCTTTTTTTACCCCAACACATCACATATATTCCTCATATGATGAACACTGTGTGCATCCGTCAAAAGCTAGCTGTGTGAGAAGAAAATAAACTGGTGCAAAGAGAAGCAAACAGTCCAGATAAATATGAAACTGAATAGACTTATTGTCGTAGGAGAAAATCACATTCAACGCACATTTGAAATTTGGCTGTGAATCTGCAGATGCCACAGCCTTTCTTAAACACTGGCTAAAACAAAAATCCCAGAGATACTTTGGTTTTGCAGATGCTCCGATCTCATCTGAAGCACAAAGCTCAGCTTCCCCCTCTGTCACCAAATTTCCTTAGTTTATCTTCTTCTAGTGCAAATATTACAACATTAGCTAATGAAAGAACATTGCAATTAAAGGAAAAAAAAATTTATTGCCATTCATCCTTCCCCTGCTGTTGGTTTCTTAATTTAGGAACTGGTCCTCGTGTCCATTATTGCACTGTGGATGTAATGGTGGGAGGGAGCAGCCCAAAGGATAGGACACATTGATGAAGTTCTTCTGTCAGATGCCAGGTTTTGGCTGGATTCTTGGAAAATTTTGCTCTTTCTATTAACTGATGTGTAATTCAGAGTAGGGAGATATTGTGTGCTGGTTTCTGACCTTTGCAAACACTAAATCATGAAAATATCTGATTTATTGAATTTTCCTCCCTCTCCAAAATCGTGCCAAAGTGGTCATGACCACAGTAAGTGAACTGAAGTGACTTTGGTATTTGTATCACATATAAAATGTTTATTTTGGGACATAGTTTGTCAAAATATTAATGTAAGATAGTTTTGGCCAGAATGAAACTTATAAAGAAGTAACATTTAATCACTGGAGACTGAACTGCACTCAGGCTGAACAGTGGTGTTCGAGAGGACTTCTTGAATCAATTTATTCTATTTCTGGTATTAAGCTCCAGGGTCCTAGGGTTGTCCATAACTCTGTAGATAGTACTATGTCAGTGTGCTCATAAGTGCTGTCTGTAGCATTCTGCGTTGGATTTATTAGAAAGTTACCATCCTTAAAAAAAGCAGGGATTTATTTTCTTCTCTTTTGGCTTGAATAGGCAATAACGTATTTTGGAAGAATGACACGGGTCTTTCTCTTCTGCATCAGACCATTATCCTCTTTCTTCAATATCAAATACCTTGAAGGAGGTAGACACCAATAGAGTATTATGAATTAACCCTTCCATGGGGTAAAGACCACCTGAGTCTCCACCACATTTACTTTGGTCTTTTAAGAGATTAACTATTCTGGTCACAACTAGCCCCATATATAAAATGTGCTTGGTTTTAAACACATGTACAGTTCTTGCAGACCTGTTGTGCCAGGGACTAGCATATAGACTTCACAGAGGAATTTGGTCTTCCTCTTCAAAAAAAGATATATACTGAAATTGTCATCTGATTTTTTCTTAAAGTCCTTTAGGCACATGTATAAGTAGACTTGTAAAATGTGCAGAGAGTGTACGCAGCTCAGGACGCTAATAAATTGGGTGGTAGCACTATTCATACATTATTCTCTTCTCTTTTGCTATCCAATGAATTTCAAAGGTAAATTTAGGGCCATTTGGGTTTTGATTAAACTTTAAAAGTTGAAGTTGTTGCATTTTGTAGTCAGTCTTAACACGTACATCTCCCCTGTAGAGTATTTGCATGTTGTGCGTTTCTCCAGCAAGAGCAGGGTTTTCTGTTGGGCCGGCCAGTGCAGGAGGGAGCCAGACCAGGCAGTCGGTGCATGTTGCTGCAGGCTGGCACCCAGCCCTAGCCAGGACCGTGAGATGTTCTTTTCGGTACCATGGAATACGAATGGTCATTTTATATGTTTTGGAGAATCTTGGATTTGGTAAATGGAAACTGGGGAGGGGAGGCAGTATCTATTCATAGGTCAGGTAAGGTTATGTCTGCCTGGAGTGGTTTTCTTTTGCAGAAGCATTGGATCGTCCGTGTTGTGAGGCTTAGCTCTCCTTTTTTTTACCCTAAAAATCCTCTCTCCGTTAGCCTTTTGGAAAATGATAATGTCAATGAGGTCATTGCAGAATTAGATGTTAGGCAAACCACTGGATGTTTTGTTAAATAAAATGGTCCTTGCCAATATTTTGCAATCAGTTCTTTAAGTTTAAAACCACATCTTAAAGTTAAAATGTGTCTACGTCTATGGATAGATAAATTTGTGTGTATACAGTAAGGTCTAAACTCCTCATTAATAATAGTTCTTTTTTCATCGCAAAGATCTTTAAAATAGATAAACAGCAGTTCTGAAAACTGAACTGGAGGGTGAAAAACTTGATGTGTTTTTAAGATACTTAGGAGGAGACATATACAAGGAGCTAGCTATTTCTTAGCAAGAAAAATGCCTTTGAAAATCTTTCCATAGTCCAGGTAGCTTCTTCAAAACCACATCTGATAGGGAACTAATCTCCATGTTCAATAACATCATCATTAAACATTAACACATCACAAACAACATGTTTATCATTTTAACATTACTTTTCAGGATCAGGTTTAAATTATGGTCTGTAAAAACAGTGTAGGTCCTGTTCTTTCTGCTTTTTTTTTTTTTTTTTTTTTAAGAATTATGTATTTGCTCTCTGTAAAATGAGTATTTAATACTAAGTGAAAAAATGAATTGCGAATGGTCTTTGTCGGCTTTAACACTTTCTGGTCGTGGCTCTGCTAGGAGGAAAAAAGCTGCATGATTGAGGGACAAAAAAATGGAGGCACAGAGTTGGCAGCAATCAATTAAAGAAAACTCTAAATTTCAGACAAGCTGTTACTTATTGTGGGAGAAGAAAGGGCTTTGGTTCACAACTGCTCTGCATGTGATGGTGAAACGCTGTGCACATTGTCACGCTGCTTCTGGCCACACATTTCCTGCGTTGGCGTGCTTTCTCTGCCTGAAATGATGCACAGGCCCTGTGGTGGCCCTCTTGGGCCACCTCTGAGCAGCTGAAGGGCTTTTCCAAGGCTGGAGCTATGTCCTACGAGCAATGGCAAAGTTCTGCTGCTGCTGGGGTATGGAATGGGAAGGGTCGGTGGTGGAGGAGGAGATACAGTGCTCTGGGGCTCAGCTGGGATCGCTGTCCTCCATGGCCCCACAGCCCTGCTTCGTTCCTCGGGTGTGGAGCACTTCTGGGCCACGGGGATATTTTGGAACATGACTTCTAGACACTTCCCTGATATACAAAGCGATAACTGTCTCCCAGTTCATTAGATTATGCCCTTTTAGACAGCTGACAGGTAGACTGATGCCATACATCTCTGGGAAGTGGGATGGTGCCTCCTTTATCTGTGGCTTAGTGCAAAGTGGCTGGGAAGACAAAACCGTTGCAGAGGGCCAGCTTGCTGCTTAAAAGGAGGAGGAAAACATTCATACTGTCTCAGTTTCAGGGGCATGAAACAACCTGAACTTTTCTTGAACTTTTGTCATCTGCAGTTTGCCCTTTTCTTAGTACTACCTCCTGCTAAGTACCGTGGCTCACTGTCAGAAGAAGCTTGAAAATGTATTTTTCTTTTTTTCTGATCACAATAGGCCATGTTAAACCTCGCACCCAAGCAGGCCCATACACTCTGGTCCTTGTGCAAGTTCTGGGACTTCCTCAACCGTCAGACTTAGCAGCAAGAGCTTGAGATTGCCAGAAAATCTGTTGTATAGCAGCCTTCCTGTACTTAAAGGGGCTTATAAGAAAGATCGGGATGGACTTCTTGGTGGGGCCGGTAGCAATAGGGCAAGGGGGAATGGCTTTAAACTGAAAGAGGGTAGATTTAGAGCCTATATTAGGAGGAAGTTCTTCCCTGTGAGGCTGGCGAGGCGCTGGCACAGGCTGCCCGGAGCAGCTGTGGGTGCCCCATCCCTGGCAGTGTCCCAGGCCAGGCTGGACGGGGCTGGGGGCAACCTGGGCTGGTGGTGGGTGTCCCTGCCCATGGCAGGGGGTGGAACTAGATGGTCTTTAAGGTCCCTTCCAACCCAAACCATTCTATGATTTTATGAAAACAATAAAAAATAACCTCTCCTAGTTCAGCAAGAGTTTTTTTTTAAACTTTTTAAAAGTACTCAAATGTAATTCTTCAGTTTGTTGATTTCTTTGTGGGTTTTTTGTTTGATTTTATTATTATTATTGTTATTGTTGTTGTTATTATTATTATTATTATTTTATTTAGAAGCTCTCAGGTAACTTTTAAGTCTACCAGTTCAGCTGCTCCCCAAAATGTAGATGTTTTCTCCGACTCCCCCAAATGCCAGGCTGTGGAGCTTTGGCTGTTTTCACCTCCTCACTCCTGGTCTGTGTGTTTGTTACATAACGGATCGCAAAGGCAAACACAAAACTTCACAGCCTTTATGGGAATACTCTGAACTCATCCATAGAAGCTGACATAAACAAATATACAGCTGTAGAGGGTGCTACGCAGGGAGGTGGGTTTGCCCCCATTGCATTAGCTTGCCCATGCACGTTCTTTGAGTTGAGATGGTTTCAAAGCTCTTGCATCCTCCGAAACACCTAAACGTCCTTCTGTGATGGCCTTAAAACATGCTTCAAATTGAGGCTTCAAAAATAATGGTTCATTTGTGTCAATTCTGGTCACATACTTCTTCATTTAGAGAAAGGAAACCTTTCTGAAGCAGGTCTGAGGATCATCAAGGTCTGGGCAAGTGAGGTCTTGTCAAACTTTTACAAACAAATGTTCTTAAAATTGAATAGCTTGTTCAGTGGCAAGAACCATTTTTTCCTTATCTCTGGTTGTTCCTTTCTTTCTTTACTAAGATATTGCTTTCCTGTGTCCTGTTAAATTCCTCATCCTGTTAAAAGGAGGAGGGGGGGGAAGGAAGAGAAATATTGTACTGAACTGCACGGACATATTGTCATTGTGGTTTCCAATTAACTTTTTGCTGATTCCTGCTTACTTATCATGTGCTTTAATGTTCTGTTACACTTTCCAGCAGCAGTGTGTCTCTAGTGCTTTGTCTCTGAAGCACTAAAACTTACTGTTCACTGCTTTGCTGCTGTTGTCCTCATCGTGTAAAATAGCCTCCTTAGGATCACAAGAACAACGGGGCCAGTTATTTTAATCAAATGATGTTTTTCAGGATCTGGAAAGGTTGCAATATCAGCCTCTGCTCTGACCCCTAAAACAAAATCACTTCCATTCACATTATTATCTTCGGTGTGTGGGAAACAGCCAGAGCCTGAATATTCTTTTTATCCTCCCTCCATATTTTTTTCTTTTCTTTTTTGTATTTGCTTGGTTCCTGTTGAAAATGCATCTAACCTATAAACGAACAGCCTCCTCTGTGTTCATTCCCCAGCATTCTCCAAATATTCACATTCTTAAAATACCATCTTCTTCCTTATTTTCTCAATTCTTTGTTTGTTTACACTCAAAAGGTTCTTTGTAGCTGCCTACACTGAGCTGGGAAAACATATAGTCTAGTCCTCCTTTATTTAAATGTACAGTAGATTGTTAATGTCTTTGTTACCAGATACTAGCAAGCTTTATTGAGGACAAATCCATGTGCCAGTGAAATTGTACAACATGAATGTTCCCAAATGTATGCAATGTTCTTCAGATTAATTGAATTCCATGGAACATATTCCCATCACAATGTGCAGAGGTTTTAAACATATAACTGCCATTAATGTTAATGGGAGTCACATGCTTAAATCCCAGCACTTCTAGATAGGAATAGCATTGCTTTAAATGAAACTAGTGCCCACCTCACTGTGAACTATTACAAATAATGATTGCAGTTTTCTCTTCTGGATGGGAAGGGAACAAGTGCTACAAAATCACCTCTTTGAAGCACTTTGCATTGTTAATATTGCTGGACAAAAAAACCCCAAACCCTATGCTGAACTGCATAAATAACTTGTTACTGAAAATTTTGCTGTCATGTTAAAAAGCAAAGTATACCTGTTCAGCAGTCAGCCTTAAAGTAATAGAAATGAGCATGAAATAACATTCCCTTTAGCAGAAGGAAAGAGAATCATCATCCTTCTTGGTAGCTCCCATCCTATTTTCATGAATTCAAAATTATATATATACATAACCAGGACATCCATTTATCGGTAAGAATCCTACCAGCTTCTCAACGTGGGGTGTTTAATCATGTTTTTCCTAAACCAGAACAATAGCTTTGGTGGCAATTTTGTTTTCAGGTATTATTTCACAATACCTAATAATGCAGTCCTTTCACAGTGCTGAAAATGCAGCAGACATGGCATGCTGGAGCTTAAAGCAGTTCTTGAAACGGACAAAATCATTTATGGACCGTAAATAGATAACTGAAGAAACTGCACTCTGAGATTGTTAAGGAAGTTTTGGATTACTTTATGTCAGTCTTTTCAGATTTGTGTTAGTTAACATCTGTATGTGTATCAGTTAACTAGTCACTTGTGGACTAGTCATTAAGGGAACCAGTAAAATCTCTTCAGAGGTACAGTGCAAGTAGGAGGACTAGTGTTTTAGGTAGATGTCTGTGTCTTCCTGGAGTCTGCAGGAGCAAAGTGTTCAAACCAGGGTTTGTTCTTGTGTGACTTGTGCCCGTGAGGAGCTGTGCCTTTGAAATCCTACTATGGAGCAAGGAGAGCGGATTTCTGACATCACATAGATTCTGATGGAAACTGGTTTTGTAGTCTCAAGGGCAGGGTGTTTTGCTTGCAACAGGATGCAATGGCTTGGGAAGGAGAAACCATTTACAAAGCAAGAGCAGATATATAATGGCTAGCGAAAATTACAGCCCTCTTCTCTATTCCTCACTTGCTCCTGTAGGAAAACACTACTGTGATGTTCTGTAATCATAGGATAGGTTTTGTATTCCTGAAACAGGCCACAGAGGGGACAGCAGGGGATAATTCTGTGACATAATCGGACAAGGCGATAGGCTGAGCTCTTTGATTCGACTGGCAAAATTCCAGATCCTTGTGTGTATGGAAGTTTATTGTGTAAGGTAGAAGCAACATCATTGCTTAGTTTACATGGCATACCTGTTGGAGAGGCTGAGAAGCAGAGCACAAAATGCATCTATTCTTCTTGAAAAGGTCCTTGATGTTGGTCTCAGAAGGAACCTCTTATCTCTTTCTTCTTCAGTCAAAGGGGAAAATGGTTTTATTTAACACAGTCATGAGCTGTGGTGGTTTTGTGGGCAGTCTAAGAGGGAAAGCCTTTAATACCTAAAAATATTTTGGCTGATTATCCACATTTGAGTCTCTTTTGGTCAGTAGTGCACTTTTCCCAGCTACTCCCTTTCGTCCTCCAACATTGTGTTTTCGGGTCCATTCCTCCGGTGCTGGCAGTCCACTGTTCCTCAGAACAAGGCCATGCAGACAGCCAGTAGATCTCTTGGTTTGTTACAATCATACAACAGAGAAGCAACCAGAGGTTGGGAGACGTCTATCACTGATCACGTGTCAACATCTTCAAAACTCATCTAGGTATGCGCAAACTGTTGCTCAAATAAAACTTAATTCCTTTCTGCTTATTCACTGCTTTGCTGATTATACTAATTTGCAAGCTTTCTGTCTGTAACACCATCTTTCTTATGCTGGTTCCCTACAACCTACTGATTCATTTACGCCTCAAAACAGCCATCTGTGCTGCCTGAGTATCTGGGAAACCAGTTTAACACCAGGCTCAACACTTGTGGAAACTGGAGGTATTATGTAGTCTTTACCTTTCCATTCCTATTCCTTCTGTACCATCAGGTTTTTTTACTTGCTTCTGCTTCTGTCACTTCCATGCTTGGAAAGGGTGGAAACTTTCCTTTTTTTTTTTTCTCCCCCATCTTTTCTGATGATGTCTCTGCATCTTATCGCCAATTGATTTGTATGCGTGAGTCATGGCAAAAACTGAACGTCTCATCTCCCGAAGCAGCCACCTATGCTTCCTGTCCTGTCTCTCAGTCCTGCCATGTGGATGTCATACTTGACTCATCTCTCTTTATGTTGCTTCATCACACAAGTGGTCAGGAGTCCTGCTGGAACACTTACGTTGACTCAGGGTTCAGGTGGTAGATAGGGGGTTCACTGGTACTTTCCATTAGGTTGGACTGTGTCAAGAACTAACCCAATCCTTCTTCAGCATCTTTGTCCATCAGATAGTGTATCGAGCTAGTGTTAACGGGGAAGAGATTAATTGAGGTGGTTTGAATGATTTGCCTGGGGAGCAGGATTGTGCCAGAGTATTGAGTAGAAGGAAAGACACCAAATTATTTTTCTTCCCTTCACTGGTTTTGCACACAGTAACCCACAATGAGTGTGTTCTTGTAGTTCAGACAGATACAGAAATTGTTCCCCCTGAGCATCCTTGTGCAGGCTGCAAGCAAAGGCATCAGGAAGGGCAGGGTGGGTTTGTGGTCACCCAGTATCAGCAGTGGTTCCACAGGTACAGTTCTCAGCAGTGGAGTTAGTGCTTCTGGGTATTTTAAGGGAATGTATTAGCCTAATTTATCAGCCGTGTTTATGGCTGGAGTCTGAAATGAAAGGAGAGATATGAACATTGAGCAGCCCTCAGTGAGCAAACCCTGGACAAAAAGCCTGTTCTTGGCCAAACCCTGTTAAAGAATTTTATTCTGATTCTGATTGGCACTGACCAGCACTCCTAGTTTAAAAGCTCCTAGTTTAAACAACTCCTAGCTCCTAGTTTAAAAAAACATTTAAAAATGCACTTCCAACTTAATGGAAATAGGTACAGTAAGAGCAACGAATCCTCTCGCTCCAAAACAGAGGATTGGTTGTGTTTCAAAAGTTTTGTAAAACAGCAAATTTGCTTGACTAAGATGGGCTGGACAACAGATCCTTGGGGGGGTTGCAGTACTCTTTGCTGCAAAGTGGTGTTTTCTGATTTACTCAAGGTAGACAACTCAGTGCGAGACACTTGAAATCAGAGCAGATGCTGTGGCTTGACGAGGGAAGCACTAGCCTGAATTCTCCTGTACAAGGGCATGGCTGGATTTGCATAAGCATAATAGAAAGCAGAGTCCACCCACTGCTATTTAAACCTCCGTTGGGTCCTGCTGGCTCCTCCGTGCTTCCCAGCTCTAATGAGAGGCCCAAGGCCTGTGGGTCTCGGTTACGGAGACAGCAGAGCGTGAGATATGCCGCGAGGAGTGCGGCTGGAGCGTGGAAGGGGGCTGGTCTGCAGGTGGTGCAGAGGGTTTGCTGGGAGAGGCAGCGGGATAAATATCATGGTGCTGTCTTTTATGACTGGTGACATAGGAGCAAACAGGTGTAGATCTTTCTCTTGGGCTGCTCTTTGCTCTGTTCTCCTTTCTAAGCTTGTCCGCATTTGATTCCGCTATTGATAAAAACATAAATAGAAAATGTAACATAAATATAAAATTACTTGGGAAAGGAGTGAAACACTGAAGCTGTTTGGCTCTGAACATCCCTTTGTACATGGGTAAAACAAATTTTAATGTGACAGTGGCCCAAGGCTGAGGATGATGCTCTTTATTTATATGGCATGGCTCTTTAACGTTTTCTTTGGACTTTCACAATCCCTCAGCTGATATTGCTGGAAAACCTATTTGTGGAGAAACATTGACCATCATCATGAAGGATGCCTCACCTTTTTCTCCTTCCAATCTGGGTACCTTCCACTGTATGGCAACTCCCATTGCTAGGCATTATATTTGGGAGAGCTGCTTGGTTGTTAAAAAGAAACACCACAAAACAACAAAAACAAAATGGGAAAGGGGGGGGGGGGGAAGGACTTGTGAGCCTATGGTGAACTTAATTAACATCACTGAAGGGACAGTAATGAAGTACTTAACTGAGCTATAGTAAACCTTGCAAGACATGAACAAGTCAAAATATTATTGACGTATTCAATTATTTGTGGTTGTGGGGGTTTCGTTTTCTCTGATGACTCCTGAAAATAATAAAGCACTTAAAAGTTCCACTTTCACTTGGCTGACCTAGTGCTCTCGCAGAAGCACAGTGTGTTACCCCAGGAGGGAGCTGAGCCGGAGCCAGGCGGGGCGAGGAGCGCTGAGAAAGCAGTACATGCAGTCCCGCAGGAGGGGAGCCGCTCGCATTCATCTCTAGGGGCTCTTCCTGCCTGGCCTGTATTATTTATTTTACTATTATTAGCATTTCTGAGACACCAATCACTATGGTAACTGGGTGCCCGTTATAACTTTGCATTTATGTGATTCTTTTTGCCAACAGTTTCTCTGTACTTCACAGCTACTAATTACTTTACCCCGCATGCACGGCCCGTTGCGCTCTCTCTGGGTTATTAAACCTGAGGACTTCTTACAGGTGGGAAGGCTGAGGCGCAGAGCGTTTAAGGGCTGAGTCCTTATGGGTCTTCTCACTCCTGGACCTGCCTCTCCACAATAAACCCTAATTTCAGCTTCTTTCCCTGGCTTGCTAGAGGCATGTTGCAATAGGGACTTAAACCAACAACCCCCTATAGGCTTCATATTTCTCTTAATTGTACCCATCGCTTTCCCTCTGCTTGCTGAGCCTTTGAGACCCAGTGCTGGGAGCCAGGGAAGGCTTTGGCTGAACGATCTTGACGCAGATATTTCTCACCGCTCTTCCAGACTGCATTTCACAGCCAGCCTTGCATAGACAGACATAGTGAGCATCATGACCCCATGGCAAGTATAAAGAAGGACCATGGGAGGACCTCAGCGGTCGTACAGCTCAGCTGTGCCCCCTGCCAGCTTCAGAGATGCAGCCAGGCACGGCCACGTGGTATTCAGCATCAGAGACATTCTCTGGAGGGGTGACTGCTGTGATACACGCAAGCCTGCCGGCAGGTTGGCTGGGATACACCTGGGAGCAGAAATCCCACACAGAGCAGGATCGCAGGGCAGCAATCTCATCCCTGTGTTTTGCTTCAGTTTTCAGCAGCAGTTGGGACTCTGTGGTTGCAGGCACCCACTGGCTCAATAGTGTCATTTTTAATCCTTTTAATATTTCTCTTTTTAAGATCATCTTAGCTCGGGGGGACACATGGAGGCTGAATGGCAGGATGCCTGTAAGCGCTGGGCTTGTGGAGGGGAGAGGCACGGTCTGCAGCAGTGCCACTATGCACATCACGGCAAGAATTACGGTTGATTTTCACATATATCTATAACATCTGTGTGGCTAATAAAATTGACGGAGTTTGTCATAATCAGCCTGTACTCTCCAGTGAGAGAATTATGTCTGAGCATTTGGAAATCTCATGCACAGGCAGTTACTGAGGGGATATGCTGTGAAGATTGAGTTGTTTCTGCATGGCAAAGGATGCCCAGGCTGAAACGCAGTGCCCGCTTCTCTGCTGCGGCAGGGCTCACGGAGTCTCTTGTTAAATGGGGCACAGGTGTTAGATAACCCCCTCCACATTTGTGTGGGCACCCACTGTCACAAGCGTGCACTTACATGCACCCGTTTGTACTAGGCTAGCATATATCCAATGCAACCGGGACGCATCCCAGAAGTGCTGCATTGAGCAGCCCAGTCCCTTGGTCGGGGTGGCAAAGGGAAAGCCCCCATCAACAGCATAAAAGACACCGCTCTGATTTCCTACCAGAACTTCACCCACTGGTGTGCCTGACATTGGCTGCACCCTGGGGTGGGCTCTCGGGAAGGCGGAAGCCCCCGCAGCGCTGCGGGGCTGGCTCTGTCAGAGGGCGTTGTGCCCTCCTGCTGCATTGCTGCTTTCTGA